>NC_083794.1:10608900-11808900 GCF_015708825.2 Lethenteron reissneri
ACCCAACCCCATCCATCTAGCTACCTGCCATATCGATCCGAACGTCTACCGACCTATCCGTCGACGCCTACCTCCGTGCGTGCTGTCTGCCTGATCGCCCATCGACTTGACTCTCTACCTGCCTGCCTGCATACCTAAATACCTGCTTCACTACACATCTCTCCGACTGCCTACTAATTCACATGCCCGCTTGTCTATATACGTGCATAGCTGCCCGTTCACCTGCCTAACTAGCCATCCACTTGTACGCCAACCTGCCTGCACACCTGAATACTTAATTTCCTATCGAATTACTTTGCGAGTTCCCATCTACAATCAATCGACGGCCTACCTGCCTGGTGATTGGTGCTATCGCGACTTAGTCAAGCTCACATTCCAATTTAAATGGGTGGGGGGGGTGGGCCGCTTTCATTTGTTTAACAATCATCTGGCGCGTGCGGCGTGTAACAGACTTAGAGTTCATTTGTTTACTGGGACAGAGCCAGAAGATCGGTGGCCGTGGCAAGGCGAACCATTTCGAGAGTAAACAACGATTCGGTGAATTCAGCTCAAGCGAGCCAATTGAGGAAAGTCCACATTCCTATGGCGGGGCAGGGGACGAGGGGGGGAGGGGGTGGTGAGTTCCCCCGTGGTACAACTAACCATAAAGTGGTACTCATTTCAGCAAGGCCGCAAGGAGGTTGTTGGTCAAACCCTACCACCACCACCACCGCCACCGCCCTACCCACGGGGCATTTGAACTCGGATCTTCCCCATTGCCTGAGAGCCGCCCACTCGCTCGCTCGCTCGCCTGGAGGGCTCTGGGAGAGCCCTCGGGGCTCCAGGAGCCGCGTGTGTGCGCCCCCAGGGCCTCGCGCGGTCAGCGACATCAATCTCGCCGTCCGCTTTTATTGACTTAGGAGGCGGAAGTGATTGTAGTTTAATATCCATTTCCTACAGCCCCGGCGCCTTGCGCGGGTTGAAGAATATGGGATGATATTATGGGGGCTATATAGTGTGGCGTGTGGCGGGGAGTGTGGAGTGTGTGTGCGTGTGTGGGTGTTGGGGAGCGGTAGTGTAGCAGTTAGTGCGCTGCGCTACGAACCTGGCGACCCGGGTTCGATTCCCGCTCACGGCCAACACCAGTGATGATTATCTGAACCGGTCCTGGGCCTCCCCTAGGTCGACTCAGCCTCAAATTAGTATCTGGTGCCGTGTGTAAACATCGCTGCTAGGGAGACAAAGGCGGCCGGACGTGGTGTTGGCCACCCCACCCCCTCGTGTGCCGTGCCGACCTTCATAGGTGCTCGCTAACAGAACTTGCCCCTACAGTCTGTTAAGGCTATACGGGGGATCTTTGTGTGTGAGGTATTGAGTGGGGAGTCGGTAGTGCGGCGGTTAGCGCTACGCTGGGCCACGAACTCGGCGACCCGGGTTCGATTCGCTCTCACGGCCAACACCCAGTGACGATTATTTGAACCGGTCCTGGGCCTCTCCTAGGTCGACTCAGCCTCAAATGAGTACCCGGTGCTATGTGTAAACATCGCCACTAGGGATACAAAGGCGGCCGAGCGTGGTGTTGGCCACCCACACCCCATCGTGTGCCGTGCTCGCTAACAGCACTTGCCCCAACAGTCTGTTAAGGGGACAGGGGGATTCTTTGTCTCTTGTGTGTTGGGTATTGAGTTGGGAGCGGTCGTGTAGCGGTTCGTGACGCTGCGCTATGGACCCCGCTCACGGCCACCAACACCCAGTTACGATTGTCAGAACCGGGGTTGTGGTCGCCCATCCCATCGTGATGATCTGAATCCGGTCCTGGGCCTCCCCTAGCTCGACTCGGCCTCAAATGAGTACCTAGTGCGATGTGTAAACATCGCTGCTGCTAGTGAGACAAAGGCGGCCGGACGTGGTGCTGGCCACCCACCCCCTCGTGTGCCGTTCTAGCCTTCATAGGTGCTCGCTAACAGCACTTGCCCCAAAAGTGTATTAAGGCTATACGGGGGATATTTGTCTTTGTTATGTATTGGGTAAGGGGGGGGGCATCGGTAGTTTGCATAGGAACTTGTGTGGTGGCAACGACGGTGGACTACCAGGACTGGAGTGTGGATGGGAACTCGTAGGATGGGAAACCACGGCAGTGGATCACGTGGACTGGAGTGTGCACGGCGCCACGGTGGCTGTGAGATGTTAACTCCCTCGCCTGGTATGCAGGAGGTCGTGGGTTCGATCCCGAACCTGATGCCTACTGCTGTGTATTTTGAGCTTGCGTGTCTCTCTATCATAATCATCATCACGGTGGCTAGGAGATGTTAACTCCCTCGCCTGGTATGCAGGAGGTCGTGGGTTCTATCCCGACACTGATGCCTGCTGCTGTATATTTTGAGTTTGCGTGTCATATCTCTCCTCGTGGTCCGCGTGGATTTTCCTCCCGCGGTCTTCCGGTTTCCCCCTCCACGTGTTAGAATCAACATCGTGCGTTTATCTTCTTGGTTCTTTCGGTAAAGTCACGTAGAAGGGAAATAATACAATTATAAAAAATAAAACATAATAAAATAATTCTCACGACGTTTCGATTATTGGTTGCTATGTTTTTTTACGCGATCAGCCACTTCGTTGAGCTATCATTTCGCTTCTGAAAAACCAAAAATTATATATAGCTCGGTGGGCTTTACACCTGTTAAAATAAGAAAAATAGTTCAGTGGGATGGCCAAACTACGGCGGAAGACCACCAAGATTGGAGTGTGGAACCACACGTTGGGTCCCCCCCCAGCCCCCCACCAGCCCCCCCCCCCGCCCTTCCTGTGTGTAAACTCCCACGCTCCTGTGTGGAATTTTTTTTTTGGCTGTTGCCCGAATGCGTTCACATTAATCACGCAAACATTCTCGCCTAACCCGTGATCCGGTGCCATTTTTCACTTAATCTAATTGCGCGCTAATGCTCCCCGCATAAACTCTGAGCGGCGCTGTAATTTACCATTCAGATCGTTCAATACCCTACGAGGTATTGAAATATTTCATCTTAATTATGTAGACGCCTCGCTCCTGCCCGGGATATAAAAAAAAAATCTCGTCGTCAGATGCATGCGAGGGTTTTATTTATTTTTTGTTCTTCCACCTCCTCCTCTTTCATCTGCAAGAGAACGGCAGGCGCACGCGTCGCAGGCGTCGTCTTAGCCATGGCGCAATAACTTTGAATTAAGTTGCGTTTGATTGATTTTTCGCCTTTCTCGTCGTATATACGCGCCGTGTATATGCATGCGCGTGCGTGCGCGCTCGTCTGGCGACGATGCTGCCTAAGTGCGTCGCGCGAAAGGTCCTTGTGAGAATTATGCATATCGTGTGTGCTTGTGGTGTATTCGAGTGTGTGAGTGAGTGTATGTGTGAGTGAGTGTGTGAGTGAGCGTATGAGTGAGTGAGTGAGTGTGTGAGTGTGTGTGTGAGTGAGTGAGTGTGTGAGTGAGTGAGTGTGTGAGTGAGTGAGCGTGTGAGTGTGTGAGTGAGTGTGTGAGTGAGTGTGTGAGTGAGCGTGTGAGTGAGCGTGTGAGTGAATGAGTGTGTGAGTGAGTGTGTGAGTGTGTGAGTGAGTGTGTGAGTGAGTGTGTGAGTGAGTGAGCGTGTGAGTGAGCGTGTGAGTGAGCGTGTGAGTGAGTGAGTGTGTGAGTGTGTGAGTGAATGTGTGAGTGAGTGTGTGAGTGAATGTGTGAGTGAGCGTGTGAGTGAGTGTGTGGCGACGATGCTGCCTAACTACGTCGCGTGAAAGGTCCTTGTGGGCATTCTGCATATCCTTCATAATGAAGGTTTTGGGTTAGATCGCGTAAGTATAAATGCGTCGAAACCCTCCACCACCCGACACGGCCAATCAGTAAGAGATTTGTCACGTAAACAAAACGACAACTAGTTACTGCTTCAGCCCACCGGCGTGTTGAAGAGTGAATCCACAACATTTACAATTTTAGTACGACGTGTCGCTAGTAATTACATCCAGCATCGTCGGGCGATTTGCCAGAATAATATTGGTCTCGAAAGCCTACGTGTTATTATGCATATCGTGTGTGCTTGTGGTGTATTCGTGTGTGTGTGTGAGTGTGTGAGTCTGTGTGAGGCTGTGTGTGTGTGTGAGTCTGTGTGTGAGTCTGTGTGTGTATGAGTCTGTGTGTGTGTGTGAGTCTGTGTGTGTGTGTGTGAGTCTGTGTGTGTGTGTGTGAGTCTGTGTGAGTGTGTGTGAGTGTGTGTCTGTGTGAGTGTGTGTGTCTGTGTGTCTGTGTGAGTGTTTGTGAGTCTGTGTGAGTCTGTGTGAGTCTGTGTGAGTGTGTGTGTGAGTGTATGAGTCTGTGTGAGGCTGTGTGTGTGAGTCTGGGTGTGTGTCTGTGTGAGTGTGTACGCGCACACAGCACAGTAGGGGGCCAGCCGGTGATGTATCTACCGGTTGATCTCAGTCGGCCAACCCATGGTACCTGCTGGATCTGTCCCGAGACCTCCCTGTCAGCCAGCCTTCGACACTTCACGTGGCAGCCTCAGAGTGCACCTAGCCTGGCACAGGCGCCGTGGTGACGTTACCGTATTGGTATTGGTCCGTGCGCGCTAGTTTGCGTGGGGGGGAGCAGTAACGCAACGGTTAGCGCGCTGCGCTACTAACTCGCTAACAGCACTTGCCCCAACAGTCTGTTAAGGCTATACGGGGGATCTTTGTCTTTGTAAAGGCGGAGCGGTGCGCCGCGAACCCGGCGACCCGAGTTCGATTCCCGCTCACGGTCGACACCGGTGACGATTGTTTGAACCGCTCCTGGACCTCACCTAGGTCGACTCGGCCTTAAATGAGCACCTGGTGCAGTGTGTAGTAAACATCGCCACTGGGGAGACAAAGGCGGCCGGGCGTGGTGTTACCCACCCACCCCCTCGTGTGCCTTACCGGCCTTCATAGGTGCTCGCCAACATCACTTGCCCCAACAATCTGTGAAGGTTATACGGGGAATCTTTGTCTTTGTTTTGCGTGTGTGTGCGTGCGTGCGGTAAAGAGAGGGTCAGGGTTTGGCGTTAAATACATTATAAGGGACAATTACATCCACGCTAAACCGCCTCATCCCGGGATCTCCATCAGATGAATGGAGTGAATCAGTGCGCGAAGGTGGATGGGTTTGCTATTGTTACAGCCGCAGAGCTACGTTGGGTTGGCTGTCTGCTGTCGGTTGGAGGGTGCTACAGTTATAGCGATGTGTGTCTGTGTGTCTGTGTGTATCTGTCTGTGTGTGGGGTGCGGTAGTGTAGCGGTTAGCGCGCTGCGCTACGAACCTGGTGACCCGGGTTCGATTCCCGCTCACGGCCAACACCAGTGACGATTATCTGAACCGGTCCTGGGCCTCCCCTAGGTCGACTCAGCCTCAAATGAGTACCTGGTTCGGTGTGTAAACATCGCCACTGGGGAGACAAAGGCGGCCGGGCGTGGTGCTGGCCAGCTCCCCCCGCCCCCCACCCCCTCGTGTGCCGTGCCGGCCTTCATAGGTGCTCGCTAACAGCACTTGCCCCAACAGCCTGTTAAGGCTATACGGGGGATCTTTGTCTCCCGTACCTGTACGTGTGGTCAGAGCCCGATCCGCACGCTGATAACGCGACGTCTTGATTGATGCATTAACTCAGTAAATCCCAGAGGCAATTTCCGCTCATTCAATCGCCCCTCGAGTGTAAATCATAACGCGACAGCGTTAATTAACACGAAATAAATGGGCTGATTATGAACACACACACAATACACAAAAACCCACATCAATCAACGCATTAAATGTTGTCTATCAAAGTCATCTTCTCTTTGCAGCCTTTGGGCCCAGAGGTAAAAATTCCACGTTCCCATGGCCGGGGCTAACTGTCTGAGTGAAGGACAACCACTTTTTTTTATTGGCTTTCCAGTATTAAGTGATGCTCGATTTATCGACCACGGCACGGACGATGGGCCGAGATGTGAACTCGTGAAATTGTGAGTCGAAGGCTCTGGCCGCCGTCACCACCACCACCATGACACCTGGTCACATTTGCATAGCCATTGCTTTTCACAATCGCTTTGTAATTCATGTTGAAAGCGGTCACAAACTGTCCTCTGTCCATCATCGCGTCCGTCCGTAACAATAGGATCGCGATAGCTCCAGGCACTTCGATCCAATATGAACGACCCTACAGTTACAGAGTTGTGTAGCCATTTAGGGACTGACCCTATAAGTCGACACAACGGCCGTATCAATCGACGGGTTTTACCCAAAACTTGCGGGAGAGGGCCGGAGGGAGTGGGGGTAGAAACATCATCAAGAACGATGATTGCCCGTGCCGCGCTGGCCATGAAGTGGGGAGGCGTGTGGTGGTGTGCTTGACCATACTTCACCACGCTGGTCAGTGCGTGTTGGCTAATGGAGATTGGGAAGGTGCCACGACTCGTTGCTGGCGCTTAATCGAACGTATGCGGGCGGGGTTCACAGCGCGGTGTGCTAACCGCTGCTCCACCGCTCCTCCCCGTTAGATCGTTTTATACGTATAAATATAAGATTGTTTTCTGCACGACGATGTAACAACACATCATCGGGTGACGCTGCTGCACAAAATAAAACAAAAACGACTTAAAAATCGTCTATAATGCTGAACCCTGGCTTAATACAATTTTAAAAAGTGTTATAATGGGAGACGTTTCATACTCTTTGGTTATTTTGGTAACTAACATTTTATTTAATTTTCTACCTACGTGACTTTACCGAAAGAACCAAAGAGTATGGATTCCTGCAGTCACGAAAGCTTCAAATCAAGGAGACGTTTCAGTCAATGACCCTTCTCCACACAAACACACACGAAGTTATACTGTGCAGAAAAGCCATTGCCAGAAATGTCGCCCTATTTGTCGCTGGGTAAAAGCCCACCGAGACGAAAGGAGGTGCCTCTCCGAGCCGTCATTTGAAGTCAATCAACGGAGCGAGCATTCCTCTAGCGGTCTTCAAGAACTCGAATCGGTGTTAATTACAGCCGACTCGCTTCTGCCTCTGTACAAACAGTTCCGTGGCCAGTTGGGGCACATGGGCGGATTGGGTCACCCCCCCCCCCCCCCCATATCTGGACACATAAGTTCCAACCCGAACCCATCCGCGTGGTAGATGCAGCGAGTCGAACCCATAAGAGCGCGAACTGTGATTTGTGCAACGGGGATGCCGGTTCAGGCGCCGAAGGGCACGGGGCGAATTGGCGGCGGATAGGCAGCAGACAGACACAGACAGACACAGACAGACACAGATAGTCACAGACACAGACAGTCACAGACACAGACAGTCACAGACACAGACAGTCACAGACACAGACAGACACACACAGACACAGACAGATACAGACACAGTCACAGACAGTCACAGACACAGACAGACACGGACAGACACAGACACAGTCAGTCACAGACACAGACAGTCACAGACACAGACAGTCACAGACACAGACAGACACACACAGACACAGACAGATACAGACACAGTCACAGACAGTCACAGACACAGACAGACACGGACAGACACAGACACAGACAGTCACAGACACAGACAGTCACAGACACAGACAGACACAGACAGACACACACAGACACAGACAGATACAGACACAGTCACAGACAGTCACAGACACAGACAGACACGGACAGACACAGACACAGTTAGTCACAGACAGTCACAGACAGTCACAGACATACACAGACACAGTCACAGACACAGACAGACACAGACAGTCACAGACACAGTCACAGACAGTCACAGACACAGACACAGTCACAGACAGACACAGACAGTCACAGACACAGTCAGTCACAGACAGACACAGGCAGTCACAGACAGTCACAGACAGTCACAGACACAGACAGACACAGACAGACACAGACACAGTCACAGACAGACACAGATAGTCACAGACACAGACAGACACAGACAGTCACAGACACAGTCACAGACAGTCACAGACACAGACACAGTCACAGACAGACACAGACAGTCACAGACACAGTCAGTCACAGACAGACACAGGCAGTCACAGACAGTCACAGGCAGCCACAGACAGAGACAGCCACAGACAGACACAGTCACAGACAGACACAGATAGTCACAGACACAGACAGACACAGACAGTCACAGACACAGTCACAGACAGTCACAGACACAGACACAGTCACAGACAGACACAGACAGTCACAGACACAGTCAGTCACAGACAGACACAGGCAGTCACAGACAGTCACAGACAGTCACAGACACAGACAGACACAGACAGACACAGACACAGTCAGTCACAGACAGACACAGACAGTCACAGACACAGACACAGACAGACACAGACAGTCACAGACAGACACGCCGACACATGGCACTCGCAGACACAGAGGGAGACATGAAGGCAGTCACGCACAAAGATACACAGACATACGAAAGACAAAAACAAAGATCCCCCGTGTAGACTTATTAGACTGTTGGGGCAAGTGCTGTTTGCGAGCGCCTAAAGCACACGAGGGGGTGTGTGGCCAGCACCACGCCCGGCCGCCTTCGTCTTCCCAGTGGCGATGCTCACACACACCGCACCAGGTACTCATTTTAGTCTGAGTCGACCTAGAGGAGGCCCAAGGACCGGTTCAGATAATCGTCACCGGTGTAACAACGTGGAGCAGGACTCAAACCCTGGTTGTTAGCGCAGCGCGCTAACCGCTCCACCACCGCTCCCCCTCCCGCCTAGCACAGATACACAGACACTCAGACGCACACACACACGCACACACACGCACGCACACACGCACGCACACACGCACGCACACACGCACACTCAGACGCACACACACACGCACACTCAGACGCACACACACACGCACACACACACGCACGCGCACACGCACGCACACACGCACACTCAGACGCGCACACACACGCGCACACACACGCGCACACACACGCGCACACACACGCGCACACACACGCGCACACACACGCGCACACACACGCGCACACACACGCACACACACACGCACACACACACGCACGCACACAGAGGGACACCCCCCCCCCACCTCTCTCTCTTCAAGTGGCGCTCTCATTACTGAGCTCAATAATTCGACAGAAGCCGATTATGAGTGCAGGTGCTCCGAGTAACCATCACTCCGTCTCTGTCACTGCGCGATATTAGGCCAATGAGGGAGTACGCGGCCGGGGGATCCGGTGGGGGGGGGGGGGGTTGGTGGGGTGGGGGGAAGGGGTGGGGGGAAGGGGTGTGTAAACAAAGATCCCCCGTGTAGCCTTTACCAGACTGTTGGGGCAAGTGCTGTTAGCGAGCGCCTATGAAGGCCTGCACGGCACACGAGGCAATCGGGTTGATGTTGCCGCGATTCCATTCAATGTCGTTTTCTTCTGCGCTTGCGCGTTGCGATGGGATGGGATGGACATACGTCGCAGTGGTGCGAACCACTGCGCCACCGCTCTTCACACTCTGTGACGTGGCCAAACGTCACGGACACCACGTGCACAGAGGCCCACGACGACGATAGAGGCCACGTGGTGTCGTGTCTACCTGAGCCGTTTACAACTTGGGCGAGTTAATGTCATGGCTATGATCGCTAATATTTGTTCAGGTGGGTCTCCAGGTGGGTCTCATCATTCTGCTTGTTCACCGAGGGAAGCCTCACTGAGTCTGTAGACGTGTTTTTTCCCTGTCAAGCTCTTACTATTGAGGTGACGATGCTGCTGCTGCTCTTGCTGGGTATTCTAAAATTGAGTTGTTTCAGCATTGGGATGCTTGGCCAATAGCACTTACATTGTACGTGATGTTTGTTGTTATTGTTGTTTCAGCTATGGGAGAAACCCGTGTGAAGCAGACGACGGGTAGTTGCATCGCGCTTATTTACACCGGCGCGAATAACCAGGGCGGCCTGCTGGATTGGAACCGTCGTGAACTTCTGGCAAACAAAGAAGCGGCGAACGAAAAAGGAGGAGGAGGAAGACCGCCTCTTACTGTCGGCAACTCAACGACACACTCCGTCGACAACACCACCTTAAGAAGAAGAAAAAAATTAACCCGTAAAAACAAAGTTTTTCACTATAAATCCTTTATATGCGTGGCGGCTAGAGTCCTCTCGTCCTCTAACTTGAGATGGCTGCCACCTATGGGTCAGATGATTGCCTGCCACCATTAAGCAATTGGTAATTAAATATAATTAATTTTTTCCTAAAAAGTGTAAAATTTTGGAAAAAAAATTCACGTAAATAAATTGTCACGCACAACGAGTCTGTGTGCAAAATGTCAGCTCGATTGGATCACGGGAAGTGGGTTAAAAAACGACCGAAAGATTTGCACGGTCGTAAGCGCGCAAGCAAGCAATAAGTGAACTTAATATAAAGGATTTAAAAAACCGATACAGCCTATGTATAATCGGCAACGTTTCGTGCACTGGCCCTTCTTCAGAGCACACGTCATCATCATCCCCCCCCCCACCCCCCCACCGCGAGACGATCAAATCCTGAGCGCGCACGAGCGAGCAGGCCTCGCACAGTCCGATACACGTGCTACGAATAGCTATTGTTGTGGCTATTGTTGTGGCTATTGTTGTGGCTATTGTTGTAGCTATTGTTGTGGCTATTGTTGTGGCTATTGTTGTGGCTATTGTTGTGGCTATTGTTGTGGCTATTGTTGTGGCTATTGTTGTGGCTATTGGTGTGGCTATTGGTGTGGCTATTGTTGTGGCTATTGGTGTGGCTATTGTTGTGGCTATTGTTGTGGCTATTGTTGTGGCTATTGTTGTGGCTATTGTTGTGGCTATTGTTGTGGTTATTGTTGTAGCTATTGTTGTAGCTATTGTTGTGGCTATTGTTGTGGCTATTGTTATGGCTATTGGTGTGGCTATTGTTGTGGCTATTGTTGTGGCTATTGTTGTGGTTATTGTTGTAGCTATTGTTGTAGTTATTGTTGTGGCTATTGTTGTGGCTATTGTTGTGGCTATTGTTATAGCTATTGTTGTGGTTATTGTTGTAGCTATTGTTGTAGCTATTGTTGTGGCTATTGGTGTGGCTATTGGTGTGGCTATTGTTGTGGCTATTGTTGTGGTTATTGTTGTAGCTATTGTTGTAGCTATTGTTGTGGCTATTGTTGTGGCTATTGTTATGGCTATTGGTGTGGCTATTGTTGTGGCTATTGTTGTGGCTATTGTTGTGGTTATTGTTGTAGCTATTGTTGTAGTTATTGTTGTGGCTATTGTTGTGGCTATTGTTATAGCTATTGTTGTGGTTATTGTTGTAGCTATTGTTGTAGCTATTGTTGTGGCTATTGGTGTGGCTATTGGTGTGGCTATTGTTGTGGCTATTGTTGTGGCTATTGTTGTGGCTATTGTTGTGGCTATTGTTGTTTTGATTCTTGTTCTTGTTGTTATTGCTGTTGTTGTTATTGTTGTTGTTATTGCTGTTGTTGTTGTTATTGTTGTTGTTATTGCTGTTGTTGTTATTGTTGTTGTTATTGCTGTTGTTGTTATTGTTGTTGTTGCTATTGTTGTTGTTATTGCTGTTGTTGCTATTGCTGCTGTTGTTGTTAATATTGTTGTGGCTGTTGCAATTGTTGTTTTTGTTGCTATTTTTTATTGTTGTTGCTATTGCTGCTGCTGCTGTTGTTATTGTTGTTTTTGTTGCTATTGTTATTGTTGTTGTCTGTGCTTGTGCACCACTGCCAACGCAGCAGCAGCAGCATCGCCACATCATTTATCTGCTTCTTGAAAGCGATCTTCTCACTGCGGTGGGTGTGGGGGTGGTTGCACAACCGATGGCGGATGTCTGTCGAGCTCCAGGGCTCTCATTTCATTTCGCTCTCAAAGGAGCAGCAGCAGCAACAGCAGCAGTAGCAGCAGCAACAGCAGCAACAGCAACAGTAGCAGCAGCAACAGCAGCAACAGCAACAATAGCAGCAGCAGCAACAGCAGCAGCAACAGCAGCAGTAGCAACAGCAGCAGCAGCAGTAGCAGCAGCAGCAACAGCAGCAGCAACAGCAGCAGTAGCAACAACAACAGCAGCAACAACAGCAACAGCAGCAGCAACAGCAGTAACAGCAGCAGCAGCAACAGCAGCAACAGCAACAGCAGGAGCAGGCAGGAGGAGGAGTGAGGGGAGAGCAAGTTTAATATCACGGCCGATATAGACTCCAAAAGAAGCCTTCGGGGGATTTTCTCAAACTTATCACGAAATTGACTGAGGGCGCGAACACACTATTTATTGCTTTTTAAAAACCCGATGAAATGTTCGTCCTATTTAAAATACCCCCCCGCCCGCCCCCACCCATCGCCCTCTCACCCCTCCCTCACCTCCCCCCCACACCGCGATGCACGGATGAGTCGACTTTGTGCATTGAGACGCAGTTTTGTATCTGACCTTTGACCTGCCCTGAGCCGTCACCAACTTGCGACGCTTGCGTGGGTGAGTGGGTGGGTGGGTGGGGGGAGGTCAACACGTTTTTGAGAACGCGAATCTGGCCCGATGTGATTTTCTGCGCGGTTACGAAACAATTTCTCTCCCCCATCTATGCAGATCGTCATCGTAATAATCGTCAATATCATCGGCCATGGTCTATCCACTGCTGGCTAAAGGCCTTCGCCGCGTTCATTTGCGCCGTAAGCAATCCGTCCGTCCCCGCGGAGGAAGTCGTCTGCTCGCGATTCCCCTCCTTCGGCTGCCATTCCCTTGCGAGTCTCGACCGCCGGGCATCGCTCCCGGTGCTGGGCATCTCCTAGGTTGACTCGGCCTCAAATGAGTACCCGGTGCAGTGTGTAATCATCAGCACTGCGGAGACAAAGGCGGCCGGGCGTGATGCTGGCCACCCACCCCCTCGTGTGCCGTGCCCGCCTTAATAGGTGCTCGGCTCGCTAACAGCACTTGCCCAAACAGTCTGTTGAAGGCTATACGGGGGATCTTTATCTTTGTACAGTACTGTAGACACTCCGTATTGTTGGCACAGGCTAGAGCACAGGTGGCACGGGTGATGCGGATGTGGAATCTGTCAATCATCTCAGTCAGTCAACCCACAACACCTGGGTCTGTCCCGTGACCTCCTGCCAGCAGCGAGCCTTAGACGCATTCGCGTGGCCTCAAAGTGCACCTAGCCTGGCACAAAGCGCTATCGTTGTTGCATGGCATGCGACCCGAACATTATTGGTCTGGCAAGCCAATGGGCTGTTAGACTATACATTTATTTTTTAAACCCATGTATTGCTATATCAGAATCGGATTCAGAATATGTGTTTATACTGGAGGAATCCGATGAGTTATAAGCTCGTTTCACAGCTGTCTAGTAGGGGCGGGGTCAGAACGCAAGAACAGCAAACAATACAAGAAGTATAGATAAGGTAAACAAATCACATATAAGCAACGTGCAAATGAAACTAAACTATTTTATCTTACCAGGTAAAGCCCACTAAGCTATTAGCTTATTTTTCAGAAGCGACTTGGCCACAAATGACAGCTCGACGAAGCGGGCTTATCGCGTGGAAATTCCTAGCAGCAGCAACAAAATAAACTAAAATATCTAAATCACGTTGGAGGCGCAGAACAGAATCTCGTGCCCGCGTGTGTGTACACTCACCTACAACGCTAAAGCGAGTTTGTGTGATCGGTCGACAGTAAGAGTGCATCGGCGGGATCGTCGCAATCACGATAGGGAGGTGAAATAATTATCCACGCCAATGGTTCTTCACCTGGGGGTGCACAGACCTCCCTGGAAGTGCGAGACACGGCCAGAGATTTTTTTAGAAGATAAATAATTAATAAAAACACAAATTAACCACGGGCACGAAAGTATAACTGTTTTGTTTCATCAAGCCTACGTATTTATGAACATTACATTCGGGGCTTTGTCTTACGATTGACAACCAAATGGGTGCAAAGGCTGCAGGAAAATATTAAGAAACCACTGGTGCACACGCATGCCACACACGCGCGCACGCACACACACAGGCACACACACACAGGCACACACACACAGGCACACACACACGGGCACACACACACAGGCACACACACAGGCACACGACAAAGATCCCCCGTATAACCTTATCAGATTGTTGGGGAAAGTGCTGTTAGCGAGCACCAATGAAGGCCGGCAAGGCGCACGAGGGGGTGGGTGGCCAACACCACGCCCGGCCGCCTTTGTCTCCCTAGTGGCAATGTTTACACATTGCACCAGGTACTCATTTGAGGCTGAGTCGACCTAGGGGAGGCCCAAGACCGGTTCAGATAATCGTCACTGGGTGTTGGGGGCGTGAGCGGGAATCGAACCCGGGTATCCAGGTTCATAGCGCAGCGCGCTAACCGCTCGCTACACTACCGCTCCCCAAACACACAACGCACCAACACACACTGCACACACACAACGCACACACACACACCAACACAAACACACCAACACGCACACACACCAACACGCACACACACCAACACACACACACCAACACACCAACACACACACACACCAACACACACACGCACACACGCACACCAACACACACCAACACACACACACCAACACACACGCACACCAACACACACACCAACACACACGCCAACACACACACACCAACACACACACACACCAACACACACACCCCAACACACACACCAACACATACACGCACTGCACACATACAACGCACACACACCAACACACACGCAACACAAACGCACACACACACCAACACGCACACACACCAACACACACACACCAACACACGCACACCAACACACACACACCAACACACACACACCAACACACACACACCAACACGCACACACACCAACACACACCAACACACACACAATGCACACACACACCAACACACACACACACACACACCAACACACACAGACCAACACACACACAACGCACACACGCGCACACACACCAACACACACACACACCAACACACACACACCAACACACACACCAACACACACACCAACACACCAACACACACACCAACACACACCAACACACACACGCGCGCGCGTGCTCGGGGTGGGTAGTGCGGCCTGTCTGTACGGAACGGAGTTTGCACGCCATCGTAATCGCAAGCCGTGCGTTAACCCTCCTGATGAGGTTCGTACAATCGGTACGTTAATGCTACAGTGTGTGTGGGGGGGGGGGGCGAATGAACGATGTTTTTACGATGTTTTAATTCGAATCGGATGGAAGAAGCTGTTGCGCAGTGGATAGAGCACTGCGCCCGCCACCTGAGTTCGAGTCTCGAACACGGCTGACACCACGTGTCCCGGGAAACTGAAGCGCTCTCTGAGGCTGATGTTAGCCGTGGCCGGGTATCTAGCTCAGTCAGAGCAGCCCCGGGTTCGTGGCGCAGTGCGCGAACCACTACACCACGGCTCCCCACGCTTAAAGTACGCGCACACACACGCGCGCGCACACACACACGTGCCATTACATCCACGATCCGTGCATTCTATCGTTAGGGTGACCGTTCCGCACCACGTACGTACTGTGTGTTGAACTTCTTTCGCACCGTACGTAGCCATCCGTGCTACACGGAGGTGCGGGGGGGGGACAACACACATGCCCGGTGTTCGTTGGTGAAGAGCGTGGGTGACTGGGAGTCACTGGGTTTGTGGCGCAGTGCGCTAACCATTGCGCCACCGCTCCACCCTCGGTGCAAAGAGAATGATCCCCATGGGTTCGATTCGCGCTTACTACCAAGATCAGTGGTGAGTGTCCGAATCGGTCCTGGGCCTCTGCCTTGAGCATCGGGAGACCGGCGTTCGCCAACAGCACTTACAGCAACTTCCCCCGAACGCACAGGACAAAGACAAAGATTCCCCGGGTAGCCTTTTTAGACTGTTGGGGCAAGTGCTGTTGGCGAGCATCTACCAAGGCCGCGACGGCGCCCGGCCGCCTTTGTCTCCCCAGTGGCGATGTTTACACACCGCACCAGCTACTCATTTAAGACCGAGTCGACCTAGGGGAGAGCCAGAACCTGTTTAAACAACCGTCACTGGAGTTGTTGGCCGCGAGCGGAAATCAATCTGGGGTCGGCGGGTTCGTCACGCAGCGCGGCGCTAATCGCTGCGCCACCGCTCCCCACAACAGCACACACACACAGGCACAAGGAGAGAGAGAGAAAAAGACACACACACGGTAGTTTGCGGGCCAAGATGAATGATCTTTAATAATGGCTCTGTTTACTTGTGTCATAATCCTCACAGCAGTCCCTGTCAAAATATCGCCATGCACCACCCGCTGTGAGTGGCCACGCAGACCGGATAATTCGCTCAATTTGTCAAATCCTGCTCCCTGTGTCCTGCATACTCCCTCCCTCCCTGTGTCTCTGCCCCCCAACCTCCCACCCCTCACCCCCCTCCATTGCCCCCCCCCCCCTCCCTCCCCTGCGCCCTTCCTCGTCCATCTCTTCCCCTCTCGCAAGACTCACAAATAAGCGTCTATTTATCTGGCGGCTCAAATTTGCCCGTGAGTAGGGTCCGGTTGAAAGAGAGTGGGTGCCCGATCCACTCCAGCTAAGCAGGGTTGAGCCTGGTTATTGGAATCCTGCGGTCTGGAAGAGGGGAACGGGGGGGTTAAGGGACCGCCTGGCAGTGGCGCGCAGGCGGTGCAACTGCACAAGGGTGGGACGGGGGGAGGGAGGGGTGACACGTGCCGGACTACGAAGAGGTAATATTGAATACAGCATCGCACCCAAGGCCAGTGGCATCCACGACCTCGTCAATGCCGTGTGCGGAAGACCTCGTTGTGTGTGGGCTCGGTCTGCCAGCTAGCCTCTCGGTGGAGGTTCAGCGAGTCATTGTTGAATCCATCTGTGCGGAGGTTTGGAGCGTTAACACGCCCGAGTGCGAATGGGTTGGCTCGATGTTCTCCGGGAATTTCTGAATTCCTCGCACACGAAGCCAAAGTTTCGCGATCGTGGAATTGGCCAAACATCCCCCCCGTGTAGCAGCAGCAGCATCCTCTTGATGATTGAGCCTTGTGACTCAGTGAGGCCTCCTTGGGTAAACGAAGCGAATTATTGGTTGTACTATGATACCAATTTTAATTTCGGTGGTGCGCTGAGTAGCGCATTAACCGATGAAGCCAACGAGCGAAGTTCAATTCCAGACAATGTCCATAAGGTCAGCGGCGATTGATACCTGAACAGTGCCGTGGCTTCCTCCCACATGCCCTAACCCGCACTGAGCAGCGTGTGGTGAAGTATGGTCAAACACCCCCCCCCCCCAACCTCTTCCGCATGGCCATTTATACAAAAGGCAAAGATCCCCCGTGTAGCCCGAACAGACCGTTGGGGCAAGTGATGTTTGCGAGCACCTAACATTTTTTTACAGTCCTGTATAGCAGCATCATTTGTTTAAACAAACACTGAATAGGTTTCGATGTTGGTGTGTCTCATCAGCCGAGTCGGACCTGTTGAACAAACGTTACCGGGTTGCCAGATGTCACTGGCGAAAGCGCTCCATTCACGAGACGGGACCCGACTAAACTCGACCGGACATCTATGAACAAGAGCTTCATAGCTCATCGGATTTCTGCAGTATACAAATAAATATTCCGAGTCTGAACCCGGAGCAATAATCACGCCTAAAACGCATTACTCCGTTTGTCGCGGCCTAATGCGAGCAATACAATGCATCAAAAAAAATGGAACCATCTGCTCGTTTCCACGCGCAAACATCTGCCTGATGTATCTGCATGCGGCCTTTCCGATCTTATCCAACGTTGTCTGTTATGAACGGCGCAGCAACGGTTTCGACTGGTTTTTTTTTTGGAGAGGGGGGGGATCTCATCGGCAGGCTTGCCTCCCGCCTCCAAAAAAACTACCGCAAACAAAACGCGAAATCAAGAAGATGACTTCGCCTCTCCCGCGGCCCAATTAAAAGTCGCCGTCGCTGTGCGCGGGATTCCTCGGCGCGTTGTCGCCCAGAATGCACGCGCGGAGCTCGCATTCGTCAATGACACGCGGACCAGGTCGTTGCTAAAGCACAGCAAGTAGGCACAGTAGGGGGGCCACAGGCGGTGGTGTATCGGCCGGTCGTCTCGGTCGTCTCGGTCGTCTCGGTCAGTCGACCCGTGGCACCCGCTGGGTCAGCCCCGTGACCTCCTGCCAGCGGGCGTTCGACCACTTGACGTGGCCTCAAGGTGGACATGGCCTGGCACAAGCGTCGTGGTGAAGTCACCGCCACTTAGTGGCGAATGGCGGTTGTTGTTGTCTGTGTGTGTGTGATGTGTGTCTTTGTGTGGTGTAGCGGTTAGCGCCCTGCGCTACGAACCTGGCGCCCCGAGTTCGATTCCCGCTCACGACCAACACCAGTAACGATTATCTGAACTGGTCCTGGACCTCCCCTAGGTCGACTCGGCCTCAAATGAGTACCTGGTGCGGTGCGTGACCATCGCCACTGGGGAGACAAAGGCGGCCGGGCGTGGTGCTGGCCACCCACCCCCCTCGTGTGCCGTGCCGCTCTTCATAGGTGCTCGCTAACAGCACTTGCTCCTACAGTCTGGTAAGGCTGTACGGGGGATATTTGTCTTTGTTTGTCGGGAGCGGTCGTGCAGAGGTTAGCGCGCTGCGCTACGAACCCGGCGAGTCGAGTTCGATTCACCAATTACGATTATCTCAATCGGTCCTGGGCCACCCCTAGGTCGACTCAGCCTCAAATGAGTACCTGGTGCGGTGTGTAAACATCGCCACTAGGGAGACAAAGGCGGCCGGGCGTGGTGGTGGCCACCAACCCCCTCGCGTGCCGTGCCGGTCTTCATAGGTGCTACTCGCTAACAGCACTTGCCCCAATTTCTGTACGGATGTACACTTGCTGTAGGTATATTTACGTATTTATGTATGTGTTCCTATGCGGAATTATGTACTATGTGTATGTGTATATATATTCGTACCTAGGTGTGTACAGAATTATATCTACAGTGTGTGTGTCTTTATATTGTGTATATCATGTGCGTATGTGTATATATGTCTATGGCAGGTTTTCCCAACCTCCAATCTGCGACCACACCACCACGCGTTTACCAATTTACTCCTGCACATTCAAATACGCCGCACGCGCCCGATGATTGGTCAACACGTGACGGATTAAGCAATTAACGATGTCTGCGTGCACATTGAACACGTGCACGCAGACAAAGATAAAGGCTCCCCCCCCCCGTATAACCTAAAGAGAGAGTGTTGGGGCAAGTGCTGTTAGTGAGCATCTATCAAGGCAGGGGCGGCACACGAGAGGTGGTGGCCAGCACCACGCCCGGCCGCCTTTGTCTCCCCAGTGGCGATGTTCGCACATCAAAGATTCCCCGTATAGCCTTAACAGACTTTATGGGCAAGTGCTGTTAGCGAGCACCTATGAAGGCCGGAACGGTACACGAGGGGGTGGGTGGCCAGCACCACGCCTGGCGATGTGTACTACACACCGCACTAGGTACTCATTTGAGGCCGAGTCGACCTAGGGGAGGCCCAGGACCGGTTCAGATAATCGTCACTGGGAGTTGACCGTTAGCGGGAATCGAACCCGGGTCACCAGGTTCATAGCGCAGCGCGCTAACCGCTACACATCAAATACAAAGATCCCCCGTATAGCCTTAACAGACTGTAGGGGCAAGTGCTGCTAGCGAGCATCAAAGACACAAACATACGCACGTACACTGAGATCTCAATGTCATATTGCCTCGGATGTATTTCTTGGCACGTCACGTGGGATGGGTTTAGCAACTATCGGGTGCGCGCAGCGGGCAACGAGTTCAATTGCATTTGAATGGTGGAATGAGTAAATTGGCAAAGGCGGAGCGTGGTGGTGGTTGGGGGGGGGGGGGAGTCCGAGAAGATGAATGGGAAACTTGGGGGGGGGGGGGGGAGAGCGAAAAAATCGTATCTCAGATCTGTCCCCTTAATGAACGAAATTTTGTATGTATCCGTCGGTATCTGAGTAACGCGCCACTCGTCGCAAATAAAAACCGGAGCCATTCTAATGCTTGCGTACGGTTGGTTGGGAGCACCGCGCGTGTCATGGAGCCGGATTGCACAAACGATGTGTCGAGATGTGCCGGCCGCGACGAGAGGACTTCGGGACTCGCTGTTTGTGGTTCGCGTCGAGCTCTGGACGTGAAGTCGAGAATTGTTGAGCTCGCGAAGACGCGGGGCGGGGAGGGACAATGTCGCGTTCATGTTTGCGAGTGGCAGCTGGAGCGAGCGTGCTGCGATCTCGCTACAAACTCGCTCTTATAACGAGCTCATCGCTTTATGTGAGCGTAACGTTGACGTAAGCAATCTCGTACATTACGCAGGTTTCGTGGCATCGTGTACGTTGAACTTCTTTTGCACCGTACGTGGTCAACGGCGCTAATCGGAGGTTCGGGGAAGGGCAACAAACTGAACGCGTAAAGCAGTGCTACAAATATGAGTTTTCATCATCAAGCATTTCTAATTTTTTATAAATATAATTTCGAATTGTATGTCGGACTTACACACACTTTGCGCAAATTATAAATATTATATACGTAGTTTTATCATATGAATGCATTGTCGTTATTGTTCACGATATTATAATCGTTCGACAAAATTATCGTGATCTTCCTAAACAGCGAATACATTTACACAAACTCACGGATATTGCATTTCTGTACCGAACATCCCCAGTACAGGTACAAAACGCGCGTGTGAGTGCTTGTATTGCATTTGCTGTACTGTGTGTGTGTATATATTTTATATATATAGTAGGGAGCGGTAGTGATGTGCCAGTGAGCGCTACGCTGCACTACCAACCCGGCCACCCGAGTTCGATTCCCGCTCACGGACCAAAACCGGCGACGATTATCTGAACCGGTCCTGGGCCTCCCCTAGGTCGACTCAGCCTTAATTGGGTACCTTGTGTGCGGTGTGTGAACATCACCACTGGGGAGACAAAGGCGGCCGGGCCCGGTTGCTGGCCACCCACCCCCTCATGTGCGATGCCGGCCTTCATAGGTGCTCGCTAACAGCACTTGCCCCTACAGTCTGTTATAGCTCGACGGATGAGCTTTATCTTTATATTGTATATATATATTCGGGTTGTTCACAATCGGTCAACCGCATTGAAGAAAGCCCGATAAAACCGGTTACCGGTTTACCGCACATGTTGATATCTATCAAAAACATTGCTATATGTTGAAGCAATTGTACAAGTTTATTAAACCACCCCCCCCGCCTTTGTCTCTCTCCAGCGGTATAGACGGGTAACACCCCCCCCCCCCCCCCCACACACACACACACAGTTAGTCGATCAGCAAAACTCGCGTGTGTGGCTCGGTAAAGTGCGGCTACTTCTCCAAGACCTCCGATCGGTCGAGGAAGAGGAGACCAAATCACAGGAGCTCTCTCTCCCCCTCTCGATCTCCTGGGTGAAGCACGCGGTTACTTGGGCCGTCTCGTGCCCGTTTGTCGGGCAGCGCGCGCGTGTCCGATCGGCGAATTCGTGACCACGATTCTCAACCGGTGACGAGTGCAGGTTATTTACGTTCGCAAACCGGTAATCGATTGTGGAAACGGATATCGGTTTTAGCGGATTATCGATTAACAACCCAACTATATGATTGACAGTGTCGGGTGGTGGAGGGTTACGACACATTTATAAATAACGCGATCTAAACCCAAAAACATTGATTTTGAACCCAAAAACGTTGATTATGTATATATATACATCTTCTTGGTTATTTCGGTAAAGTCACGTAGAATGGAAATATTAAAATAATAATAAAAAAACATAATAAAATAATTCTCACGACATTTCGGCCACAACGCAAGCAGCCGTCCTCAGGTGGAGAGCAGGTCTGTCGACAGACCTGCTCTGTGACTTTACCGAAAGAACCAAGAAGATGAATCCCTGCAGTCACGAAAGCTTTAGATCGAAATATATATATATACAGTATATAAATAAATATATATCGACTCGGCCTTAGGTGAGTTTACCGAGGGTGCGGTGTGTACACATCCCCAGTGGGGAAACAAAGGCGGTCGGGCGTGGTGCTGACCGCATAACCCTCTTGTGTGCCGTGCCGGCCTTAATAGGTGCTCGCTAACAACACATTCCCCATCGGCCTGTAAACGGCTGTACGTGGTATATTTTGATGTACATATATACCGTGTTTGTACATACCCTATATATGTGTATGTGGATATACCTTTGATATCATCTATGTATATATGTGTGTGCTTATGTACAACAAAGGCAAAAAACCCCCGTATAGCCTTAATAGACTGTCGGGGCAAGTGCAGTTAGCGAGCACCTGTGAAGGCCGGCACGGCACACGAGGGGGGTGGGTGGCCAGCACCACGCCCGGCCGCCTTTGTCTCCCGAATGGCGAAGTTTACTACACACCGTACCAGGTACTCATTTGAGGCTGAGTCGATCTAGCGGAGGCCCAAGACCGGTTCAGATAATCGTCACTGGCGTTGGACGTCGGCGGGAATCGAACTCGGGTCGCCGAGTTCGTGGAACCGCGAGCTGATGCGCACACATCCGCACGCGCCTGATAGTACGCATGTACTGAATGTATGCGATGCATGCATACCTGTGTATGCACGTGTATGTACTGTATATGCATCATCAGAATCAGAAGTTTTATTTTCCGAGTACAACCCGTAGAGCTAAGAAGCTCTTTTTCATCCTAAAAGCATTTTACAATTACAGATTAAAAAAAAACTTATATCAATTAAGTCGTGCCTTTGCATTCACACTTAAAACTTTGGAGATTTTAATAGTTTAATTAAATTCACAAGCATATACGCATGTATATATGCACTACACATATACGTGCATTTCTGTTTGTATATATTTACGTAAAACATCGGTGACGAATATCTCCGCCGTTCTGCAGCCTCACCTAGGTCGACTCAGCCTTAAATTATTACCTGCTGCGGTGTGCCAACATCAGCACCGTGGGAGACAAAGGCGGTCGGGCGTGGCTCTGAACACCCCCCCCCCTCGCGTGCGCCGTCCCGACCCTTAATAGGTGCTCGCTAATAGCCGCCTTTGCGCCGACAGCCTGTCAAACGCTATGGCTGTTGAATGGCACGTTCGGAGCTGGCGTCTAAAACTCTCCGTAACTTACAACGCGTCGCTGTCCACGCAGAGAGGGGTGCTGATTTTCACAACGGGGGGGGGGCCCCAGATTTCACGCCTGAGCTCAGGCGAATTGTTCGCAAATTGAGCGTAAAACGCGGTTAATGTGTGCGCAGAGACACGAAGACAAATATCCCCCCCCCCATATTTGCTGAACAGACTGTTGGGGCAAGTGCTGTTAGCGAGCACCTCATATGAAGGTCGGTACTATGGTACACGAGGTAGGGGGGCGGTGGCCAGCACCGCGCCCGTAGTGGCGATGTTTACACACCGTACCAGGTAATCATTTGAGGCCGAGTCGGCCTAGGTGAGGCCCAAGATCTAGTTGAGGTAATCCGTCCACTGGTGGTGGCCGCGGGTGGGAATCGAACTCGGATGTCCGGGTTCGTAGCGCGGCGCTGCTCTCTAACCGCCGCGAAAAGATTCACAAATGCAAAGATCCCCCGTGTAGCCTCAACAGACTGTAGGAGCAAGTATTGTTAGCGAGCACCTATGAAGACCGGCACTGCACACGAGGGGGTGGGAGGCCAGCACCACCCCCAGCCGCCTTTGTCTCCCCGGTAACGATGTTTATACACTGCACCGGGTACTAATTTGAGGTTGAGTCGACCTAGGGAGGCTCAGGACCAGTTCAGACAGTGTTAGCCGTGAGCTGGAATCGAACTCGAGTCACCGGGTTCGTAAGGCAGCGCGTTAACCACAGCGCCACCGCTCCTCACTGGATGCACACAAACGCGCACTCGCACAAAGAGCGACGCGATCCCGCGTGCACGCTTCGGTGTTTGCAGCGGGGTTATCTCGCTGCGCTAACGAACCCCTGATGACCCGACCGAGTTGCCGACCTACTCACGGATAACATCAGACGTGCTGGGGTTTCCAGCTACGTCAACTCGAACTCAAATGAGTACCTGGTGCGGTGTGTAAACATGATTTTAGTATTTTTTGTTGCTGGCTACACCACCCGTGCATGCGCCCTGTCGGCCTTCATTGGTGCTCGCTAACATCAGCGCAATAGCCTAACGTGGACTATGAAGGAGGGTGATCTGATATTCGCATGCGGTCAAAATTAAAGGCGTTGCTCTACAACAGCTGTTCTTCACCTTAACCGCAGCCTTGCATACCCATGGTTCTCAATCTTAATTTTTTTTATAGCGTTCATAAATTACGTAGGTTTCACGAAACGACGTAAGTTCTAACTTAAGTGGCTGTGCTTAATTTGTGTTTTTAGATTTACCTTCGCTAACAAAAAATCTGGCCGTGCGAGCACCCCCAGGTGAAGAACCACTGCTCTGCACCTACATCGGCCACACGAATTAGACAATGCGCGCAGAGAGAGAGAGAGGGAGAGAGAGCCCGAGAGAGACAGACACACACACACGCGCACACAACAATGTGGCCCTGCCACACTCCGCCTCGAGCAGTGCTGATGATATCCAATCACAACAACAACAAACACAGCCCGCGCAGATATCACGAACGGGTTGGGCTTCACTGTTGTCTATTGGCTGCGATTTTTTGCAATCGGTGGTGAGCGGGTAACCTAATATCGTCGGATCTGTCAACCCAAGCAGACCTTGAGCCGAGCGAGTTCCTGGATGGGGGATATACGACGACAACTGCGGAATACCCCACGAGTTGTAGGCGAGCAATCTGCTGCACGGCGATAAATAATTTCTTCTAAATGTGCGGAGCTCTGAGTGTTTTATGCGCGTGGAACTTCTTTCGTACCGTGCCTAGCCAACCGTGCCAATCGGAGGTGCGGTGTTACTCCCGGTACTCAAGTTTCCTTCCGCGTGGCAAACATTCACCGATATAATTGTGGCTTAAGAGACTCGTTCTGGCTTTCGTTGGCCAACTAACGTGCACACTCTTAGGTTTTTTTCGGTAAAGTCAGGGAGGTAAAAATAAATAAGACAAATAAGTAATAGAAATAATAGAAATAATAGGAATAAAATAAATATTTTATTTAAATTTTTATTATTTTTTACCTATGTGACTTTACCGAAAAAACCTAAGAGTACGAATCCTTGCAGTCACGAAAGCTTCAAATCTAGAACTAACGTGCACACATTGATACCCACGCACGCATAATGGGAGGATCGGTGGCGCAGTGGTTATCGCGACTGCGATAGGAATCCGGTGACCTGAGTTCGATTCCCGATCACGCCCTTCCCCCCTCCCCCGCCCCCACTTCGCCACCCCCACTGACGAGCGCGGTGAAGTATGGTCAAATACCTCCCCCTCTTTTAACCCACCCCTGGCGACCTCTTGACACGTCGTGCGGAGGTCTTCATCCAGCAGTAGAGTGGAAAAAAATACTGAAAACAGAGTAACGTTACATGCGTAATGTACGTACCATGACACACGTACATCACGTGCACATCGGGTATCCTTTTCTCGTCGTAGCAATGCAGCTGGTACCACGTCTCTACTGAATAAATACAACGAAATTAGCGATCATTAAGGTCCGAAAAATACTCGGTGTAATACACACACATACAGGGCAAATACCCCCTCCCTCCGTATTGCCTGGAACGGACTGTTGGGGCAAGTGCTGTTAGCGAGTAGCACCTAATGAAGACCGGTACAGCACACGGAGGAGCGGGGGGTGGTGTTGCTAGACTCTCGCCCGACCGCCTTTGTCTCCTCCGTGCCCATGTTTATACACACACCGCACAAGCTGCTGATCTCATCCAAGGCTGAGTGAATCTAAGCGAGGCCCAGCACCGGTTCAGATATCAGCCACTGGTGTTGGCCGCGAGCGGGAATCGAACTCGGCTCGCCGGGGTTTGCAGCGCAGTGCGCTAACCGCTACACCCCCCCCCCCCCATGCGTGTGTATGTGTGTTCTGGCCTTCATAGGTGCTCACTAACAGCACTTGCCCCAACAGTCTGCCAAGGCTATACGGGAGATCTTTGTCTTTCTTTGTTTGTGCGATTGAAAACATACACGAAGACAATGACCTTCCGAACAGTCTTCAACAAACTGTTGTTCTGCTATACTCTTAGTTTTTTCGGTAAAGTCACGTAGGTAAAAAATGTAAATAAAAAAATAATAATAATAATGTTCTGCTAACGATAAAACACAAATGTGCACGCGCAGACATATACATACATATATGTGCACGTGTTAGTTACTATGTGGAACGGTGAGGTTGTGTCGGGCATGGAACAATGAAGTTGCGTGATGGTGTGGGTGAGTGTCTCTACTGTATCTCTAAAATATTAAAATACGAATGGAGTGACTGGTGTCAATTCTGATGGTCTACGAGAAGGACTTACATTCTGCAACTCTGGCACAAATGTGTAACGTCGAATAGATTATAAAAAAAATCAATTCACGAACGCGTTGGGTTTTTTTTAATAAACATATACATATATACAAAATGAGGGTCAAACTAAAACATCACAATGGTTTTTGTAGGACAACCTAAACGTCCAACATTGACGATCTAAATCGTCGAGATGAACACCTAGAATGTGTCAGTCGTCAAGTGAAGAAAGTAGTGCACCTCCCGCGGAGTATGCCGCCAAAGCGAGCATTAAGCAGGCGTACGCATGCCCACTCGGCTTCAAGTAAACACACACACACCTAGTACAAAGACAAAGATCCCCCGTATAGCCTTAGCAGACGTTTGGGGGCAAGTGCTGTTAGCGAGTAGCATCCATGAAGGCCGGCACGGCACACGAGGGAGTGGGTGGCCAGCACCACGCCCGACCGCGTTTGTCTCCCCCGATGGCGATGTTTACTACACAGCGCACCAGGTACTCATTTCAGGTTGAGTCGACTTAGGGGAGGCACAGGACCGATCCAGATAATTGTCACCGGTGTTGGCCCTGAGCGGGAATCGAATTTGGGTCGCCGGGTTTGTAGCGCAGCGCTTTAACCGCTACGCTATCAATCGCCCATATACAGTCTATGTAGTACACACACGTATACACACAGTACACACGCCATCTGTATATATAGGAATAGGTACATATGCGTATAGACTTACGCATTTGGATAGAGGCAGTTGCGAGTCGCAGTGGGTCGATGATGGGTGATGCTATTGTCAAGTTTGCGTCGTTCAATTTAATTTAAAAAAATATATTGTATCCGTCTATTCATGATGATGGTGCCTATTATTATCATCATCTAGCTTGACAAACTCGCAAAAATAAGTGTTCAATATTCACAAAGCATAAAAAATAACAAGAAAAATCTCTGTGGATCTGATGATGACGGTGATGTCGCGAAGAATAGAATCGTGTTTTTACTGAGATGCAACTCAAATGATGACAATGATGCATCACAAATGTACGAGTCGTTAATAATATTATGATTTTATAAAAAAAATATGATGATGATGATGATGATATATCCCTGAGACGATAACGATGTTGCCCCGATGACGATGTCGTTGATTATATTAATGACGTCGCTTAGATAATGGTGATATAGCTCAGATAATGATGATGATGATACCGATGTTACTCGCATGATTATGATGATGTCACCCGGATGATAGTGAGGATGGCAACACTCGGATGCTGATGATACCTAATTATTACAGAGCACATGATGATGATGATTATGATGTGACGATGACACGACTCAATGGCGATGCTGATGATATCGCTCGGATGACGACACTAAAATGACGACACCACTCGGATGATGATGATGACGATGATGATCGTGAAATCGTCATGACGATGGCGGCGGTGACGATGACATCTACAAGTCGAAAACGACAACTTCGACAGCAAATGATGATGCCGATGATGTCACGAAAATCTTCACGAACGCAACACCACTCGGACGACGACGACGCTGTTGCTACGCCAGACAATACCACCATACTCTCGTCACCACCTCCTCGCCTCTCCTCCTCCTCCTCGTGCGTTGCGCTGCGCATAACGCGGCGGCGAGCACGACGCTCAGCGGAGGAGCCCGAGCAAAGAGAGCGGCCACTCCAGTTGCCCAAGCCGCCTCGAGCGCATCGCCATAATTAATGATGCATGGGGGGTGGAAGGGTGGGAGGGGGGAGGGGGAGGGATGGAGCTGCAACGGCGAAGGAGCAGGAGCAACGGAGCCGGACCCGTCCCCAGGGTCAGGCCAATAGACTGATGACTTATTCTTATGTAAAATGATTAGCAGGGGCGACCGCCACCCTCCTCTGCCTTTTGTCTCGAGCCCCCGTTTTTTCCCCTCTCTCTCTCTCTCTTCCCCTTCCTCCCCTTGCCCCGCGGAGGCGCGCGCAGACAACACCCGTGGGGCAAAAAAGCGGCGCGTCTCATCGCCAGGGATAAGACGCGGCCAGGGCACGCGCAGCGGCACACTGCTCGTCGTGCAGTCGACCGACTCACATCGGAAGGGGGGGGGCCCATAGCAGCAGCAGCAGCAGCACCGACAGCCAGTAAAGCCAGCTAGCTAGCCAGCCAGCAGCAGCAGCAAGCACTCAAGACATCGCCATCACTAACATCATCACTAACATCATCACCGCCAACAACTACTGCCATCATCATCATCATCGCCACCACTGCCATTAACTGCCAATGCCAACATCGCCATCACCCGCACGCACGCCTATACACACACGCACACATATATACTCGAGCGGGGTTTGATGCGCATAGCACACACGATCTCGAGAACGCACGCACGCACGTGAGTGAGTGAGACTGCAATTTCTGCGCGTTCACAGAGTGCGTGCGGCCAAGGCTTTTTGCGTTCGAGTCTGGAGTTTCTTCATCTCGCCGAGTAACATTATAGCCTCCGACTTGCATTGATACTTTCATCGTCGTCTTTCTTTCTTTACACACACACACATCTCGATTATATAGATACCCTATCTGGCGTATAGATCATCGCAGCATCAGACGTAGCAGCAGTCGCGTCGCTGCACCGTGACCGACACAACTCTCTTGCCGCACGCGATCCGCACATTTGACTCCCCCTCCTCTCTCGCTCGCGACACGCACAGACTACGACACGCACGGAGACCGCCACTCACCACAACACTTGTTCCCGGGCTATCTCATGTACAAAATGGAGTTCTCCTACCTAAACTCGTCGGCCTACGACTCGTGCATGGGCGGCGTTGACGCCTCTGGACTCACGTACGCAGACTACGGCTCGTGCAGTCAGTACGCGCCCATCCGGGCCAGCTTCGGGGCCGCGGCCGCCGCGGCCGCCGCTGCCTCCGTGTGCCCCAGCCTCGGTCCCAACAGTTGCAGCCTGGCCGGTCTGCGCGACCACCAGGGCGGACCGTACACGGCGGGTATGTATACTGGTACGATTTGCATTGCACCACCGCACACACACACGCACGCGCGCGCACCGTGATGTGATGTTGATTATGATGATGTAAATTTGTACAGCATACCGACACGTGTGTGTCTCTGTGTGTGTGTGTGTGCGCTCACTCACTCACACGCGCGCGCACACCTATGTATTGTTGATGATGATGTGTTGATGATGATGTTGATAATGGTGTTAATGATGATGTTGATAATGGTGTTGGTGATGGTGTTGGTGATGATATCTGCGTGCTGGAATGCTACCTTTTGCGCCGTCTGAGTCCCGTCGTCCGTGAGTGTTTGCCGACATCCGCACACGGTTAAAAAAAATCTTACGTAGACTTCCTGAATAAGGTCCGTTGCTTGAAACGTTGACATCTTCCATTTTGATACGGCGGTACAACTATGAGTAAATATTCATATAACGTTGTTGCATCAAGCGATATTCATAACGGCTACTCCTGAATTAAAAAAAAAGTCGCCGTACGTGGCTGTCAATCCGTCAAAGTCCGATGACCGCTGGAGTAGCAGCAGCAGTGTCCGCTCTAAACGTCGTAAAACTTGTCCCTTCGCTGCGAAAGAAGTCGATCCGTTGTCTGAGCGTTCAACATCTGTCTTGACCGCGGCCACACGGACGAGCGCGCGCATTCACACGGACAGACAGACAGACGGACGGGCGAGCAGGCGTGAGACACGGGGAGACACGGGGAGACACGGGGAGACACGGGGGGTCAGCCACAGCGCACAGGGGGGAGACACGAGGAGACGCGGGGAGACACGGGGAGACACGGGGGGTCAGCCACAGCGCACGGGGAGGAGACACGGGGAGACGCGGGGAGACACGGGGAGACACGGGGAGACACGGGGGGTCAGCCACAGCGCACGGGGAGGAGACACGGGGAGACACGGGGAGACACGAGGAGACGCGGGGAGACACGGGGGGTCAGCCGCAGCGCACGGGGGGAGACACGGGGAGACGCGGAGGCCAGACACGGCGCTCGGGCGAGACACGCGAGTTCGGCAGCAACGTCGCGATTATATCCCCCGGAATGTGCTCTCGACTTCGCCTTAAATTTGGAGGCGCTCGCTCAAATCGTCGCAAATGCAAGTCAACGCGTCAGAAAATACAACCACGCGAAGCTCAAATAATCCCCAAGTAACTCGGTTATGTTATTGTATCTGAAGTCGAAAACGCAATTATTGGCAAATGCCAGGTGACTAATGCGATTTATGCTTCGCCGTTAACACATTAAGGGAAGAAATTGAATAATTTGTTGTTGAACACTATATATATAAGCGGCGTTCCTGCGACACGTTTCCTTCATTTGATGTAATTTGTACCTAAAGTGCATAAGAATATCATCCGATTATATATAAAAAAATAAAAAATTACTGGCTTGCAAGCTCGCTCCTAGGTGGATAAATCGGACGCGCGCAACTGCTAAATAGTAATTCGCTCTCTCTCTCTCTCTGTTGATCCGCGGCAATGGGCGTCAGGCATTGTACAATTGCTAACCCTGCACAGATGGCATCGACATTTTATTTGTCACCACTATTTTATCATCATCATCGTCGTCATTCCTTTTCTTCTTATTACGATTATTATTGTGGTTACAATTATTATCGTGGTTACAATAATATTGCAGGATTGTTTCAGGGAGGTTGGACACGCCGATGATTGGAGACGGGTCTTTTTGGGGGGTGGTTTGGGAGTTTTGGAGTTTTATGGGCACAGAATGTTTAGGGGGAAATAAAAACTGTCCATTTGAGACATCGGCCAGGGATCATCGTTACAGCGTGGTTATATTTACCATCACGTTTTGGCATGATTCGTTTTGGAATATCTTCGCGAATATGGTTTTCCGCCCCCCCAATATAGCATCGGGAGTAAAGAAATAAAATGTAAAAACTAATGGGTGTGTGTGTGTGATAATCGTTGTGGGGAGCGGTAGTGTAGCGGTTAGCGCGCTGAGCTACGAAACCCGGCGACCCGAGTTCGATTCCCGCTCACGGCCAACACCCAGTGACGATTATCTGAACCGGTCCGTGGCCTCCCTTAGATCGACTCAGCTTCAAATGAGTACCTGGTGCGGTGTGTAGTAGACATCGCCACTGGTGAGACAAAGGCGGCCGGGCGTGGTTGCTGGCAACCCACTCCCTCGTGCGCCGTACCGGCCTTCATAGGTGCTGCTCGCTGACAGCACTTGCCCCAACAGTCTGTTAAGGCTACACGGGGGATCTTTGTCGTTGTTAATCGTTCTTCGCAAAGTTTTAATTACGATTAAAAGAGTTCGTTTCTGAATAGGACGTTAACGTCGGATATTTTTAATTATTTTTACCAAACTCTATTCAACTGGTAAAATCGATGTTTTTATTCAGCGTAAAATAAATTACGTGGCGATGTTGCCGCCGCTGCTGCTGCCGCCGCTGCTGCGTTGATAACAAAAACACGTGCGGCTTTAAAAGAAGGCAAGTCAAATTACAATAATAATAACAACAACATAAGACGTTTCGGGTAATGGCCCTACTTCACTCGCGACTTATTTTCGCGACGACGAAAGGGGCATTGCACGAAACCAGTCGCATTTTTGATAAAACGTTACTGTTTCTCTTTTAAGCGGCATTCGCAAACAATATTTGACATTGGCTACCAGCGCAACAACACACGCATATAGATACATATACATGCGCGTGCGCGTGTGTGTGTATCTATATATAAAGTGTTTTGTGTTCTCAATTGCCGCCGATATATGCGGCACGTACACACGCGCGCGTGTGTGAGTTTGTGTGTTGCGATGTGTGTCGCGGTTAGCGCTACGCTGCGCCACTGAACCCGGCCACCCGAGTTCGATTCTCGCTCACGGCCAACGCCCAGTGACGATTTATTTTAACCGCCACTGGGCCTCCCCTAGGTGGACTCGGCCTCAAATGAGTACCTGGTGCGGCGTGTAAACATTGCCACTGGGGAGACAAAGGCGGCCGGGCGTGGTGCTGGCCACCCACCCCCTCGTGTGCCGTTCCGGCCTTCATAGGTGCTCGCTAACAGCACTTGCCCCAACAGTCTGCTAAGGCTACACGGGGGATATTTGTGATTTGTTTGTTGTTCCGATGTGCTGGTGTCATAACGGATCTAGCCCCGCACTACAACAATGCCAACCACCTGCCTTCGAGCCCACGTTACAAATAGTACTCTATAATATCATGATTTCTTTTTTAAATTAAAGGTTTGCTCGCTGGGAGGGAGGGGGGGACGGTGACGTCCAAAGGACATCCTGGCAGCGATTACATTCAGTACATATTACAATTGGTGAACTCTAAAACAGTCCTGTGCATTCTGTGGGTCAACTCGGCCTAAAATAATAATAACATTTACTTCTTTACCCATCAATAAAGCCACGGCTGCGTCGTGAGATACTCCTATTGAGGAGAGGGAGGAGGAGGGTGCTGCTACATCGGGATATTTGACCAACAACGAATATTTATTGCACGTTATGTAAGCAATTTTAAGTTTAATCTAAAAACTCACCTTTTTAAACTTGCTTTCACTGAAGATTATATTTTAGTGTTATTTTTTTATATGCCTTCAACAGCAATTTATTATAATGCAATTTTGTGTTGTATAGAAATTGCTTTTATTCTTCTTTTGATTTAGTCTTTTGACCATGTGTTTTTATATATCTGGCATCCTTTGCACGAAATAGTGCTATAGAAATAAACACTTGATTGATTGAAGTGTGGCCGGCCTTAATAGGCGCTCGCTAACAGCGCGTGCGCTCACAATCTGTAAGCAGAGACGGGAGCCAGTGGTGATCCTCGCTATTTATTACACACGCACACACAAAGCGAGCATCGTGTATCTAACACCAAGGGGTTGAAATACGCAGTATATGGATAGAATATACATTCACCCGACATACGTACAGTCTATAATTATATGATGGTGTATGTGTGAGAGATAGCGAGGGTGTGTAAACGAGAGAGATAGTGTGAGTATGTGTACATATATGACAGAGATGGTCTGTGTCAATTTGAGATGGTTTGTGTGTGTGTGTGTTGAACTTTTTTCGCACCGTACGTAGCCAACCCTGCTAACCGACGGTGCGTGTATATTCTTAGGTTTTTTCGGTAAAGTCACGTAGGTAAAAAAATAAAATTAATAAAAGCAAAATAAAAATAAAATAAAAATCACGACGTTTCGGAGGCAACACAAGCTTCCGCCTTCAGGTGGAACCGTCACAGCACGATTGCTGTATCAAGTGTGTATGCGGTAGTGTGTGTGTGTGCGTGTTGTGTGTGCGCGTGACTGTGACGCATTGGTTAAGGCACTGCGCTACAAACCCACCCGCCTGAGTTCGATCCCCGTCCACAGCTAACATGAAAATCGAAGGACATTGACACCGGTTCTGGGTTCTCGCCTACATCGACTCGGCAATTCGTGCGGATTCGGCGTCATGCCGACTGTGCAAGCGGCACTGCGCATGGGGCCGGGAAAAGGTTGATCCCTACACGGCGCCCTCGTGTGCAGCCACCACCCCTCCACCCCCCCCCGGCCTTAATAGATGCTCGCAAACGACGCCATCCCCCGAACGATATATTTACAAGACGGCTATAGACTGTAGATGTTTCTTTGCACGTTGTGTACGAATGGGACCGAGCGCTGTGCGATTCTTGTACTGTACAAACAAGTGTCAATTACATTAATCAACCGCTCCCGTGTCTCCTCCCTGTCTCCCCTCATCCCGTTACCCGTCCGCCTCGCCGCGTCTCCCATTGTCTCTACCCGTCTCTTCCCTCTCTCCCCCTCTCGCTGTCTCCTCGGCTTTGTCCCATTTTGTTCCCCTCTATCAACTGTCGCCCGCGTGTCTCCCACAAATCTGCCGGCATCTCATCCGTCCCTCCTCCTGTCTCTCTCCCCGTGTCTCCCCTTCGTGTCTCCCCGCACGTCTCCCCACCACCCCTCCTACTCCTCCTCGTGTCGTCTCCCCGCCCTCCCCTACCTGGCGGCGTGATGCCCACAGTTCCCTACAAGCTCTTCTCGGAGTGCGGCTCCCTGGCTGAGAAGCGCAAGCAGAGACGCATTCGCACCACGTTCAGCAGCGCGCAGCTCAAGGAGCTGGAGCGCGTCTTCGCCGAGACGCACTACCCCGACATCTACACTCGCGAGGAACTCGCCCTGCGCATCGACCTCACCGAGGCGCGCGTCCAGGTGAGAGGCGCCTCGGTGGCTCCTGTGTAGCACCCCCCCCCCCACACACTCTGCTGCACCGACTCGCTCTTTAAAAAAAAAAAGCCAAAGAACGCGGGGAGGTTTCACACACCACACACGCGAACCGCCCCGTGGCGCCTGCTGGGTCTGCCCCGTGACCTCCTGCCGGCGGGCGCTCGACACTTCACGTGGCCTCAACGTGTACCTAGCCTGGCACAAGCGTCGTGGTGATGTCACCGCCACTGAGTATCGAATGGCGGTTTTTGTCGTTGTTGTGTAGCGGTTAGCGCCCTGGGCTACGAACCCGGGGACCAGAGTTCGATTCCCGCTCACGGCCAATACTAGTGACAATTATCTCATCTGGTCCTGGATATCCCCTAGGTCGACTCAGCCTCAAATAAGAACTGTGCCTGGTGCGGTGTGTAAATATCGCCACTGGGAAGACAAAGGCGGTCGGGCATGGTCCTGGCCACCCATCCCCTCGTGTACAGTTCCGGCCTTCATATGTGCTACTCGCTAACAGCACTTGCCCTAACAATTTGTGAAGGCTATAAGGGGGATTTTTGTCTTTGTATATAAAAATAAATACTTTTTGTTTTTTACCAGGTAAGGGCCCACTGAGCTGCATAGCTCTTTTCGCATGCGACCTGTCCACAAATGATAGCTCAACTTAGTGGCTTATCGTGTGGAAATCTATTGCAACCAAATACTCGAAACACGTGATGTTGAGAAAAATCCCCGCGACCACGGGGAGAAAGAGAGACACGCAAACTCTAAATATACAGCAGCAGGCGTCAGGGCCGGGATCGAACCTACGCACTCCTGTGTACCAGGCGAGGTAGTTAACATCTCGCCAGTGGCGCCCACAGGTCGACTCAGCCTCAAATGACTACCTGGTTCGGTGTGTAGTAAACATCGCAACTCGGGAGACAAAAGGCGGTCGGGCGTGGTGCTGGCCACCCACCGCCTCGTGTGCCGTGCCGACCTTCATAGCTGCTCGCTAACAGCACTTGCCCCAACAGTCTATTAAGGCTACACGGGAGATATTTGTCTTTGTGCAAGTGTGTAGGCTGATGGGACACTTCTATGTCCGTTCGCCTATGGTACATCGGAAGCAATGTTTAACAGCAACATTTACGTGCATTTAAGCGCACAAAGCCTCGAGCGGTTGTGACTTTTTCGAGTCTCATCGGCAGGGTGCGGCCAGAGATTAACAATTTCCGCTGGATTGCCAATCGTTTATCGGCAAGAAGTTAACCGTTTAGCCCATTCAGCGCAGCACCAGCAACGGTTGTACAAAATCTTTCTCCGAAAGGCGTTTGACTTTTGCTGAAATACCAAGGCGGGGGAGTGGTGGCGCAGTGATTAGCGAACTGGGTTATGAACTCGGCTGCATAAGTGCGATTCCCGGCCACGGATCGGACATCTATCGCGAGTGATTATTAAGTAGCGGTTTTGTTGTTTCGATTTAAAGCTTTCGTGACTGCAGGGATTCATCTTCTTGGTTCTTTCGGTAAAGTCACGTAAAAGGGAAATAATAAAATAAGAAAAAATAAAACATTATAAAATACAATTCTCACGACGTTTCCGCCACAACGCAAGCAGCCGTCCTCAGGTGAAGAACAGGGCTGTCGGAAAGACAGCTGTCGGAAAGACAGCGTCCTGTTCGTCACCACAATACAATCGGCTGTTACCACGCCTAGGGCTATCTGTGTGTGTGGCGTCTGTATGGGCAGTATGTCTGTTCGTCGTTAGTGTGAACTTTCGGTAATTGTGTAATAAATGTGGATTTTAACAAACGAACAAAAATAAACAATCACGATCCTGAGCGCTCTGCAAAGTGATACTCGTCTTCGAGCTGAGTTGATCTGTGAGTAGCCCGCACAATATTTACGATGGATATCAATTTTAATTGGCTAAGTGAAGGGTATTGCTATTCAATTGGGTAAATAAAGGGCATTGCTATGTTTTATTAATTAAGTGAATTATTATGATGGGCGCCGTCAATATTGGAGCGCATACATACACGCATGCATACAAAAGACAAAGATCCCCCCGTATAGCCTTAACATACTTTTGGGGCAAGTGCTGTTGGCGAAAACCTAAGAAGGCCGGCACGGGTTACGAGGGGGTGGGTGCACAACACCACGACCGACCGCCTTTGTCTCTCCAGTGGCGAAGTACGCTTTACACACCCACCAGGTACTCATTTGAGGCTGAGTCGACCGAGGGGAGCCCCAGAACCAGTTCAGATAATCGTCACTGGGTGTTTGGCCGTGAGCTGGATTCGAACTCGGGTCGCCGGGTTCGTAGCCCAGCGCGCCTACCGCTACACTACTGCTCCACAAAGACAAAGATCCCGCAGGTAGCCTGCAGAGGCCGTTGGGTCAAGTGCTGTTAGCGAGTAACATCTTTGAAGACCGACACGGCACACGAGGGGGTGGGTATCCAGCCCCCCCGCCCAGCCGCCTTTGTCTCCCCAATGCTAATGTTTACACAGTGTGCGAGGCGCACAGCCCTACACACATACACACACAGGGTTACACACAACGTAAAAAACACACACATATATCGAATTACAAATATCCCCCGTATAGCCTTAACAGGCTGTAGGGGCAAGTGCTGTTAGCGAGCACCTGTGAAGGCCGGAACGATACACAAGGGGGTGGGTGGCCAGCACCACGCCCGACCGCCTTTGTCTCCCTAGTGTCGATGTTTACACACCGCACGAGGTACTCATTTGATGCTGAGTCGACCTAGGGGGGCCCGGGACCGGTTCAGATAATTGTCACCGGTGTTGGCCCTGAGCGGGAATCGAACCCGGGTCGCCGGCTTCATAGCACAGCGCTTTAACCGCTACACTACCGCTACCCCACCAAAGTAAAAAATATACACACACGCACAGTGTTACACACAACGTAAAACACACAGACAAATATATACACACACACATATACACACACGCACAGAGTTACACACAACGTAAAACACACAGACAAATATACACACACACACATATACACACACGCACAGAGTTACACACAACGTAAAACACAGAGACAAATATATACACACACACACATATACACACACGCACAGAGTTACGCACAACGTAAAACACACAGACAAATATATACACACACACATATACACACACGCACAGAGTTACGCACAACGTAAAACACACAGACAAATATTACACACACACACGCGCGCACACGCACAGGCACGCATGCCCGATCGCGTCTATCGGAGGGTCCACGATGTCACTTGACAATTGCAGACGGCTCTCTGCTCGTTGGCTTGTTTCGGGCTGAGATCACGGCGCCGCAGCAGAGAGGCGCTGGGGAGGAAGAGGAGGGATGTGCTTCCCATAGACCGCGGGCTCGGCGATCTGCGGCTCTCCCAGTGACTGCTTCGTGACCGTTCTGTATGAAGGGCCCCCCGCCGTCTCGTATTCACCACGCAGTGCATCTTGTGATTAAACACCAAGCTACAGTCTTGCTTAAAAACCAAGCTATAGTCTACGTTATAGACTGCCAGTACGCTCACCGAGGTTAATAAGCAGGCTACAGTCTAAACTATAGACTGCCAGTACAATCACCAAACTTAATAACCAGGCGACAGTCTACATTATAGACTGCCGGTATACTCACTCCAATTAAGAACCAGGCAGCAGTCTACATTATAGACTGCCAGTACACTCACTCAGCTTAATAACCAGGCTACAATCTACATTAGTGATTTTTATTATTATTTTTCTATCTCCGTGATTTTTCCAAAAGAACAAAACAATATGGCTCTTGAGATATTGAGTTTTTGTACCGAATTCGAAACAAATGCCTCGTCATGTAGCGTTGGTTGCCGACAGTACATCGATCAGTTACGATAACGCCAGTATTGATAAGCGTACGTGTATATAGGTGATCGTCTGCTTTTCGTGTGGGCTCATGTAGATTGCAGAGCACCAACAACAACAACAAGAGTTTCGCATTCAGGTGGTCAAAGCCCAGACGACCGCGTCCAGGAGCAGTGCATCGCTGTGACGTCTCCTTCGTATTTGTGGATCGGGCATTGCGTCGTTAACCGCTGTACAGTCCGTTCTGGATGACAAGGCTCTCTCATATAGGTATATATGGGTGACACAGTTCCAATATACACTATGGGGACCTCATTTGCCAGTAAAAATATGATAATTGGTTCTTTACCCTTCTATCTGGCAACAAAACTGACACCTTTTTGCAAGGAGTCATGTTTGCATAGACCGCAATACCTGCAGTCATAATACAAACAAAAGAACATAACTCTGATAGTGCACATTATCAGAGTTATGTTCTTTTGTTTGTATTATGACTGCAGGTATTGCGGTCTATGCAAACATGACTCCTTGCAAAAAGGTGTCAGTTTTGTTGCCAGATAGAAGGGTAAAGAACCAATTATCAGTTCCAATATAGTTATAGAGATGTTTTTTTTTTCTGAGCTGTTAAGACGATGTAGCGGGCTTGAGCCAGGAGGACACGTTGTTTACAGATAGGATGGTCGGTCGTCGAGTGATAACGGAGTGGGAAGCCAAGGAATGAAACTCGTCCAGGGAGGACGTCTACAGTGGAGATGGAGCGGTAGAATCGGCTTCTTTTCAGTCGCTCGGTGGATTTATCCCACCAAAGGATCGTCGCGAGAGACGGCGGCGACGGCGTTAGTAAGGCCTTCATCCAGCAGTGGATTAACCATGGCTGATGATGATGATGATACACGTAATAGATACACGCGTATCATATGTCACAGATGTACCGGACACAGATTTAAACCCCGTGTCACGCACGCTTATCCCAAAAAGATAGAGGTGATGGAGACTCATCCATTATAATGATGTTCAAGAAGGGTTATAAACCCTAAATGTGGTGTACGCATAGATGGTGGAGGCTGACCGATCTAAATTCTAATGATGTTCTAGAAGGGTTAGAAATCGGAAATATGTACGCATAAATGATGGAGGCTGACCGATCTAAATTCGAATGACGTTCTAGAAGGGTGAGAAATATGATACATCGTTAAATCAGTTCTGCTTATAACTGGAAACATCGGAAAACGAAAGTATGTTTTTTTTTATTATCGAGGGGCAAGGTCAGCCTAAAGGTCAGAATTTATTTCGGGTCTGGCGCATCACGCTTTTAAATAAAACTGTGCGCGCACCCCCCCCCCCCATCGTCATTGAACCATGAAATTCGCCTCTCGTCGAGTGTGACGCTAAAGCCGACGGACAGCGGGATAACACCGACGACGATGCCCTTCCCGAGTGAATAATAATAATAATGTCGATTTAAAGCTTTCGTGACTGCAGGGATTCATCTTCTTGGTTCTTTCGGTAAAGTCACGTAGAATGGAAATAATAAAATAATAAAAATAAAACATAATAAAATAATTATCACGACGTTTCGGCCACAACGCAAGCAGCCGTCCTCAGGTGAAGAACAGGTCTGTCGATAAGACAGAGTCTGAATGTAATAAAATAATTCTCACGACGTTTCGGCCACAACGCAAGCAGCCGTCCTCAGGTGAAAAACATGTCTGTCTTCTTGACGCTAAAGCCGTCTTCAGGTGAAGAACAGGTCTGTCTTCTTGACAGACCTGTTCTTCACCTGAGGACGGCTGCTTGCGTTGTGGCCGAAACGTCGTGAGAATTATTTTATTATGTTTTATTTTTATTATTTTATTATTTCCATTCTACGTGACTTTACCGAAACAACCAAGAAGAAGAAGAATAATAATAACACTGCCGCAGCTTCACACGAACAGAGGCATTCACTCGAGCCCCTACGTACACGCGCGTGCGATACCGTGAATTATATTGAATTATAATTGCGGGGGGGGTGGGGGACCAATATCGATACGTAATTAATATAACATGACAGTCATTGTCGTGTTTAAAATGCAGTGGTGATGCTTCGCATGGTTTATTTTGTTTGCTGTATTCAGTAACGTGGATCATCATGAAATCACGTTTGTGTGAATTATTGTTATTGGGATAGTTTTTTTGGGGGGTGTTTTGGCTTTTACCCCACGAAAGTTAACGGTTGCTTGTGAATTGTCCATTTTTTGTGTTTGTTGTTGGTGACGCGGGCAGCAACAAACAGCACACTCGAGGGTGTCATCGCCCGGAAGAGTTGTTTTTTTTTATGTTCCCCGAATTGAGCCACGTTGCAAGAACTCTGGGAGCGAAGAGGTTGTCTTAACAGTTCGGGTTAGAGGGTTCGAGGTTAGGGTTAGAGGTTAGGGGGTTATAGGGTTAGAGGTTAGGGTTAGAGCGTTAGGGGTTCGGGTTACATGGATATAGGTTAGCGGGTTAACGGGTTAGGAGTTAGAGGTTAGGGTTACAGGGAATATAGGTTAGCGGGTTAGAGGTTAGGGTTACATGGATATAGGTTAGCGGATTAGGAGTTAGGGGTTAGAGGTTAGGGTTACATGGATATAGGTTAGCGGGTTAGGGGTTAGAGGTTCGGGATAAAGGGTTAGAGGTTAGGGTTACAGGTGAGCAGGTTAGAGGGCTCGGGTTAGAGGTTAGGGTTATAGGGATACAGGTTAGCAGGTTAGAGGGTTAGAGGTTAGAGGTTCGAGGGTTAGAGGGTGCGGGCTAGACCAGGGGTCGGCAACCCGCTACTCCGGGCCGCCTGCGGCTCTGTAAGGACTGCCCCGTGACCCTTCTCTATGAAGGGCCCCCGCCGTCTCGTATTCACCCACAGTGCATTGCGGCTCTTGAAATATTGAGTTTCTTACCGAATTCCCCCCCCCCCCTAAAAAAAAATCACTCTTCGTGTCATTTTGGTTTTCTGACCCGTGGGATAGAGGGAAGAGGCAGAACGAGAGGTGTGTTGATCGACAGGCTGCTGCTCCTGGTGGTAGTGGTGGTAGTGGTGGTGGTAGTGGTAGTAGTGGTAGTAGTGGTGGTAGTGGTAGTGGTGGTAGTAGTGGTGGTGATAGTGGTTGTACACCGTGTGTGTGTGTTTATCTACAATATTTGATTCACGGGGGGGGGAGGGATTGTTGTTTTATTTTGGTGGCCAATGTTGCCTCTTTGCCGTCGGATTGTTTGGCGAACACCGAAGCACTTGCCTCCCCCGTCAACGGCGGGGGATCGTCATCCCAAGTCGATGGCACGGAAACGCCATCCCAAGTCGATGGCGCTTCCGACGCTAAAGTGTGGAGAGGGCTTCATAATATCTTCTCGTAAAGACCAGTTAGACGGCGCATTGATTTTCCATCTTCAATCTCCGAATCATCTCCGCTGTCCCTGCGAGTGAAACCAATCAACCTCCGCGCGAACTTGATTTATGGAGGCCCAAACTCTAAACAAACAACAAGATATATACAGTATTGGTTTTCAGATGTTTAAAAGGCATAACTGACTTGACCCTGCAGAGCAACATTTAAGATTCCCAGCCATTGTAGAGCATCAACCCCATGTAGCACGTCAGTCACTCCGTCTTGATTGTATGTATACTATACATAGGCAAACGAGCTTATGTATGTCTATATTTATGGCGAGCTTCTTTCGCACCGTACGTGCGAAAGAAAACGACGTTTTATTCGTAGAATGTAATTTATATTACTATTGTGTAAATGTTGCTATATTTTAAGTGGCGTTAACTATCGGTGTTAAACACACCTTTACAATAGCCGCATCAATATAATTATTCTAAAAAAAAACAAGAATACTTTACCGCCCCTTGTCAACTCACTGCTGGATGGAGGCCTCCCCACGCCCTGTGGGCCATGGTGGGGAGTCGTTTGACCATACTTCACCACGCTGGTCAGTGCGGGTTGGTGAAGTGAGTGGAGGGACGGGGAGTCCAGGCACAGTTCACACGAATGAGATTCTGTTCGACGGTGCCGCTAACTGCTGCGCCACCAATCCACCCTCCTTCCCCAAAACCGTAGTGTATGCAAACGCGCGTATAGAGAAGGATGTGGGTAAACATGTGTTTTGGCTAACGTAAGTGTTTCAATATATAGAACAACAACAACAACAACAGCAGCCGTCATTCGTCACTAAGCGGTGGTAATGTAACTTTCTCCGACCCGCCCTCTACTGGACATCTGTGATGGGGGGGGGGGGGGCGTAGAAAAATAAGAGCTTCATAGCTCATCGGATTCCTCCTGCAGTATAAAATACAGATTCTGAGGTGCACTCCGAGGCCACGTGAAGTGTCGAAGGCTCGCTGCTGGCAGGAGGTCACGGGACAGTGCCAGGTGCCACGGGTTGACTGACTGACTGAGATGACCGGCAGATGCGCCAGCTGTGCCTCACTAACTGTTCCAACTCGCCACGTGTCTGCCCCCCACCCCCCACCTCTACACGTTCATCGATATGGCTGGGGAAGTTTTCATCCATGAAGGGATTGAGAATTCGGACTTTAAAGTTTCGTGACTGCAAGAATTCATATTTTTGGTTCTTTCGGTAAAGTCACGGAAATGGAAAACAAAAAAAATCTAAAATAAAAGCAAAAAACCCACGACGTTTCGATCGCAACACAAGCGGTCTTCTCCGCCTGATGAAGACTGGTGAAGTGTTGCGATCGAAACGTCGTTTTGGTTTTTTGCTTTTATTTTTCGATTTTTTTGGTTTTCTATTTAGGTGACTTTACCGAAAGAAATCAAGAATATGTGATTGAGAATGTAAATAAATATTTACAAGACGCTACTTTATATCGTCTTTAGCGTCACACTCCACGGCAGGCGAATGGATCGGGTTCACTGACCATTGATGGGGGTTCATATAATAATTGTTTTTTTACCCTTCTATCTGGCAACAAAACTGACACCTTTTTTACAAGGAGTCATGTTTGCATAGACCACAATACCTGCAGTCAAAATGCAAACAAAAAACATAACTCTGACAGTGCATACATTATCAGAGGTGTGTTTTTTGTTTGCATTATGACTGCAAGTATTGTGGTCTATGCAAACATGACTCCTTGTAAAAAAAGGTGTCAGTTTTGTTGCCAGATAGAAGGGTAAAAAAACAATTATCATATTTTTTACTGGCAAATGAGGTTCCAATGGGGGTTCATATAGTTCGTCGGTGTTTAACGCGATGTAGAACTTTAGATTGTCTGTGCTCTATGAGTAAAACCAATCGACAACGTCCATGCCGCGATTCTTTTGAGGTCGAAATATATAAGAAGAAAAAATACGTAGTTTTATTAATTTTGTTTTTGTGTGCACTTTGCTGAATGTTTGCCAAATTTCACATCTCTTGCCTCTCTCCTGAACATCATCATCACTTTACATCAGTTACCCCTGTCGTGACCGTCAATGCGTAACAATATTACACTATCATAGTTATTATATTGTGTCAATTATTACGTAGATATATTATGGGGAGGGTGGGGAGGGGATCAACTCGGGGATAACTCGGTGTGTCGGTAACACGCGAAGTTGCAATGAAGCAATCAATGACTTTTGTTTAGAACCCACGAGCACGTGGCATGACCTCGCCATATCGAGATATCAGGAAGCTAAGCAGGATGGAGCCTGGAGAGCCCTTGCATAGGTGACCGCTATGCACACAGCAAGGTGTTTATATATATTCTGCTGCGGGGTTATGTAGAGGGCTGTGTATAGCTAAGTCGTGGTGAAGTATGGTGAAATGACCCCCTCGATCCGTACGGGGTGGGGAGACCCTCATCCAGCATTGGATTATTTCTGATCCCGGCAACCCACGTCCAGTATATATTTGACGTATCACTGTGGCCACTAATGTACTCGTCACGTGGCAACTACTCCGGTCCACTAGCGTCTCGGTAAATATTTATAAATAAAACACAATCTTCTGAAAATCTGTTTTAATCATTAGCTTTATATCGCGTCGTTGCATGCAAATTGCATCTCACAATCGCCCGGGTAAGGGACCACAAGCCAACGTCGGAAGTGCCGTCGGGTGGTGAGCCGACACCAACAATTGCTCTGCAGTTCTCTCCATATTAAGATGTTTCCAGGCAATCCGTGAGTGTATATTAACGTGGGATGAAACCGGAGCACCCCCCCCCCCCCAGAAAAGAATCCCACGCATGCCAGAGGACATCGCTCTATCCCAGTTCTCTTCAATCATTTTCAGAAAGAGGGGGGGCACTTTCGCCGATAAGACATCGTCGGTGCGAGGGCCGCCACACTATTTGAAACCATTGGGGGGTTTGACAGCAGCACGATGATGATGGGGGGGCAGGTGTTGTCACGTGTTGTCACGTGTTGTCTATTGTCGGGGGCCGCACGGGGGGGGGGAGCGCCAGTGGCCCGCGGGCCATGCAATGAAGTTGCACTGCCCGAGCCCATCAAACAAGGGGCAGGTGATGTCAGTCCACACACACTTTGCTCGACTGCATTCTGCTGGCAAGCCAGGTGATGGCACTTCCTCAACGCCAACGGGAAGAGAGTTTCGGCAGGATCTGTGTGTGATCCAGCAACCCTCTCTGCTGCCCCCACACGCAGTGCTGGGTTTACAGACAGTCACGCGCGTAGCCACCACCACCATCACCACCACGTGCCCGGCTTTCCCGTGAGAAATTAATCATCGCGTGCTGCCATCTCCTGGCCACCCAGAAAACTGCAGCTGGTTAGGCAGGAGTCTCACAAATCTCTCTCCGATTTGAAGCTTTCGTGACTGCAGGGATTCATCTTCTTGGTTCTTTCGGTAAAGTCACGTAGAAGAGAAATAATAAAATAATAAAAATAAAACATAATAAAATAATTCTCACGACGTTTCGGCCACAACGCAAGCAGCCGTCCTCAGGTGAAGACCAGGTCTGTCGGGAAGACAGCGTCTGACAGACCTGGTCTTCACCTGAGGACGGCTGCTTGCGTTGTGGCCGAAACGTCGTGAGAATTATTTTATTATGTTTTATTTTATCATTTTATTGCTTCCCTTCTACGTGACTTTACCGACAGAACCAAGAAGATAAATCTCTCTCCGTCCAGTGGTTCTTAACGTGGGGTGTGCGAGATGCCCTTTCTATGGGTGCGAAACATGGCCAGATTTTGTGTTAGAAAGTAAATAATCGAAAAGACAAATTAGGCACGGACACGGAAGTGCAACTACTTTGTTCCATCAAGCCTTTGTATTTCTTTACAGACATAACGTTTTCTTTACGATTGAGAACCAACAAGGTGCAGGCTACGGTAAAGGTTACGAACCACTGCTCTACGTAACCCACCAACCCTTGCCTCTAATGTTACTGGATCACAGCAGCGTCTATTTAGTCGTAGCTCGGCATGTCTGTATTTATTCACTCGTCGTCTTAGACGCGTCGACGACAACTCGTGGAGCAATAATCAAGTCTCAGCCAGTGCCGGATTAAGCTAGTGCGGGGCCTGTAGCATACTTTATAAAGGGGCCCTGTATTAAAAAACCATAAATATTAAAACATATACATTTTTTTACTTGCATAGTAAAGTAATTGTATTTTTTCATTTGCTATACAGCCAGATAATACGACAAATCGCTAATCTTAAACGCCCAGTCGTTCATAGAAGTTGAAGGCAGTATAGTACTATCGTAATAGAGCAAGTGCAGATTCACCAGAATTGATAGCTTGAAAGCATTTCGCGCGGGACCCTTGAAAGTGCGGGGCCCGTAGCTACATGTGTAGTTACTTTTGCTACTAGGATAATGCGGCACTGGTCTCAGCCTGTGGATTTCGTGGAGTCATTCTTCCGAGGCTCGTCGATTAGAGCAGTCAAAACGTGGAGTCCACTGCTAGCTACGAAGCTAAATACGTAACGTATTTTGGTGATTCGTCGGTGGCAGTGATTGCGCAAGCACAAATAACAAACAAACTCAACACATTCGTGAATAACACTGCGCGTGGCCTTAAACGGAAAGAAAATGCGCTATGATGGACAATTGACTGCATAGTCGCTATTAAGAACATGTGCTATGAGGAAGGCCCATTGCCCGAATCGTCGCCTATTAGCATATACTTTTATTTCTTCCACAGTGGTGTTGGCGATCGTGCTGAGCTCGTGACCACGTGCCGGTTTCTACTCGTCGACCAAAGCCGTTGTTCACCTTTTAAGTTCACAGATTGTAGGGGTGGGTGGGATAGAACGCATCAACTAGTTAGTACATTCTCTGCTGCAGAAATCGACCTGCGCAATGCATCATTGTGCACTCTGTCCTCAACGGTCATCCCTTCAGTCAATTCCGCCTGGTGGTGGCCTACGCTCATCATCATCACCACTTTGTGTGGGGGAAGTGAACAGTGGTTGCCCTACAGGTAGCCTCTCCCACGCCACGGCAATGTGGAATTTCCATCACAGTTCTCGGCACTGCAAAAGGGCATACGAGCGCCGCTTCGGCGAAACGTTGACTCGATGTACGCATCTCGATTTCTCTCATGTCAATATCATCACTCCCCCACCCTCTGTCTCTCTCTCGATCTCCCCGTGTCCCTTCCCCTCGGCGCGCCCAAGGTTTGGTTCCAGAACCGGCGCGCCAAGTTCCGCAAGCAGGAGCGCGCCGCCAAGAACGCGTGCGCCGCCAAGAAAGCCGAGGCGCGCGCCGACGACGACCCCAAGGAGGTCAAATCCGCAGCACCGGACAGCACCGCGTCGAGCAGCGGAGTCGGGGTGGGCTTGGGAATCGGCATCGGACCCTGCGGTCAGGGCTCGGTCCAAGGCGGAGGAGTCGGGAACGGCAATGCGATATCCTCGGGCGGTCTCTCCATCCCGTCGGGCCCGCACGGGGTGACCGTGCAATCGTCGGGAGGAGCTGGCGGAGGAGTAGGCGGCGGCGGCGGTGGCGGCGGCGGTGGCGGCGTGGGACCCGTGGGGTCATGCGGGAGCCTGAGTCCCGCTTCCGACTGCGGCGCACGATCTGCGGCGGCGGCGGCGGCGGCAGCTCACGCGGCGGCAACGGCCGCGGCCTGGACGAGCCCCGTGCCCGGGGTGACCGTGTGCGAGGCCCTGGGGGGGCCCTTCGCCAGCGTCCTGTCGTCCCTGCAGCGGCCCGCAGGCATGAAGCCCTCGCCAGTGAAGAGCCACATCTTCTGAAGAGGGGGTGGATGGAGGGGATGGATGCGCGAGGGAGGGAGGGAGATGAGGAGGAGACGGGAGGAGGAGAAGGAGGAGACGGGAGATGGGGGTTTAGAGCGTAGAGGGTTGAGGAGGGCGACGTGATACCGGTGGTGGTGGTGGTGGAGGATGGAGAGGATGAGGAACGGATATGAGGACTGATTGTCAGGGAGAAGGAAACGGAGGTGGTGGTAGTGATGTGGTGGGTGATTGAAATTAACGATGACGATTGATAATGAACATGTTCATGTGGTCGATTGATATGGATGTACTGGTGATTGATAGAAGAGGATGATGATGATATTGATGATTAGAGATGACATGAGCGTGCTGAAAGATGATCGCGATTATGATGATGATAGTAGTTTTAATTATTGATGGATGTTGATAATGATGATAGTAGTAGTTTTCATTGAAGATTATGATGAGAAAGCCGAATGGTGATCACTGTAGCGAATGACGTCTGCGGATAATGAAGATGACAATGATCATTACGACAGCGGAGATGATTATTCCGAGATGATGACGATGGTGGCAATCGCCATTCTGATGCGATGATCAAGATGACGACGCCGATGATGATGATGATGATGATGGAGACTTTGGTGATCACGATGACTCCTTGAACCACCCAGGGCTGCCATAGACCGTCGTTTACTCTGCCCAGAAGAGTGCCATCACATGACGTCTTTTCGCGACAAATCGCACGAGGTCTGTCCGCCTCCCCCCTCCCTGTAGCAGTGCTATAGTGTGTGATATAGTGTATATCGGACGCTATAGTCCATATGTATTTATTACGTGAGTATGCTGTAGCACGCTATGATATGCAGTATATATGAAATGCTATTGTATGTGCTTTATGCAATGCGCTTAGTGTAATATATACTGTACATCGTGCCACGAGCGCAATTAAACAGTATAATCATTTTAGTTCATTTTCAATCCACTGCTAGATGAAGCCCCCCCCTCTCCCCCCCCCCGCCCCGACTTCGTGTGGGTCGCAAGGGTTTGTGTGAACATACTTCACCACAGAGGCTTGTGTGAATTGGTGACGACAAGGGAGGGGGGGGGAGGCCCAGGACCGGTTCGGATATTAGTCGGTGAGCCACCGATGTTAGCCGTGTCCGGGGGTCGAACTCAGGTGGCCGGGTTCATAGAGCGCCATGCGCAAACCACTGCGCCACCACTCCCCTTCCATCCACCCCCACGAGCACTGTATATGCAATATATATCTCAACATACAGGTAGGTGACTTGTAGAACATAGGTGTGTAGACTCTACATGCGCAGTATACACGACTGTAACATTTAGAACGGAACGACACAACAAACGCCACCGCGTTCATCAATATCAGGGCTCGGGTTTTTATTACTTTCCAAGTACAGAATCTAAAAGTGACAGCGCTGTCTCCCCGACAGACCTGGTCTTCATCTGAGGACGGCTGCTTGCGTTGTGGCCGAAACGTCGTGAGAATTATTTTTATTACGTTTTATTTGTATTATTTTATTATTTCCCTTCTACGTGACTTTACCGAAAGAACCAAGAAGATGAATCCCTGCAGTCACGAAAGCTTTAAATCGAAATCTAAAAGTGCTCTGGATGATGATGACGACGACGAGGGATGATGAAAATATTAATGTCGGGAGTCGTGTTGGTACGGACAGAGTCACAACTTTAAAAGCCACGCCTTTTGATGCGTCTGTTGCGAATTGTGGCTAATTGCGTTACCGTGCAAGTTGTAAAATCGCGCACCCTGGAGCCCCGTGCCCGGCGTGCACCACGCAACTTCAATTCTCACCCAACCGCGGCCACAACGTTAATGCCTAACCACTCGGAAACGAAACGTGTCCGTCACTGCAAGCATCTGAGCCGCACTAATCAGAGACTAGGTGGGCGGGTGGGAGTGGGGCGGGGGGAGATAAGGAGGGTAAAAAAAATTAGATCTGATTTTAAACATAAAAGTTGTTTTTTTTACAAATTATTTCAGCACCCTCAGTCACTTCTCTGCGTGGGCCTCAGCAGGTAGTTAGAGAACTGACTCGAGTGCGCGCGCGTGTGTGTGTGTGTTAACTAACGCGTGGTTGCCCGAAGCTAAGTATTATTTAAACGTCCTGGTCGACCCGGGAAAACAAAGTAATTAAGTACGCACTGCCAAGGGCGACGGAATATTATAGTGAGTGATGATGATGATGTTGCTGATTATGCTGATGCCATTTATTTATCCAGAAGCGTCTCGGCGAGTCTCAAAACTCCTTTTTCCAGAGGGTCCTGAAAATACTTTATACAGATACGTATGTACGTGTGTGTGTGTGTATGTGTATGGGGAGCGGTAGTGCAGCGGTTAGCGCGCTGCGCTATGAACCCGGAGACACGGGTTCGATTCCCGCTCACGGCCAACACCAGTGAAGATTATCTGAACCGGTCCTGGGCCTCCCCTAGGTCGACTCAGCCTGAAATGAGTACCTGGTGCGGTGTGTAAACATCGCCACTGGGGAGACAAAGGCGGTCGGGCGTGGTGCTGGCCACCCACCCCCTCGTGTACCGTTCCGGCCTTCATAGGTGCTCGCTAACAGCACTTGCCCCTACAGTCTATTAAGGCTATACGGGGGATCTTTGTTTTGTACGTGTGTGTGTGTATGTGTACAAATGTACGTACCTCGTCGTCCATCCAATATGGGCAAGTGGTCTGTTTCTCGCGGAAATGTCATAGTCGAACTCATGAAATAGCTCACGAAATGACACTCACCCACGGGGTTGTCCAGTCACCCACATTCTCAGCCAACACACGAAACGCACACATGCAAACATGCAAACACGCACACACACACTCATTTTACCCGTAGGCTTTCATGACCAATATTAAGATGTATCGTTAGTTTCTGGTTCGGGTTAAATCGTGTCGGTAGAATGTGAATTTGTGTTTAACTATAACCCACCACACGACAAAGCCAATCAAGTCAGGTTGGCACGGGGGCTAAATGATACTGCACGGCCAAATTATTTGTTTTTTCAGCAAAGCCGGAGGAACGATGACAAGGTTGCGCTCTCACGCAAGAGCGTAGCCCTTGTTACCGCTGGATGTAGGCATCTCAAGCGAAACGTCGAACAAGACTGTCAATTCATCGACAGACCTGTTCTCCACCTGAGGACGGCTGCTTGCGTTGTGGCCGAAACGTCGTGTGAATTATTTTATTATGTTGAATTATTTTTATTATTTTATTATTTCCATTCTACGTGACTTTACCGAAAGAACCAAGAAGAGATAAATAATGTTGATGCCAGATAAATTATTTTATTATGTTTTATTTTTATTATTTTGTTATTTCCATTCTACGTGACTTTACCGAAAGAACCAAGAAGATGAATCCCTGCAGTCACGAAAGCTTTAAATCGAAATTTAAGACTGTCAATTGTAACAATTTTACTTTTCAAAATGTCCCGTTTTTTCCCCCCGTGGAAACCCCAACCAATTTGGGGATGTATTTACCCGTGACGTGTGAAAGATTGATTTTATCAGCTCAGTCTCGCGGTGGATGATTATACAATACAGCAGTGAATAACAAAACAGTTGACGATGTTTGTTTGCATGTTCGCCACACGTACCGTGTGTGGTTAATGCAGTACTTGGTTCCTTTGTAAAGGTTTCTATTTGGCGCTTGAACATCTTCATAACGCCCCCGGTTTTATTGCCAGCAAAGGAAAAAAGCTATTCTTCTTTCATTCATGATTGACATTGTACCTACGTGACGATCTCGCCCAAAGGAAACTATACACGAATCGCACACACACACATCACCATATCACTAGCACGCGACAAAATCCCAAATTCTGACGTGCCGGCGTTTAGACACCGTTCTTTCCTTTGTTTGGTCCGCAGTTTCACGATTGCCTGAGCTTCTCAGGCATTTAATGTGGCTCGCCTGTCAGACAATAACCCTACAACCGTGTACGACTTTGTATTTATTTAGTTTATCCCCAAGATAACCGAGCATCGTCGATGAACATAATGACAATATCAATTAGCCGAACCGGTTTTCGTCGTTGTACATATACCCATCCGGTTAGCGTGTCATATAAATCGTCGTCAACATACTTTCGTGTTCGCTTATATAGGCTCTATAAAATATAAATACAGTCCGCACCAGCAATGGTGACTAGTCGTATATGATAAGGTAGGGCTCGATTTCTATCGAATATGTTCCGGTTCGCTGATAAACTGGAGTTAGACCACGGGACCCGATAGCCACAACCATTCACGAGATGTATACTGGATGCGGTGTGCCGGGTGGTGAACGATGTTCGGGGTTCGCTGGTAGGCATACGACCACACAGCCATCACGAGATGTATACTGGATGTTGTGTGCCGCGTGCGGAGTATTTATTCCGGGTGCCCCGGTATTATCCTGATGGAGCGGCGGGTGGCAACATGACCCAAGCAAGTCGCCACGGCCATAATCGAGGCGTATACTGGACGCGGTGTGCCGGGCGCGGAATTTTTCTTTTTTCTTTCTTTCACCCCCGGGTCGTGGACCCGGCTGAAATGAAGCCCTGCTGTGTGTAATGTCGCTATAATGGGATGATGAGCGGGGATACATTCGCGCGCGCCGTTCGCGTTGTTGTATATATCCATGGCGTACGTATACAGTATTGGCTCTCTGCACTGTGTTGTGACCATAAATCGGTGCTGGTCGGATGTTCAATAAAGGGTTAACACAAATGTGCGAGAGAGTGTGCGTGTGCTTTTTTTTTATTGGACTGCGCTGTGTCACAATATTTTGGAGTGTGGGCGGGGTTGTTTTTTTTTGTGACATCCCTATTGCTCTGTGTGTAATGTGATTTTCTATTCGATTATTTTTATTCCGATTTCTACTCGCTTGTCTCTCTACCCATATAAACTATATGGATATATAGATATATTTTGTTTAAGTGATTTATTTACATTTCCTATACTTTGCACTCCTATCGTTTTTGTTGTTGTAATGTTTGTTGTAACGTTGTTGTAACCTTATGACCTGGACATGTGTGAAAAAGAGCTTCATAGCTCATCGGATTCCTCCTCCAGTCTAACTATGTAAACATTCTGATGATTTCTGAATACCCTCCCATTAGATCCCCCACCGCGGATAAGCAATTTGGCCGTCGTGGCTGTAACAGGATTGAATGAATCCGCGACAGAATGAATGATAAATTATGTTAATGTAATTCTAGATTTGAAGCTTTCGTACTGCAAGGATTCATACTCTTTGTTTTTTTCGGTAAAGTCACGTAGGTAAAACAATTAATAAAATAAAATAAATGAAAACAAATAAATTAAATCACGACGTTTCGGAGGCAACACAAGCCTCCCTCATCAGGTGTAAAAAGTGCCTTTTATTAATTGTTTTACCTACGTGACTTTACCGAAAAAAAACAGAGTATGTTAATGTAGGCAGCCAATCAGCGTCAAGGGGCGGTCTAATCTGGGCGCAACTGAATGAGTTAAATTATGTTAATGTGAAGAAACCAATCAGCGTCAAGGGGCGGTCTAATGTGGGCCTTTCCGATCCACAAATCGTCTCTTTGGAACCGGGAATCGTGTGCGATTAGCAAATCGTCGGTTTCGAGAAATAATGTTACAGGAATTACTTTGAACTAAATCTTGACTGAAAGCTTTCGTGACTGCAGGAATTCATTCGTATTCTTGGGTCTTTCGGTAAAGTCACGTAGATAAGTTCAAAGAAAATAGCAAAAAATAACAAAGAAAACGTTTTTTTTAACCTACCGAAAGACCCAAGAATACACTTTTAACTATTTAAAAAAATATTTTCTAAATATCACAGCTAATGTGTTTGAGCATGGATCAAGCATCGGTCAGGCTTTGGATCCTTAAAAATCGGTCGATTCCCATTGAATCGTTAAAAATACCGTCTCATACCTGTCAACCCCTTATCAGTGCTGCAAACCTTATTACAGACCTTAGTGGTCACCCCGTGCCCTTCATAAATCTCAACGTTCATCCTACAAAGTCCCATCACAAGGGAGAAACACAAACAAATTGACAATTTAATTTACCGCAATGAAACGGCTGTACGCCGTACAAGAATACGGGGTAAACCATATGGGTTGACAGGTACGCTACTAGTATACACCTGAGGTGTGGACTCGAGTCATGTGACTTGGACTCGAGTCAGACTCGAGTCATGAATTTGATGACTTCAGACTCGACTTGGACTTGCATAACAATGACTTTGTCCCACCTCTGGTATACACTATACACTACTATACACTACAACTACTATACACTACACTATACTTCATTAATATGTTTTTTTGGTTAGATCGCGTAAATATATAAATGTGTCGGTAAACCCGCCACCACCCGACACAGCCAACTAGTGAGGGTTGTCAGAAGCGCCTCTACATTAAGGAACTAAACAGACTTCTCCACAAATCTGGCTGTCGCCTGGTGAAGCTGGTTGTAATTACTGGCGAAACGTCGTACTCGGATTGTAAACGATGTAGCTTGGCTCTACAACACCGGTGTGCTGTACTAGTACACTACACTATACACTACACACTACACCATACACTACACTATACACTGCTATACACTACACTATACACTACTATACACTACACTATACACTATTATACACTACACTATACACTACACACTAGTGCTGTACTAGTGACAAATTTGCCACGTTCTGTTTACGTGAGAACCCTTACTAGTTGGCTGTGTCGGGTGTGTGGCGGGTTTTAACGACACATTTATATATTTACGCGATCTCACCCCATAAAACCTCTATTATGAACTGCTGTGCTGTCGACCCCCGTTCCAGTATTCCTTCTCGAGGGCAAAGCTACGCCCCATCTCTCCATATACGGCCCCAAAACATAAACATACGGGAAATTATGTTAATGTAGAAAAATGATGTTGATGATATATAAAATATGTTGATGTTGGATAAATTATGTTGATGATAGATAAATTATGTTGATGATAGATACATTATGTTGATGCGAGATAAATAATGTTGATGCTAGATAAATTATTCTTTGGTTCTTTCGGTAAAGTCACGTATCAGGATAAAATAATAAATTAGTTTTGTTCTCTCTCTATGTATCTCTGTGATATCGGTCTGCTTATATGTCTGTCTATATGTCTCTGGTTCTGTGTTTGATCTCTCTCTCTCAAATTTAGCATTCTTAGGAAGAACGTAATCAACCAGGTAGGGTGTTGACTGTTATGCGATCCGACTCTCTGTTGTATTACATTACATTTCTAAGTATACTAGATTTGTGTTTCTATTTAATTTATACCTGATGATGATTGCTTGTTTTGCAATCGAAACGTCGTATGCTAGTATTTTATTTAATTTATAATTTTATCTTTATACGTGACTTTACCGAAAGAACCAAAGAATAATTCCTGCAGTCACGAAAGCTCCAAATTAAGTTTAGATAAATTATGTTGATATTGGATAAATTATGTTGATTCTAGATAAATTATGATGATGCTGGATAAATTATGTTGATGCTAGATAAATTCTATTCTTAGGTTTTTTTCGGTAAAGTCACGTAGGTAAAACATTACAATTAATGAAAGTAAAATAAAATAATAAGTATAACCAGTAAAAACTAAGTTTTTCACTATAAATCCTTTATTTGCGTGGCGGCTAGAGTCCTCTCGTCCTCTGGCTTGAGATGGCTGCCACCTATGGGTCAGACGATTGTCTGCCACCATTAAGCAATTGGTAATTAAATATTTAAATGTTTTTCCCTAAACAGTGTAAAATTTTGGAAAAAAAATTTCACGAAAATGAATTGTCACGCACAACGAGTCTGTGTGGAAAATGTCAGCTCGATTGGATCACGGGAAGTGGGTTAAAAAAACGACCGAAAGATTTGCACGGTCGTAAGCAAGCAAGCAAGCACGTGAACTTAATATAAAGGATTTAAGAATCACGACGTTTCGGAGGCATAAATTCTGTTGATGCTGGATAAATTATGTTAATGAAAAATAGATTATGTTAATGAGATGAGAAGGGAGCCAATCAGCGTCCGCGCATCGGAGGACGCCCCGCCCCCCGCCCCGCCCACCACCCCCCCCTCGCCCCGCCCCTCGCCCCGCCCCGCCCTGGGAAATGTGGAAGCCGCCTCAGCGGTGCTGCAATGGCGGCACGGGTCTCCTACTTTTACGATGCGGACGTGGGCAACTTCCACTACGGTGAGGGAGGCAGGGCGGACGCGAGGAAGGAAGCGACGAGCGAAACCCTGGACGATCCGTCGTCGTCCAGGAACCGTCAGAAAGCTGTTGCACGGTCCCTGTGTTGTGGCGTTTGTTGTTGTTGTTGTTGTGCTGCGTTCACGACCCAAATGGCTGGTGGGTTTCGCGATCCTTAGGCTTCAATCGGCCGCGTTACGCGGGTTTTTGTTATTTAGTCGACTGTAACATAATTTATCTTTACTTACTCTATTTGTCTCGCGCAAGAGTCGCACTGAGTCTTTATCAGCAAGGGGGGGGGGGGGGGCTGCCACAGCGGGTTTATTCTTTTATTATTTTTACGGACATCTGTAGTGTGGGGGAGAGCGGGGAAGATCTTTATAGCTCATAGGATTTCTAAATAAATATTCTGATGAAGATGTTTTTTGCGCCATTTAATTGATGGCAGTTCATTGTCCCGCGTCGCGAGGAAATCGGAACACCCGGAGAAAAACTTGAGCGAAGGTGTGTGGGAGGTAGTGGGGTGGGTGGTAGCAACACACACACACACGGGTGTCAACGTACAGATGGAAACAGATGGCAATTAGTCTCACACTTGCTGGACAGCCGCATCCGGGCGAGCCTGGGTTTAATGGCAAGGCACCCTCTATGCTATCCACCAAGCGCTGGGTTACATTGGGCGCAATGTGTTGCAGTGCAGTGGATGTTCTTTGTCGTGTGAGGGTCTGTGGCTCTTTGAGGATTTTTTGGGAGATTAGGGGGCGCTCTGTGAGCCTTTGGGGGGAATGAGTCATTGTGGAGGGCCTAAGTTTGGTTCTGTTGGTCCATGGGGCTTAGTTTGTATGATAACGTGGTGGGATTTCGTTAGTTATTTGGGGAGTGGGACAAGGTTTTTGCTATATGAATCTTTGGGGCGGGCTTTGGTTGTTATTCTTGGGGGGCATAGTTTGGATTTGAGTCTGTCTGAGTCACAATTTGGTTCTTTGAGCCCATGGAAGGGCTTTGGTTTTATGAGTCGTTTGGGGGCTTAGTTTTGTGAAATGAGTCCATGTGGGGGGTAAACATTTGCCCTATAAACACTTGGGGTGCTCGGTGGAACTATATAAGCTCTTTAGGGGGTGGGCTTTGTTTTGATCTCTTGAGTCCTTGGGGAGAATAGTTTGGGTACATGTGTCCAACAAGTTTGCAGCATTTCGTCTCTGTACTATCCACTGTATGAAGTCCATGCCTCTTTGTTTTCCCCGTGTGCCCAGGGCCTGGCCACCCGATGAAGCCACATCGCCTGGCGCTCACCCACAGTCTCGTGCTGCACTATGGCCTTCACAAAAAGATGATGGTCAGTGGCTGTGCACTTTCACCAGGGTTGTTCTTCACTGTTTGGGCAACCTCACGGTCAAAATGTCAAATCAATTCTTGTGTTTTTGGAGGCGGTTAAATTTGGTTTTCGAAAATATGGCTTTTTAATCTAAAAATGTGATGGCTTCACACACACACACATACAAAAATTAATGCAACATCACCATTGCAGCGTGGATGAAAAAGCCAGTTTGTCTGAACGCTTCCAACACCAATCGGCGCACTGACCAGCTCGGAGAAGCTTGGCCAAATGAACTTCGCACTACAGGGGGAGGCCTTCGACCAGCAATGGATTAATAACAGGTTGCTGCTGCTGCTGTACACGTAGGCTTGGTGTGCAAGGCGCCCGGCTTGCATTGTCGGTGACGGTCCCTGCGCCCCGCGTTCCGCAGGTCTACAAGCCGTACCGCGCGTCGCAGCACGACATGTGCCGCTTCCACTCGGAGGAGTACATTGACTTCCTGCAGCGCGTCACGCCCCACAACATCCAGGGCTTCACCAAGAGCCTCAACACTTTCAACGTCGGGGACGACTGGTGGGATTTTTTTACTACTCCTACTCCACCACCCTCTACTTTTGGGTGTAAAATCACAACTTCTAGCATAAGGTTTTGAACCTCCATCCCTTATGAGTCGATGTATTTTGCAATTTGGCGTTGCGTTTTTTTATATTTCATATTTGTAGGGGTGTAACGATTCGCTCCCATCCCTTCTAGACGTTCACTCAGTCGTCTAGTTTCAGGTGTATAATCAAATGGTTAAATAATATTTTCATTCGTATTGTGGTGAATGTAGCACTCTCCAATGCCTACAGTCATGTGAAACAATGCATCAATACATAAATGAAGAGCTGGCACCACTCAGGTCCTGGGTTTGAATCTGGACAGACCAATGATTCAGCGAGATTTTCAGTGTCGCAAGTTGATGATCTATTCTGATTCTTATGCATAAAATTAGTTCAGATCGCCCCTACAGCCAGTAGAAGGGGATACAATGCAACACAATGGTAAAAGACTTGATTCTGCAGTTGAACCGCGACCCTACATCATTACAATTCACCGAATTGCGATGTTGCAAAACATTTGAGGGTTACAACAAGGAAAGTTCCAACAGTTCTATCATCTGCTGTAGGCATCGGGCTGGTTTTCCACTGACCGTGTGGCGTTGTCATTCCCACAGCCCTGTGTTTCCTGGTCTCTTCGAGTTCTGCGCAAGATACACAGGTGCCTCTCTGCAGGGAGCAACGCAGCTCAACAACAAGGTGAGCTCACTTCCCGCTCGTGCCCATACGATCGCATTCATTAATGGATCCTAACACATCGGGTGGATATCGCCGCACAGTTTTGAGCAGCTCAATATCTGGGTTTACACTCCAGGGGCAGGTTTGGTGTTGGGAGTGGATAGCATCACTCCCAGTACATTCTGCTGCTAAAACATTTGCTTCTTGTGTGTGTGTGTCATATCCCTTTAACCCCCCTCCCCCCCCCCCCAAATTAGATGTGCGATATTGCAATCAATTGGTCTGGTGGGCTTCATCACGCCAAGAAGTTTGAGGTAACGTGTTCTGCTCATCAGAAAGTTGTCTTTGCTTTTTCACGTGAAAATAAGGTTTACAAAACGGACGGCTTCTCCGGTGGAATTAGATCGGCGAAGGGAAAACTGCTGGTATGTCTTGCTGTGTTGTGTGTTTGCCGCTGCTGGTTTGTGTCATCTAAACAAATCTTCTCTTGACTGTGTTTTCAGGCATCGGGATTCTGCTATGTCAATGACATAGTTATTGCCATCCTGGAGCTGTTGAAGTAAGTTTGTTGTGTCTCTTGATTTCCAGGATTAATTTACTTCCACGATTAAATTGTTTGCTGTAATATACTTCATATAACGGCCAGCCCAAGGGTGAATGTTTTGAGCAGCATGGCCAAAGTGGTCTATTCTAAAATGATGTTCCAAGCAAAGCTAAATAAATTGGTGATTATTCTTAAGAGTTGCTATTTTGCAATTATTAATGCAAATGTTTTTTTATTTGCATGCATGCAAGTTAGTGTTCATTTTTAAAGTTGATATGAATATTTAATCTTTATTGAGAATGTAATTATTTAATGTTCTTCAGTAAGTTGTACATTTCTCAAATGTTACTTCCTGCATTGATTTTGCTTATGCATGATAATTTGCTGTTTTTGCTCGACTCATTTAAACGCAAGCCTCGGTGAACAAAGAGATGCCGACTCTCACTGGGCACCTATATAATTTACAGCCCTTTGTCTATCCACTGCTCGATGAAGGTTGCCCTACGCCATATTAGCTGTACGGATTGTTTGACTCTACTTCATTATGCTGGTCAGTGTAGGTTGGTGAAGTGGGGCCCGGGACCAGTACAGATATATCCATTGGTCATATCCGTGGCCAGACATCCAACTTGGGTCCACCAGGTTCATCACGCAGTGTGCTAACCACAGAACCACTGCTTCCACTTTTTCCTGGGTAATTAGGCATTATTATTATCTGCATATTAAACAGCTGCTGGTGATTGCAAAGTAAAGGTAATTAAATAATTATAATAAGTTACGGCCCTTTTATCCACGCAGTCCCCACATGGGTTACTTTCTGGGCAGCAGAGGGTAGTGCTGCAATATAAATTGTCGTACTATATCTATGTACTATTTCTTTATTTTAGCAGGTAGGGCCCACTGAGCTATATAGATATTTTTCAGAATCAACCTGGCCACAAATGATAGCTCAACGAAGTGGCTTACCACGTGAAAATGTATAGCAGTCAAATACTCTCAACGCATGTTGATTCAAAATGTGTAGGGCGAAACCGTAGGACACGGAGAATAATCCACACGACCACGGGGAGAGAGACGTGTGAACTCCAAATGTGCTCCCATGTCTAAACTCACTGCCATCACCGAACCCACGCTGACCAGCATGGTGAAGTTAGCACGTTCACGACCGACCATTGCGCGGAGAGGCCTTCATCCATTGACACGTACGTGCCATTCCGCTGATGGACAGAGCGCTGCCCCCACACACTCGGTCAGTCGTGGGCCGTGTCTCTCGTTAGCCATGCGTGAGAGAGCGATCGTCGGTGCCACTGCGCGCGCAGGTACCACCCGCGTGTGCTCTACATCGACATTGACATCCACCACGGGGACGGGGTGCAGGAAGCCTTCTACCTCACCGACCGCGTCATGACCGTGTCCTTCCACAAATATGGGAACTACTTTTTCCCCGGAACAGGTGAGAGGGGCACCCACCCCACCCCCCACCCCCGGAATTATTTATTTCTTAAGCTGTTAAACGTCTTTTAAACGTGTTGTAATTCTCATCAGGTCCCATCGTGTAAAGTATACAGTCTTCAACTTCTGTTATCCACTCTGTCTTTCTGGCCTGCATTAATATGCTGTGAAGAAGGGCCATTGCTCGAAACGTCGCCAGTTATACATTTTAGCTTTTAAGGTCACAGTGTTCTTTACCAACGTGTCAAGTTTTGTTGTGCTTGTCCAACACTGCCAACGCAATATCACCAAATAATGTATCAAGCGATTAGTTGCTGTCTATCTCGAATGTGCTTCAAGTTCCTGCGTAACAATTCGTGAACAACTACTGACATTTGTCAAAATATTTCTATATCTCTTGGCCTCCTAGTCATGTTTGAAAGAATTATTTTCCGGAACATATGCTTGGTCTGTTGTTGGTGTACACTGCCTTAACTGTATAAATAACTTTCGCTCGATCTCATCAGTTCTCCAAAACTGAGCAGACTTGAGCCTGGATAGTGGTTGGATGGGCAACCACCATCAATAATAACAGGTGTTATAGGCTGCTGTAGGGCTACGTGATGGGCAGCAGGTTGGGCTATGCAGCAAAGTCCACTGTGAAGCAGACAGCGGGAGTGTATCATGGATATTATAAACCCGCAGTATTAATCGGGGTGGCCGCTGGATTCGAACCGTCAACCTCTGAAACAAGCGGCGAACGCTTCAACTGAAACATGCGTTTAGTGTATTTGGCTGCTATAAATTTCCGCTTGATAAGCCATTTCGTTGGGCTATCATTTGTGGCCAGGTCACTTCTGAAAAAACAGCTATATAGCTCAAAGTATGAAAAATAAGAATAGGTTTTACCCTTTCTGGCAATAAAATGCAGTGTGTTTTTTGTTTGCATTCTGACCTCAAGTATTGTGGTTAATGCAGACATGATTCCTTGTAAAAAAAGTTTCAGTTTTGTTGCCAGAAAAAAGTGGAAAAACCCTATTCCTAATAAAATAGGTGTTAAGATATTAAAACAACAAATAGATACATTTTCAATGCGTATCCTATCCAGACCATGTTTGTTTGCATGTTTTTACAGCAAGTACTTGTGGTTAATACGGACTTGATACTTTGCAAAAGTTATCTATTTTCTATTTGAAAATCTTAACACCTATTCTTACCTGTTAAAATAAAAAAAGTTTTTCTACTTTTTATAATATTTAGACAGTGTTGAGTGTGGGGCAGGACCGGTGGCGTGACATCGCGGCTGACGTGCTGCCGTGTGCCGCACCTCACAGGTGACATGTACGAGGTGGGTGCGGAGAGCGGGCGCTACTACTCTGTCAACGTCCCCCTGCGGGACGGCATCGACGACCAGTGTGAGTTGCAGCGTGACTGCCCGATCGTCAGTTTAATTTTTTTACATCAATCTTGTTTTGTTGAGGGTAGCTACCATATCTCTTCACTCTCCTTAAACCTCTGATCACGGAGAACTGCAGTATGCTACGGAGCGTGTGACAATATCAGTCGGTCATCCCCAGGACTCGGGACATCCTGACTGAGTGACGTTTCATTTCAGTCCATGGATAAATGAGAGGCGATTGGTATCTGAACCTGTGATGGGCCTGCCCAAGGTCGACTCAGTCTTTAAATTCATACCTAGTACAGTGTGTGCAAGCATTGTGGGGAGAGACAAAGGTAGCCGGTCGTGGCACTTGCCACACCACAAAGCCCCCTGAGTGCAGTGTCACTTTTAATAGGTGCTCACTAACAGTACATGAATTTCGATTTAAAGCTTTCGTGACTGCAGGGATTCATCTTCTTGGTTCTTTCGGTAAAGTCACGTAGAAAGGAAGCAATAAAATAATAAAAACAAAACATGATAAAATAATTCTCACGACGTTTCAGCCACAACGCAAGCAGCCGTCCTCGCCTTCTACGTGACTTTACCGAAAGAACCAAGAAAATAACAGTACATGCCCCAAATGTAAATTCTCTACAGAAGGTCTTGGTTTTTGACGTATACTTTTTGATTGCTGGTTGTATGCAGGCTACAGGCTGCTGTTCCAGCCAATTATCAAGCAGGTGATGGACTTCTACCAGCCCACGTGCATCGTGCTGCAGGTACGATCGCCCATGTGTGTGCGCTTGCCCTCCCATTTCTTAGTAGTAGTAGGTTTTTACCTTTTTAAACTGGTACAAAACTGACACCTTTATTCAAGGCATCATGTTTGCAATAACCACAACACAAGTAGTCAAAAAAGGGTAAAAACCTACTACTATATTTTGCCACTGGTAAAAGAGATCTCGTAGTGTAAATGCTTACCCCGAGCTCTCAATACTCTGATATTGCACTGTGTTTGAGTTGTACGCCTTCTGGTGTCATCTGGTCCAACACCAATGGGGACTAGGCTCTAAAGAAAGCTGTCTCGGGTGTGGACCAATCAACTTCAAGCACAGTGCATATTATTATCATTATCAGAGTTGCTTCTTTTTGTTTGCTTTTTTGACTACTTGTGTTGTGGTTATTGCAAACATGCCTTGAATAAAGGTGTCAGTTTTGTACCAGTTTAAAAGGGTAAAAACCTACTACTATATTTTGCCACTGGTAAAAGAGATCTCATAGTGTAAATGCTTACTCCCATTTCTTATCGATTTGGCTCTACTTGTTCGCAAGTTGTCCACTTGGTTCTGCACCATTGTGATACGCCCTCCTACCTGGCGTGCATGTATGTTGATCTTCTTTCGCTCTGTATTTAGCCATCCGTGCTAATCGGAGATGCGTGTGTGTGCATCCTGTAATTAGTGCGGCGCTGACTCACTGGGCTGTGATCGCTTGGGCTGTTTCAACCTCAGTATCAAGGGACATGGGTAAGTGTTGGCGGCGGCTGATGGCGGTTTGCTTGCTGGTCTTGTTGAGTTCACGTGTAACTACGAAGGGCGTCATGGAAAAACTTAACCCACAAAATCCCATTGTCCAGAAAGTATGCTACTAATTCCATTATTCCCATGACAGTTTGTCCAGAGTAGTCATCTAGCAGATAGAAAAAGTCCATTGGTGCTGATGAGACCCAAGAACGTTGAAACCGGTCCAGAGTTTGCTTGTCTATTTATAAAACAACAACAAAACCTTCTTGGTTCTTTCGGTAAAGTAACGTAGAAGGGAAATAATAATAATAAAACATAATAAAATAAAATTCTCATGACGTTTCGGCCACAACGCAAGCAGCCGTCCTCAGGCGAAGAACAGGGCTGTCGGAAAGACAGCGTCCGAATGACAGCCCTGTTCTTCGCCTGAGGACGGCTGCTTGCGTTGTGGCCGAAACGTCGTGAGAATTGTATTTTATTATGTTTTATTTTATTATTTCCTTTCTACGTGACTTTACCGAAAGAACCAAGAAGATGAATCCCTGCAGTCACGAAAGCTTTAAATCGAAATTTAATTATAGTTTGTTATGTTCTCGCGATGGGCCTTGAGACCGGGTGTTGTGTGTGTGCGCGTGTAATGTCGGTCTCAGCGAGTGCGTAGACTTTGTGAAGTCGTTCAATATTCCGCTGCTGGTGCTCGGCGGAGGGGGCTACACGGTGAGGAACGTGGCACGGTGCTGGTGAGTCGCGCTTTCCGCCTGATCATTACAACGGTTGTCAGCCTATCGGTGATTGCGGGTGGCGGTGCCTAATGCCTTGCCGTTGATGTTGCAGGACATACGAAACCTCTTTGCTGATGAACGATCCCATAAGCGATGAACTTCCATACAACGGTGAGTGGTTACTCAGGTCGCATCCTCGTGTAAACTTTACATATGCCAACTTTGGTAAGATGCAGTAGTGATGTCGGTTATACCGTATGGGTACGAGATCTGTATTTTTTAACAAAAGAACTCGAGAAAAAATGTCTGGCCTTTGATTACAGGTGCCATGTGGAGAATGTTAGTAACATGAAAAAAATAAGGGAAGTAAAATACAAATTGGGAATGAAACGGAAGTTTTGCAGATGTAATCAGGAGGCGGATGTTGCAATGAGTGGGACGTGTAGGAGGGAGGAGGGGTAGGTTGCCAAGGTAGGCTTTGGATGGAACACCCAGGGGTGGACGAAGCAAGTGGGGATACCGTAAGAGCAGATCTTGAAGGTCGGATGTTGATCTTACAACTGCAGTATCTGTAAGAAGAAGGAAGGGATGGCGAGGCATGATGACCTGTCCTTGAACTCGTTACTCTTGATGATGTGCTTACACACTTGACGATAAATCTCAATGTCGTTTTGTTTCAGAGTATCTCGAGTACTTTTCACCCGACTTCAGTCTGCATCCAGACATCAGCACTCGCATTGAAAACCAGAATTCCAAGCAGGTATGATGCACTTTCGCAAGTTTGAACGTAGGAAAGCTGCAGTTTCAACTTATTGGGAAGCCACTAGAGCCATATGCACTTTTACTGGTAGGAACCTCCTGGTTACATCAGCCCATAGGGGATTATTGTGTCTGTCGTGCAGGGAGGGGCTGGGTGGGGAGGGAGGGGCTGGGTGGGGAGGGGCTGGCTGGGTGGGGAGGGGCTGGGTGGGGAGGGTGGGGCTGGGTGGGGGGTGGGAGGGGTGGGGCTGGGTGGAAAGGGGCTGGGCATATTTGCGGAATACACCACGCCACCGTTGACCCTGGCCATTGACCGAGCAACCCAACGTTCCTACCAACTCCCTCCGCAGGAATGTATTAAAACTAGATTGAAAACTAATTTCTTTAGAACTGATTTTTTGTGTTTAGTTTCTTATCCTTCCCACCTTCGTTTGACATGGTTGTCTTCGTACGGTGCGAAAGAAGTTCGACATACATGATGCTACTATATGGAACCTGTATAATTTACGAGATTACTTAGGATAACATTACGATATATACATACATTACAGTGTCTACAATGTACTGTTACCTGCACTAATTCACAGCCCATTTTCAAGCGAGCGCCAGATTAAGGCATCCGCCACCCCATGTCAGTCGTGGGGATTGCCTGACACCATACTTCACCACACTGTTCACTGCAGTTTGTTGACAGCGGGAGCATAGCTGCAGGCACATAGAATTACAGTACCGTAATGTATGTTTCTGCTCCGCCCTCTGCTGCCAACATCAGAGCCCTGTAGCAGCCATTAACACCCGCTTTATGCACGGTTGTCGCCCATCCAAACACAATCAAGGCTCAATCCTGCTTTGAGTCTGAGACCTGGTGAGATCGGGTACATTATGTGTGATTTGGTCAAAGGCTACAGCAGTGTTCTTCACTCATTTTCAGAGGGGGGGGCCACTTTGCCAATAAAACATCAGCGTGAGGGCCACCACACATTTGAAACCAATTGGGTTTGACAGCGTGATGGGGTGTTTTCACGATTTGTGCATTGACGGGGGTTGCACGTCAGCGACCACGCTGAGGTCACCAGGGCCAGCGAGTGGCCTGCGGCCCTTGCATTGAAGAACGCCGGGCTACAGGGATATTTGTATATAAATAGCCTCACAGGTGCGATATTGAATTGTATTTACATTTTTTGTGGTCTCTCCGTTATATGCAATTCCTGGTTTATTTGCCAACGTTTCGGATACACTGTCCTATACTTACCTTGCCTTCCCCACTGCACTGCAGTACTTGGAGCAAATCCGGCAAAGCATCTTTGAGAACCTGAAGATGCTGAACCACGCACCCAGCGTTCAGATCCACGAGGTTCCTTCCGACTTACTCAGCTACGAGCGCAAGGATGAGCCCAACCCAGACGCCCGCCCCGGCACGGACGACGCCATAGTCAAGTACGAACGCACTCGCGCGCATATACACACACGCATCCACACACGAAATTAACCATATCCATACACACTTACCCATACACAAAGACAAAGATCCCCCGTGTAGCCTTAGACTGTAGGCGCAAGTGCTGTTAGCGAGCACCTATGATGGCCAAAACGGCACACGAGGGGGTGGGTGGCCAGCACCACGCCCGGCCGCCTTTGTCTCCCTCGTGGCGATGTTTTTACGCACCGCACCAGGTACTCATTTGAGGCTGAGTCGACCTAGGAGACGCCCATGACCGGTTCAGATAATCGTCACATGTGTTGGCCGTGAACGGGAATCAAACTCTGGTTGCCAGGTTTGTAGCGCAGCGTGCTAACCGCTACACGAACACACACCTACCCGTACACACACTTGCCTGCCCATAGACTCACCTACTCATACACGGACACGCGTATTGCTTAGCTCAGAGGTAAGGATCTTAGGACCTGCGGGCCGAAACCGGCCCACATCTTCATTTTGTACAGCCCATAGGCTACATGTGGCACACAGTGTCCAGAAAGTTGCCAGCACGTGGAGTGAAACATTAGATATATTGTCGAACAACGCTCGGGCACAACCGCAAGAAACATACGTCGTACCAATAGATTTGCATCGCCTAATTTACATGTTCTTGTTGTATTGTTTTTGCTTTATCCGGGCCACCCCTCCCTCCCCCATTACCCTGCATAATTGACAGGTGACTATTTAATGGACTGATCAGCTTGCGATGCAATTGCCCCATAGGCTCCTGTCCATCCATTCGTCCCCAGTTGGTCACGTGTTTGTGTTCTGCGTTCACGGCGTTGCTCTGTGACGCCGTCGAGTGCCTACCCGTGACGCCACGCGATGTGTCTCGCGGCGAGCAGGCCCGATGCGGCCAACGAGTTTTACGACGGAGACCAGGACAACGACCGGGAGAGCGACGTGGAGGTGTGAAGGCCGGGGGGGCCACGCGGAGGCCTCGGATGCGCGGAGGTGTGACCGTCCGAGCACGGATCTCTTCCACGATATCAACTAGGCGTGTAATGATGTATCGATTTATAAATGATGATTATGTTCACAGTCATCAGTAGCCATGAACTATCCACTGCTGGATAAAGGCTTGCCCCAAAGCGTTCCCTTCCCTCGCGATCCCGCAGTGTATAACAATCCACCCAATTCACGATTAGCTGATTTAATCGCTCAATCTTGGCGATGGATATCCACTTGGACATGTTCTCTCTCCTTTGGCTGCCACTCAATCGTTAGGCTCGACCACTATGTCATCATCCTTTTCAGTGACGTGTTACTGTTCTGAAGGCCTCTTAACCAATATGATGTGTCTGGCTTGCGTCTGCTCTCTGCTCTGTGTTCCTCTTTCTTTCAGTGTAATTCCAAGCACGCACCTTGCCATGTTTCTTGCACACTTTTCCGCTCCTGTTGCATTTAGTTTTTCCATGCCCATGTTTAAGTTATATCGGATAGTATACACTGATTAGAAATATTCTTATCGAGGCACATTGGTACGTTACGTTTCATTAGTAAGTTCATATTTGCAAAAGCACCAAAACCTGCTCGTACACTCCTGACAGAGAGATAATCTTTGATGGTTTGTTGAACTTATATGTAACTTACATTTTACCTAACATTTTGCTTGCTCTGGTTTTATTTCTGGAGCGCTACTTCTAGACCAACTTCTTCTATCACTTCCAGTAGTTCCTTTCCATTGGTTGTTACGCCCACAATACACGCATCGAATCGCTCGAATCATACAGCAAACCCTTGCCCATCCCCGAGGGTTACGTTCTTGAAAATATCCGCAATCAGTAAATCCGCAAACTCGAAGGCAAATGTGAAAAGTAGGTTGACGATTAATATTTTCTAACGCTAAATACAGCTTGTACGGTAAATGTATAGAATAAAAAAACTAATGTATTGTACAATACTGTACACATCCGTGTACGGTAGTGTACAGTATTGTACATGACAGGAAGAAAAATCACGTGGCCAAACGTCGCTGCCACACTGGAGGCTGGGAATACATCACCTGGGACCCGCCATGGGCTGCTTGGGAGACTAGATGGAGACAAGATGACGCGTATTTCCTTTCGCGGCAGCATCACCGCAAGCAGTACAGTTATGCACGCAGGAATCTCCCTGTCAACTGCGAATGGTCAAGCCACAGGGGCGCCATCGGCGAACCGTCCCTCCAATAAATTTGGCGTAAAACCATGATGAGGAGGGAAAATCGTTACATGCCAAACATAAGATCCTACTTGATAAAATGGCCTTGTCACATACGTGTGAATTTCTCAAAAAGTGTTATTTCTTGTAGTGACCATTTGCTGTGCTGTTTTCGTTGTAAACCAGAAAGGTCGGAAGGGATCCAACCAATCGCATAGTTGTAATTGTTTATTTTCAGTCGTCTATTTTTTTAGTATGGCTGTGATATTCACAGTAAAACAAGACAAGTCTTGTGGTGCAATGATAATGTGACTTCTCCGATAGTCTGTTTTCCTATAACGCGGTAGTTGCGTTCCTGTAAAACACCGCATTATAGAAAAATCACGTTCTAATAATACGGGCTAAAGCACAGTCCGCGATAACACGTGAGATGCGGATTGTGCAGGCTGAACAAAGATTGAGGCGCGTGGATAGCACGCGCCTCAATCTTAACCTGGAGTGCACGCACGCCCTGGGGGTGCGAGATGATGCCCTTTCCGGAAGGTTAAGAACCACTGATCGAGAAGCAGAGGTCGCAATTGGGTACCCGATACCCGTACCCGACCCGATACCCGGCTGGGTACGGGTACCGGTTTGCGACCCTGGTGCGGCCAGGTACGGGTAGGCCCTGAGTTACTGGTGAGTCACCGTTTGTCACTCATTTCCCAACGTCTTGTCTCTTCTCACAATTCAAGTTCCTCGAATCAACCCACCCGTGCCTGCAACATGACTTCATCCCAGAGGTCGCAATCGGGTACCCGTTTGTGACCCTGGTGCGGCCGGGTACGGGTAAGGAATCAAAACCCGTTTGCGACCTCTGTCGAGAAGTATCCCGCCTTGGTTGATGCTATGCCGAGGCAGCCGTACAACGGCTTATTCCGACTCGTGCGACGTAGTTCTGTTCGCTCAATCGCGTGATATCCAATTCACATCAGCGTCATGAAAAAAATGCGCACCCTAATACATTCATCACGTCATATCCAATTTGCGTTGTGAAAATGCGGCGTTATAGGAGAACAGACTGCACGTGAATAGATCGAGTACTTTACTCGTGGTAAAGTGTGACCTGTAAGCCCTGATCTACGTTGTAATAAACATGTACATCTGTTAATCAGTTGTGTGAATGTGTACCGACTTGCGTTGCACAGTGCAGAATAGTGGCGTGCATATTATTTTGTACATAAATGCGTTTTAAAATAAAGGCAATGTTTTTTTGTACAAAGCAGTGATTTGTTTTTTGTGTTTGGAACAATTCCTATTTAAGTTCCCATACCATCGATATGTACAAAACATGTGCCTAGGTTCTGTACATTTGTCAAATCGATAGTTACAGAAATGTTAAAGTGGCCACTCAATTATAAAGTACAGGATTGAATTCCCTGCCTGCATATAATGTAATGCAGGCATTTATAAATGCCCTGCTGGATGAAGGCCTTTCTACGCAAGTGTTGGTAATGGGGGTTGTTTAACAAAAAATCACCATGCTTGCCACATGAACTGCAATTCCTTGCGGATCTCGTCAAGGAGCATAAACCATCCCGCGAGCTGCAGTCATCCTCGCAGCGTCTCTTGTCTAACCATCGAACAAAGACGGTCACTGCATCTCGCGCTTTCAGATGCGCTTCTGCGGCCGTCTGGAACACTTTCCCGATATGAGGAGGCCTCTGGACTTGTGCACTTTTAAGTCTGTTGAAAACTCATTTCAATAGAATTGGTTTTTGTGTTTAGATTGTTGTCCTTCAACACCTCCGATTAGCACGGTTGGCTACGTACGGTGCGAAAGATGTTCAACATACAGCATACACGTTGGTGAATTGGAGCCTTGGGCCGGTTCATACATGACTCAACACTGATTTTAGCTGTGGCCAGAAATCGAACTCGGGAGGTTGTGTTAATAACGCTGTGTGATAACCAGCCCCTGGGATACCTCCTGTATACCAGGCGAGGTAGTTAACATCTCATAGCCACTGTAATGATGAGAGAGAGACACGCAAACTCCAAATATACAGCAGGCGTCAGGGTCGGGATCGAACCCACGACCTCCTGTATACCAGGCGAGGTAGTTAACATCTCAGTCACTGTAATGATGAGAGCGACACGCAAACTCCAAATATACAACAGCAGGCGTCAGCGTGCGGATCAATCCCACGACCTCCTGCATACCAGGCGAGGAGGTTAACATCTCCAAGCCACCTCGAAACGAGGGTAAATCTACCACGCGGTGACTCAGGCCGCCGTGCCGTTTGTACGCCACATTCCACTGGAATCAAATACCAGGTTGCTGATATTCTGAACAGGTCATGGATTATGACGAGTTACCGGTTAACAAACCTAGACGGTACAACAAATACAATACTGTACCCGTTTTAGCACGTACAATTTTGCGACCATTATCTATAATAAGGGGGGGGGGGGGTTTATATCGCATAAATATAAATGTGTCGTTAACCCACCACCACCCGACACAGCCAATGGGTAACGGGTTGTCACTTAAACAAAACGTGCAGATTAGTTCTTCCTGATAACGAACGCTTGTGTTGCGATCAAAACGTAGGTTTTTGTATTTTTTTGTTATTTACTTTGACTTTACCAAAAGACCCAATAATATATAGTTACTACTTCACCACACAACCCGGAGTGTGCTGCTGAAGTACAGCAAACCCAACAACGTGTACAATTTGAGCACCGACCCTGAGCTTTCGCCCGCGATTCTACAACCAGCTTCATCAGGCGGATAACAAAAAAATCATGCACCCGATCGTAATCGATTCTCGATTCCGGGCCGCATTGAAACCGTGACGTCGGAATCGATTCTTACACCGCTAAGGACAAATTCTTGTGCTACAGTTAACAGCAGCGACTTAACGACCCGCTGTTATACAACACTGACAACAGTCTGAGTAAGCATTAAACAACACCGCCTGCCCGCGATGCTGGAGCTGAGGGTGGTGGCGGGCACGCTGGGCCGCCCTCTCCTTCGCGGGGCGCAGCGGCTGCCGTCTGGACCCTCAGGCCGGGACATTCACTGGGGCCTAGAGGGCCCCAACAGAGCCTCGGTCTTGACTGGACACAGAGGCCGCGGGCGGGGAGAGGAAGGGCGGGGAGCGCGGGCGGCTCACAGGCGGGCTGCGGGTGAGAGGGCGCGGGGGGATTGTGGTGTGTGTGGTGTGTGTGGGTGTGTAGTGGGTGATGTTGTGGTGTGTGTGGGTGATGTTGAGGGGTGGGTGTGTAGTGGGTGATGTTGTGGTGTGTGTGGGTGATGTGTTTGATGATGTGAGGATGGGGGGTGATGTGAGACTGGGTGATGTTGAGGTGTGTGTGTAGTGGGTGATGTGTTTGATGGTGTGAGGATGGGGGGTGATGTGAGAGTGGGTGATGTTGTGGTGTGTGTGGGTGATGTGTTTGATGGTGTGAGAGTGGGTGATGTTGAGGTGTGTGGGTGTGTAGTGGGTGATGTTGAGGTGTGTGTTGGTGTGTAGTGGGTGATGTTGTGGTGTGTGTGGGTGATGTGTTTTATGGTGTGAGACTGGGTGATGTTGAGGTGTGTGTGTAGTGGGTGATGTTGTGGTGTGTGTGGGTGATGTGTTTGATGGTGTGAGACTGGGTGATGTTGAGGTGTGTGTGTAGTGGGTGATGTGTGTGTAGGTGATGTGTTTGATGGTGTGAGAGTGGGTGATGTTGAGGTGGGTGTGTAGTGGGTGATGTGCTGTGGGTGGGTGATGTGTTTGATGGTGTGAGACTGGGTGATGTGGTGTGTAGTGGGTGATGTTGTGGTGTGTGTGGGTGATGTGTTTGATGGTGTGAGAGTGGGTGATGTTGAGGTGTGTGTGTAGTGGGTGATGTGTGTGTAGGTGATGTGTTTGATGGTGTGAGAGTGGGTGATGTTGAGGTGGGTGTGTAGTGGGTGATGTGCTGTGGGTGGGTGATGTATTTGATGGTGTGAGACTGGGTGATGTGGTGTGTAGTGGGTGATGTTGTGGTGTGTGTGGGTGATGTGTTTGATGATGTGAGACTGGGTGATGTTGAGGTGGGTGTGTAGTGGGTGATGTGGTGTGTGTGATGTGTATGATGATGTGAGACTGGGTGATGTGGTGTGTCGTGGGTGATGTTGTGGTGTGTGTGGGTGATGTGTTTGATGATGTGAGACTGGGTGATGTTGAGGTGGGTGTGTAGTGGGTGATGTGGTGTGTGTGATGTGTATGATGATGTGAGACTGGGTGATGTGGTGTGTCGTGGGTGATGTTGTGGTGTGTGTGGGTGATGTGTTTGATGATGTGAGGATGGGGGGTGATGTTGAGGTATGTGTGGGTGTGTAGTGGGTGATGTGTTTGATGGTGTGAGGATGGGGGGATGATGTGAGAGTGGGTGATGTTGGTGTGGGTGTGTAGTGGGTGATGTGTTTGATGATGTGAGGATGGGGGGGTGATGTGTGTGACTGAGCGATGGGATGTTGTGGTATGATGGGAGGTTGTTTGTATTAAGCGGGTGGTGTGGGTGACGTTGTGACGTGTGTGTGTGACATGGCGTCATTTGTGATGGGCGGTGTGATTTGGTTGGTGTGATGTGTGTGTGGGAGTAATGTAGAAGAAGTATGATGCGATGGGTGGTGTGATGGAGTATGGTCCGTGTAATGTATGATGTGTGGAATTAAGTTGTGCTGTGATATCATGTGTGATGTGTGCGATATGATATTTCACATGCGTGAATGCATGTGTATGAGGTTTTTCCACGTAAACATGCAATGTGTTTGGAATCGTTGGACCAACGTTATTCCAACGTTCCATGTGTACTGGGTTATGTGGCGTGATGTGATATGATATGTTACGTTAGATGCCACGCGTGTGATACGGTGTATATCACGTAGTTGTATTCACATTGTAGGAATGTGTTTTTGACAGTGTGTAAATTGCTGCATGGCATAGCGTTGTATGCAGTGTGCTGTTGCACAAGGTCACATGCATTAACTGTGATGCAGTCTGTGTAAAGTCAGTGTCCTCATGTTCATTTAACTTTGCAAAGTCCGTACAGATGCCTTTTTCTCACCCTCCACAGCAACTTGCTGGAAATTCCACCGAGCCTACTGTGAAACTCAAGATTCAATTTAAAGAAGGTCTTGTGTTTGGAATGTTTGGCCAATGATTGTTTTATATTTTGCCTGTGGGAGCAAATTTCGAGACACTGCACACAATCGATAGGATGCAAAACTGCGCTCACATAGCCTTGTAACCTACTTGCTGTACGCACGTGTGCGCTCGTGTCCACGTTTGTAAATGTTGTGATGCAATGGCAGTAGCGGTTAGCAATGTGAACCCAGCAACCTCGGTTCGACTCAAGGCCGTGGCTGCCGGAAGTGGCAAGTGATTATTGGACTTGTTTTGGCCCTCCCCTAGGTTGACTGAGCCTTACATGAGTACCTGGCGATTTGTTTAAACATTTGCATTGGGGAGACAAAAGCAGCCACCCATCCCTCTTGTATGTCGTTTCGGCCTTAATAGGTGCTCACTGAAAGCATTCTCCCAACAGTCTGTTAGAGACTATATGGGCGGCGCACTTTATCTTTGTCTATGTGATTGTATTTGTCTCTCTTTGCATGTGTGTGTTTGTCTATATCTTTGTCTTCATACGTGCGTCTTCGTCTGCACGTGCGTGCGCGTATGTCCGTATGTGCACCACAGAACCCGCCGGTGCGGATCTGTCACCACGAGAGGAGCACCGGCTGTCGTATCTCTACGATGGCTTGGTGAGCGGGCAGCGCGCGTGCCTGGCGGAGGCCATCACCCTCACCGAGTCCACGCTCCCGCGCCACCGCCAACTCGCCGGGCAGCTGCTGGGGCGGTTGCTTCACCGCCAGAGGGAAAGGGAAGGGAGTACAGAGGGGCGGCCCGAGACCTTCCGCATAGGTTCAACTCCCTGTCCCCCAAACAGTCGACTTGTCCCATATTTACTCCTGGCAATTCCCGCGATCCTACATACATATATAATAGGTTATGATTATAATGTGCAGATAACAATTTAGAGCTGTTTTGTCGATCTGCTATTAGATGAAGGCATCCCCACACCGAGTTGGTTGTTTGAACCTACTTCACGTTATATTCTTGGTTCTTTCGGTAAAGTCACGTAGTGGATTTCACACCTGATGATGATTGCTCGTGTTGCAGTCGATACGACGTGATAATTTTTATTTTTTATATTTGTATTATTTTATTATTTCCCTTATACGTGACTTTAGCGAAAGAACCAAGAATATGAATCCCTGCAGTCACGAAAGCTTTAAATGAAAATCTACTTCACGTTGTTCAGTGCGGGTTGTGATGGGGGATACCCAGAACTGGTTCAGATCTCACTCACTACTGATCTCCGTGGCTGTGAATCAGACTCAGCCCAGTCGATTTGCAATTTCACAAATCTCTGCATGATCCACCAGCTCTCACCTCGTCCATTTGCCAGGTCACAGGTCTCTGGATTAAACAGAGTATTGGTGTGTCGTTTGCACCAGGACTGTCAGGGCCTCCCGGAGCCGGGAAGTCGACGTTTATCGAGGCCCTGGGGACGATGCTGACGACGCGAGGAGAGAAGTTGGCCGTGCTTGCTGTGGATCCCTCCTCCAGCACCTCTGGAGGTGTGGGCCCCAGGGGGTTCTGCACCACAGCAGAGAAACTCGCATGAGAAGAAATAGTGTTGCCAACTCCTTTTGCGCAATGTTGTCAAACCAACCTCTAGAAGTTGCTAGATGTGGCCAGATAGACCTAGTCATCAAAAATGTAATCAGATGGCGTGCCGGGTATGAGCAGTAAACTTATACAAGACAGAATATGAATCTGGAATGGTTCCTAAATCTGCATAATTGTCCTCATCTCAGTTGTTTGCTACAGAAACCCAAAAAGTTATGAAATCTAGCCAAAAAAATCAAGTTGGCAACACTGACAAGGAACGTTTGCCAGCGCATAAACATTTAGCTCTTCGTGACATTCTGCTGCCGGGCAGGCTCGCTGCTGGGCGACAAGACGCGCATGCCCCTGCTGTCACGTGACATGCGCGCGTACGTGCGCCCATCACCCAGCAGCGGGACGCTGGGCGGCGTCACGCGAACCACCAACGAGGCGATCGTCGTGTGCGAGGCGGCCGGCTACAGCACCGTGCTCGTGGAGACTGTGGGTGAGACTCCGGCTCGCTCGCTCAAACGGTCGTCCACTTGGCCGATCGCTCACCCAACTGATTGACTCGCTCGCTCACTCGCTCAAACACTAAACTGGTCACTCGCCCAGCCAATCGCTCGCTTGCTTCACCGATCGTTGACTCACTTGTGGCTCAATTGCCTCTACTGTCTGTCTGGTTGAAGTGGGAAACTCTGGAGGTGGCTGGGTGGCTCAGAGGCCAGATTGCTAAGCCAGACTGCTCGATTCGAATCCAGGTTTCAGATACCCATGATTAAATTGTGTTTCAAGTGTAACGACATTATCTCTGTCCACTTACCAATACCTATATAAAAAGCGCATCACATTCAATGTGCTTCTACGCTTAAATTGTCTACTTTGCAGCTCTGAGAATAAAAAAATATGAATTGATGAACATTATTCTTCGTGGGAAAGTGCTTACCCCGTACTGTGTGAACCAGAGGCCACTTCAGTGAATCTCAGAGGTAGCTCTGTGACATCCATTTCCTCGGGCAGTTGTTTAACACAAAGGGCGGCACTTGCTCTGCGAGGATTCCGATTGGATACGTTGTCTGGTGACGTGTCATTAGTACAATTGTGATACATTTGGGGCAAATGTTTTCAATAAAGTAAGTGGTAATCTTTGTATCTTCTGATGCTGTGAAGCAGAGTGGGAGGTTTGCGTCTGAGCCAATCCTGCCCCTTTGTCGGTAGGTGTGGGGCAGTCGGAGTTCGCCGTAGCTGACATGGTGGACATGTTCCTGCTGCTCATCCCTCCCGGAGCTGGCGATGAACTCCAGGTCAGCTCTATTATTCCTAGCACCCTCTACTCCCTTGTGCCCCCCATTATGATCCCTGTATTAATCCACTATCTACCCATTCCCCAAAACCTCGGCATCTGAAGATTCATCTCTCCCAATTCAGATCCAGCCAATACAAATTATTTGTTACTTCCTACATAAGAATGAAAACTCATCCACTGTTATTGAGGATTATGGGTAATAATATAATAAGTAATTTTCCACCACCTGTGCTTGTGATTAAATAGTTGTATTTTATCCCCTTACAATAGTTTAGTTTTCATTCGTCCTCACTCTTTTGTACACTATTGTTTGCCCCTTTAGTCTGAAGATGACGTGTTCTACTGGCAGCATATACAAAAAAACCCACCGCGGCCTGTATTGTGCCTGTTGGATGGCGACGCTGTGTACCCCATCGCAGGGCATCAAGCGCGGCATCGTCGAGGTGGCGGACGCGGTGGTGGTGACGAAGGGAGACGGTGACCTCCTGCCGCAGGCGAGGCACATTCAGGCGGAGTACACCAGCGCTCTGAAGTTCATGCGCCAGCGCTTGCCCACGTGGAAGCCTCGGGTGAGACCAAGTCATACGCTCCATGTCATGGCCACACAACCACAGTGCATCCTCGAGATGACATAGGTGGACACATCATATTCTGATACGCTGTGTCTCTGACCTCTGCACCAGCCTTACCATATTCCTAACAATACGGCACATCGCCAACACGTGTGCACACACAGGTACTGCGCGTCTCCGCGCAGACGGGCCAGGGTGTGCCGGAGCTGTGGGACGTGGCTCTGGAATTCCGTGAAATTGGACTGTCGTCAGGCTCCCTGCAGGCACGGCGGCGTGCCCAGCGCACCTCCTGGATGCGCTCCCTCATCCGCGACGGCGTCCTGGAACTCTTCCTCGCTCACCCAGTCGTGCGCGCCCGTGCCACCCAGCTGGAAACCCGCGTTGCCGAGGGGCTGCTGGCACCCGGGGCGGCGGCCGATGCCTTGCTGGCAGCCTTCACGGAGGATGTGGCCAAGGAGCGGTGATAGCGGTGTATGGTCCATCACCCAGTCACCCCATTTTGTTGTTCGCATGATTGTCGAATGATTGTGGTGTGATTATCTCCTGATCGCTGCTTGATCATTGCCTAATTGTTGCGCAACTTTCCTTCGACTTTTTCCAGATCAACGCACGATTGCGGTGCAGTCGTTCATTTTTTTCTCATCATCTCCTGATTCCTGCCCCATCATTGATTGATTTGACTCAAACGTTGCACGATTGTTGCGCGATCGACGTCTGATTGTTGCCCGACGGTTGCCCGATCAATGCCGGATTATTGTCCGATCGTTACACAAATTTTACCCGGACACCGCATGAGTTTTCTCAGGCAGGAGCCGACTTTCTCAGGATTTGTGTTTCTGCCTGTGGTGGAAGCCTTTGACTTCTGATGAGCGAGGGGGTTAACGCGCACCGCGCACGAGTGTTGGCGCTGTGGCTGTGCGCGAAGTTAAATGAATGGGAATTGAATGCCGCGGTGATAATTAAAGTTGCACCCCGCTGGACTCGACTGTGCCAAGGTGTGCAGTGGGGATGCTGTCAATTGGGGTTTACTTTTGCCAAAGGCGTTCTATTATACATTCATGTAAATTTTAATAAATGTGTTCGTGGTGGTTATACATATATTTAGGGGCCATACATATGTTGTGTGAATATTATCACTTATTACAAGCGGTTTAATTATCTAAACATGAGCCACATGTTTACTATTTGCATATAAATGAAAACATTAATTTATAATCATTGAGGCTACAGCCAAGAAGAGATTTGTTACAATGTAAGATATTTATTTTTTAAATGTGATTAAAAGTGATTGACGGCTGCCGAATAGAAACATTTGGACTCAAGACAACAAGATATATTAATCTTTGAATTGCTTAAAAATGGCTTTTTGCAACGAACTGTTTGGGCTCGAGCACATTGACATTTAAAAAAAAACTTGAATAATTTCTATACTGGCTCCATGAATACTGAAGTAATAAAAACATAAACATCTTAAGTTTTCCCAATTATTGTTTCCATAACAATGTACATATGGTTGGTATAAAAAACTGTAAATATTTTAGAGATGAGATATATATCGGAAGGATATGGAATGTACCCAAGCTCAGGTTCTATCAGATGAGCCCTGGACAATGTTCGTCTCTTGTAGTTCTGAGCTATGTAAGACAAATTGCATGTGGCCTAGCAAGCAACCATGCTTCTTGGCACACTTGAGATTTTGTTCATTATTTGTGAATGTTTATGTCGGAGAATGTAATTCACACCGATTTAAAACTTCATCCAAATTTGTATTTTTCTTTACTTGGCTGGAGAGGTGCATTATTGGAATTATAATAACAGAGAAACACATGACATGAATCGGAGAACATGAAGGTTAGAGATTGACTTGAGACCAGTGTACATAAAATAGAAGTATCTGATGATCAGAATATCCTGGAGGAATCCGATGAGCTATAAAGATCTTTTTCACAGATGTCCCACATGATGGCTGGTGGTCGAGACTTAACGGAATGGCAGTCTTCAAGTGAACATGCTTGAGAGTACGTGCTCTGAGGAGATGGAGTGATAAAATTTGTGTGCTCATGCCTGGCTCCAGTTTGACAGCAGAGGTCTCCGAATCAATCGAGCAGAATTATCTTTTCATCGGTTGCGTAACGCTGTGTGGAAGCTACCTGGTCTGTCGCTCTGCATGAAACTTCAGGTCTTGGCCACAGTCATTCCCTGCCTTCTCTACACTTGCGAAACGTGGACCCTCCTAATGGAGCATCTTTGCCGGTTAGAAACATTTAGGCTGGCCTGCCTACGATCCATCCTGGGTTTAGCCAGGCTGGATTGTGTGAGGACACACAAATCCTTGAAAGATGTGGTCAAAGTGCCATCGGTGAGCTCCGGCAAGCAAGGCTGCGTTGGCTGGTTCAAGTAGCCCAGCCACCGCAAGCCTAAACAGATTTTGTTCGGCCGGATCGAGGGGGCTAAACAGGCGCGGTACGGGCTAGAGAAGAGATGGAGTGATGTGGTACAGGAGGACGTGGAGCTGAGTGGACTTGCCGATGACTGGTACCAGCAGTGTCAAGATCGGCCTCTGTGGAGGACGCTACTGGGCAGTTGGAGGCAGTCGCCCTGCATCAACAACGGAGGGCAGAGGAGCGACGCTCACAACAACGAGCGGAGTGCCGGGTGGCTAAAGCAAGTTGGCACAGTAGGGGGCACAGGTGGTGCATCAGCCAGTCATCTCGGTCATCTCAGTCGACCCGTGGCACCTGGGTCTGCCCCGTGACCTGCCAGCGGGCGTTCGACACTTCACGTGGCCTCAAGGTGCACATGGCCTGGCACAAGCGTCGTGGAGATGTCACCGCCACATAGTGGCGAATGACGCTTGTTGAGATGGAGCAATAACATTTTATAATGTGCAGGAGCTATAGGAATTGTTTTTCGCTCGACTAAGAGATGGTGGCTGCTTGGGTTGGGCATTCATCATGGACGTTCCCTTGCTTTGTCACGTAGAGGGGCCGTCCATAAATGACGTCACGCGATTTTGGACGATTTTTGACCCCCCCCCCCCCCTTCGTCACACGGCGTCACAAAGTCAGACCCCACCCTCAAAAATGACGTCACAAAGCTCTGCCCCCGCCCCCCAAATAAGACATGCTTCAAATCGCTTTAAACTATTGTCATTGTAGTGCGTATTTAATGTGGCGCTGCACTCTGATGTAGGAGAAAACGTTTATTAAAAAGTCTATTTAATTAAGTAGAACGTGTCGTCTTTATTTATTTAAAGTTGCGCATTTTGATGTGACGTCACATTCTCAAACCCCCACCCCCCCTAGGTGCGTGACGTCATTTATGGACGGCCCCAAAGGCAAAAACGTGGATAGAAATGTGATTTTTATTTTAATGTCTACGCAACCAATTTGCTTGGAATAAGCCTGCACTGAACCCCAAGGATCTAACTGAATGTTAAGGTTTTCCAATTAAACCTAAGGATCACAATGAAACATAAGGATTTTATTGATACCGAAGGGTTCAAATTACCGGTAATCTGAAAGATTTTATTGAAGCCTAATAATCCAAGTGAAACCTAAGGAACCCGTAGAAACATAAGGAACCTAATGAAACCTAAGGAGCCCAAATTAACCCTACTGAAACCTAAGGCACCCAAATGAGACCTAATGACCCAGTAGAAACCTAAGAAATCCAATGAAACCTAAGGAACCCAAATGAAACCTAAGGAACCCAAATGAAACCTAAGGACCCAGTAGAAACCTATGAAACCTAAGGGACCCAAATGAAACCTAAGGCACCCAAATGAGACCTAAGGACCCAGTATAAACCTAAGAAACCCAATGAAACCTAAGGAACCCAAATGAAACCTAAGGAACCCAATGAAACTTAAGGAACCCAAATGAAACCTAAGGAACCCAATGAAACCTAAGAAACCCAATGAAACCTAAGGAACCCAAATGAAACCTAAGGAACCCAAATGAAACCTAAGGAACCCAATGAAACTTAAGGAACCCAAATGAAACCTAAGGAACCCAATGAAACCTAAGGAACCCAATGAAACCTAAGCAACCCAATGAAACCAAAGGAACCCAAATGAAACCTAAGGAACCCAAATGAAACCTAAGGAACCCAATGAAACTTAAGGAACCCAAATTAAACCTAAGGAACCCAATGAAACCTAAGGAACCCAATGAAACCTAAGGAACCTAAATAAAACCTAAGGAACCCAAATAAAACCTAAGGAACCCAAATAAAACCTAAGGAACCCAATGAAACCTAAGGAACCCAAATGAAACCTAAGGAACCCAAATGAAACCTAAGGAACCCAATGAAACCTAAGGAACCCAAATGAAACCTAAGGAACCCAAATGAAACCTAAGGAACCAATGAAACCTAAGGAACCCAATGAAGCCTAATGAACCCAAATGAAACCTAAGGAACCAATGAAATATAAGGAACCTAAGGAAACCTAAGGCACCCAATGAAACCTAAGGAACCCTATGAAACCTAAGGAACCCAATGAAACCTAAGGAACCCAAATGAAAAGTAAGGAACCAAAGAAACCTAAGGAACCCAATGAAACCTAAGGAACCCAATGAAACCTAAGGAACCCAATGAAACCCAAGGAACCCAATGAAATCTAAGGAACCCAATGAAACCTAAGGAACCCAAATGAAAAGTAAGGAACCAAAGAAACCTAAGGAACCCAATGAAACCTAAGGAACCCAAATGAAAAGTAAGGAACCAAAGAAACCTAAGGAACCCAATGAAACCTAAGGAACCCAATGAAACCTAAGGAACCCAATGAAACCCAAGGAACCCAATGAAATCTAAGGAACCCAATGAAACCTAAGGAACCTAAGGAACCCAATGAAACCTAAGGAACCTAAGGAACCCAATGAAACCTAAGGAACCCTATGAAACCTAAGGAACCAAATGAAACCTAAGGAACCCAAATGAAAAGTAAGGAACCAAAGAAACCTAAGGAACCCAATGAAACCTAAGGAACCCAATGAAACCTAAGGAACTCAAATGAAACCTAAGGAACCCAATGAAACCTAAGGAACCCAATGAAACCTAAGGAACCTAATGAAACCTAAGGAACCCAATGAAACCTAAGGAACCCGTAGAAACCTAAGGAACCCCAATGAAACCTAAGGAACCCAAATGAAACCTAAGGAACCCCAATGAAACCTTCGCGACGACGACGTCACCCTCCGGTCACGCGGCACGCGCCCTGACGTCTGACGTCATCGAGCCGAAGGCGCTCCTTCACGCGAGGCGGCGCGGTGACGTCATGTCTCCTCGCGAGTTTAACAACCCGCGCGTGACGTCACCGCGGTTCGCACGTGGTTGGGGAAGCCGCCGAAGAGCGAGCGAGTTTGGAGTCGCGAGTCGAGCCGAGCTGAGACGGAGCCGAGCCGGAACCGAGCTAGAGCCGAGCCAGAACCGAGCCGGAACCGAGCCAGAGCCAGAGCCGAGCCGGAGCCGACGAGCTGAGGCGAGCGACTGAGGAGAAGGCGCCATGAAGGAGGTTCCCCTCTCCAACTGCGAGCGCGCCTTCATCCTGCAGGCCATCAAGGAGAGGAAGGTGTGAGCGCTCATTCTCCTCATCATACTCATCATCATACTCTCATACTCCTACACATACTCCTCATCATACTCCTACACATACTCATCATACTCATCATCATACTCATACTCTCATACTCCTAAACATACTCATCATACTCATCATCATACTCCTCATACTCTCATACTCATCATACTCATCCTCATACGCCTCATACACATACTCATCATCATACTCTCATACTCCTCCTCCTCCTCATACTCCTACACATACTCATACTCCTCGTCATCATACTCCTCATACTCATCATCCGCCTCATCCTCGCATGGTGCGGTATGCAAACATCGCCACTGGGGAGACAAAGGCGGCCGGGCGTGGTACTGGCCACCCACCCCACTCACGTGCCGTGCCGGCCTTCATAGGTGCTCGCTGACAGCACTTGCCCCACCACTCTGTTGAAGGCTACACGGGGGACTTTTATATTTGTCTAGAGCGGTCGTGGCGGTCACTGATGAATATCTGGTGGTGGTGGTGTTTAAACGTCGTCAGCATTTGGGGAGACAAAGGCGGCCGGGCGTGGTGTTGCCCCCCCCCCTCGTGTGCCGTGCTGGAAGTCTTCACAGCTGCCGCTCGCTCACAGCACTTGCCCGACAGTCCCTTGAGGCTATACGGGGTTTCTCTATTTCACTTGGCTTTTATGGGATTATAAGAGCGGTCCTATAACCCGCATTAGTTTAGCACGTAGTCGTAGGAGGCTTTCGCGACCAGTATCCATAATAGATAAATAAATTGGGGGGGTTAGATCACGTTAATATTAATGTGTCGTTAAACCCGCCACCACCCGACACATGCCACACCGCCCCCCCCCCCCCCCACTGGTTCCGCCAGTGCCCATGCTCAGCAGTGCGGTTGACAAAGGGGCTGTACGTGTTAACAGCACACTGGTCACAGACATGGCCACTCACTCGGCAAAGTTCTCACCTCTCGTCTCCGCTACCCGTGGCCGTGCGGCAGCGCCTCGATGGCCGGGAGACGTACGACTACCGCCGCATGAAGCTCGTGTTCGGCGTCGACTCCGGCTGCTGCATGGTGGAGCTGGGCAAGACGAGGTGAGCGGCGCGCGAACGAGTGGTGAGACTCGGAGACAATCGGGGCTTTGTTTCTGCCGGGTAAGGCCCACAGAGCTGAGCAACTCTCCTACAAGTGTAACAGAAAGTTTAAAAAATAACGAGTGAACACAAACACAATAAATAGAGAGCGACTCGGCATCCTTTATTCCAAGGCTTGTCGGCAGTTACAGGACATTGCAGTTGCATAGAGACAGAGGGAGCAGTGAGTGGCTAGCAACCCACTTAGCACCTGCACACGAATTAATCTCATCGCTCCATCACCCCATGCACAGGAGGCGTTGCTCATATGGTAAGCCCACGCTTACCGCGTGTTCACACAACGCGTTTTCGCTATAACGCAGTTCTTTCGTGAGGGAACACTTTTTGCCAAACATGGAACGCGCACTGTTGAAATGCGGTTTATGAGTGGTCCACGACCAACTACTTTCTTGAGCTGTGCAGCTGAGCAGTACGATACAGTACGCGGAATGATACCGCAACACAGCAGCGCACCTTCAGTTATTTTCCCGCCTTCTCGCCGTGCGCGTGCCTGCATCGTATCTCGCCAAACTTGATCGTTTTTCGCTCGACGCGTTTCATTCGCTCAACGCTGCGCTTTCCACGAGCGCGTCTCAGCGCCGCGTTAAACAACGAGGACCCGCTCTCCTTTTGCCCTCCGCGCCGAGCCGTCTCCTCCTGCCCACAGGGTGCTGGCGCAGGTCTCCTGCGAGCTGGTGGCGCCGAAGCAGAACCGGCCGACGGACGGCATCCTCTTTGTCAACCTGGAGCTTTCGCCCATGGCGTCGCCGGCGTTCGAGGCGGGCAGGTGCGCTCTCGTGAAAAGCTGCCGCTGCCACCGTCTCCCGTCTTCGCACGAGTCTCTGTCGCGTGCGCGCACACACGTGTGCAGGCGGGCTCCGGTTTTACGACGGTCCGATTTTACGGACGATCCACGTTTTTATTAAGTTTACGTAACGGTCGCCGTGGATCGATTTACGAGGCAGAAACTTGTTTTACGGCGCATCTTCCTCCGGCATAAATACATTCTGATTCTGCAATTGAACAGAGTCGGTCTGGTTTCTGATGTGACTTGGCATGGAGCTTTTGTTATTCTGGAGTTTTTGCGGATTTTTACCTGTGAAACCATGGTAAATACGGCTGATAAAAGGAAAAATACATCGACAAATGATTTTTTTACCGTTACAGAAAAATAGGGTCCGATTTACTGTGATCCGGTTTACAGCGACGGGGTTTCCAGTAACAACGCATTACGTCGTAAAAGCGGGGACCGCCTGTACATGTGAGCGTGTGGCTGTACATGCGTGTCTATTCGTGTGTGCGTCTGTCTGCATGTGTGTAAATTACTTGATTCGGTTTATACGTAACAATCATCGCCCCGCCTCCCCCGTACTGCATTAGTCTGCCAGTAGGGGGCGAAGTCATGCTTATGTAGATGTGTCGAACTTGTTTTGCACCGTACACAGCCAACCGTGCGTGCGGTGTGTGCGCGGGTGTGCACGCGTCACCACAGGCAGTCTGAAATGGGCGTGGAGCTGAACCGCCTGTTGGAGCGCTGCTTGAGGACGTCGCGCTGCGTGGACACCGAGTCTCTGTGCGTGATCGCCGGGGAGAAGGTGGGTCATCACTGCCGCTGAATGTGACGCGTACACGTACAGCCCCTTCGTCTATTGTCTATCCACCGCTGGGTGAAGAAAGCCTCCCCGAACCGTCACCGTCTCTCGCCGACTTGCGATGAAACGATCCGCCGAGCTCCTGCACACGAGCCGATCTCAACCGCTCCATCTCAGCAGTCGATGTCTTCTCGGGCGTCTTACCGTCCTATGGCCGGCACTCCATCGTTAGTCTCGACCACCGGCTGTCACCCCTTCTAGTGACAATGCAAAATAAAACATTTGTTTACACATTCGATATGATTTACGTTCTCTGATGCCATGTGTTCCTCTTGCATTCTGCCTCTCTTTCTGTCTCGGTGTAATTCCAAGCATGCACATCTCCCAGCCAATTAATGAGTGTTGATACACATGGGATAAAAACGGAGCACCTGGAGAACACCCACGGGTGCGAGGGGGCAACACTCTATCCCATGCAGAAGGCGAAGATGACATTGTTGCATAGTTTTCTGTCCTGTCTCCTCCTGGCAAGCCCAGGCTATGGCACCTTGTCATTCCCACCGCAACACATGCGCATGGAGTCACGTGTTGTTATCGGTGCCCTTGCAGGTGTGGCAGGTCCGCGCCGACGTGCACCTGCTGAACCACGACGGAAACGTTCTGGACGCGGCCACGGTGGCGGCCGTCACGGCGCTCGCCCACTTCCGCCGGCCCGAAGTGTCGGTGCAGGGCAGCGAGGTCACCGTGGGGGGGGCCGCCCCCACCGCCCCCTTCCCCCCCCCCCCCCACCGCGTCCACCCGCTCGCCAAAGAGAAGCGCTTCTCAATTTTTCCTCGGCCATGGTCAATCCACTGCTGGACAAAGTCCCTCCCCAAGTCGTTGCCCATCCCTCGCGGATCTGCTCTGCAGAAATCCACCTAGTGCCTGCACATTGAACAGATTCCTCATGAATATAAAACAAATAGAGCGGCACAGATACCTACCAGTACGGTTAGTTGCACGCATGTTGGGATGTGAACGCATCGGTGATGGAACACAAGGCCCATCTGTTTCTGTCCGTTTCCGCGCCGACTTTTCTTTGCGCAGCCTCATTCCCCCAGCAAAACAATTGTAATTGATGTTCCCTTAACGAATTGGCATTCCAGCTGGTTTTTTTCTTCTTCTTCTTCAATGAGTGAAGCGACGCGATTTTTCTCTCCACCCCTTCCCAAGTACCCGCCAGAGGAGAGAGAACCCGTTCCGCTGAGCATCCATCACATGCCCCTGCCGGTGAGCTTCGCGTTTTTCGAGCAAGGGTGAGTTCCACACGAGGGCGCTGTTGGCTAGGCATGCGACTACTCCCCCACCTGCACCTCCGCCACTGACAGACTGTGATCGTCCTTGTAAAATAATTGCTTAGCTCAGTGGGGGCTTTGAGAGTTTCCGTGACTTTTCGCAATTCAGGGTAGTGATGTGATTTTAAATATTTTGTGCATTTTTTTTTGCTACCTGCTAATGCAGTGTAAATACTCACGCGTGATGTGTGTGGTTTGTATGTATGTATGTTGAACTTATTTCGCACCATGCTAATCGGAGGTGCGATTGTTTATATTTATGTTTAGATTCACTTGTATTTGTGTCCCTAGTGTGCCACAAGCATCGTGGTGATGCCCACGGTCACTTACTGGCGAATGGCGGTTATTTTAGTTGTGTATGTGAGAGCGGTGGTGCAGTGGTGTGTGCGGTGGGTATTGCGCTGCATTACAAACCCGGAGACCTGAGTTCAATTCCCCCATCACGGTTAACATCGATGGAGAGCGGGTCTCCCCTAGGTCACCTCATCCATTACCAGTTCCCGGTGCGGTGTTTAAACATCGGCTTTGGGTAAACGAGCTTAATAATAATAATGTCTTAAATGTGTCGGTGGCTTTCGGTGCAGCACGTATCTGCTGGTGGACGCCACGGAACTGGAGGAGCGGGTGATGGACGGACGACTCGTGATCGCAATGAACAAGCACGGAGAGCTGTGCGCCGTGCAATCGAGCGGCGGCATCATGCTCACACAGGACCAGGTGAGACAACCACACAGACACACGGTGACGTCACCACGGCACCTGTGCCAGGGCAGGTGCACTTTGAGGCCACGTGCACCTGACACACGCGCACACACACGCGGACACGCCGGCAAACATGGGCAACTGTGGCGAGATCACAACACGCATACACAAACTATAATAATCGTGGCGCTGTCCCTAACCCACGTACCCTGGTTTGCTCTCTCCATCACACGTAGTCGATCTGGAACCCCGTGCTGCCCCACCACCACCACCACGGCTCCCTTCCCCATTACGCTGACTCTGCATTTGCTTGGTTGCCGCTGCCCCCCCCCCACTTCCTTCCCCACCCCCCCCCGCCACCAGATGCTGCGCTGCACGAAGATCGCGAACGTGAAGGTGGGCGAGATCACGGAGCTCATCCAGCGAGCGCTCAAAAACGACGCGCAGGCCCGGTGCGTCACGGAGCCACTGTTTTTAAGAACATACGGTCGCGTGTGTGGAAAGGGTCGTACTCGTGAACATCTATCGAACGTAACAATTCCACCTTGCGCAAATACCGAGCCATGCTCGCGGGCTGTTAAATCGGTTCGGGGCGGACGTTTTGACAGCTCGGATGCACGACCCTGTACCGTGTGGCCGGTTTGCTGTCCGGAGCAGGAAGGAGGGGCGCAAGTGCGGCATGGCGGAGTCGCTGCCAACCCAGCGCATCACGGCATTGCGCGCCGAGGAGGCGGTGGTATCGGCGGAGGAGGCGGAGGAGGCGGAGGACCGAGCTCGCGAGGTCGTTGCCCAAGCGGAGCCCGCGGCCAGCGTGTGCGTAACCGCGCCGTCGCCCCCCACCCACCACCACGGCACCGCCAGCGTACGCCGCGACCACGATGGCTTTACTTTGCATCGTTACGCGCCTCGGGGTCCAGGTCAACCGCTCGCCAGATGCTCGCCCACTCGCCAGATGCTCGCCCACTCGCCTTAACATCACTTGGGGGTGCCGTGATTGGTGAAATGTTAACCACCTCGCCTGGTATACAGTTGGCTGTGGGTTCGATCCTGACCCTGACGCCTGTATATTCGGAGTTTGCATGTTCTCTCTCTCCCTGTGGTGGTGTGCGTGCAGCGTATCGGAGCTGAAGGTGTGGGGACGCGGCACGGCGCAGATCGGCGAGGGCCTGCACAACGCATGGGCCGAGGATGAGGAGGAGTTGGAAGGCGAAGATGACACGGTGGAAGAAGAGATGCCGGGAGAGGAGGGTTTGGCCGATACCGGCACGGAGGTTCGCGATCCAGCACCGGTGCAAGGTGAGTGTCGGAGCAACTCGTAAACTGGGCACTTGACCTTCCACCCTCCTTCAGCAGCTCGCTGAACTGCCACAATTCGACTGTGGGATTTTTAACCCTCCTGTATGAATTATGACATGAAATCCAAGGATGTTTTGCATCACTTTAATGTGATTGTTAGGAGTCTTAAGTCACTCCCCAGATGTATCGAGGACCTCTTGCATAATTTCATAAGTCCACCGCAGCAAACTTGATGCTTGAGGGTTAAAAATTCCATGTTTTTGTATTGATTTGACTCTTTCGTTTGTATTCTCATTTGTTCAGTTGGGTTTGTTTTGTTAACTGCATTGGCCGATATATAATATCGGCATATAATTTGCGTATTATTTCGATAGTCAATTATAATAAATTGTTGCACAATCTATTACCTGCACATTTTATAAGCGTGAGAATCGATTTGAATAACTGAATCGATGCATCAGTACGGGCCTCACTGAAAAAATACAAAGAGCAGTGCGCACTTTAGGCAATATTTATTCAACAGTATAAACCTCTTTGCTCACAACAAGTCACATTTATTTAACCACGTGTGTGATTCCATTGAGAAACGATATGTAGTTTACACCTCCTGCAGAGTTTCATCTGTACGGGTTTAAATAATGTGCAAATTAGCAGTCATTTTCACTTTGAGTAGTATTTCCAGTAACATTTGAGAAAATATAACTTTACATTTTTTTCGGGACGCTTTACAACCAAGGTAGAAAGTGTTTATTCATCAGCTCCCTCCCTTAATCCACAAAGGGCCGGAGGGGGGGGGCACGGTAACACTCATACGATCCAATAATCAAACCCGGGCAAGAATGACCATTTCCAAGAACGCATGTTGGATAGCGTTACGGAATCCACGCGTACGCACGATTTTTTCTCTCTCAAATTGATTAATATTTTTTTCAGCGGACAAGAGTCTGGGCTCGGATGACAGCGAGGAGGACGAGGTGGTCATCCTGAACCCAGCAACGACGAAAACGCAGGGCAGGTAACGTGGGACTTCACTCGTCCGCCACGGCTGCTCCAACCACCCAACCCCGATAGTCTAGAAAGCACATTCTCTCCCTCCCTCCTGACTACAACACCCTCCCCCACTGCCCCATTCAAGTCCAGACTCCAAGACCCTGCTCTGGAATCCTGACTGCCTCTTCCTGTAAAATACATATGCATACTGTTCCTGTAGAGCATTCTGAGATGTAGTCTCATTTAGATGCAATAAAAATCCATAATTCTGTTCAGGTTGTGTGTAGTGTTATCATTGCTTACTTTAATTTACAAATAATAATCAATTCCCAATTGTGCTGCTATTGAACAAAGCACGTATCCATTCTTGAACCTAGCGGCAGCAGAGCCATGTCACTGTGTGTAATAAGCTGTTTGCTAGATAATCTTAAATGTCCCATCTTTGTGCCCGCTAAACTTAAACCCTCAGCTGCCAAATAAGCACTGGAGAGTTAAACTTTATCACAATTGTTTATTTTGTTTTGATGCAAGACTACTAAGAGCACTACCCAAGACGATGGGTTTATTTTTGTGGAAATCATCATCAGCCAAGATCAATCCAGTGCCGGATGAAGGCCTCCCCCAGGCCACCGTCACATCTCATGATCCTGCAATGCAACAATCGATCTTGCACTTACACACGTGCCGATTCCACAGCTCCGTCTCCATGTTGGGTGTCCGTTGGGTGTTCGCTGGGGCACGATGCCTCCTTCGGCTGCCACTCCGTTGTTAGTCCCGGCCATCCCATCTAGCGACGTATCCTACCCAAGCCAACTTATTTTCGTTAAGTCACTGATGCGTCTGACGTGCATATTGTGGAGTACTGGATTTAAAACTAGGACGTCAGTGGTGCCAGCTTCTGACAAGGGCACAGCAATTATTTTCCTGAACCACTTGGCCACCTCGCATATCTACTACGCAGCCTTCTATCGCAGACACCGTGTGGCCGTGGCCACGTTCAATACCTAATGGCATCGAGAAGTTCACAATGGCACACCTTGCACACGTATGTAGGTTACGTGTGAAGCCTTACACGCATGTAGACATCGTACAAACCTTTTGACACGTGCACAGCCTTATTCACGATGCACCCCCAGCCACCTCTCAAGTGTTGCATTGTATATTTGTCTTTGAGTCAAAGAAGGCACTTTATGGCGGGGTTGTTTGTGTGTGCAGGGCTGCACAGAATGCTGGTGCAAGGCCCAAGACGGGGACAGCCAAGACACCAGCAGCGGACAAGAAGAAAACAAAGAACAAGAGGAAAAAAAACAAATCCTGGAACCTTAGTCAACATTTGTAAAAAATAATAATTCTGGGTTTTTTTATTAACTTCAAAAAATTGTGGCTAAAAACCCACACCACAACAAACCTTCATTTCCCATTTTTGACCGCACGCTCAAGACGTTTAGAAAAAATCCTATTTTTCCGTGACATCTACGAGACATTTATGAAAATAGTTCAAATAAATATTGCTTAACCAGCATCGCGATTTTCTCGGTTATCTGATTTTCTGTTTTTGGTTTTCAAGAAATACCGACACGCGAGTGCATGTGACTGCGCACCATTGAAACATCTTCACGTTCCTTAAAATTGTCTCTGGGGCAAAGCACCGACACACGGCAGAGGAGAAGAGGGAGGTGTCTTGGAGTTGATTGCACACTACGCCACCGACCCAGCGAGCCGAGTTCAATCCCGGCCACGGCTGACATCAGTGGCAGGGGGTGATATGTAAAACCAGCCCTCCGAGCACTGCGACCGCTTCGCTTGCCAGCACTGAACCCACGAGCATGGTGAAGTATTGGTCCTCAACCGTACAGGAGGTGGGTTGGTTGTGCGGTCCTCTTGTCCGTACGGCGTGCGTCACTGTCCTTCCGGGCCGGTTCCACGGCGCGACGTTACGCGATCTCCGCCCGGCGATGGTTTCTCCGCGATGGTTGCCACGCCGACCGGGAGGATGGGCACGGCGGCCAGGGCGGGCGCCACCGCTTGGCGGCCACCCGGGCCTGAGATGGCCGCCTTGAGGATCCGGAGCATGAGACGCGGGTCTAGGCTGGCGAGTGCCGGGCAATTGCACGCCTCGCGCAGCTTGATCGCCTGCGGCATGGGGGAACGCGGGCAAACACACCAACAGCATGAAACTACTGTCCAGAAGGTGTTTCAAGATGCATCGATTCGTTGGTACGAATTTATTCTGAGGTTCGTGATATACGTACACTGAATTGTGAGCATACCAATTAGTGGTGGTTTTTGATTCGTGTATATATATTGCCCGCTATGACACGGATCATAAATGGAACCATAGTTGTAAAGTGCGCAAAGCCTGCAGAGGTGCATGCTTGGAATTGCACCAAACAGGAAAGAAGTGTGCATATTCATGAAGATCATGTATAAGTTAGAGGCATCATAATGACTATCAAGAACAGTAAGTTGGATTGGGCAAGAGACATCCATGGAAGGGATAGCCGTTGGTTGACGTCGCGACAGCCAAAGGAGAAAACGCACCCAAGAGGACATCGCCAGCAGAGATTGAATAATGAAATAATCTCGTGTTGTGCAGATGCAAGATGGAATATTACATTGTAAGTAAGAAGATTTGTTATTGCGCACTCTTATGAGTCCAGTCCATCACAAATGCACATTGCAGGACTGAGATGGTGGTTTGCTTGAAGAGGCCATCATCCAGCAGTGAATTGATGGATGTTGACAATGATGCACCGAGCCTTGACGCTCTAGGGTGAGGCTGGTTTTTCATCCGCTGGGACTACGAGGGTGCAGTGTGATGTCAATACCTCTTCCACTGCCAACCAAACCCGGATATTTCTCAGCACTGTCTATCATAACTGCAGTAAAAACTATAATACTTCAATTTCATATAGCATCATTCATGCCAACAGCATCCCACAACGCTGTACATTAATTATGTACAAGGACCATATATACGGTTGACTACGCATGGCGCGAAAGAAGCCCAATAAACACACCTACACACCAAGCAAATTAAATCCCTACTACCAAGTAAAATGAATAAAGAAATTAATAAATGGCACCAAAACAAAAAGCACAACAAAAAAAGTTAGCACAAACAAATGAGTCCATTAGGTCACATCCCAGACCACAATCCCAACTTCTCAACCAAGCCAGGATAACTTCACATAAGCGGTACCAGGTCTCGGTACGAATCAATTCCTGCCACCCCAACACAGGTGGCAACCCTCGTATGGTGGTGGTGGAACGGGAAACATACTTCAGGCAGCAGGCGCTGGAGGTGAGCCGCCCGCTGCTCATGCGAGGGGTGAGTCGACAGCCACTCGGGCAGCATGACACCCTCCTCCTCCGACGTGTGCATCTGTTCCCAGAATGCAACACTGGCTCGGACGTCAAAGCAGGCCTGAATTGGCACATGCACGCAACGCAGCGATAAAAATACATAAATATGTACGATCTAAACTTACGTCTCGATTGTGGTATCCGCGTCATGCCATGTAAAGCTCTCGCAGAGCAGTAAGACTCCGCTCGAGAACATGTTGGAGAACGTCCACGGAAGCAGATGTCGTAGAGTTACCTCCGAGATTGCTCCCACATGACCTCTGCTCCACGCATTTAGGCGGTGGCACTTTCTCACATCGTTCTGCCACCGAGAGTCATGTTATGATATTTTTCAAGATCGGAGCTAGATTATACACATTAAGTGCAGAATCGTGGACTAATGTTGGTGACCAAGCTAATACTTTCAACTCATCAACTCTCTACCACTTGAGAATCCGGTTTAATCACAAGGATTCGAACCCAGAATCTCGGCAGTACCAGTTCAGTCCTCTCATCCCCGAGCCACCTGGCTACTTATGGAATTTATCTTATGTTGTCATCAAGACTTGAACGAGGTTTGGCTGTCTTAGTAAGTGGCTGAGTGACTGGGGGCTCAAAATGTTAACGTTGGCTGTAGCCACCCGCGATTAAACCGTGTTGTCGAGTACAAAATATGTGATAGATTTAAGTCACCGATGACTGCACACGTAACCCATGATATTGTTGTTTTCACTTGATGGTTTGCCAGTCCTTGGCTAATTCAGCACGCAGGCATGAACCGCATCGCTAAGGAGCACACTCCAGCAGTTGTAAGATATATCTTCAAAGGATGTCGTGTAAAGCCGCTGTCAGATTCTTTTCCACAATATGATATGCCTCTGGTATGGATTATTTATTTCACCTTCAAGTGCTACACATGGGCAAGAGGTGAATCCTTGGTGCCGCGTAAAGATTAAGACAAAACAGTGTTTTTAAACCTTTTTTTTTGGGCACAAATGTTGCAGTTGCCACATTTGAAAATGGAACAATGCTGTAACCGTTAAAAACTGCTGTAACTTTAGACTGGTGGAATTTTGTGACTTTGTTAAAATTTCACATCATGCCACACCATTTTGTTAAAAATGTTTTATGGTGGCAGCATTATTTTTTGTGACGGAGGCATGCCACCCATGGGCACTAATACTATCAGTTGAAACATTCCAGGATTAAAAAGCATTGCGCTTAATAGCGTGGCGCTGTTGTTTCGTCCCGAGTTTGGCGCGGCCTGCGATGACGGACAGCGGGAGCCGTGTGGGTGGCGATGTTGAGTAGGAGGACACCAAGCAGGGGCCTACATTTTGGCCGGGTCTGACCAGATCGGCAATCCGGAGAAAATGTTTCTGCTCCCAGTGCACCTTGCGCTATGGCTGTGGGTAAGAGTCACGTGCCACCTGCTGTAAAATTGCATGTTCAACTTCTTTCGCACCGTACGTCTTCCAACCGTGCTAATCGAAGGTGCCGGGGGAAGGACAACGAGCTGCCGCTCCAGTCTGCACACCAGCGGCACGGAAAATATTTGCGCGAGATATTAAGCACCGGTGCCGAGGGCCCCCCCCCCCCCTCGTTGTCTCTGACCTTGGCGGCGAGCTTGAGCCCCACCTCGTCGGCCTCCCTCTCCAGCTGGCGGCTGTAGGGCATGTCCAGCAGCAGCTGTGGGCGCCATGACGAAACGGACGACGGTCATTGGACGTAATTGAAATCACGTGATTGTGCATTGAGTTTCGATTTAAAGCTTTCGTGACTGCAGGGATTCATCTTCTTGGTTCTTTCGGTAGAGTCACGTAGAAAGGAAATAAAACATATTTTATTTTTTAATGTTTTATTTTAATTTTATTATTTCCCTTCTACGTGACCTTACCGAAAGAACCAAGAAGATGTGCAATGAGTGTTACTGGGTGGATGTGAAGCTTGGGGATGAAATTGGAAACATCAGTTTTTGCAAGAAAAACTACGTACGTTATTGTTTTGTAACTATAAAATGTGTCAATGTTTTTTAACTGTACATGCTCAAAACGATAATGTTCATTACATCCCTTTGTTAATCCGCTGCTGAAGGCAGTGGATCAACTTATAAAAATTTTGTACATGTTTTTTATTTTCTCATTTCAAAATCAACTATTTTCTGTAAATAAATGCATCTTAAATTGTATTTTTTTCAATAGTTGTTGCTTTCAGTAAGCAATTTATCAACATTTTGACGTAAAAAAAATCGTAAACTTTTTTAGTTTCTAGTAAAAAAAAAATCCGAGTCACGACATGAAAAGAAAATCACAAGCCATTTGTGTCTAATTATGTTTACAGTATAAACATTAACGCCTTTCAAGATGTACGTTGCCGCATTTGGCGTGACTGAAAATGCAAGGGTCAATGGAAAGCATTACCTGCATTGCCTGGCTGTGAGCCCAATGCCCCAGCGCTGACAGCCAGTCTCTCGGCAGCACGGCCCAAATTATCGTGATAAAAACCAGGGAGAAAAAGTCTATGAAGTGCAGGAAGCTCGCTTTCTCCGCCTGCAAGAGCACACAACACGTTTACGACAATTACGACACACAAACCTTTGATGCACTTTTAATGAATCCATCGCCGCCAGCTGCGACTGGATGGATTGCTACGATTTAAAATTAGAATCACGCATCATTATTTTGTGTCTTGGTTGTATTGTCACGTCTCTCTGTACCTTCTGGCAGAGACTGCAAGATGAGAGAAATAGCTTTGATCTAAACAGAGGACACGTAACCCCAAAATATGTAAACCCGGATAAACCTATGACTGGGGCGAGTTACGTGTTGGTAGCAACGCGGAGTGAGCGAGCGACACTGGGTGAGCAAGTATCTGACAGGCACTATTTTACTCTACCGAGTGTTAACATCCTCAGCGTTTAACAGTACTCTCCTTTTTCATATTTATTTAATTTACCCACCCAGCAGCATAACAAAAAGGCGGCTTAATCCTAGCTGGCTTATCTACATATGCCATCTACATTACAAGGGCTCAGTTCCAGCAGCAGTACTGACCATCTCACAACTCCTCCTCTCCCGTGGCCCTTCCTGGCTCCTCCCCCCTTAACCAGTGGGACTTCTCTCCACTTGATACAGATTTTTTTGCTGTGACAGTTTCACCTGAAGACGGAAGCTTGTGTTGCCTCCGAAACGTCGTGATTTTATTTTTTTTATTAATTTTAATTTCATTTTTTTACCTACGTGACTTTACCGAAAGAACTAAGAGTGTGAGCAAGTGTGCTGCCATTACCGCGTGTCCCAGGACGGCGTGGGCCATCTCGTGACCCAGCACGATGCCCAGCTGGTCGGCGTTGGCCACTTTCTCCAGCATGCCCGTGAACACAAAGATCTGTCCATTCTGCCTCGTCGCACATCAACAAGCACACAAACGAGAAAAAAACGGTTGCAATTTGGATGTATGGGGTCAGTGTCTAAAATGTGACTGCATCTCAAGATTTTGAACAATTGAGGTGGCTGGGTTGGCTCGGCGATCGGTGCACTGAGTTGCCACTGCTGAGATTCTGAGCTTGAATCCAGGAAAGCTGCCTGTGATTAAACCGAGTTCTACAAGTGTAGCGAGTTAATGATGTAGGTAAAACATTAAAATTAATGAAAGTAAAATAAAAATAAAAATCGCGACGTTTCGGAGGCAACACAAGCTTCCGTCTTCAGGTGGAACTGTCACAGCACGATAGCTGTATCAAGTAAGAGAAATTCCAAGAAAACAGTCCTCTTACTTGATACAGCTATCGTGCTGTGACGGTTCCACCTGAAGACGGAAGCTTGTGTTGCCTCCGAAACGACGTGATTTTTATTTAATTTTTATTTTACTTTTATTAATTTAAATTTTTTACCTACGTGACTTTACCGAAAAAACCTTATAATGTGAATCCTTGCAGTCACGAAAGCTTCAAATCTAGAGTTAATGATGGACTCAGCCCAGTCACCAATGACTCAGGATTTCAGCCCTCTCAGTGTTCTGATCTCCAAGCTACCTTGCCGTTATAAGCAAGATACTTTTTTATATACTCGTGGAGCAGCACAAAGTACCCAGAGATAAATAATTTATATCCCCTTAGGGATGGCAGCAATGAACACCGCACTGGTGCTGACGGCAGATAAGCGTAGGCGATGCTTGGCCCCAATGAAAGTGGACGTCTGTTGGCCAAGTCGCCATTGAAAAAACTGTACAGCTCAATCGGCTTTACTCGGGAAATTAATTTTTATGAAAAGCAAGCCCACCTTCTGAACAGTCGCTAAGACTGAACGCACGATACGGAACACACGGGACGCAACATACGAAACGGACATTACAAACGAGTCAAGCTTCCCGAATTAAAATAATTATCGGTAAGATATCTGCAAGTCTTGTGTTCCTCCTGTTTCTTCACCGTCTGTCTCTCGCCAAGGTAAGAACTTGTTACGTACTCGTATCCTTTTAGCGCTGTTTGTCAGCGCCAATAAATGTAGGTATATTTGTATGCTGAACATCTTTCGCACTGTACATAGCCAACCGTGTTCATCAGAGGTGCGGAAGGACAATACAGTAAAACCTTGGATTGCGAGCATAATTCGTTCCGGAAACGTGTTTGTAATCCAAAGCACTCGTATATCCGTTGTGATCACGTGACGCTCGGCAGACAAAGCGTATATACGTACTACTCGTATTGCAAGACCTCGCTCGTTTATCAAATGAATATTTATTTTAAAAATTACTCGTTTTGCAAAACACTCGCAAACCAAGTTACTCGCCTTCCAAGGTTTTACTGTACTTGGTATCCGTGCCATTCTTATAATACCAAGGCTATCATGAGTGCGCTATGTTTTATGTCTTGTAAGCTTTGCAGATTGCTTCCATTATTCCGAAAAACCAGAGAGAGGGAGAACTATTCCCTTCGGGACGTCCCACATTTCCAACATTTTCTGAAGCCACAAGAGAGACCGAACTGTTCTCCGGTGACGGGTCACCACGGACGCTGGTGCTCACGGGCAACACGTAGGCGTTGGCTTTGGGCAGGTCCACCACGCTGACCGTCCAGGGCGTGCTCGCCACCTGGGCCACGTCCTGGTTCCTCTCCACCAGTTGCTGCACAGCGAGAGCCACCGCCCTGTGAGCCGCGTGGCTCTCGGGCAGAATGTTGTCCTTGTACTCTTCTATTGTCTGTCGCGCGCACAGGCAAGACATACATTTTTTCGTCGCAGTAAAAAAAGCCAATTAAATTTAAAAAACGTGGCTTATTACGGCAATGAGAAGTGTACATGTTGGTTTGAGTATACAAAAACCTATAACCAAATCGCCCACAACGTGCCTTGTCTCGACAGATCTCAGAAAGGTCATTTGTGAGTAGATTGTCAAATTTAGTTCATGACGGTGGCACACATGGCCGGCTCTTTTTTTTCGTAAACATAACAGGATCCTTAACTTCCACTGTAAAGGGGACGGCGCAGATTTATTTTTTACAGTTAATACACCCACAGTATTAACCAGGGAGGCTGCTGTGCTCACAACCTCGAACTTCTGCAAAAAGCGGCAAATGCACTACCGCTCAGCCACGCCACCGCCCCCGCATGTCACGTAAATGAATTACATCGGACGCTTGTGTTGCGCCCGAAACGTCGTGATTTAATTTATTTATTGTATACCTACGTGACTTTACCGATAGAACCAAAGACTATGAACTACATCACTGCTGGTCGCCGCGGGCCAGCTTCTGAACAACAACAAAAACAAACCGACAAACAAACAACCTCGTTGTACTCCATCTCGGACAGCCAGGTCAACTGCTCGGAGCTGAAGATTAGCAGCCGCCGGCGCCCCGTCAACGGTGTCTCGTCCAGGTGCGTCACGTAGAATGCCACCGAGAGGCCCCCAATGCCGAGCACCACCATCGCGATCCGCCCGCGGTTTCGCGACGCCCACTCCCGCAGCAGGGTGCGCTTGTCTTGCGGGAGGCCCTGCCACCACTTGCGGAGGCTCCTGCACGGGAGGATCGTCGTCGGTCGTAAATCGGCCCGCAACCAGACGATGGCCTACACACAATTGTGCGATGCTACAATTCTCGAGCCGATGTAATTGTTATATTTTTCTACGGCGGATGTTGTCTCAGGCATGCTCTCTCTTTTGGCTGCCACTTCGTCATTATGTTGAACTTCTTTTACGCAACACACGTAGCCAACCGTGCTAATCGGAGGTGCGATTAGCAAGTTGGTCACTGGTGTCAACCAAGGGCATCACCTCTGCGAGCAATGTGACCTGCCCAAGCCCAGTATAGTTTCTTAATGGTCAGCATGATGCCTCTATCTGGTGTACATTCTATAATCAACGTACTCCACTTTTGTTCTGTGGTTACAATACCAAAAATGGATCTCGCCACGATTCTTTGCGTGCTTTTCATTGTTTGTTCCATTTCCTTAGTTAATGTCTACGCTTTTGATCCATGCATAGATAATATGCACCGATTAAAATACTTTCCCTCCGATGTGTTCTCGGGTGTCACCAGTTGTCGTTTGGCATGATGTGCGATGTTTCACTCCACGTGCTTTCAGCTTCTTCAGGAACTGAATCGGAGGGTCCATACATCACAACAGCAAAAAACCTATACTGTAGTAAAGATCTTTCTCATTTAGCCACGGTGATATGCTGCACAATTGGAATATGACTGTGGGAATTTTTTACTAAACAAAACGAACACTTTGCCCATTCCTGGATGTTCTCTGGGTTCTCTGTACCTGCCCAGGATCATGGCCACCAGCTTCTGCAGGGGCTTGGTGAGGAGCCACAGGAGTGCCGGGGGCGCCAACCGCCGTGACGACACATGCAGGGTCCTGGTGGCCGTGGCGCACGGGGTCCCCCGTGGCTCCACGAAGCAGGAGAAGCGGCCCAAACACATCGGCGCCCTCCTGTCGGCAGAGCCGTCGAAACGTCCCAGCCGCTGCACCCGGCCTACGGAGGAGCCTCCTGCCGCGGAGATGGAGCGGCTGTGGTGGGCGAGGTGGCCCGACACCGCGCGGAGACAGCGAGCGCTGGAGCGCAGCATCGCGAGCGTCGCCCTTGCCGGGACGGACTGACGCTGTGGTGCAGACAGATGCGATGCACACCTCTTCTGAGACTCCTAATAAAGACTGGAAGCTTTGCAGTATATAATAATGCAGCACCGCAATTAAGTAATGTAACTACACTAGTTTGTAGGAGAGCAATCGTTAACAAAATGCGTGATATTAATTGATGTATAAAAGACAAGTAAAATGACGCAAGTATTTTGAGATGCTCTTGTATTTGGGTCTAGATGAATGATGTATTTTATAACATCGTACAGATTTTTTTTTAACTACGCTGTACACCTATAGTGTCCATGGCCGTTCGCGCATCACATTGTTCCATTACACTATTGCGCCTTAAATCTATATTTTTTATGTAGTAGTCAGTATATAATAGATGGAACATGGGGGATTCATGCTATCCAGTAATTGAGCACTGGAGTAAATATCAGAGAGTACAGTTATAAGGGAGTCTGTATATCCCATTCATTCCTTTCGGCAACCTCCACTACGGTGTGTCACGAGAGTCCACTATAACCTGTCACAACGCTCATAATCACAAACATAAAAAGGACATTCTAGATTTGAATCTTTCGTGACTGCAAGGATTCATACTCTTTGTTTTTTTCGGTAAAGTCACGTAGGTAAAAAATAAAACAAATTAAATCATGACGTTGCAGAGGCAACACAGCAATATTTTGCTGTGACGGTTTCACCTGAAGACGGAAGCTTGTGTTGCCCCCGAAACGTCGTGATTTAATTTAGTTGTTTTCTTTTTTAACCTACGTGACTTTACCGAAAAACCCAAAGAGTATATAAAGGACAACTTACTGTTGAAACGAAGAGTTGCGCTATCAAATTAGAATACAGGTTTGACTCCCTGTTGCTGGGTCAACCTCAACGTGACTTGTGCGGGGAATTCTTAACCGTGAGATTTCAGCCAGCCTACTAACGCAGTTTACAATGTGATAGATCGATATCTGTCATCCACTGCTGCGGGTTGTTTGGCCAAACTTCACCACTCTGGTTAGTGTGCTGGTGGAGGGCGGGTACCATAACCGGTTGAGTTTTAATCTTGATTTGAAGCTTTTGTGACTGCAAGAATCCATACTCTTTGGTTTTTTCGGAAAAAGTCACGTAGGTAAGAAATAAAATTAAAATTAATCAAAGTAAAATAAAAATCACGACGTTTCGGAGGCAACACAAGCTTCCGTCTTCAGGTGGAACCGTCACAGCACGATTGCTGTATCAAGTCTTTACTAAGTCTTTACTTGATACAGCAATCGTGCTGTGACGGTTCCACCTGAAGACGGAAGCTTGTGTTGCCTCCGAAACGTCGTAATTTTTATTTTACTTTTATAAATTTTAATTTTATTTCTTACCTACGTGACTTTACCGAAAAAACCTAAGAGTATGAATCCTTGCAGTCACGAAAGCTTCAAATCTAACCTTATCAGTGCCCTATCTTATTACAGACCAAATCAAAACGTATTGGTCACCCCCGTGCCGCTTATAAAATATCAACGTTCATCCTAAAAAGTCCCATCACAAGGGACAAACACAAATAGACAGACGTTGTTTTGCCCGTATTGAAACGGCTGTACGCCATATGGACCTGAAGACTTAATTTCGCTGGACAAGAATTCGGGTTTAAACCATATGGGTTGACAGGTATGCTACTATACACTACACTATATACTACTCACCACTATACACTACACTACTATATACACTATGCTACTATACACACTACACTACTATACACTACTATACACTATACTACTATATACACTACACTACTATACACTACACTGTACACTACTACACACAACACGACTATACCCTACACTACTATACACACTACACTACTATACACTACACACAACACTATTATACACTGTACACTATACACTACTATACACTACACAATACACTACACACAACACTATTATACTCTATACACTACACTACTATACACACTACACTACTATACACACTAAAACTACTATACCCTACACTACTATACACACTACACTACTATACACACTACACTATTATACACTATACACTACACTGTACACTAAACACAACACTATTATACACTACACTACTATACACTCCACTACTATACACACTACACTACTATACACTACTATACACACTACACTACTATACACACTACACTGTACACTATAAAACACCCACGACTCGACCCGGACGTTCAGTTTAGACTGACAACAACAAAACGTCGTTCGTTGTCCGTTGACTTATTTTGATCGTAAAAAAAACAAAACCTCCCTAATAATTCACGGAATTGCGGCGTAGTAAACTCAGGCGAAAGCTTTGACCTGCTGGTGTTTGTTGGTTGACACCGGAGGAAAGTTAAACCTTGTTGTTTGTTAAAGGGTCGTCAACACATAACGTTGACCACCTCGTGAATCGCGAACCGCCTCAAATTAAACCTTCACAAATCATCGGGCTCACATTGTTTTGTCACAAACCCCCTCCCCACACACACACCGACAAACGACCACGATATAAATAAAACTAACTCGAGCCGGGGGATGTTAAACTTTAAAACAACAACGATATTATCGAACACAACACAAATGTCAATTGAACGTCACGTACCGGACACACTCGCGATGACCCCTAACCCGCCATCTAGAATTCGTAGTCCGCTCGCGCCAGCCGCGCGCTCCTGATTGGTTAACGGCACCCCCCCCCCCCCACAAACCACCCCCCCCACACCCCTAAACTCGCGCTCCCATTGGCTGATCGGTCACCCGCCACCCCCCCCCACATCCAAATTCGCGCTCCCATTGGTTGGTTGATCACCCGCCAACCCCCCCCACCACCCCCCCACACAAACCCCCCCCCACACCCAAACTCGCGCTTCCATTGGCTGATTGGTCACGTGCCACCGCCCCCCCCCCCAGCACCCCTCCACCACCCAAACTCGGGCGCCCATTGGCTGGTTGGTCCACTTCCCTCCACCACACCCAAACTCGCGCGCCCATTGGCTGCTTGGTCGCCCGCCACCCCCACCACCACCCCAATAATGCCACCCCCCCCACACCCAAACTTGCGCTCCCATTGGCTGGTTGGTCCACTTACCGCCACCACACCCAAATTCGCGCGCCTATTGGCTGGTTGCTCACCCGCCACCCCACCCCACACTACCCCCCCCCACAACCAAACTCGCGCTCCCATTGGCTAGTTGCTCACCCGCCACCCCCACCACCCCCCAACACCACACCCCCCCTCACCCGCGCTGCCATTGGCTACTTGCTCACCCGCCACCCCCACCACCCCCCTACACCCCCCCCCCACACTCAAACTCGCGTTCTCATTGGCTCGTTGCTCACCCGCCACCCCCACCACCCCCCCAACACCACCCCCCCTCAAACTCGCGCTCCCATTGGCTAGTTGCTCACCCGCCACCACCCCCCCCCACCCGCGCTGCCTACCGCTAAGGGCCACATTGACTCCACATGGCCGTGCCGCCAGAACAGCAGCAATGGAGCGAGCGTGTCCACCTCTCCGGGCTGCTCGGGCTCGCCGTGGACGGCAGAGACGCGTCGGCGGCTCGCCAGATTGCCGCGGGTGATTATAGCGAAACGATCGCGGCGTGAGGAGGCGGGCGGGGGGGGTGGTTAACGCGGGAGAGTCGGCCGTGTGGCTGCTCGCTTATCCGGACTAGTATATTGAGTGGCCGGTCTGGTTGTATTCTGTAGTGTTGTTAAGGATGTGGTTTTTTGAGTTTTACGTTCATTTGTTTACGCGTTGATACCAATGGAATTTTGTACACGCCGAAGGGTCGTCGACCCGAAACGTCGGCCTTGTTATTGACGAGCTTTACCAATCGTATGCGCGTGTACAAATACACACAACACTGAAATTTGGGGTGGAAGCATAGATGTTGCAGCGTAGTATAGTACAACAATGAGTTGTGTTGCAACTCCCCCTGCGGTTTTTAACAACTTGTTATGATGATGCATCGTGGATGTCGCCCATCCAGGCACTCTGCAGGCACGAGCCCGGCTTAGCTTTGCGATGTCTGTGTGGATCGGGCTCTCACTCCTGATTTGGTTGACACGCCTGATATAACATTCTGACAATGCGTCCAGTACTCGTTTGTTGTCAAATTCACCCACAAATATTGGTCCCAAGTGTATCAGGTGCACATGCTTTAATGACAGGCCAATGGATGGACTTGTCCTGCCACCTGAATGTGGAACGTTCACTATTGACAAGCTTGATATTATAACAGTTGACTGTGCGTCCAATACTCGTTTGTTGTCAAATTCACCCACAAATATTGGTCCCAAGTGTAATCACATCCTTTAATGACAAGCCAATGGATGGACTGGTCCTGCCACCTGAATGTGGAACGGTCACCATTGACATAGACATGGGTCCTCGATGGAGATGCACGGATTCCCACACTTAGGCTTTGAACTTAATTGGTGTTTGTGAGTACAAGCTGACAAAACTCGTGCTGTAATCGGCCAAGTTACACATTCCTTGGATTACATCAGTTATGTGAGTGACTACTACTGTACTAATAGTAGGTGACATTTGCCATTTGATGGACTATGAATGAACACTGCTTCTGCAGTTGTTTTTGTGGAATCAGAGGTTGGTTTTTATGGGTTCGTTAGGAATTCTCTGGAGCTATGCACTTTTAAATTTTGGTTGAAAACTAATTTATTTAGAAATTATTTTAGTGTGATCAGTTTGTTGTCCTTCACCGAAACTCTGTTTAGCGCGGTCGGCTACGTACGGTGCGAAAGAAGTTCAACGTACAATACATTAGCTATGGTTTAGGGATAGGAGTTAGTTTTTCAGGTTGAGGTTAGGGTTTTAGTGGTTATGGTTTTAGTGGTTAGGGTTTTAGTGGTTAGGGTTTACAGGTGGGTTTTTTGGTTCGGGTTTAGTGGTTAGGGGTTTAGGAGTTCGTGTCGAGGTTAAGTTTAAGGTCTGTAGTTAGAGTTTAGTCATTAGGGTTTACGGTTAGAGGTTTGGCATTAGGGGTAGGGATTTTAACGTCAGGAGTTCGGTTTACCGTTAGAGATTATGGTCGGGGTTGGTTAAGGGTTAGTGATTCACATTTAGGGTCAGAACTTTAAATTAGGTTCCAGGGTTGGGTTTTACGATTAATGGATCGTCTTAAAAGTGAAATAAATTACCGCCACCACTCCTCCCCATATAAGGCACATTCAGTTCAAGAATCTATATTTTTCCCCACACATTGTGATGAATGTAGCAGCCTCTAATGGCTGGAGGGGGAGTGGGGTGTATAATACTTACATGACCTGGGCCTGTTGATCATCAAGTTCATGTCGGTTTGTGTGTGTGTGATAATGATGGTGGCATTGGTGATGGGGGAAGGGGTGATGTTGCCCAAGCTGACAAGTCTCGTCTTTGCAGATGTCGCCGAAGGCAAATGCTCGCTGCTGGACCTGGTGGATAATATGGGGTAGGTGACAACGACAACAACGACAACCACCGATTCAGTGTGTTTGGCGTCTTAACGCCACCGCATCTCAATATTCTTCGCAACAATGACTAAAAACTACATTCGGGCTGAAGGGGTTGGGGTTGGGTGAGGACATAGCCATCGGACAAAGATAGTCACTGCATATCGTGCGTTCAGATGCGCTTGTGCAGCCATCTGGAATGCTCTTCCTGCTGATCTTTGGAAGTCACTGGAGCTTTTTACTTTTAAATCATCTCGATGGAAGACTCATTTCTTTAAAACTGCTTTTTGTGTTAAATGTGTTGTCCTTCGATTAGCACGGTTGGCTACGTACGGTGCAAAAGAAGTTAAGGTTCAACATACATACGAGAGAGTAATACAGCGGCACAGTCCGGGATCCAACAACAACTACGACCCATGACCAACAACGGGGGAAGCCGGAAAAGTCGGGGCCAGCATCCAACAGCAACGACAAGCCCCGGGCACAGACGGAACAGCACCCATGAGTGCCAGACCATCCTCAGGGATGCCAGGACCCGTGTTCACCAGTGTATCTCGGGGGTCAAACGGAAATTCAAAGATTGTGATAGTTCTGAAAAATCACCCCAGACAGTGCCATGGTGGTTGGTAGGGATGGCTGGTGGCTGGCGTATTGCCTGATGTTCCCCCGGGAATTGACTTGTCGGTGACTATTGCATCCTGCTGCTTGTGTGTGCAGGGTCGTCTCTCCCTGTGTCTGTGATATAGGATTATTTCCACCCTCCCCATTCCCCTCTAATGCCTGTTTTTTTCAAGCAGTTTTTTGTTGAGAACGTGGTTTTGTTGTTTAGCAAGGTGCGTTGAGATGCTGCGGGATATCGGCAGCAAACAAACTGTAAATCATCATATTCTGGTTGGCTAAAACCTTGAGCAGTTTCAGTCTCGACCTGGTTTGCGTACGTGCTTCGGACTTTTATCAGTTGAAGGGGCGCATGTCCAGTTGACCTGGGGAGCAACATTTTAAACGGCGAATGCCAGGGCTTAATGTATCGCTCAATATATTCTGGGTCACTGGTAGACTGGAGTAGATGGCACATGACCAGTGGACACAGCCATAGAAAGATGTATAATGGGTGTGGGTGTGCCAGGTGGATAAATATTATTCAAGTGGCCGAACTAGTCAGAACCTGTTGATATTAAACCCTGGTGCATATCCATATGGGTATGAAGCCACCAGTGTAGCGGTTAGCGCGCTGCGCTATGAACATAGCGGCCAGAGTTCGATTCCGGCTCGCGGCCAACACCAGTGACAATTATCTGAACCGGTCCTGGGCCTCCCCTAGGTTGGCGGAGCCTCAAATAAATACCTGGTGCGGTGTGTAAACACCACTGGGAAGACAAAGGTGACCAGGCGCGGTGCTGCCCACCCATCCCCTCGTGTGCCATTGCCGGCCATCAGAGGTGCTCACTAACAGCACTTGCCCCTACAGTCTGTTCAGGCTATACGGGGGGCCACCACGTCGTCGGAGGTTTCACCACCTTGCATCCGTCATCTCGGCGCGTTGCCGTACGGTTCCGCCTGTGATTGTCGCAGGGTCTATCTCACTCACACGGAGACTGAGATCCGTGCGCTGGGGACCCGCCTGCTCTCCGACGTCCTACAGCACAACTTGCGCAAGCTGCAACCCAAAGAGCGTAAGACGTTTAATGGCCTAGAGTCGAGACACCGTCATCGCTTGCAGTTTCTGATGTTGGCTTCGTGTTTTTGTAGGCATGTAGCGATGAATGGAGTCATTGATTTATATTATAAAGGCACCTTTAAACCTTGGTTATTGCGTAACTCAAACCCTAATTATAACCTGAATACTAGTCGCTGACTGGTAGATTACCAACAAGAATTATAATTGGTTAAAATAGATGTTTAAGCTCGTGTTATATACATTGAATCATCCAACTGAGAATCGATCATCTCTAAATCCTGCAAATGACATGCGAATGTCACATTTAGGCTTGTGGAGCAAACAGCACTGTACAAATGAGCCATAAGCAACAAGAAATAATATGATCGCGATGATTACCAAGGAGACGAAAAATAATCTCTTGTATTGAATAGTGCAATGATCTTGATTTGAAGCATTGCTGCTACATTGGCATTGTTGCTGCATTGGCATTGTTGCTGCATTGGCATTGTTGCTGCATTGGCATTGTTGCTGCATTGGCATTGCTGCTACATTGGCATTGTTGCTGCATTGGCACTCGTGCACCGCCCATGCTGCTTGTGCTGTTGATACTCTTGGGCTAAGCCCATCCCCAAACCTTTCTAAACAGTTTGCCTTTAGAGGCTGACTCCTTTGACTGATGACGACCGCGTGTGTTGCGATCGGTGATTAGTTCAATGATATCGCCGATCACGGGAATCGTTAAATGTATTTAGTTTGTTGTTGTTGATAGTTTGCTCCAACGCGCGATTGTGACCGCGTGTTTTCCCAGTGGAAGTCCTCGCCTTGTTCTACGTTGACAAACTCCAGGACCATTACACCGTCCTGCCCGGCGTGCTGCAAGGATTTGTCGCATTGGTAAGGAACCGCAGCTGCACTGCCTCTTTGTTCTTTTCTAATGGGGAGGGTCTGAAATGCTATTGCCAATAAACTGCAACTTGAATCACTACCTGTGAGATCTTCACTCAAAACTGCTCTTGAGGGGTTGTACACCCCTAGCTGCCACTGCTATTCAGTAGCCTAAAATGTTTCGCTCCGGATGACCTCTGCAAAGTATGATCTGTGTTTTGATTTAGTGTACTGATCTTAAAGTTGCATTGAAAAATGTTGGTACTCCGACTGATGCTCCTGCTGTTGTGGAGTGACTCATGCAGCCAGCTATGGTTGCAGGGTTTGGTGGTACATGTTGTTTACGTCGTATATTGTGATAATTCGGTCACAGTTCCTATGATCACTATTATATTGCTTTTATGGCTTTATTTTGGTGATTTCGAAAAGTTTTTGGTTTGGCCATGTTTATTTGTTGTAGTACGGAGTTAGACTGATGGCCTTAATCTAAGTTGTCTTGTGGTTGTTGTTGTTTGACTTGCATCCCACTGTGATTTTTGCACACAGCGTTGGTGTACGGTGCTTTTTCTGCAATATTTTGCTGTCTTTTCTTGGATTTTTTATTTGCACATAGTCACAAAGTTACTTAGTCACTTTAAGATGTTTTCTTGTTCATGTTTTTGTTTGTTGCGGTTGCACCCGATTCAAGAGCCGAATGGCTCACAGGGCTATACCTAATAAATGAAAACTGAAAACTGTGCGACAGAAGTTAAACATACATGTAAACAAAAACACAGATTATGCTGAAATATGTCAATAAGACTTTCACGAACGTTTCATTTACCGATGTAGAAGTAGGACGAAAACTCCAAATGTTCCACTGTGTTTTTTTTTTTATCGCTTCTCAATGTAATCGGTTTACTTGTCAACACGTGTTAAGTGACGTGGCCAATGAATCACTGACCCTCAACGCCAGTGCAGGGCAGCTTATAGTCTAACCAGCGCTTCCGTGTCAATGTATTTGTTTTTTTCGCAAGCACGGTCAGTCGGCAAATCGGGGTAATCCTTCGACGGATAATCCAGAGTTGACTGTGCTGTACGCTTATAAGGAAGCTTTACCTCCTAACAATAGGCCATTATACTGTTAGGTTTTTTCGCTAAAGTCACGTAGGTAAAAAAATAAAATTAAAAGTTAATAAAAGTAATAATGGAAATAAAATAAAATAATAAATCACGACGTTTCGGAGGCAGTAATTACTGCAGTAATTTTAGCTGTGAGTGTCCCACCTGATGACGGAGACTTGTGTTGCCTCCGAAACGTCGTGATTTATATTTTATTTTACTTTTATTAATTTAAATTTTTTACCTACGTGACTTTACCGAAAAAAACCTAACCGTATGAATCCTTGCAGTCACGAAAGCTTCAAATCTAGAATAGGCCATTAGTGTTTTTTAAATGTAGTTTTTGGTGCTATGTGTAAGCAAATGGCTTTTGTGTTTCCAGAGCAGCGCCCCTAATCTTCCCGTGGGGCTCGAGGTGCGGGTGCTGAAGGCCATCTTCCAAGATGTACACGTTCAGGTGAAGGCTTCCACCTGTCCCCTGAGTTTCCCTGCACTCTTGCGTTGGCGATTTCCTTCAGATGGCCATCGCTATCCACGATCGTGAATCACGATAATAATTCTTAGGCATGCACCGATTCTTAAATTGACGAAATAAGATCAATTCTCATGATCGCGATTCCAATTCCGATTAAATCAGATTCATATAACGTGCTCAACTTTTTGTCGCAAGTCGTGAATTCTCATTAAATATCACAGTGTTGGATGCTCTCCGTCAAACAGACATTCTCATCTACACTGGCATGGCAGTGGCGTTTGTGTCAAACCACATACTCTGCCGATTAACAAGACATCTTCCAAAACTGTAGATAATTACCTTTAAAGTGATGCCCGATGTGTAGCTAAAAGAGGATATACACCCAAGTTGACGTGTACTACCACGGAGATGGAGCCATGTGCAAGTGCTGTGCGAATTTCTGCATCGCGTGACCGTGGGTGAATAGCGATGGCTTTGGGGAAACCTTCCATCTTGCACTGCGTCGACAAGAGGGCTCGAAGGCTACTGGGAGGATTAATTTTTAAATCCTTTATATTAAGTTCGCTTGCTTGCTTACGACCGTGAAAATCTTTCGGTCGTTATTTAACCCACTTCCCGTGATCCAATCGAGCTGACATTTTCCACACAGACTCGTTGTGCGTGACAATTAATGTTCGTGAAAAAAAATTCCAAAATTTTACACTTTTTAGGACAAATATTATATTTAATTACCAATTGCTTAATGGTGCAATGCAATCATCTGACCCATAGGTGGCAGCCATCTCAAGCCAGAGGACGAGAGGACTCTAGCCGCCACGCATATAAAGGATTTATAGTGAAAAACTTTGTTTTTACGGGTTATACTTGTTATGTATCGATGATGAAGTTGCCTCGCTTGTCCTCCTGCCGTCCGCCCCACAGTCCCTGGTCTACTCTGATCGGCGGAGCGTCTACAACATCATCGCCAACTTCATGGAGACCAAAGAGCCAGGTAACTGGGCGGAGCGGGCAAGAGCTGATGGATCGTCTGCGTTGTGTGTCGGTGCGTAAGCGGTGTACGTTATGCAAATGGCAGCAGGTGCAATTGTGTTATATTTAAGTTGTATTATATTCTTAGGTTTTTTTCGGTGAAGTCACATAGGTAAAAAATTTAAATTAATAAAAGTAAAATAAAATAAAAATCACGACGTTTCGGAGGCAACACAAGCCTCCGTCTTCCACTTGAAGACGGAAGCTTGTGTTGCCTCCGAAACGTCGTGATTTTTATTTTACTTTTATTTTAATTTTTTACCTATGTGACTTTACCGAAAAAACCTAAGAATATGAATCCTTGCAGTCACGAAAGCTTCAAATCTAGAATTAACTCGTATTATCCACCATTCTTGGGAAATATCTATAATAATGTTGTTATATGCTAATATGGAAAGGTTTTTCACTACCTGTGTTTTTGTTTTCTCCAGTCATCACCCCGGATAGTTGAGAGTTGACTCCTCCTTGTACTTGGAGCGATGAAATTAGCTCGTGTGCAGGTGCTACGTGGATTTTTACATCAGTGGATCGCGAGAGGTGACGGCACCAGTGGATTGACCACTGCTGATGATGATTAACCAGTGATTGCTTGTATGTATGTAGGTATATACTTACGCGATCTAACCCAAACACCTCTATTGTGGATGATATTGGTCGCGAAAGCCGACGTGTTAAACTGTATGTAGGTATTCATCTTCTTGGTTCTTTCGGTAAAGTCACGTAGAATGGAAATAATAAAAGAATAAAAATAAAATAAAAAAATAATTCTCACGACGTTTCGGCCACAACGCAAGCAGCCGTCCTCAGGTGAAGAACAGGTCTTTCGATAAGACCGAGTCTGAAGCTTAAATAGACGCTCCAAGCCCAGGATGTGTCATTCAGACTCTGTCTTATCGACGGACCTGTTCTTCAGCTGAGGACGGCTGCTTGCGTTGTGGCCGAAACGTCGTGAGAATGATTTTATATTGTTTTATTTTTATTATTTTATTATTTCCATTCTACGTGACTTTACCGAAAGAACCAAGAAGATGAATCCCGGCAGTCACGAAAGCTTTAAATCGAAATGTATGTAGGTATGTTGAATTAATTTTACACCGTACGTCGCCAACCTTGCTTATCAGAGGTACGTGGTAAGGACAACAAACTGAACACAAAAAACTGTTCTAAGGAAATGCATTTTCAATCAAGATGATTTTAAAGTGCATAGCTCCATACTCTTTGCTTCTTTCGGTAAAGTCACGTAGGTATAAAATAAATTAAATCACGACGTTTCGATTGCAACACAAGCAATTATCATCAGGTGGGAAAACCACAGCAAGAACATTTTTTTGCTGAAGTGGGAGAGAGAGTTGCCGTGGGAAGAGGTTATATCGGTAAGAAAGGGGGAGGAGCAAGGGGGGATAGGGAGGGGGGTGGGGTAGGGGGAGGGCGAGCGCTGCGTGGTGTCGCAGTACCCGGCAGATATGATAGACGACAACCAATACAAAGCAGTTAGGGTTTTATCTGGTTAATAACATCCTTCCAATGATTGCTCAATTTGTATCCATCTTCTCGGTTGAAGTTATGTCTGTTTATTTATCTGGATGGCTTCATGAACAAACCTTTGATAGTAGCCCGAAGGTTTGCAGAGTACCTTGGTCTCGGGGAAAAAAACAATATCATGCGAGCCCACAGCGTTATAACAATGGTCAGCCACGGCAGAGGTATTGGCTCTGCCGTGTTTCAGATCTGCCTTGTGTTCGCGAACACGGTCCGAGATATGTCGTTTCGTTTCCCCAACTTCAAATCTAGATTGCATAGCTCCAGTTGATTCCTAATATCGGAGGTAAGAGCGTTCCAGACGGCCGCAGAAGAGCATCTGAAAGCGCAAGATGCGGTGACCGTCAGAGGTCGCAAACGGGTTTTGATTCCTTACCCGTACCCGGCCGCACCAGGGTCGCAAACGGGTACCCGATACCCGGCCGGGTACGGGTAGCCGGGTAGGGTACGGGTATCGGGTACCCGATTGCGACCTCTGGGATGAAGCCATGTTGCAGGCGTGGGTGGGTTGATTCTAGGAACTTGAATTGTGAGAAGAGACAAGACGTTGGGAAATGAGTGACAAACGGTTACTCACCAGTAACTCACGGCCTACGGGTACCCGTACCCGGCTGGGTACGGATTAGCCGGGTATCGGGTGGGGTACGGGTATTGGGTACCTGATTGCGACCTCTGGTGACCGTTGAGCAGGCCAGTTGCGACCTGCGGACTTCATGCAGCCGTGGATTGACCGTGGCCGCGTGACGTGCTCGATGTCCCCTGCAGAGCTGAAGGCACTCGGTACGGACTTCACGTACGGCTTCGTCCAGGCCACGGACGGGGAGAAAGACCCACGCAATCTTCTCATCTCCTTCCGTATCGCCCACGGCATCGTGTCACGCGGGTACCAGCTCGGTGAGCGACGTACGAGTGTCGTGTTCGCTCTCCAACGACGACAGCGACTGGCTCGTAACGGTCGCGTACAAAGTTACAGGCGCTCGGGTGGCTAAAGGGGTCAGGGTACCGAGCTGGCGGTGTTACGGATCATATTTAACGCACTCGAGATTTCTGTTTGTATTGTTTCTGTTACTTTGTCATTATAAATTGGGCTTATTATTGTAACAAGCTCAATTATCCGAACTACAAAATTTTCATGTACGGTAAAACCTTGGATTGCGAGTAACTTGGTCTGCGAGTGTTTTGCAAGACGAGCAAATTTTTAAAATAAATATTAATTTGATAAACGAGCGAGGTCTTGCAATACGAGTAGTACGTGTATATGCTTTGTCTGCCGAGCATCACGTGATCACAACTGATGGATTACAAACACGTTTCCGGAACGCATTATGCTCGCAATCCAAGGTTTTACTGTAATTTGCTACCATTGAAAATACTCGCACGCAATATTTGGTACGTGTTATAAACGAAAGAATATATTTTTAATTGGGAAATTATGAATTGTTGCATTACTGTGCTTGCTTAATAGTGGTGGGAAGTGCCAGGTTATGTGTTTGGTGTTACACAGTCCATGAAGAGGGACAAAGTAATTTAAATATAAATATATCACAACATTATCACATTATTCAGGGATTCATTTCTCAATTAATGCTTTCTTTGGTGGCTGTTAGATTGGAGTGGGCAAGTGATTAGTAGCCACAGCCATTGCAAAAAAAGTATGCTGGATGTCGCTTGCTGGATATGTAAATATTTTCCGGGTTGTTGACCTAGGCAGCACTGGTTCAAAGAAAGCCCCCTGGTGTTACTTCTTGGGTATGGAGGATGGTGCTCGGTTAGCACGCCCGCACTGCAAGTTGGAAAACCTGAGTTCGATTTCTGGCCACAGCTAACCGGGTAAGGGACCCAGAAAACATTACCTTGCCCGGCACACCCCACATCCAGTATACCGCTCGCTCTGGGCTGTAGCTACGAGTTGCGTGCCTACTGCAATCTACCAGTCAGCGGGAGAATAATCGAGAGAGAAATTTAAGGCCTTGTTGGAGATCACAAGTCATTTTGGGGAAAATTTTCCAGATGCTTTTGTACACATCTGACGGTTGCTCCTGTTTGCCGACCGTTGGCAGGGAGTTTTGTGGAAGAACTCTTCGAAGTGACCTCCTGCTACTTCCCCATCGACTTCACGCCGGTGAGTGCCGGTGTCGCCACCGTCGACCCCCGCGCCGCCGGATCTTGGCACGTTTTTGGCTTCCAATTGTCCCAAATTCGGGAAATTATCCGCAAATTGCTCAATTGGGATTATAAATAGCAATCGTTGCCATCCCCCCTACTGCCAAACTGTTGCCCCAGGTCACAAATGAGGGTCATTGTGTTCTCTTTGAGTTCTCACCTGCTTAAACAAACTAAACTTAAATCTTGAATGTTTGTCGCAAGACACGTTTGCCGTGGGTGAATGTTTTTTTGTCTTGGCAGCCGACCACAGACCCGCATGGCATCACCGCCGAGCAGCTGGTCCTGGGACTCCGGGCTGTGCTCAGCTCCACACCAAAGTTTGCCGAGGTACGAGTTTGGGTTTGGGGTTCGGGTTAATGTCAATGTTAGGGTTAGAGGTCATAGTTGAAATTAGGCCCGGAGAGTCAGTGTCAGGGTCAGAGATGTTTTAGAGTTTTGAATTAATGTTCGGTATCAGGTTAGAGTTGGGGTTAAAGTTCAGGTTATGGTGAGGTTAGGATTAGACGTATAGCTAGGGTGAGAGTCATCTTTTGAGGTGGGGTTAGAATTAGGGCTTAAGATGTAGGCCAGGGTTATGATCATAGTCAGAATCAGGATTAGGGTTCGGGTCATGGGGGGGCAGTGCAGGACTTGTGGCATGACCTGAATGAACGTGACGTGTGACCAAACAAGGCGGCAACCCTATATAGCCAACACGACGTGGGGAGGCCTTCAACCAGCTGTGGATTAACAACGGGTTCCACAGTTGTTTCTATCTTTATTCACCTGTCTTTGTATTCTCAGTTCTGTCTGCCGCTTCTGCTGGAAAAGTTGGACTCGGACATCAACAGCGCTAAAGTCGATGCCCTGGAAACGCTGGTGAAAATCACTGCCACCAATTCAACTCGCACCTTGCCATGTCGGCAGCGTGGAATATCGAGACGTTGCCGCGTGTCGTTTAATTTCTGTCACGCTCGTCGTTTCATACTCACCTTTCCCTGTGTGCCACCCCAACTCCCCGTGCTTTTCAGATTTCCTGCTGTGAAGTGTACACGTCCGTGGAACTTGCACCCTCCCTCCCTAGCCTGTGGGCCTCCATCAGACGAGAGGCAAGTTCTGGGATCACTTTAGTCAATCAAATGGCACTTGTGTTTAAACCAGGGTGGGTTTTCAACTTTGTGGCCAAGCATATATGTATGTTGAACTGCTTTCGCACCGTACGTAGCCATCCGTACTAATCGGAGGTACGGGGAACAAACTAAACGCACAAAGCAGTTCTCAAAAAATTAGCTTTCAATCAAAATTTTGAAGTGCATAGCTCCAGTGGCTTCCTAATATCGGAAGGAAGAGCGTTCCAGACGGCTGCACAAGCTCATCTGAAAGCGCACGATGCAGTGACCGTCAAGCAGGCCAGATGTAACTCACACAGGACCCTGAGAGTGCTTACACCGAGAGTTTATGGCCCCGCCGAGATATAAAGAGACACGTGACGTGGCGTGCAGTAGAGGGCAGTGCTGCAATTCCATTCTACTTCATTTGTTCGCTCCCACATTTATTTCCTCCGCTTTCACCAAACCCTCACTGACCAGCGTGGCCAAGTACAGTCTAATAACCCCCCTACAACCCACACGCCGTAGGGAGGCCCTCGTCCTGCGGCGGAGTGCCAGAATGGCTGCTGCGCCTGTAAATGTACATCCACGTAAGAAATTGTTCACTCGATAAAATAATTTGAAACTAAACCGCGCCCTTCACTTGCCCCCCCCCCTCCTTCCTCCGATGGCCGTCTCGTTCTCGCGTCATCACCGTGGGCGTCCCGGGACGGCGCGTCTCACCCGGCTGCCCCCTCCCCCCCCACCGCAGGTTTGCCAGGTGGGCGGCAGCGGCAAGGTGGAGGGCGCCGCCCTGCGGGCCCTGCGAGCCGTCCTGGTCTCCCTTTCGCGCTCGGTGGTGCCCGCCGACGGCGATGACCCCCTGACTCCCTTCCTCTGCCAGATTCACGAAGGTAACGAGTGGGGTCTTGCCTCTCCCGTCTCTTTTTGGTTTTCTTTTCACATTTTTGTTGCAACAAAGAAGCGAGCCCGATACGACGCGCCCTCAAATCCCGCGGTGGTCCATTCCGGAGCGACGGAACCGCATGAAAGGGGGGGGTGGAGGGAAGAAGGGGAATGGGAGTCCCCGCTGCCCTAACCAAGTGAGGACCTCGCGCTGCGGGGAAGATGAATTGCCTCTCTGACTTGACTCGCGATACGACAGCGTATTCCACGATAGGACGAATACAGCGATATCGGTTTTGCCATTACCTTGGTCATTTGTGCTGTGTCGCACTTATTAAATGTTGATACTCCGGCTGATGCTCCTGCGGTTGTGGAGTGACTTATGCAGCCAGCTATGGCTGCAGAGTTTGGTGGTACATGTTGTTTATGTCGTTTATTGTGAAAATTCTTTCACAGTTACTATGATCACTGTTACATTGCTTTTATGGCTTTATTATGGTGATTTCGAAAACTTTTTTTGGTTTGGTCATGTTTGTTGTAGTACGGAGTTAAACTGATGGCCTTAATCTATGTTGTCTTGTGGTTGTTGTTGTTGTTTGACTTGCATCCCACTGGGATTTTTGCACACAGCGTTGGTGTACGGTGCTTTTTCTGCAATATTTTGCTGTCTTTTCTTGGATTTTCTGTTTGCATATAGTCACTTTAAGATGTTTTCTCGTTCATGTTTTTGTTTGTTGCGGTTGCACCCGATTCAAGAGCCAAATGGCTCACAGGGCTATACCTAATACATGAAACTGAAACACTTCCGATACAAAATAAATATCTTGACCCTCCCCACCCCCCTCCCCATAGAAATCTGGTCCAGGAGTCTAAATACAATGTGTGTAATGTTTAACCCTTCTGCCTAATTGTTAGACCATGGGATCAGAACCCTGATCCTTTATCCTAAGGAGGCAAGTCCTATTGCCGTCACAGAGTTTGTATACGATGACTCTGACCCCCGGGGTGCAAGCTCTCATGAGGTCAAAATACGATGTCACGCCAGCCTTGATAGGTGCTTGACTACATTGCTTCCACGGCGGTCTACGCTTTGGCTGCATCGGCGATCGCCGTCATTCGTCTTGTTGCACCTCTCAGATTGCCGGCCTCCGCTCTTGGGCGCCGACATGGCCCTGGTGTGGCCGAGCGCCAAGCTGCTGCAGGCGTGCTGCGGGGCGTCGTACCGCGCCTGTTCCGTCACCGTCTCGGCCATCCTGCCTCTGCTGCTGCAGCAGTACGAGGAGCACCAGCAGGTGAGAGAGACAGAGTACGCGAGGAGCGGTGGTGCAGCGGTTAGCGCGCTGCGCTACGAACCCTGCCACCCGCGTTCGATTCCCGCTCACAGCCAACAACAGTGGGGCTTATCTGAACCGATCCTAGGCCTCTCCTTGGTCGACTCTGCCTCAAATGAGTACCTGGTGCGGTGTGTAAAAACATCGCCACTGGGGAGACAAAGGCGGTCAGATGTGGTGCTGGCCACACACCACCTCGTGTGCCGTGCTGGCCTTCATAGGTGCTACCTAACACCACTTGCCCCTACAGTCTGTTCAGGCTGTATGGGGGATCTTGGCCTTTTTTGTAGGAGCAAACCAGAGATCCAGGGCAAAACCCGGGACTTACACTCGCTCTCTGTACATCTGTCTACATCATCAACACATTTTTGCTGTACATGGCAGGGGGGGAGGGGTGGGTGGAGCGGGTGGACAATAACTGGTTAACGTGATCCAATTTGAGGCGACATTTTACGTAAAGTTGTGTTGATGTTCGGGATTTACTCGATTTAAAACGGGCCAAATTGATGAAAGGGTTTTCTCCAAATCTTGGAGGCTCAAAGCAGTATGATAAGAGTACCCACGTCGGCATCCCGGCCTTGCCAGCTGAGCCGCTATCCGAGCCCCGTTCTCTCATCGTGGCCTGCAGAACTGCTTCCCGTGCATCCAGCGCCACCGCCACCGTCACCGCCGATGAAATGCTTCTGAGGTCAAACGCACGTTGTACAGAACGCCGTGCGTGGTAGGTGATTTTTTTTTTCCTCTTGCTTGTTTCACAAAAGATCCCTTCTCCTGCAGCTGGCAAAGCGGCACACGGTGCTCGGCATCCTGCGTGGATTCCTCACCAAGTGCCTGGACGTCGCGTCCACGGAGGAAGGTGGGTACAGCTCTCCGCCGAACGAGCAGCAACCGCCGCGCCACCGCGACATGCTGCGTTCCCGTCTGCGGAGCTCGAGCGAGCGAGCGAATTGACGAGCGAACGAATGTGTCCTTCCGCCGCCGCAGTGGACAGCCCGGTCGCCCCGTTGGTCGAGCGACTGTGCGAGCTGCTGTACGGGGCCGTGACGGATGCCGGCGTGCAGCTGCGGTGCGCCGGTCTCGCCACCCTCACCGTCCTGGCCAGGCTGCCCGGTACGCGTGATCGCCGTGCTCGCGGACGCCCGCGTCCCGCACGCATTTACACACACACAGAGAGGTGACCTCGAATAAGCCCTGTAGACTGGAGCAGGCTAAGTGCTCTAACACGGGCACCGGTAAACGCAAAAAAAACACGCGCGGAGGAATTCTCCCATTGAGCCGTATTGACGCTACCATGCTGGTGCTCGTGCACAAAAAGACAGATTTCCCCCGTGTAGCTTTAACAGACTGTTGGGGCAAGTGCTGAAGACCGGCACGGCACGTGAGGGGGTGGATGGGCAGCACCACGCCCGACCGTCTTTGTCTCCCCAGTTGGCTTGTTTACACACCGTACCAGGTACTCATTTGAGGCTGAGCTGACCGAGCGGAAGCCCAGAACCGGTTCAGATAATCGTCACTGGTGTCGGCCGTGAGCGGGAATCGATCTCGGGTCGCCAGGTTCGTAGCGCTGCGCGCTAACCGGGAGGCAAGTAGCATGCAAGTCCGAGCCGCCTTTGTCTTCCCAGCGCCGATGTTTACAACCGGCACCATGCGCGCTTTTAATCCGATGCTCGACATGGAATTTGTGTTTCTTGCAGCTTGCCTCGCGCAGGCAGACATCAACTGCGTCGTGGGCCACATCACGCGGCTGCTTGTGGAGGACTCTGACGAGCAAGTCAAGTAAGGCCGCTTTGTCACAGCACGACCACTCGACTGGCACTGATGTGACACAGCAGCAGTGCAATGTTGATGGTGTGTGTACGAACGCCAGCGTTTTTCGCTAATTGTCAGAGGGAGGCCAATTTCGCCGACAAGATGTCACCAGTGTGAGGGCCGCCACACCGCCCGCGAGAGGGGTGTTTTCACTATTTGTGTACTCTCAGGGGCCTCATTAAAACCACCAGGGGCCGCCAGTGGCCTGCCAGCCTTGCAATGATCAACACTGGTGTACACGTACAGCCCGTTAGTCAATCCTCCTCCGCGTTAGAAGAGAGGCCCTCTCCTGCGCCGTGCGGGTCCTGGGTTGTCTTTTCACCACACTTCACCACATTGGACATTCCCAGCGCAAGTCGGTGAAGGCGGCAGTGACGTGATTCCAAGTGTATTAAGGATCCTGTATCACCATTGGTGCCTCATTTTCCAGTAAAAAATATGATAATTGGTTTTTTACCCTTTTATCTGGCAACAAAACTGACACCTTTTTTACGAGGAGTCAGAGTTATGTTTTTTGTTTGCATTATGACTGCAGGTATTGTGGTCTATGCAAACATGACTCCTCGTAAAAAAGGTGTCAGTTTTGTTGCCAGCTAAAATGGTAAAAAAACAATTATCGATCCTGTATCAGTTCACTTTGTATTGGTAAATTATGTAGACCCGCAGCCTGTAACAACCTCTTGCGCAAACACCAGTGGATGAGTGATATCTGAACTGGTCCTCCCCCCGCGTACCCACCCCCACCCCAGCTTCACCAACAAACACTGACCAGTGTGGTGAAGTATGGTCAAATGACCCCCATGACCGACGGAGCATGGCGAGGCCTTCATCCAGCAGTGGATTGACACATCGGCTGTTTGTTATATTTTGTTATACGAGTGACACACAGAGTCCCGCAGACGGCGATTTATTTCCCGGCCGCCCAAACGCCTTTGTTATCGTCCGCGACAGAGAAGCGCACGCGTGGAATTACTCTTGAGAGACGGGAAGAGCAACTCCGCATGCATGGGGGGGAGGGTACAGCACACTCGAGACATCAGTCTCGGCCGTTAACATAAATCAAGTTGTTCTCGGGCAGTCGTGCATCGCTGGAAGGGGCGATGAGCAGTATTCTTAGGTTTTTTCGGTAAAGTCACGTAGGTAAAAAATTAAAATTAATAAAAGTAAAATAAAAAGTGGGCCTTTCCTGGCCCCCCCCCCCCTCAACCATTATATATACGGAGTCGTACTGTGACGGTTCCACCTGAAGACGGAAGCTTGTGTTGCCTCCGAAACGTGGTGATTTTTATTTTTATTTTATTAATTAAAAATTTTTACCTACGTGACTTTACCGAAAAAACCTAAGAATGTGAATCCTTGCAGTCACGAAAGCTTCAAATCTAGAACGATGAGCGGTGGTCGAGACTAACAACAGAGTGGCAGTCAAAGGAGGGAGCATGCCCGCGAAGAGAGCGGTATGTGTGCAGGAGCTAGGCGGGTTGTTGCTTTGCGAAATATTTTTTCTCCTGCAGCAACATCGTGAGCAGAGGTCATCGTCGAGCAGTGGACAGGTCACTGCCGACGACGATGATTTGGATGTGCGTTTGCATCTCCGCAGTGGCGCTGCCATGCAGGCGACCTCTGCCCTGGCTCCTCTTCACACTGACGCCTTCCTTGGCCTGGCTGTTCCGAGACTGCTCGAGATTCTACACTCAGGTGCAGTGGGAACTTTAATTTTTTCTCTTTCTACGTGCTGTTTGTCTTAGATGAGTCTCTAGTGCAGTCTCCTCTTTCCATTAGCTTGATCATTTCTCTGCTGCACTGTTTATTCGGTGTCGATGACGATGATGAATTCCGATTTAAAGCTTGAATATGCTAAATTCCTCTTCATATGCACATTCTTTTGTTAAGGCGCTCTTCTTCCACCTCCAACGCAGCTTATATATAAGCTCCTAGCTTGGCAGTGTCTCATTCTTCACCTGAAGACGGCTGCTTGCGTTGTAGCCGAAACGTCGTGAGAATTATTTTATTTATTATGTTTTATTTTTATTATTTTATTACTTCCCTTCTACGTGACTTTACCGAAAGAACCAAGAAGATGATGAATTCGTATGGGCCAATGCGTTTCTAAGTGATTTTGCCATTTGGTTGGTTTGCCTGAGATTTGGTGAATTGCATATACACCCACCCATCCACTGACCCACTCACATACTCATCCACCCACTCACCCTCTCGCCCACTTACCCGCCACCTTTACACGTGTATTTAGGGCAGCACCAATTTCGCTGCTTCATGGTGCGGTGTTCCATAGCCGCAGTTGCACACAGGGAGAGTTTTATTATCCACGCGAGCATTATTATCTGAATCGTTCGTCGCTTTTGCAGATCCGGTTGAGCTGCTGCCCATTGTCGTCTGGAATATGGAAGCCGTGTATTTTGGCGGTGGGCTTACTATTGAGCTGAGAGTTGAGGAACCCAGGCAGTTTAGTGGTGGGCTTGCTGATGATCTGGGCGTTGTGGAAGCCGGGCAGTGTAGTGGTGGGCTTGCTGATGATCTGGGCGTTGTGGAAGCCGGGCAGTGTAGTGGTGGGCTTGCTGATGATCTGGGCGTTGTGGAAGCCGGGCAGTGTAGTGGTGGGCTCGCTGATGATCTGGGCGTTGTGGAAGCCGGGCAGTGTAGTGGTGGGCTTGCTGATGATCTGGGCGTTGTGGAAGCCGGGCAGTGCAGTGGTGGGCTTGCTGATGATCTGGGTGTTGTGGAAGCCAGGCAGTGTAGTGGTGGGCTTGCTGATGATCTGGGCGTTGTGGAAGCCGGGCAGTGTAGTGGTGGGCTTGCTGATGATCTGGGCGTTGTGGAAGCCGGGCAGTGTAGTGGTGGGCTTGCTGATGATCTGGGCGTTGTGGAAGCCGGGCAGTGTAGTGGTGGGCGTGCTGATGATCTGGGCGGTGTGGAAGCCAGGCAGTGTAGTGGTGGGCTCGCTGATGATCTGGGTGTTGTGGAAGCCGGGCAGTGTAGTGGTGGGCTTGCTGATGATCTGGGCGTTGTGGAAGCCGGGCAGTGTAGTGGTGGGCTTGCTGATGATCTGGGCGTTGTGGAAGCCGGGCAGTGTAGTGGTGGGCTCGCTGATGATCTGGGTGTTGTGGAAGCCGGGCAGTGTAGTGGTGGGCTTGCTGATGATCTGGGCGTTGTGGAAGCCGGGCAGTGTAGTGGTGGGCTTGCTGATGATCTGGGCGTTGTGGAAGCCGGGCAGTGTAGTGGTGGGCTTGCTGATGATCTGGGCGTTGTGGAAGCTGGGCAGTGTAGTGGTGGGCTTGCTGATGATCTGGGCGGTGTGGAAGCCAGGCAGTGTAGTGGTGGGCTCGCTGATGATCTGGGTGTTGTGGAAGCTGGGCAGTGTAGTGGTGGGCTTGCTGATGATCTGGGCGGTGTGGAAGCCAGGCAGTGTAGTGGTGGGCTCGCTGATGATCTGGGCGTTGTGGAAGCCGGGCAGTGTAGTGGTGGGCTTGCTGATGATCTGGGCGTTGTGGAAGCCGGGCAGTGTAGTGGTGGGCTTGCTGATGATCTGGGCGTTGTGGAAGCCGGGCAGTTTAGTGGTGGGCTTGCTGATGATCTGGGCGTTGTGGAAGCCGGGCAGTGTAGTGGTGGGCTTGCTGATGATCTGGGCGTTGTGGAAGCCGGGCAGTTTAGTGGTGGGCTCGCTGATGATCTGGGCGGTGTGGAAGCTGGGCAGTGTAGTGGTGGGCTCGCTGATGATCTGGGTGTTGTGGAAGCTGGGCAGTGTAGTGGTGGGCTTGCTGATGATCTGGGCGGTGTGGAAGCCAGGCAGTGTAGTGGTGGGCTCGCTGATGATCTGGGCGTTGTGGAAGCCGGGCAGTGTAGTGGTGGGCTTGCTGATGATCTGGGCGTTGTGGAAGCCGGGCAGTGTAGTGGTGGGCTTGCTGATGATCTGGGCGTTGTGGAAGCCGGGCAGTTTAGTGGTGGGCTTGCTGATGATCTGGGCGTTGTGGAAGCCGGGCAGTGTAGTGGTGGGCTTGCTGATGATCTGGGCGTTGTGGAAGCCGGGCAGTTTAGTGGTGGGCTCGCTGATGATCTGGGCGGTGTGGAAGCTGGGCAGTGTAGTGGTGGGCTTGCTGATGATCTGGGCGTTGTGGAAGCCGGGCAGTGTAGTGGTGGGCTCGCTGATGATCTGGGTGTTGTGGAAGCCAGGCAGTGTAGTGGTGGGCTTGCTGATGATCTGGGCGTTGCGGAAGCCGGGCAGTGTAGTGGTGGGCTTGCTGATGATCTGGGCGTTGTGGAAGCCGGGCAGTGTAGTGGTGGGCTCGCTGATGATCTGGGCGTTGTGGAAGCCAGGCAGTGTAGTGGTGGGCTTGCTGATGATCTGGGCGTTGTGGAAGCCGGGCAGTGTAGTGGTGGGCTTGCTGATGATCTGGGCGTTGTGGAAGCCGGGCAGTGTAGTGGTGGGCTCGCTGATGATCTGGGCGTTGTGGAAGCCGGGCAGTGTAGTGGTGGGCTTGCTGATGATCTGGGCGTTGTGGAAGCTGGGCAGTGTAGTGGTGGGCTTGCTGATGATCTGGGCGTTGTGGAAGCCGGGCAGTGTAGTGGTGGGCTTGCTGATGATCTGGGCGTTGTGGAAGCCGGGCAGTTTAGTGGTGGGCTTGCTGATGATCTGGGCGTTGTGGAAGCCGGGCAGTGTAGTGGTGGGCTCGCTGATGATCTGGGTGTTGTGGAAGCCGGGCAGTGTAGTGGTGGGCTCGCTGATGATCTGGGCGTTGTGGAAGCCGGGCAGTGTAGTGGTGGGCTTGCTGATGATCTGGGCGTTGTGGAAGCTGGGCAGTGTAGTGGTGGGCTTGCTGATGATCTGGGCGTTGTGGAAGCCGGGCAGTGTAGTGGTGGGCTTGCTGATGATCTGGGCGTTGTGGAAGCCGGGCAGTTTAGTGGTGGGCTTGCTGATGATCTGGGCGGTGTGGAAGCCAGGCAGTGTAGTGGTGGGCTCGCTGATGATCTGGGCGTTGTGGAAGCCGGGCAGTGTAGTGGTGGGCTTGCTGATGATCTGGGCGGTGTGGAAGCCGGGCAGTGCAGTGGTGGGCTTGCTGATGATCTGGGCGGTGTGGAAGCCGGGCAGTGTAGTGGTGGGCTTGCTGATGATCTGGGCGTTGTGGAAGCGGGCAGTGTAGTGGTGGGCTTGCTGATGATCTGGGCGTTGTGGAAGCCGGGCAGTTTAGTGGTGGGCTTGCTGATGATCTGGGCGGTGTGGAAGCCAGGCAGTGTAGTGGTGGGCTCGCTGATGATCTGGGCGTTGTGGAAGCCGGGCAGTGTAGTGGTGGGCTTGCTGATGATCTGGGCGGTGTGGAAGCCGGGCAGTGCAGTGGTGGGCTTGCTGATGATCTGGGCGGTGTGGAACCCAGGCAGCGTAGTGGTGGGCTCGTTGATCAGGAGTTTGTTGATCACGTTTCTTGAATCCCATGAATTGGGCATTGTGACGGCGTCTTAATTTGTCGTTTAAAAAAATGTATAATTGTTTCTTGCACGTGCGCGATATGTGTTGAATTGTGCATGTTGAAAGCGGATAAACAATGTCTTTGTGTGACGTGTATTCACGTGACCCCCGCAGCCACTCGAGGCGTGTACGACATTCACCACAATGGGGGGCGTAGGGAAAATCATCGTTTATCAAATTGAACCACTACCCCAAATCATAACAATTCATCTTTATGTGAGGGGGTGTGAATTCTGCCATGCTGATGCCTTTTGTGCATTGTTTGTGCCCATGATTGGCAAATGATATGAAAGTGATATGCCAACGTTATACTTGAATAGATTGAGCAGAACAATTATATATACAATCATGTTTTATTTAAAATAGTCAATTGTTGCAACTATACGTTTTCCCCCAATTATCTTTAATTGTATTATGTTGAACTTCTCTTACACCGTACGTAGCCAACCGTGCTAATCAGAGGTGCGAAATTGTCTTAATCGTGTTGCCATTTTATTCTGTTCAAATATAGTTATTTCAAATTATACAGCACCCTGTAGATAATTGCAATGAGCTCCAAATAAGAATTTGCGGCATTGCTGGGAATATAAATTAAAAAATAGGTAAACTAACGATGTCTTTTTCATAAATCCGTCTCTCCCCACAAAGTCCGATCTTTTAAACGACGCTTTCCAACAGATAAAAATGGTTTGCGATCGTTGAAATGGTACGATCGTTGGAACGCGACCAACGTTAAAACACGGCGCGACCGATCCAGACTCTCTCCTCGGGCCTGTGTGTGCCCCTTCTCATCCCCATCTCGTGCTCCATTCTATGCTGCATCCACTGCACAAACCACGGCAGATGCGGATATATCTGATGCGCAAATAGAACATTAAAAAATTAACCCGTAAAAACAAAGTTTTTCACTATAAATCCTTTATATGCGTGGCGGCTAGAGTCCTCTCGTCCTCTGGCTTGAGATGGCTGCGACCTATGGGTCAGATGATTGCCTGCCACCATTAAGCAATTGGTAATTAAATATAATTTATTTTTTCCTAAAAAGTGTAAAATTTTGGAAAAAAAATTTCACGGAAATAAATTGTCACGCACAATGAGTCTGTGTGCAAAATGTCAGCTCGATTGGATCACGGGAAGTGGGTTAAAAAACGACCGAAAGATTTGCACGGTCGTAAGCGCGCAAGCAAGCAAGCAAGTGAACTTAATATAAAGGATTTAAAAACTCTCCCAGTGTGCGACTGTGGTCCAGAACGGACCGGACAACGTATAACGACGCAATGCCCCAATCCGCAAATACGAAGGAGACATTCGAGCGATACGCTACTCCACCGATGAATCTGTGATTGTAGTTGTTGATCCCACGTCTACATCAGCCAATACGGAAGAAAGAATCCGACGACTACCCAACGTGACGCGTCGCGCCTTGTCTGGCAGATGATGAGCGCTCCAGGAAGGCCTTGCAGTGCACGGAGCGCCTGTGCTGCCACCCGCGCCTCACCTCCGCCCTCGTTCCGCACCTCCTGTCCTTCCTCGGCTCCACGGGCACAGGTCAGAGGGCGCGACGCGGCCGGCTCCATTATTGGTTTGTTTTCGTTGTTGCCGATGTTGTCGTGTTAATCGCTGTTTATCCGAAGTCGCTGTTTGTTGAAATAGTTTGTGTTGTTCGTTATATTCCCTCCTGTGGGCTTATTTTTCCGGGCGTCAGTTTTTCTGAGCATTAAAGCAGTAGGCACCGAATGGCACAGGCTCGCTTCGTGTGAAATCTCATCAAAGTTGTAAAATCATGATAGTCGTAATAATACAGCAGCCGGAATAAGCATGCGCTAATAACGTGATCGGTGCTCAAAATTAAATCCGTTGCACGTCAACGCAGAGTCTGAAGAGTACGACTTGCATCCCACTCTTTGTCAAATCGACCGAACTCAAATATAGAGGTGCGCTGGTGGATAAGATGTGACCCACCGTAGCATCATCAGTGCGTGGGCTCATTTAGTCTCGAATTGGCTTCGCATTCCTTTACATCCCGACGGGGATTAGTGCCGGATGTCACTTTTTTTTTCACAGTTTGGTGCTTTGGTCTCACCACAGCAATTATAAGAAGTCGCCCGCACGATACGCCGCCTAATTGGCTCGCTAAGTTGAGGCCCTGCCATTGTCTTTTTGTGGGTTTTTGTTTTTTCTAATTTGAAGGCTCATTTGTGATGTTTCGGTGACGGTTGGAGCAAACGTGGTGGGGGAATTCCTAACCGCCGTCCAAATGTCGCCGGGGGGGCAATTGGCCTTCGTGCCCAAACAACGGTTACTTACCAGCTGCATTCGGTGCATTGTGGGTAGAGGCAGGGCGGGGGGGGGGGTGTCGTGAACAGGAACTGCAGAGGGCTTTGTATCCCACCTTGCTTCCCGGCATCATTTTCATTGTCCACCATGATCAATCCACTGCTAGATGACAGTTTGTCCAAGCTGTTGCCCCCAACAATCTTCCCAGCACCCGCTCACGAGCCCCGTTGCACCGTAGACTCTTGCCAGAATCGCGACAGCTGCCTGATGACGCTGTTCAACGTTGTGAGATTGCTCTTCGACGCGCACCGGTGGTGCCGCTGAAACGGGCAATACATTGGCATGGTTATTCACCACGTGACAACTTCATTAATGGGCTGTGTCGGGTGGAGAAGGGTTTACGACACGCAGTTTACTACACAACCTGACTCAGAAATTGTTAATCGTAGTGTTGGCCCGTGAAAGGCATTCGCGCGCTGTATTAATTGTAATTGGCATTCGTGCAGAGAAGCCTCCTGCGTCTCAAGTCTGGTCTGGTTTTCGGGATGTTTTGCCAGTTCCTTGTTTAATGAGTTTTTTTTTTGGCTCTCTGTGTGGAAGGAAAGTGCAGTACCCAGAGAATAGCCACCATGTATGCGAGGGGATTGCACTCAAAAGTCTGCACACATGGCTGAACGCGCACCGACTTGCACTGCCGCAATATCCTGGCCACCTGCGGCCCCCAGCCGATGTGTCATTCACCAATCCTTGCCTTCCGAAGAGCTGGATTATGAGCACGAGCCACTGCGCCAACCAGTTTGTTTTTAGCGTCATTATTTCGGGGAAGATTTCCCGGATATTGTGACAAATGACTTCATGTTTATACGATGAAAAAAGTAACACGATAAAAAAACATCTCTGTACGCAGCGTAACTGCACATCAACCTTGGCCATTTTCAATCCAATTGCACGTCAAAAATGTAGGCAGCCTCTTAATTAGCAACAGGATGACATGTTGTGTTTGGAAGTGTCTGAATGCCACCGCATCTCACCAACGATTGCTGACAGGCACCATTAATGTCACGAAAGATTTTTTTTTTCTCCCTTATTCATATAGCGTGTTCAGGAGCTCTTGACGTGTGATGGGAGGCTTACATCGCATCCCAACTCAAACGTTTGAAACGGCACCCACCAGTGACATGTCCCTGTGCGGCACCAAGGTGACTGCTTTAAATTTCCACGCGATAACCCACTTCGTTGAGCTATTACTTGTGGCCAGGTCGCTTCCAAAAAAGCATAGCTCAGTGGGCCTTACCTGGTAGAGACTTTGAATACTCATAGTGCCACACCAAGCCTGTGACCAAATCACCACATCATTTGATACCGCCCATGTCTGACCGCCCCACCACACAAATTTACCTTCCAACTGGCAAGCGCGGCGTAGCGCCACGGGAAGCGGTGTGACGGTGTGGAGGGGATTCGTGGAAGGTGATCTGGTGGCTGCTTTGGGTTGTTTTTTTTTGTGGGCTCCAGAGGAAGCTGCGCTGGCGGCATGCGCCACCCTCCTGTCTGTGGCCGAGGCTCGGAGCGGAGTCGAAGATTGCCGGCGCCTCCTCTACACCACGGCCGTGCCGCACCTCCTACGCCTGGCCGTGTGCGCCACGCTCCCGCGTGAGTCTCTCCTCTCGACCCGCTCGCCACCCCCGCGTAGCGATTCATCGGTTTGTCCTGTTTACTCGCTCACTAGCTCTCCCCGATCCAGCTCGCGAGATGATTCATCGATCGGTCCACTCTGCTCTGGCCGCTGTACCTTGGCCAGCTCTCGGAAAGATGAATCGATTCGTCTTGCTTTGCTTGCTCGATTGCTCCCCGCTTTGCCAGGTCATGCTGGTTTGCGGGCACGAATACAACGGAAGCATCCAATTTTTCGTAAATCGGAAATAAGAAATGGTCTCGCGCACGACTCTGCATGTTTCACGAGCCCAAGATAAATTTTTAATCAGTTAATCGATGCATCATCGCATGCCTTGTTGCAACCAAACGGGCACTTTTTGGTTGCAACTAGGCATGTTTGTTTTGTCGACTAACATCTAATGCTCACGATGCGTGCGTAAAATTGCGCGTGTGAGAATCAGTCATGCAAACGGACATATTTCTATACTCTTTGGTTCTTTCGGTAAAGTCACGTAGATATAAAAAAAAAAATCTTAATTTTCTAGAGGCTAAAACTCAACGAGCCAAACAAACAGAGCAAACGAGATCGAAATGGGCAACAGGTGACACAGGAGACGGTTGCAGATGAGACGGACGCAACCAAAAATACAAAATGAAACAGTCCAGATGAGTCCGATCAAATGAGACCGTGCTGTTGTTAGCACGTTAACCACTAAGACCACCGCTCCCCCACACCACTTGCTGACCCACACCTCTTCCCGACACACCAGTCTGGGCTTCATTCGCCTTCGTAAAGCCCCAGCGCGCAAGAGCCGATTTCCGCAGTCGGTCGCTCGACTCCCAGCAAAGTATGCTGCAGCCCCTGGTGTCGGTCGCGGTCCCATGTGTTCTTCCACGTCTTGTGGCATTTGAATCCCGGCCGTGGATAACAACACTAGTAGGTCAGCTCGGCCTTAAATCAGTACCTGATGCTGTGTGTGCAAACATCGGGCTACGTAGTGCCGACCTCGCCCGTCCCCCTCGTGCGCCTTTTCGAATTTAATAGGCGCTCGCTCTTGACACTTGCCCCAGCAGTCTGTTGAAAGCTGCAACTGGGTTTTGGTTATCTCTGCGCGTCTCTCAGACTGTCTGGAAACTACTCCAGTCTTGGCGTCATTGCAAACGACGCACAACCACTCACATGTAGCCTACACAGTGCTGTTGTGTTGGAAGCTTGCCAGGTATCATTACATCGAGTGCTGTAATATCCTTAACACTCCCCGCCCGTGAATTGTTTTAAACATCATCTTTCAGTTTAACACGTAGGCTTTCGCGACCAATATCATCCATAATATAGGGGTTTTTTTTTGAGTCGCGTCATCTTTCACATCACAAATAATTGATTTTTCGCGTAAAAATGTTTTTTCTATTCATTTGTTTTTCGATCGCACCTTTTCTAAATTCCCCAGCGAGACGCGCCGCAGAATTCTTGCGCTCCGAGGAGGTCGTGGCTTCCATCGCGAAGGTCCTGAGCACCTTGTCGAGCCGGGCGGCGGAGAGCAGGTCTGCACTCCCACCACACGCTTACGCGCACTGAGCTCTTTCAACGAACGCCCGCCTCCGTGATCGAGAGCGGAGAGAACACTGCACGCCCCGGTCCCTCTGCCTAACGGGCCTTGCGGTGCGCTTCAAATGCCAACGTCTGTGCGATCGACCGTGATATCCGGGTTTGATGCTAGTTGTGTGTCAGTGTTGGAGGAGTTGTAGATTAGGAGTAATCTGGCTGGCCCAATGGCGAGCGCGTTTCTTCCACGGGTCACCGTGCTACTGAGCGTGCGTGGGCTTCTGCCCACAATTTGGTCGTCGTTGATCCGGCCTAGTTGGGTTTGATTGGACACGAAATGAATAAATGGAACGGTGTCGATGTGATGAGATCAAAGTGTCCATTTGGAGCTCGCAGAACAGCGCGACCTCTTCCACGGCCCATGATGATCGTGATCACAATCCATGGGGCAGATCGCCCCGTGCACATTTCGTCTTGTGTTTACACTTTCCTCTGTCTCGTGCCAATGTCCGCAAGCAGTTGGCCGCGTCTTTCTGGCGCCCATCTCTTGTGATGTCGTCGTCAAGCCATTCTCTGTGAGGTCTTCCTCTCTTTCCGGTTCGTTATATTTTTCCGACCAATAAAAATTTTAATTTTCCTGTTGTCCATCCTTCATACGTGTCCAAATAGTACCAATGTCATTCTCATCACCGCCTGCATCATCACCAGGTCGTCTTCTTCTACTTGCAACCCTTTTCTTACTTCTACGTTGGTCGCTCTTTGGGTCCAGCTTAGATGCAGGATCCTTCTGTAGCAATAATATTCGATTCTATCGCTCATGGAATCTGGAATTTCAGTGCTTCCTCCAAGATGCCTTCACGTACCCTCGAATCCACGGAGTTTTGGGGCAGCGATTTCCCACCCACTGTGCATACGAGAGTAATAAGAGCAATGTTAGATGCGTCACATTCAAACTGATATTTAATTTTCAGGGCTGGCATTTAGCCAAATTAAGCGCTGAACCAGATTTAATGCGACGTGGATTTTTTCTTATTGTATTTATGCGTGCAGTCATTTGTGGTGGTCTTGTGGAAACCGTCAACACACGCCACTTGAGGACCCGCTTTTTAATTGCATGTGGCTGCTGTAAGGTGAATGTAAACACAGAGGAGCTCAGCTGTGCTGGCTCCAGTGCTCGCTCATCTCTCCGCCAGCAGCCACCACCACCTCCTCCTCTGAGAAGGGCACTTTAAACTTAGCCTCTCCACAGTCCTTTGTCACAGAGGTTTTTTTTTTGCCCTTTCTCGCTAAGCTGGGCTCCACCTCAAAAAGAAAAGAAAGGAAATAAATTGCCCATTGTCTGGTGCCAGCGGCTGTCCAAGTGTGCCTCTTAGGGCTGCTGTCGATTTTCGCCGGCATTTTCACTAGAATTTGACAATTGGTGAACCTTTGTGCCATTCGTGCCGAGGCGTAATGAGTGCGATCACCAGCCGGCAAGGAAGCCATTAACAATGCATTTGATAAGCTCAATATATAAGTGGAAATCGATGGCCATGTCCTGTGCCTGTGTGGTTGTCATGTGTCTAGGCAGGGGGGCTCAGGGGATTTTGTCTGAAGACCTTGAGCCAGCAATAGCCTGTGCGCCGTATCGAGTGCTTTACCCGGCCTAGTCACTGCTGGGTCTGGGTTTTGATTCCTGGGGCAGGCACTGAGAAGTGTGTGTGTGTGCATGGGGAGCGGTAGTGTAGCGGTTCGCGCGCTGCGCTATGAACCTGGCGACCCGGGTTCGATTCCCGCTCACGGCCAACACCAGTGACGATTATCTGAACCGGTCCTGGGCCTCCCCTAGGTCGACTCAGCCTTAAATCAGTACCTGGTGCGGTGTGTAAACATCGCCACTGGGGAGACAAAGGCGGTCGGGCGTGGTGCTGGCCACCCACCCCCTCGTTCGTGTACCGTTCCGGCCTTCATAGGTGCTCGCTAACAGCACTTGCCCCTACAGTCTGTTAAGGCTATACGGGGGATCTTTGTCTTTGTGCATGGTGCAGCGGTTAGCGCACTGCACTACAAAATCGGCAACCAGAGTTCGATTCCTGCTCATGGTCAACACCAGTCACCGTTATCTGAGCCGGTCCGAGGCCTCCCCTAGGTCAACTGAACCTCAAATGAGCACCTGGTGCGGTGTGTAAAACATCGCCGGGCGTGGTGTTGGCCACCCTCCCCCTCGTGTGCCGTGCCGTCCTTCATAGGTGCTCGCTAACAGCACTTGCCTCAACAGTCTGTTCAGGCTACGCGAGGGCGGGGATCTTTATCTTGTCTTCTCTGTCATACTCTGCATGTGGATAATACGTACTAAAGCTGCGTTCGCCTTGACCGACCGTACAAATCCGAGCTGCCCTCCTCTGCATCCCCTCCCTCCTTGTCGCGGCAGCTGGGCGGACGGCATCGTTTCCCAAATCGTGTCCTTATTCCTGGACGGAGACCTGAGCCTCCTGCAGGAGGATGGTGCAGCCGCAGCCTCCTTCCAGCCGCTCCACGTACGTTCCCGCGTCCGCCCGAGTTGGCCGTGTGTGGGGACGTGGGGTGCGTTTGGGGCCCTGTGGGTGCCACGATGGCGAGATGTTAACTACCTCGCCTGGTATCCAGGAGATTGTGGGTTTGATCCAGACCCTGATGCCTGCTGTATTTTTGGAGTTTGCGTGTCTCTCTCCTTGTGGTCCTGTGTTTTTTTTTCTCTGGGGTGCTATCAATTTACACATGTTGAGCTATCATTTGTGGCCAGGTCGCCTCTGAAAACGAGCTCTATGTGCAGCTCAGTGGGCCTCACCTGGTGAAATATAAAAAATAGTTTTAAGATGGGATCCCAGAGATAGCAGACACGGATCACGGACAGACATGGAGAGAGATGGTCACACAGAACGGAAAGGTGTACTCGGCAGGATTCGGACACAGAGACACACAGTGAGGCAGACACGAACAGAGGGAGAGAGACACCAATACAGACAGACACACAGCGGGGAAAGGACAAAGACATGGAGAGAGACATCATGAGACAGACGCATGACAACAAAATACTGGGACACAGAGAGAAAGACACCAAGTGACACAGAGACACAGAAAGAGATAGATTATGACAAGACAGATGACGATGGTAACCACTGAGACAAAATCACAGACAGGGAGACACCGAGGGACACGTACAGAGATAGACAAAAAAATACAGTGACACAGACATGCACAGATGCGCACAGAAAGGAAGAAGAGACACAATGACACACATCTAGACAGAGACAGACAGAGATAGATCAAGAAAGACGACTGAGATTATTATTTTTATTTCCCCAAACAGGAGCGAGAGCAGTGCGGATTTACACACACACACCACGTAACGACGTCACGCACGATACACATGTGACACACAGACACGTTACACACGCATACACACGTTACACACATTATACAGACGCTACACACACACTCAAACGTTACACACACACACACACACGTTACACACACACACGTTACACACACACACTTTACCCATACACACGTTACACATGTTACACACACACGTTACACATACACACGTTACAGTTGTTACACACATTACAAACTTTACATGCACAGGGTACACACATTATACGCACGTTATATACACACGTTACACACGGTACACACACATGGTACACACACACGTTACACGCACACACACACATAATGACATCCCTGCCCGTCACTCCCGTTAGTCCATGGGGGCCACAGCAGACATCGATACCACCTAAGGTAGCGACACTTGAGTTGTGCCGACGTATTCACGTGCTTATTAAGAGTGAATGATTTGATAACACACTCGTATGAAGTAATTCTCACATAATTCACTGGAGTTGGCCACTTAAAAGAAATCGGAACCCTTGAGGTTCATGGCCCCCACGGCTGGTACCGTCGAGTAAATTGTTTGGCGTTTCCCCTCCCGCCAGGCGGAATCTCCGACGCCGCAGACGCAGCTGACGGTGCTACTCTCCGCGTGCCTCTCCTTCCTGCCCCGAACGGTACGCGGTCACCACCGTCGCCACAACCACCGCCACCGTCACAACCGCCACCACCCCCCCTCCCCCCCCCCCCCCGCTTAGAGGTGCAGCCACACCTCGTGAGCTGGGGTGGGGGTGGGCTTGAGGGTTGCCTTACAAGCGAATGGTTAGAGTACAGACATGAGCCACGAATTTCGATTTAAAGCTTTCGCGACTGCAGGGATTCATCTTCTTGGTTCTGTCGGTAATGTCACGTAGAAGGGAAATAATAAAATAATGAAACATAATAAAATACAATACTCACTATTGTATTTTTTCTCACTATTGTATTTTATTATGTTCTATTTTTATTATTTTATTATTTCCCTTCTACGTGACATTACCGAAAGAACCAAGAAGATGATCCATGTAGTTCGCCACCCACCACCCACAACTCGGCCGTGGAAAAGAGGAGTTGCACTGCAGCGTCGTTTTGTTAAGCTGCTGGTTCCGTACTGAATCCTGCTGGTTTGTACGCTTGTACCTATTTTTTTTCCATCTTTTTTTATCGCAACTCTGCGCGAGCCGGGTACAATACGCCGATCGCGAAAACAGGGTGGAGAACAGAAACTGCTCAAGCAGCAAATCCGATTTCTCGCGCAGCGGGGGGGGGGGGAGGAGATTGGCCTCGCTGCCCCCCCCCCCACCCAAGGTGGGGATCACGTGCAGGGGCACGAAGACGTACATGGGGGGAAGGGGTGAGGGGGGGAAGGAAACTAACATACTGGGGGAAGAAGAGGCCCAGGGGAAGGGAGTAGTACGGACGTTGAAGTTGTTTCGCACCGTACGTAGCGAGCCGTGCTAATCGAAGGTAGGCAGAGGGAGAAGGGGAAAAGGGGGGAACAGGAAAACTTGACAAATAAAAATAACATGCGCGCGACATTTTAGCAGTAACCTCCCACCGAGCGATGCTCCGCCCGCGCCCGTCACCGGTCGAGGGGCACCGCCAGAGGTCGCAAATGGGTTTTGATTCCTTACTCGTACCCGTACCCGGCCGCACCAGGGTCGCAAATGGGTACCCATACCCGTACCCGGCCGGGTACGGGTACCCGTTTCCTACCCGTAACCTACCCCAGTGACTCACGGCCTACCCGTACCCGTACCCGGCCGCACCAGGGTCGCAAACGGCTACCCGTACCCGTACCCGGCTGGGTACGGGTAGCCGAGTATCGGGTAGGGTACGGGTATCGGGTACTCGGTTGCGACCTCTGGGCACCGCACCCTCGTCTTTTACACCCGTCCCCACCGCCCGACGTTCCCGCCCACGCACCTCATTTCAAGCTCCGTAGGTGGGGGGGGGGGGGGATGGAACCGTCTGTTCTCAAACTCCCGTCGCCTCCCTTTCTTACGCTTGTGGCCTTAACGGCTCAATCCCTGCTTGGGCTAGAAGGGTGTTGCGGCGCTGCTGCCCCATGCAAAGGTTCCGTCATCGGCGGACGCAGCGTCGATGGGCGTCGAAGGGCGAAAACACGTGGGCTGAAGAAACGCCCAGGACTTTTGTAAAAAATGAATGTGTAGGCGTACACGCGGCTATATCGGAGGATTTAGGAAGTTGGGGGAGATGGGGAGGGGGGGTCTCTGTGTCCCGACACTCATCAGCAGCGAGTCGGTGGACTCTTGTTTGGGGGGTGGGGGAGTGGGGCGATGGGGGGGGGGGGTGTGTTTTTGATTGGAAAACCTTTTTGCTTTGTACTCGGGTTTTTAATTAACGAAGTACTGCGCCGCGTCGCGCTTTGTCATTCCAGGTAATGCGCCGACCTTGATTCGACGTGCGTGTGTATAGATTCGGCGCGGAGTCGTGCGCGTGCGTGGATTTAATCTCCAGCAGAGCCGCATTCGCTGCCACGCTGCCAAAGTGCGCGCCGTGTAATTTAGTATTAATTTTGAATCGTATCGCAGTGTTTATTAGACAAGGACCCCGATACTTCAGTACAGATTAACTCAATATTACATGGGGGGGGGCGCGCTTTGAAACTGCAAAGTGCGCGATTTAAATTTCGGTAGAAAATTTTAATTGCATCGGTATTATATTAATATTACTACTTAAAATGGGCCAATAAATGTGTGTGTGTAATGCGTGTGACGTCACTCCACATGCTGCACCCCCCCCCCCCCCATCATGAATATTCATGAGCGGGTGGATTTTTACACTCGCGCAGAAGAAGGTCGAGCGGAAAGAACATGTTTTTTTGCAAATTCGCTTTAAGTTTGACGTTTCTTTATTGAAAGTGAATCTAAAAAATAATTCTACGCAGCAACAAAGTGGATTTGCTGTCTTTATTTATTTCTTCAGCACTTGAGACAAAAGGTCAGTCTACTTTATGCTTCTACGTTATGGTAAAATGGACATTTCTCGGTGATTTTCAACATTGTATCGATTTCCAATTAATTTAAACCCCAGCGACCGAAAGCAGAAGAGAATAAAGTATCGGAGCAGTGAATTTGAACAAATTGAAGGTCAGTTATATGCAGTGCTACAGTGAAATGCAGTGAAGTGTTTGATGACATACATTTGTGCAATATTCACTGCCATTAAATTTACACAAGATACAATTATACCCTGCTCAATTTTTTTCCTAAATATTACAGCTTCCGTCCTAGGACGTGCAAAGAAGCAAGTGTATATATGAGGCTGGGAACGAACTTGTCGTTGTATTCGCTCTAATACATGGAGTCGGGGCAAAAGAATGAGGTGTGCATTTCAATTTGTCTGAATTTTATATTCGACCGCAGTGTTATACAAGATTGAAAATTTTCCATTTTCTGCCGTGATGCCGATGTATCGTTCGACTGACACCGCACCACAGATGGCGCCCCCCCCACCCCTCCCCCTCTGCTCCCCACGCATTTAAAGAGTCGGCGAGGCTTGGCGGGGGTCAGGGGGAGGGTGGGGAGCGCAGTGGTGGCGCGGTGTTTGTCGCAAATAATTTAGTCGACGCCTTACATCTCCATCCGCCTGCGATCGAATCGCCCGCAATGCGACCGATCTTGCAGCCGCATCTCGGAAGCTGCGCAGGTTTTAGCCTGCACATTGCTTGGTTGATGGATGAGTGCCGCGCACTGGACATCCGTGAAAAAGAGCTTCACAGCTGATCGGATTCTTCCAGGATAAAGATTCTGATTCTGGTTGTCGTAGGCGGCTGCAGACCTGTGCTGCGTGGTGGATAACGTAGGGCTAGTGTGCGACCAAACCCAGCGTTGCACCGTACTACGCCCCCGCGTCAACACTGCCCGCCAGCGTGGTGCGTCGCGGGTCGCCCCCCCTCCTCCCCCTCAGGCGCCATCGGATTGAACCCGCCGCCGCTGCCTTCCGCAGGTGGCCGTGCCGTCCCAGGACCGACTGCTGCGGGTGCTCGTGCACCTGTGCTGCTGCTCGCTGCACGAGCCCACCTACTCGGCCTCGGCGAGCTGTCTCGCGGCCCTGCTCAACAAACACCCAACCGGTGGGCAAGGCCGTGCACGTGGGAGTTCCTGGGGTGGTGGTGGGGGGCAGGTCGGAGACGCTGAGGGCTGCCACCCCCCCGGTTTCAAAGCTGGAGTTCGGCTCCCCGATCGCGATTAAAGTGTGGTTGAATTGGCGGCACCCATCGGTGTAGGGGAATGGCACCGCAAGTTTTCTTGTTTCATAAAAATGCCGCTGGATAATATTGTTCTGGAAAGCCAGGAGGGTGTACAGTACTTGACCTAACCGTGGAAACTACTGGATATCTGAAAAAAAAATAATATTCTGATTCTATTTGTTTGTGAAGAAACACAACGGAGGTATCTTATTATTCCATTGTATTTGGGTGTGTATTGAATACCCTCCTTAACGCGTTACACACTGCAGGGGAGGAATTGGATTCCCTGCTGGACGACTTCCTGGACAGAGTTCATCGCGGTCTTCTGCCCTCCGAGCCCGCCGCTGAGCGGAGGAGAGCCCTCGTCTCGCTGCTCTGGGTCGGTAGCTGTCTGTCCTGTTCTACCAAACAGCCTCTGCAGGCGATTACAGCTCGCAACAACAACAACAACAATGGCCGTTCACCACTAAGTGGCGGTCACGTAACCACGGCGCTTGTGCCAGGCTAGGTGCACTTTGAGGCCACGTGGTCTGTCAAAGGTCCGCTGGCAGGAGGTCACAGGGCAGACCCAGGTGCCATTGGTTGACTGACTGAGATGACTGGCTGATGCACCAACCGTGCTTGCCCACTGCCAACTTTCTGTGTTTTAGCCGCCCGCCACTCCGCTCGTTGTTGTGAGCGTCGCGCCTCTGCCCTCCGTTGTTGCTGGAGGGCGACCGTCTCCACCTAGCGTCATTCACGAACCTCGTTCACCGATCTTGACACTGCTGGTACCAGTCATCGGCCAGTCCAATCAGTGCCACATCCTGGACCAATCCATCTCTTCCCTAGCCCGCCCTACACCCATTTAGCCCCATCTGGCCAAACAGAAGCTGCTTGGGCATGCGGTGGCTTGGCATGTAGGCTACAGCTCGTACAACAAGACAAAGATCCCCCCTCTATAAGCATAGCAGACTTTTGGAGCAAGTGCTGTTAGCGAGCACCTATGAGGGACGGCACGGCACATGGGTGGATTGGTGGCCAGCACTATGCCCAGCTGCCTTTGTCTCCCTAGTATCAATGTTTACACACCACACCAGGTCCTGATTTGATGCTGAGTCAACCTAGGGGGGCCCAGAACCGGTTCTAATAGTCATCACTGGTGTTGGCCATGAGCGGCAATCGAGCTCTGGTGGCCGGGTTCGTAGCGCTCCCCCGCCCAGCTCGCGCGCAAGAACGCGATGCACACGCCTGCGGCGACGTCAATCAATCCGTTATTCAGTCATCCGGCTCGGGGTAGACGGCTCGGACAATGGATTTCCGTGTCCGTGGCACGTTCATTCCCTCCGTCTTCTCTTGCAGCTCACAAAGGCGCTGGTGATAAGATATCATCCCACAGCGACCTTCTTGGTGAACCAGGTATTGACCGCGTTTTCATTTGGACCGTTTCAAGGAGGGTGACTGCGTTATCCGTGTGTTCCTATAAGTGTCTAACACGAATGTTCACGATGTTAACTAGCTCGCCTGGAATGCAGGAGGTAGTGGATTCGATCCCGACCCTGACGCCTGCTGCTGTATATTTGGAGTTTGGGTGTCTCTCTCCCCGCGGTCGTGTGGATTTTTCTCCGGGTTCTCGTGTTGTTCACTCCACATTTACGATCAACGTGCGTTTTAGAGTATTCGGACGCTATAAAATTCCACGTGATGGAGCCACTTGGTTGAACTCTCATTTGTGATGGCCAGGTCGCTTCTTAAAGCTACACAGCTCAGTGGGCCTTACCCAGTAAAATCAAAACTAGTTTTAGTTTCGTGCCCCAGTGGGGGGGCGACATCACCCCCGGCCCTTCCTGTGATCGCCACAAACCCCCCGACCCCGCAGCTCGTACAGCTGCTGAGCGACCCGGAGCTGGGGCCGGCGGCGGCCGATGGCTTCGCGCTGCTGACGAACGACACGGACGGAGAGCTGAGCCCCGCGGCGCACGCGGACGTGCGCCCGCTCTTCCGCCAGCGCGTGTACACGGAGCACGGGCACGTGCTGCTCCTGCAGCTCGCTTCCGCCCTGCCTGGTGAGTGTCCGCCACAGCTACTCAGCCCTGACACTTAACCCTCGTCACCCAGCCCTCTCACTCTTCACCCTTAAATGTCAACCATCACTCGGCGGGGAGGCGCGGTGGTACCGCTTGTGCCTCGCAGCAACAAGGCCCTGGCTTCGGGCTTCGATTCTCCGTGAAGTTTGTATGTTCTCCCCCAGCTTGCCGTGGGTTTTCTCTGGTATCCTCCCATCGCTAAAACACACACAGTGTCAGTGGTATCGGCCGAATTAAAAGTCGTTATAATTCTTATTATCACAACACTTGTCAACTAGCCTTAACCTTAAACCGACCTCTTAACCCTGTCCAAGATGCTTAGTTCACCAAGCCGACGGTGTTTGGCGGATCACTCTTTCTCATCTCTTCCGCCGGGCCCTGCAAGGTGGTGCTGGAAAGTCCCTCTGGGCCTTCCATGACCTAAACCCAGTGCTGCATTATCCCCGTAGCAAAAGTAGCACGTGCTACTTTTTCTTCCTAAACCTTTGCCGCAGCCTATTGCCAGCAGTGATTCGTGATCACAATCTCGAAAGTTTACGTGACAATCGCCCCGAAGATAACGCAGCAGTATTCTTTAGGGGGAAACAAGTAAACCCGTAAAAACAAAGTTTTTCACTATAAATCCTTTATATGCGTGGCATCGGAGCGGCTAGAGTCCTCTCGTCCTCTGGCAGCATTAAACAATTGGTAATTAAATATTTTTTAAAAATTCCATAAACAGTGTAAAATTTTGGAAAAATTTGTTCACGAAAATGCATTGTCACGCACAACGAGTCTGTGTGCAAAATGTCAGCTCGATTGGATCACGGGAAGTGGGTCAAAAAACGACGATTTGCACGGTCCTAAGCAAGCGAACTTAATATAAAGGATTAATAAGTATAACCCGTAAAAACAAAGTTTTTCACTCTAAATCCTTTATATGCGTGGCGGCTAGAGTCCTCTCGTCCTCTGGCTTGAGATGGCTGCCACCTATGGGTCAGACGATTGTCTGCCAGTACTAAGCAATTGGTAATTAAATATTTAATTTGTTTTCCCTAGACAGTGTAAAATTTTGGAATTTTTTTTTCACGAACATTAATTGTCTCGCACAACGAGTCTGTGTGCAAAATGTCAGCTCGATTGGATCACGGGAAGTGGGTTAAAAAACGACCGAAAGATTTGCACGGTCGTAAGCAAGCAAGCAAGCACGCAAGCAAGCAAGCAAGCGAACTTAATATAAAGGATTTAAAAAAAAAGACTTGACCGAATGTGACAGGCTTGCGTGTACCGCTCGTGTATACGTGCCGCAGTGCTTTTGTCAATCCCACCGCTGCACGGAGGGCTCCCAAGCTCCGCGCGGGTCGTCGGGGTTATTTTACCCTCCGTCACCACGCGGGGTCCCGTGCGCATCGGCGAAGGCAGTGAGCAGACACTTGGGTGCATAGCCGTGTAGGACTATGGATTTGAGCAGTTTACGCCAGCTGCACCCTCCTCAAAGTGAATCTTGAAAGAGTTATTATTAATCACGTTATAATTGCGTTACGTAAGCCAAGCCTGCAAAGATCATCTCGGTGTTAATTACTAATCGGCGCCTTGGTTCAGTCCAATCAATCATTACGTTTGTAACCACTCGCAGTGAATTAGCTGATCATTATATTATCTACTTAGCCTGGAGATTAGAGAGCGGTGCTCAAACTGCACACCGATGGCCTCGCGGCAATATACCTGTCGCGCTGCAGTTAAAGGTGTTTCCATCTTCACACGACTCGCCAACCCCACCTGCCCCATGAGTAATCGCTCGACTCTGCAGGCGCGAGTCGGGGTAAACCCGCACCGATCCGGTATTTATTTCCAAATCTCTTTCTTGTCGCAAAGCAAAATCCATTGCGCTGTACTTCTGTGTACGCTCCACCGATCACACCTCCAGCAAGCAATCGCCGAATTGCCGGCGTGCACTCCGCATCTGCGATCCCCCCCCACACCACCCCCACCGCTTTCGCAAACCGGCATCGACCGGCGTGATGAAGTATGGTCAAAGTAAACCCCCCATCCCCCCAAAACCCGCACGGCACGGGGTGGGGGGGGGGAGAGACTCTCATTCAGGATGGGAATTGATGAAACGGGCTGTGCATAGACACCTCCTCCTCCTGCTGCTGCTGCTGTTGCGGACGAGCGCCAGCAACACGCGACCACCATTCGTGGGAGTGGGTCGCCTTCGCCCTAAATAGATCAATCACGACCGCCAGAGGCAGGAATCGCCCCGAGTCCTTGGCAGGAGAAGGCAGATGTGTCCTCGTGAAAAATGGATCCGTTCATATTTAGCGGCATCTACAGTCTACGCGGAAACCCTGATGAATCAAGTTTCGTGCGTGGCTCGTTTATAAAAAATAAATCAACTAGGGTTTGATTCATGTGCCCCGGGGAGGGCTTGCGCGTGCGTGCATGGGTGCGCGTGTGCGCAAGCGGTATTTGCTTAAGTAGCATGCGTGGCACTTTCCAACAAAATGCAAAAAGTATTAAAATCGATGTTCTGAAATCTGACCGACAAAATTCCATGAAAGCTGCGCTGGTTCAACAAAGACGGGAGCATCAACGGCCAAACCTCGCAACCACCGCCGCCCGCTGTAAAGAAGGGGAAATAAAATGTACATTGGGAGTCGATGTGTCATTGTTTTTTTTTCCCCCCAAGAGCGATTTCACAGAAGCATGTGGCCGTCGCAAGCTGCATTTCTAAATACCGACCCTGCCGTAGACACACTGGTTGTGATACATTTTCATTGTATAAAAAAACAAAAATTCAAGCATTGTATAATAAAAAAAAAAATCCCCCCCCCCCCCCCCAAATAAAAATAATGTTTCACACCAATAGTGCCGTGGGTAGCTGGAGGGGGGGACTCAAGCCCCCCCCCCTCCTTCTGGGTTCTTATCGTCGGGTCAAAGAACAAACAATGATGGTGCATTGCAAAATGTGTACAATGAAAGCGATTAATGGGTGTCGCTTTCAGCCTTTCCTTGTCGTACACACGGAGTGGTGGGGGGATGGTGGGGGGGGTGGTGGGGGGGGTGGTGGAGGGGGTGGTGGGGGGGGGAGGGTGGGGGGGTGGGGGTAGCTCAAAGCCGGAGCAGAATGCACGATGGGCAAACGCAGATCGTGTCGTCGTTCCTCATTCTGTTTAGCGTTTCAAATTTGTTTGCAGCTTATTAAACATCGTGTCACTTTCTGCCCACCCCAGCATCACCCGAGTTTTTGTATGGCCCCCTTTTTAAATAAGGTCATGCTACCATGTTAATAACAGACAACGGCCAAGCCATTTTTGCTTTTTTGCAATGGCTGAGCCATTTGCTTTTGCAATTGCTGAGCCTTTTGCAATTGTAATCAACGACGAGTATCTTCCCTGGTGTCGCTGGCTCTTTAAATTATTTTTGGAGGTGGGAGTGCGGGAGCGGGTGGGGGGGGGGCAGGGGTGGGGGGGGGGCGCGATAACAGCTGTGCCACATTGCTCGTGGCGGGGACCACAGTGACCGTGCATTTAATTAAAGCGCGGACGGCACTCGCTCCCCCCCTCGCTCTCTCTCTTGTCTCTCCTTGCAGATCACAAGGCGCACTGCCTGAGGGCGCTGTCACATCTACTGGGATCCCTGCCCAAGCAAGTTGTCCTCTCCGAAATGCCCACGGTGAGAGCGGTGCGAGCGACGCCCCTTTTACTTGTGGGCCCCCCCCCCGTGCCGACGTCATGGTCCAAGTTTTCCAAATTTGGGAAATATCCGCAATTCACTCGGTTGGAATATACTCCATTGGAACCTCATTTGGCAGTAAGAATATGATAATTGGTTTTTAATCCTTCTATCTGGTTGTGCGCCTTTTGGCGTCATCTGGTCCAACCCATGTGAGACTAGGCTCTAAGGAAAGCTGTCTCGGGTGTGGACCAATCAACTTCAAGGACAGTGCATACATCATCAGAGTTATTCTTTGGTTTTTTTCGGTAAAGTCACGTATAAAAATAAAATAATAAATTAAATAATAGCATACGACGTTTCGATTGCAACACAAGCAATCATCATCAGGTATAATGAAATAGCGACATAGAATATAACCAGAAAACTATAGACAGACATATAAGCAGACAGATATCACCAAGATACATAGAGAGAGCAACCCAGGTACAGAGAGAGGTGATCAGAGTTATGTTTTTTGTTTGCATTATGACTGCAGGTATTGTGGTCTATGCAAACATGACTCCTTGTAAAAAAGGTGTCAGTTTTGTTGCCAGATAGAAGGGTAAAAAACCAATTATATGGAATATACTCGGCAATCATCGCCCCGGACTGCAAAAAAAACTCCGCAGAGCCATGAGACTTTCTGTGTAAACGAGCACAAAATTAATAACATTCCCCACTAGACACGCCTGTATAAATGTACCTTGAACTTGCTTCGCGATGTATGTCGTCAACCGTGCTAGCCTCACGTCTCGTCTCGGCACGCACGGTAACGCAATTGTATCATCGTGCTTTGTTTAACCAGGTAAGAGCCCATTGAGATGATCTATTTTGACAGTGGAAAGCTGGAGACACATTAATGGGGACAGGTGCCAATTTGTACAACCGAGATGTGGGTTGATTAATATACACTCGGCAGTTCGAAATCCAGCACACCGTGACCCACGCTAACCGATCTCTGTCATACTGCGGAGAGAGACACTCGCCCGCGCCATGGGAATGTGGAATTTCTGCCCTTTTTTGGGAATTTCCACCTTGGTTTGATTTCCCGCTGTGAGCAGCTGAAGCGAGAAATGAACCTCCGGCTGCGTGGAGGTAGTGCGTGGGCGGTTGGCGTGTGCGTGGGCGGGGGACGCACGTGTGTGTGTGTGTGTGTGCGCATATGTGTGCGTTTGTGCATGTGTGAGTGTGACTTTGTGGGGGTTCAACACATAGGCTTTTGGGACTGATATTATCCGTAATTGTTTTTTTGGAGGGGGGGTATGGGGAGAGTTCCTGGGTAGAGGATGCGTCGTCGGCCTTGCCGTACGGACATGAGATTTCGTACAGCTGCTATTTCCGCCAACATTACGGCACAAAGGCGATCAAGGAGGCGCTGTCTGTCACAGACGGGCATGGGGGGGGGGGTGGTTTTCCCCGATTTTAAGTAATTCGCCGGGAATTTTTTTTCTTGTTCGAATCACGGCACGGGTTCTTTAACGTCCGCCGTGAAGCAGACGCGGCGGAGTATTTGCGTTCGATTACACCGGCAGTATTAACCAGGGTGGCCCACCGGTGCCCGACCCGCAAATCTGTAATGAGTGGCAGATGCCGCGGCATCGCGCGGCCGTGTAACCCCCATGACCTCTCTCTCTCTCTACTACTGGACATGTGTGAAAAATAACTTTACAGCACATCGGATTCCCCAAGTGTAAATACAAATATTCTGATTCTCTCGCAGCTGTGCCCCGTGCTGCTGGACTCGCTGAGCTCGGCGGACGCGACGGTGCAGCGGTCGGCGCTCTCCCTGCTGCGGGAGGCGCTGTGCGACGCGCCGCTCACCCTGAGCGCGCACGTCGACACGCTCGTGACGCGCCTCCTGCTGCTCTGCGGCAGCGCGGCCATGGTGAGGGGCTGCGTCGCTCGCTTGCCGCCGCGCGCGTTCCCGACGACGCGAGGTCACCGACTCGAACGAACCCGCGCACGGGGCTCGCTCGTAGAACACCTGCTCGCTCTCCCGCGAGACGTCCGCTCACCCGCCCGTACGCGCACGCGGCAATCGTTGGCTGGCTCTCGCGACGCTCGCTCCCGTGCGAGTCGCGCTCCGGCGGTTTGCACGCGCTGCGCTCGGCTCGCGGGCCAATCGATGGCACACCTGACGCTCGAGGCGTCTGCTCGCTCGCTCGCACGAGAGCGACGACGTTTTTTACGAGGCTGCACACGTGGCTCTCGCACTGGCGCACGTACACACACACGCGCGTGCACACACGTACACACACACGTACACACACACACACGTACACACACACGCGCGTACACACACACGCACGTACACACACGCGTACACACGCGCATACACACACACTCGCACGTACACGCGTGTGCACACACGCGCACAGATGAACGCGCAAAACCCCGCGCGGAGAACTGTCGCTCGGCGTACCGCGATGGGGCGATGTCTCTCATCAGATACCGGGTACCGTGGGGGTAGGGGAATGGGGTCGAGGAGGAGAGTGTTTATTTTTTTCACGTCCTCCAGGGAGACTGCAGATGAAATGGCCAGTTTATTTTTATTTTACCTTTGTAACAGGAATCTTGAGGGGGCCGTCAGAGGGTCCATTCCATTAGTTTGAGCAGATTACTTTCCCGATTTGGATGCAACAATTGGTTGACACACGAAGACTAAAGATCGCCTGTTTTGCCTTTAACTGGATGTCGGGGCAAGTACTGTTAGCAAGCACCTCTGAGGGTCGGCACGACACGCAAACGGGTAATGCGCCTTTATCTCCATCGTGCTCATGTATACACACTGCGCCAGATTCTCATTTCAGGCCGAATTGACCTTGGGGAGGCCCAGAAGCAAGGTTTCAGATGTTTGTCACCACTGTTGACAATGAGCGTTTATTTAAAAAGCGTACGCGCTCGCTTGCGTGTCATACACACATGTACGCGCTCGCTTGCGTGTCATACACACATGTACGCGCTCGCTTGCGTGTCATACACACATGTACGCGCTCGCTTGCGTGTCATACACACATGTACGCGCTCGCTTGCGTGTCATACACACATGTACGCGCTCGCTTGCGTGTCATACACACATGTACGCGCACAGGTTGTGCACACTCACGCACTCACACACACATGCACTTACACGCGAGATAAAGTTCCCGCGTGTCCCGTGCGCCTGTTTCCCCCCCCCCCCCACATGCTCATGAGAGCTCGTAAAGAGGAGCGATCCATTACGTTAATCGGAGCCGCAAATGATTCAATTAATCACCGCGGCTGTCGCCAATTTAATGCCGCTTTCTCAAACACACGGCGGCCCGCCGGGGGGAGGTTTGCCGCGACCTCCACGATCGCCCGGCCCCCCCCCCCCCCCCCGACAGAGGTCGCCTGTGGGGGTTTATTTTACGAGAAGCGCCGCTTGCCGCGTTCGGCGTCGCAAAAAAAATGCTGTGCGAGCAGCCCTTTTGCGTGTGGATTCCTTAAGCCCCTTCGCAACCCATCCTCCCCCCGCAGAGCATTTCAGAATAATAATCTGGCAGCACAGAATGGAAGCGCTCCGGGGTTTTTATTTTTATTTCAAAGAGCAGCGTTGTAGCGCGAGATTCTCTGCGCGGAAACATATTTAGGAAATTCTCCAAATAACCGTGCAGTTGCCGCTTTATTATATGTATTAAAAAAAAAAGATGTTTTACAGTAATAGTGGCTCGTAAACATTGCGGTAAGCTGGAGTTATCACGCGGAGAAAGTGGGGCTTCATGAGCGGCGGTTGCCATAACTTCCTTTCACCGTCGTATCATTATCAAACTTTTTCTCTGCCTCGCCCGGGTCAAGGCTGTCCCACTCGACCCCGCCTCTGTAGTTTATACACGGCGTGTGTGTGTTTTCATCTTGTTTGTTACAGAGAGTGAGGATGGGAGCCCTTCAGTGCATCTGCGCGTTGGTGCAGCTGCCAGCGCACGTGGTAAGTCGCCCTTCGCTTCCCGCTTCACGGCCACGCGCTAGTCCGCTGCGGGTGGCGACGTACGTACGTAGAACTTTTATCGCATCGTACGGAACCAACCGTGCTCAGGTGTGTGGGGAGAGGGGGCGGGCGGGTGGGGGGAAGGACATAAACCAAACACAAAAAGCAGTTCTAAAGAAATGAGTTTTCAATCTGCGATGCGATCTCCGGCGCGTCCCGAGAGCGCTTCTCGCGCAAATCCAACCGCGTCGGTCGATGGCGTCGCTCCTCCGAGGGAGCTTAAGACGTCGGTTTAAAAGTGCGAGTTTCGCGGCCGGCGCTGATGAACAGTGATTGCAAAGCAAGCCCCGATTGTCCTTTTTAATAACGCTTTCCAAACCGAAGTTGAAAGCGTTGCTGAATTAGCTTTGCGTTTCCGTCTGTAAAGGGGGGGTGCGGGGTGGGGGGGAAACGGGGGAGACGCGATAATTTTCCTGAAGATGCTTCGCTGTTATTGAAAAAAAAATGTAATAGTGTAAAGCTCCGCTGCTGTCAGGGACTTACCCCGCAGACGTCAGGCCAACTTGGACAAAGCTTTGGCCAAAACTCGGAGACAACAAAATCGAGCAGGGACAAACCCAAGCGGCCAATGAGAATCTCCATTATGCCTCGCGCCAATGTTTGTATTTTTCTCATTGGCGATCTACCCTGTGCATAGTTAGTCCACAAGTTTAATATTACAAAGGCATATTTTGTCAAACTCGGTTTTTAACAAAACTCAAATTCCGCCCCCTAATCATATGGCTCTCCGGTCGATCACCAACCGCAACACCGCGCTAGTCTCCAATGAGCAGTCTCCAATCGCCAAGCGCGTGTACTTTAAGTGCACCGTACAGAAACGCGAAATGAGCTCATCACCACCACCACCATCCCTCCACTTCCATAACCGCTCGCATAAACGCCGCGGATCGCTTCGCTTGCACGCGAATGGTCGCCGGAGATTGCCTTTCAGAATGGACGCGTTTCCAAATTATCCATGAAAACCGAGCGGCCACCAATCGTCTTCATTCGGCAGTGGCTGCACCCCCCCCACCCCCACCTGACCCCGAAGGTCCACGCCACCGGCGATGACAAACATTTGCGTGCGAGGCCCACGACCGCGCCACTCCAATCGTCGGCGCTAATGAGCGCTCGCTTTCCGCGACGACCTCAAACCATGGCAACCCTTGTGCTCATTAAACGCGTCGCGCAATTGGGAGCACTTCCGTGCGACAAGGTGCATACTAATGTCTTCACAGCGCCCAGGCCGGCTTAAGCGGCAGGCTGACGATTTTAAAAACCCACTTACCGCGCGCCGTTCCTTCATTTCGTGTCCATCAAATCAACTCTGAGCCGCTCGGCGCATTAAAATAAATTTCTTTCTTTATTTCCACTCCCCCCCTCCCCCCCCGCCACCTAATTTTTTTTTTTACGAAGCGACCGATTAGCTCTGCGAAGAATAAAGGCGAAGGAGTGAATCTGGGGGTGGGGGAAATTAGCAGCCGACCCCACACAACAATGAGACTTATCGTGCAGAAGACGAATTCTTATTTGTTTAGAAAATTTCCCCGAGGTGAAAGGGGTTCAGAATCACGTGGGGAGAAGAAGAGGCAAGGTACGCAAACGTACAGTACAGGTTACGCTGCAAGGCACTGTCGCGCAAACACCGCAATTTTACCGAATGCCGCCACCTTCGCCGAACGGTGGCAGCGAGCCACTTCTGAAGGTGATGAGCCCGCTGCTGCTGATACGCCAGCGTTGTTGTGACGCCAGCGTTGTTGCGACGCTCGTGTTGTTTGCGACACCGCTGCTGTTGCGACGCTGCTGTTGTGACGCTGCTGCTGTTGCTGCTGCTGCTGAGACGTGTCGGTGTTGTTGCGACGCTGCTGTTGTGACGCTGCTGCTGTTGCTGCTGTTGCTGCTGAGACGTGTCGGTGTTGCTGCGACGCTGCTGCTGCTGCTGCTGAGACGTGTCGGTGTTGTTGCGACGCTGCTGTTGTGACGCTGCTGCTGTTGCTGCTGTTGCTGCTGAGACGTGTCGGTGTTGTTGCGACGCTGCTGTTGTGACGCTGCTGCTGTTGCTGCTGAGACGTGTCGGTGTTGTTGCGACGCTGCTGTTGTGACGCTGCTGCTGTTGCTGCTGAGACGTGTCGGTGTTGTTGTGACACTGCTACTGTTGTGACGCTGCTGCTGTTGCTGCTGAGACGTGTCGGTGTTGTTGCGACGCTGCTGTTGTGACGCTGCTGCTGTTGCTGCTGAGACGTGTCGGTGTTGTTGCGACGCTGCTGTTGTGACGCTGCTGCTGTTGTGACGCTGCTGCTGTTGCTGCTGAGACGTGTCGGTGTTGTTGTGACACTGCTGCTGTTGCTGCTGCTGCTGTTGCTGCTGAGACGTGTCGGTGTTGTTGCGACGCTGCTGTTGTGACGCTGCTGCTGTTGCTGCTGAGACGTGTCGGTGTTGTTGTGACACTGCTGCTGTTGTGACGCTGCTGCTGTTGCTGCTGAGACGTGTCGGTGTTGTTGTGACACTGCTGTTGCTGCTGCTGCTGCTGTTGCTGCTGAGACGTGTCGGTGTTGTTGTGACACTGCTGCTGTTGTGACGCTGCTGCTGTTGCTGCTGAGACGTGTCGGTGTTGTTGCGACGCTGCTGTTGTGACGCTGCTGCTGTTGCTGCTGAGACGTGTCGGTGTTGTTGCGACGCTGCTGTTGTGACGCTGCTGCTGTTGTGACGCTGCTGCTGTTGCTGCTGAGACGTGTCGGTGTTGTTGTGACACTGCTGCTGTTGCTGCTGCTGCTGTTGCTGCTGAGACGTGTCGGTGTTGTTGCGACGCTGCTGTTGTGACGCTGCTGCTGTTGCTGCTGAGACGTGTCGGTGTTGTTGTGACACTGCTGCTGTTGTGACGCTGCTGCTGTTGCTGCTGAGACGTGTCGGTGTTGTTGTGACACTGCTGCTGTTGTGACGCTGCTGCTGTTGCTGCTGAGACGTGTCGGTGTTGTTGCGACACTGTGCTGTTGTCCTGTCAGGTGCTGCCGCACAAGCAGGCGGTAATACACGCGCTGGGCACGGCACTGGACGACCACAAACGGCTGGTGCGCAAGGAGGCCGTGGAAGCTCGGACCGCGTGGTGAGTACACGGTGTGTGGTGAGTACACTGGTGAGTACACAGTGTGTGGGAGTACACGCACGTGATGAGTACGTGGTGAGTACACAGTGTGTGGTGAGTACGTGGTAAGTACGTGGTGAGTACACGGCGCGTGGTGAGTACACAGTGTGTGGTGAGTATGTGGTGAGTACACAGTGTGTGGTGAGTACACGGCACGTGGTGAGTGTGTGGTGAGTACACAGCACGTGGTGAGTACACAGCACGTGGTGAGTACACAGCACGTGGTGAGTACACAGCATGCGTGCGTGCACACGCTGGGCCCCTGGCTCGCCGTGACCGCCTCAACGCGCACCGACTCGCTTGTTCACAAACGACGGCACGCTCGTGCACGCTCGTGGCACGCTCGTGCACGCTGGGCCACAAGTTAAGTCGCCCTCTGGGCATACAAACACGCACTCGCCCACACACAATGGATTTGCTCGCTCACTAATGCTGGCTCGTCCGCTCACTCGCCCACAATCACCAAATCTCACAGGGGGCGGTGGAAAACACAAAGGGCTGTACATTTTACACGTTCCAGTTTATTGAGGCTTTGAACATAATATCAAATGCTTGTAAAATATCCTTTTCTTTGGTATAAAAAAAGCCACACTCTAAAAGGTTAAATTATTTAAAGCAGAACACACTTGAAGCCTATTTTGATTGCTTGTTTAAACAGGGTTTTTTTTTCAGCCGTAGGTTTTTTTTTTTAAATATCTCCTTCCCTGGAACGGAGGCGATGTTTTCCCGCGTCTCGATGGGTTTCGTGAATCTCCCAGTTACATAAAGGACACAAACAATCTGACGCGTGTAGCAGCACTAACGCACGCAATCAGCGCTTGGGCTGCGACAGCCGGTGGAGATGCAAGGAGAGCAGAGGTCACTCGCTCGCTCGCACGCATCTGCCCCACGTGACCCAGGGTGCCCTTGCGTGCCCAGTTTGGATTGGCTCTTTCCCAAGCACTGGAAGAAGGGGGGTGTGTGTGGGGGGTAGGGGGGGGCAGCTTCTTGAGGCGATGCCATCTGGAGTTTTTCTCACACAGTGAGTGGCGCAGATTTCCCACGCTGCACCTGGTACACCTGGAGCGTCTGAGGGGTCGCGGAGCGGGGAAACTACAGCCTGTTGGCCAAACGTGGCCACGCTCCCGCAGTTCATGTGGCCCACGTGCCCCCCGTATGGCCCACTACTATATCGGACCACAGCCTGTGGGCCTTGATGCTATATAACCGCTTCGAAAACAGCCTGCACATTAAATTGTACCCGCCGTTTAAAATGTCCTAGCCACACTGTAATTGGGGACTAAGAAGGGCCATTTTTAGAAAACTGGGCACCAACAACTAATGTGATGGTGCCGTTGTCTCCGCAAGGGCCCCTTGACACAGGCAGGTCAGTGTTGGCGGTGTTGTTTATTGCGTGGCCCGCTAAAAAGAATTTTAAAGTCCTCGAGAGGGAAAGTCCTCCACTGGTATATAGCTTTGTGTGGCGGGCGTGGCTGCAATGGGGTAATGGTTGGCACTTGGTGTCAGATGTAGTTTATTTGTTCTGCCAGAGTAGCAGTTGAAAATGTGGGGCAGGTTTCTCGAATCCCTCCTCTGACTCTGCCTGCCTCGCGGCATAAAGGGAAGCCCGCCTGTGTGAAGGGGGTGAGTGGACTCCCACCACCTCTAAGATGGTTCACTGCTGTGGAAGAGGATATCCTCCTGCTGCTGCAGCCCCTTCCACCAGCAGTGGTATCTGCAAGCAGTTGCAGGGCTGTGCCTTCACCTGCCCGTGCAAGTGTAAAAGGGCGAGTGTGTGGTCTGCACTGCTAATGAGGTCGTGTGCCGTGCGTGTGCCGTGCCCGCCCGCGCCAGGTACATGCTGGGCTGCTGACAGGCGCCTTCCTCGCACCTGGAAAGACCTCCACACCGAGCAGCCGACCCGCAAACAGATTGCCCTTAATCCTAATCGCTCATCTTCTTTTTGGATTCGCCCACTGCGAAGATTGGATCCCCCCCCCCCCCACCGCCATGCCATGTGTTCTGCCCAAGGCATTAGACCCCGCTTGGTCTACGACGGCGGGATGCTCGGAGTGGGGTGAGAGAGGTGTGGGGAAGATGAGGGAGCAGGAGGAGGAGGGGAGGATGACGATGAAGGCAGGCAACATGACCTCCCTCTCTGCCTGCTCACTCCCACCAATCTTGGGCGTGACCTCTTCCTGCAACCCGCAGCGATCAGTAACGTTTTAAATCTGCGCAATATACACGCAGCCGGCCCCCCGGGGGTTAAGAGGCTTTACTGCGAATTGTAATTAAGCCGTCGGGTTCGCCGCCGCCGCGAGGATTGGCTGCCCAGTGGAAGGAGGACAAGGTGGATTCAGCCGCACCCTCCGCTGTTCCGCGAGCATTTCACAGCGTGGATGAGACAGGGGCGTGTTGTTTGTTGAATTAACGCAAAGGCCTTTTTGTACCTTCCCCCCTCCCCACCCCCATCCGTGCAATCGTGCTAATTAAAGGTTTTTCTGGAGCGTGCCAAGCGTTACTGTTCGATCTCGCTGCTTTTAAAAAAGGTTTGACCGACGACCGTGTTGTATCGCAAGGCCTGGGAATAACGTGAATTCTCGACGCAATTAACACAACCGTTCGCCCAAAGTTTAAATAATTGTAAGTGCATTGTTCAGTAGTATGTAGAGACTAGTGCTAGAAAGTAATTTCAAATATATTTTTAAATTACAATTATGAGATGTAAGTTGAAGTAAAAATCTGAAAAAGGCAATGTAAATTCAAGGCACTACATCAACTCTTATTTTGATTTGTAAACAATTCAGCCTTGCCCAGAGTAGATGAAAATCTTCAACTTGAATTTTCAAAAATGTGCATTGGCCAACAAAATATAATTTTAATCTCCAACTGCATAGGATGCGTGATTCTGGGTTGTACCGCCTCTGCTGTTTAGCACGATGTCCGACGTTTCGCACTCTCGGCTTGGTCAGGTTGGAACTAAAACAAGTACCCACGAATAACAGCAGTAAAGCTACACTTCAAACGCAATTTGGCAAGGCCGCCAACTCGCACGTTTCACACAACGGCCTTAGGCAAGGGCCGTTGCGTTTCCAGCTTGGTGTTGACTAATCGGCGATCGCTCCGGGTTGAAAAGCTGCCGTTTGTTGCGGGGACGCTGACGTTGAAGCGACCGGATGGAGAGAAGAAATGGGTTGTGAGCGGACACATCACGCGTTCCACAACGCTCCGTCGCCCGCGGGAAGGTGCGCGGACGGCAGCAGGACTCGCGTGGCCCAGTGCCTGATGGGAAACACGGGCGGGCGGGGTGCGGGATACGGGGTGAAGCGACGGAACCAGTGGGGGGGAGGGGGGATGTTTGTGTCGAGCTCGGCCAACGGATTTGACGGCAATTTGCGTCACTCGAGAGGCGGAATGCGGAGCAAAGGTGACCGCTTAAATCTGCAGAGTTCGACCCGCGCGGTCGATTGGAGGTCGGGTGGATTCGTCGAGCCGCGTTCTCAAAATTGGGGTTGGGGGGAGGAGGAAGAGGTGGGGCTTGGGGCCCAGAATCTCATCTCATCTCGACTGAGCAGTGGAGTGCAGCCACACATTACCGTCCGGAAATAATTGACTTCTTTATATTCGTAATCGGATGCGGGCTCGGTGAGATGGAGAATTACTTATGCAAGGGTTAGCCCTTGCGGGGTTTATCGACAATTTATTTGAAGTTCAGGTGAGAATTTTTCGGGGTTATGATTCTAAAAACGACGCTAGTTTTTTACTTAAACCGCATAAATCAAATTGGAATATGAAAAGCTTTAAAAAGCCAGAGGAAAACGGCAGTCGCGGGTGGCAGAGACACAATTTCACGAGTCTGGGTGAAGGGGGGTCGGTGGGGGGGGCTAAAAGTGATCGTGGGAAGGCTGCAGCGAACACGAAGCGGATTAGTTTTAACGAGCTGATGACGCGGGGTTCAAATCCCCACACCACAGATTACACGGAACCTTTTAAGTCCACCCCCTCGGCTAGGGCGTTTCAAGTAAGGACCTCCCTCCACCACCGTTTTGAATGCGAGTATTCATATTTTAACACGCACACGCTCCATGCGTTGTGGGTGGTATCCGATAAAAGTGTTAACGATACCGCTTGCTAACGGAACGAGCCTACACCCACCCTATCCAGAGATCTTGGATAGGGTGGGGAGACAGTTTTAAGTGTTCACAAGCCTCCAGTTTGCCAAGTCCAGGAGGTCGTGGGTTCGATTCCGACCCTGACGTCCTGTATATGTGGAATTAGCGTGTTCTCTCTCCCCGTGATCGCGTGGATTTTTCTCTGGGTCCTCCCTCCACATTTCGAATAAACACGCATTTAGAGTATTTGGCCGCAATACATTTCCACGTGATAAGCCACTTCGTTGAGCTATGATCTGTGGCCAGGTCGCTTCCGAAAAAGAATTGCATAGCTCGGTGAGCCTTACCTGGTAATTAGGATGCAGGTGGATGTTTACCTTTTGTGCCCGACTCCCAAAAACCGCTTCCAGTTTCCAAGTGGGCCGTGATCGTACGGGTTCCTGTACACCTGCAAAAGTGCAGAGGACACTCCCCTTCGTCATAAGCGATACACCGAATTCGCTTGAAATTAAGAATAAGGAAAAAGTATTTTTAAAAAAAACCTCCACAGGCGTTCCTTCTCTGATGAAGCTGCGGGGCCTTGAAGCGAAAACGCCGGCCCCCCCACGGCGCGCACAATTTGAGACTCGTTCCATCTGCCTCGGTCGGTCGTTCTCCGCCGTGGCAATCTCCTACAATTCCAATTACCGCCCCTCAGTCGACTTGTATTTAAAAAAGACGCCCCGCCGGGTGAGGGGCAGGGGGTGGGGGGGGGGCAACCGTCAAGGAGTGAAGTGGGAAACGAAAAATGAACGAGGACGTTAATCAGAAAGAAATCATTGCGCGGGCCTCCAAAGTGAAAATTTAGCTTTCAGACAATGAAAGGGAATAAACTTGGCTGACCCTGGGGGGGCCCTGCCACTCCAATCTCGACGGGCTTTGGGTGGCTGGCCGAAAAAAAATTACGCTCTCTCTCTGGAGAGAGAGAGAGAGAAAGAATAAAGTCTGCCGCACGAGATTTCGCTGTAATCCTCCCAAGGCTGCGAATTTCACACCTTGTGAGACAAGCTTATCGTCTGGCAGCCACGTAGATTGGGGAGGGGGCTGGACCCCCCCCCCCCTCCCAAGCGCCCCCTCACCTTATACATTCTCATCGTGCAGCAATGACTGCTCACGCGTACACAGACTGATCTGCAGTGTCCTTTAAATGTGCAGGAAAACCGCGGTCGTAAGATGGGGCTGGACAATTGCAATTTTTTTTTTTATAATTAAGAGTGGCGGCCTTTCTTTGTACAAGACAAAGATCCCCCGTATAACCTTATCGGACTTTTGGGGCAAGTGCTGTTAGCGAGCGCCAATAAAGGCCGGCACGGCACACAACAGGGGGTGTGTGTGTGGCCAGCACCACGCCCGCCCACCTTTGTCTCCCTCGTGGCGATGATCGAACCGCGCCAGGTACTCCATTGAGGCCAAGTCATACCACACGCGGGGTGAGAGCCAGAGCAGAATGCACGAAAGACAAACGCAGATCGCATCGTGATTCTGTTGAGCCTTTCACATTCGTTTAGGGTTCGCTTCACAGTTTTGTATTCTCCCCCCCCCACCCCCTTTCCTCCCTTTAAACAATTTTATGCTCCAAAGTTGGATACTCGGGTTGGCGGATGGCTCGGGAATGGACGCTCGATGCTTGTTCATGCTCTGGCGATGTTTTAATCTCCCCCCCCCCCCCCCCCCTTTGCAAGATGAAGGAGACGGAACTGACGCGGGGCTCCGATGACCCCTTTGTAAATGAATCAATTCGCGATCGATCGGCGTGATGAGCGGTGGAAGAAGGCTCTGCGGGATTCCGCTGATGAGAGCTGCGGGCAAGACGAAGGCCCCCCCCCCCCACACCCCCCCCCACACACCCGCCCCCCCCCCCCCCTCTTGGCCCGCTCACATCGAGGTCGGCACGGCGCAGGATGCGCGCATGCGAACAAAAGATAAAGATCCCCCACCCCCCCCGTATAGCTTTAACGAGCTGTTTGGGGCAAGTGCTGTTAGCGAGCACCTACGAAGGGCCGGCACGGCGAACGAGGGGATGGGTGGCCAACACCGCGCCCGACCGCCTTTGTCTCACCGGTAGCGATGTTTACCACACACCACACCAGGTATGCATTTGAGGCTAAGTCGGACTCGGGGAGGGACACAGGACCGGTGCAGATAATCGTCACCGGTGTTGGTCGTGAGCGGGAATCGAACTCGGATCCTCGGTGAGCGATCCTCGTCACCGTTGTACCACCACTCGCCGGACAGTTCGCACACACAGAAACTCAAAACACACACGCACACGCGTGGCCACTCGCACGCCTCGCATCCCCAAGTGAGCACTCATGCACGCTAGGATGAGCGCTCACGCACGCACGCACGCACGCACCTGCCCGCGAGCGTTGGCGTGCGCGCGCGTCCTCTCGTTGAGACGCCGCTCCACGCTCGTTTCCCCGCGCGTCACGAGTCGCGCGTGCCACAGCGTGAGCGCGCCCAGGATCACGCTCACCCCGCTGTGCAGGGGAGACACGGGGGAGGTGGAGGAGACACGGGGAAGGCACAGGGGAGGTGGAGGAGGCACGGGGGAGACATCGGAACATGAGCAGAGAGATTTAAAGCTTTCATGACTGCAGGGATTCATCTTCTTGGTTCTTTCGGTAAAGTCACGTAGAAGGGAAATAATAAAATAATAAAAATAAAACATAATAAAATAATTCTCACGACGTTTCGGCCACAACGCAAGACAGACCTGTTCTTCACCTGAGGACGGCTGCTTGCGTTGTGGCCGAAACGTCGTGAAAATTATTTTATTATGTTTTATTTTTATTATTTTATTATTTCCCTTCTACGTGACTTTACCGAAAGAACCAAGAACATGAGCAGAGAGGTCACGACTAACGAGAAGGCAGGAAACCACAAACTGGAAAGCAGCCATAAATCGGCACCAGCGACTACCCAAGCTCTGTGATCCACCAGCATGTGGGATACTTGTTCTGATACAATCCCAATCGAGTCATTTGGTGGGGTGGGGTGGGTAGGGGAAGGGGGGGGGGCATTTATTTATTTTCGATCGATACTTGACCACGCTGATCAGCGAAGGGGGGGGGGGGGGGGTCGGTGAAACCGGCCAGCGGGGACGCGGGATGAGCGTGGATGTACGGTCCAAGGATGGATATCGCTGAAGGTCGCACAGCAAGTTGCCCACGGCCACAGTTCTATGCGGGGCGATCGCCCATTCGAGCGCCGTTTAGGCGACGTGGCTTTTACCAAACGTCGTCGTCAGCAGCAAAACAAAGGGAGCGGCCAGGCATCCTGAGCACAGGAACCTCCTGCAAAGCCACTCTTGAGACCCGGGAGCGAGGCGTTTCTCGCGCGAGCAAAGATTACGGGTTCGGATTGCATGAAAAGCTAAAGTCAATTCTAGATTTGAAGCTTTCGTGACTGCAAGGATTCATACACCCTTAGGTTTTTTCGGTAAAGTCACGTAGGTAAAAAAATAAAAATAATAATAATAGAAATAAAATAACGATAAATCAATAAAATCACTATTTATTTGATTTATAAATTTATTCATATTTTATTTCTATTTTTATTTTTTACTATTAATTTTTACCTACGTGACTTTACGGAAAAAACCTAAAAGCTAAAGTCAAGGTTGCTCTGTTTGTTGCGGCTTTCTCCATAATCGAGGGAAATGCAATGTCAAAATAATCTGCCATTTCAGAAAGAGACAAAAAAAAACAAATGAAATGATTTCTTTCAAACCCAATCCTTTACCATTCCTTTGCTCATTCTATCAAACTCACTCGAGCGTTCCCCGAGCGGAGTTGACTGGTGCCGAGACATTTATACGAAATGTATTTGTAGTATTATTATTATTGCTCTGTAGGCACACTTGTATTATTTAAACACACATACGGCAGGCGTCGTGCGCGCGCGCGCATGCTCCCGCTGTTTTGTGTCCGCACAAAGCCGCCACTTCTTATCAGCAGCGTAGCCGGCACGGGTCTCGGGGCAAGGAAATTAATGCCCCCCCCCCTCCAGTTCAATTCTCTCCCCCCCCCACACACACCCCCACCACCCCTCCCCACCCACCTCTTAGCCCGACATGTGATGGACTTACGTTCCAGTCTGCAGGCCTCGGGGCAGTTGTTCGCTACCCCACCGATTGCACCCCCCCCCATACCCCCCTCTGTATCTTCACCGTTTCCGCCGATCATTACCTCTTCTGCCAGCGATGAAACCCTCGATTGCCGTCCCTCTTTGAGATGATGCGGCGGTTACCTCCGGATGCGTTTTACTTGTGGGGGTCGGGGGGGGGGTGATGGCCGGGGAAAGACGGAGAGTTTCATTTGTGTGTGAGCAGCGGCGTAGAGAGCGGTTGGTTTTGGCCCCGGGGCAAGGAATGCAATGAGGCCCCCCCCATCCCCCGTCCTGTTCAAGCCGACTGGCTCCGTCGCCGCACTCCGCCGTTACCTGCACATGACCCAGACGTAGACGAGGAAGTTGCGACGGAAGGGGTCCAAGCGCGGGAGGGCGGCGGCGTCCGGGAGGTCGGAGGCGTCCGCCTGAGCGGGGTCATCGTGCGGGGTCATCGTGCGGGGTCATCGTGCGGGCGGGGGGGGGGGAGATCGCGGAGGAGTCGCGACGTCGGCAGCGATGACATGAGCAGCAGTGGCCGTGCACACACGCACGTACACGCACACACATACGTACACACACACACGTACACACATACACACACATACACAAAGAAAAAGATCCCCTGTATAGTCTCAACAGAGTGTTTGGGGAAAGTGCTGTTAGCGAGCACCTGTAAGGGCTGGCGTGGCACACGAGGGGGTGGGCGGCCAGCACCACGCCCGACCGCCTTTGTCTCCCCAGTGGCGATGTTTACTACACACACCGCACCAGGTACTAATTTGAGGCTGAGTCGACCTAGGGGAGGCCCAGGACCGATTCAGATAATCGTCACTGGGTGTTGGCCGTGAGCGGGAATTGAACTCGGGTCGCCGGGTTCGTAGCACAGCGCGCTAACCGCTACACTACCGCTCCCCCCATATAACTACGCACACATATATACACACACGCATGCTAACAGAGGCGTGGGTCGGAGGGGGGGCAGATTGTAAATTAAGATATTTTTAGGTATGTTTCAAGTTCCGTAGAAGTAACATTAAAGGGTGTGAAAACGTAATTCATAAGAAACCGCTATTATTTCGTATTTTACGAGAGCGTACATCATCTCAAGAGAGGCGTTCCGCTGGGGATGCGACCACTAGCCGCACAATCCCCGTGCAGGCTACAAAGGGGACACCTTTGTCTTTGTCCGTGTAAAACAAAAACAACAAAAAAACCCACCTGACTTGCCGGCACGGGGTCACCGCTGAGAGTGACCAGGTCCCAGGTGGTCGCGCTGCAGTAGACGCAGCCCAACGTCATGGAGACACAGAAGCTGAGGAAGTAGCGGTGGTTGAAGTGGCCCACGCAGTTGTCCATCCAGTCTGTGATGACCTCGTTAAGGAGGGGCTCAAGGACACGCCGGTTTAGGAGCTTGTGTGTGTGTGTGTCAGCGCCACGGTGGCGAGATGTTAACTACCTCGCCTGGTATACGGGAGGTCGTGGCGTTTCCATTCCGAACCTAACGTGACTGCAAGGATTCATATTTTTAGGTTTTTTCGGTAAAGTCACGTAGGTAAAAAATTAAAATTAATAAAATAAAATAAAAATCACGACGTTTCGGAGGCAACACAATTTTTATTTTTTACCTACGTGACTTTACCGAAAAAACCTAAGAATATGAATCCAAACCTAACGCCTGCTGCATATCTGGAGTTCGCGTGTCTATCTCACCGTGGTCACGTGCATTTTTCACCCGGTCCTCTGGTTTTTTTCCCCGTCAACGATTAGAATCCTCGTGCGTTTTGAGTGTGTGGCTGCTATAAATTTGCACGCGATAAGCCACTTCGTTGAGCTATCGTTTGTGGCCAGGTCACTCCTGAAAAAGTGCTCGAGAGCTCAGTGGCCTTTACCTGGTAAAAGAAAAAATAGTTGAGTGTGTTTGTGTCTTCATGCGAGTGTGTTCGCAAACAGCACTTGCCCCCTGCAGTCTATTAAAGGCTATATGGGCACCTTTGCCTTTGTGTATGCGTGTGATTGTACATGAGAGTCTGTGCGTGTGTCTGTGTGATTGTCTTTTCAATCTAAGTGGGGAGTGGAAGCGTTGCAGTTATCGCACTGCGCTACGAAACCGCTCATGGCCAACACCGGTGACGATTATCTGAACCGGTCCTGAGCCTCCCCTAGGTCGACTCAGCCTCAAATCAGTACCTGCTGCGGTGTGTAAACATCGGCACCACATCACCCCTGCGGGTGTCGTGCTGGCCTTAATAGGTGCTCGCGAACAGCGCTTGGCCCAACGGTCTGGTAAAGGCTTTACAAGGGGAATCTTTGTCTCGTGTAAGTCAACATCAGACATTTCAATGCAGCCACCCGGTCTGCGTATCGTGAGGAATGTGGTGAATTCCGTGATTTATTCAAACGGCTACAGGAGTTACGGTCTGGGTGTTATAATAAAACCCGACTCGGCACACAGAGGGGACGTTTCTCTTAACGCTGCCAAAACAAAAAATGTAACATTTAAGGTGAACCCTTTCACGAATGGCGCGGCGTTTAGCGCACCGACGTTAGCGGCGAGCGAACTCTTCGCCGGCCCCTCGGTCTCCCCTTCCGTTGGCTCGGTCGACCAATGAGCACCTGCCCCCATCGGCATTCGTAGTACCCGGTGCGGCGTGTTTGCTGGTTGCGTACGGACCGTACCACTTCCTCTTGCGCTGCGATGGCCTTACTCGGTGCCCGCTGACAGTCCAACGAAGCTTGCCCACCCGTCCGCCCCCCTCCCTCCACTTACACCAACCTGCACTGACCAGCGTGGTAAAGTAGTTTGTTCTCCTGGAACACAAATTGGATGTAACGCGATGAATGTGATAGGTAATGCGTTTTGTTTGTTTTGACGCAGATGCGAACTGGCTACGATCGAGTGAGCCGGAACTACGGAATAAGCGGTCGTACGGCCGCCTCGGCGTAGCATCGCACAAGGGGGGATGCTGCTGGATTCTTCTTGATGCTAACCCTACACCGCGCCTCGGTCTTTGTTCAGCCTACGTGACACGCATCGCACGTGTTATCGCGGACTGTGCTTTTTACCCTCTATTGTATACGATGTATTATTACAACGCAATTTTTCCATAACGCGGTATTCTTGTGGAACGCAGCGACCGCGTTATATTATTAGGAGGACAGTGTACAGCTCGAAGAGCCCTCGCGACAAATCAACGGATCACCAGGATGTTCGGTTTCGATGCCGGCTCCAGACTTGCTGTGCTGCCTCGTACGGGGAGGGGGGAGGGGGGGGCGGGTGGCGGAGGATACAGCAGTGGTGATCCATCTTCAGCACGCACCTGGAAACACAGCAGACGGCACGCGTCTGCAGACGCGCAGGCGAGACACGGGAATCCCACGGGGGGCATTGCCGACAGTGACTCTTGAAAATATGTCTCAATATTTATTTATTTCTATAGAAGGTTGCTTCGTCTGTACTGCCATCCGTAACGCGGGGGGAGGGGGCGGGGGGGCACGTAAGCACGTATGTCTGTGGAATTTCTTTCGCACCCTACCTAGCCGACCGTGCTAATCGGAGGCGCGGAGGAAGGACAACAAACTAAACGCAAACAGCAGATCCAACATCGTGCGATGTCAACGACACAGGCGCATAAAGCTCCGTTTGCCCATTAGGCATCGACCCTTTTTCAAACCGGCCAAATTGATTAAACGTTTACCCAATACTTGCAGAAACAACGCAGAGCAAAAGAGGACTGTTTGCAAATATGCGAACGCCTTTTCCACCACCCCACCCCCGCCTCCCTCCCCCCCCCCACAGCAACCGAAGACAAAACGCATGCTGACAAAGATCCGGGTAAAACATGCACGCCCACGATCTTCCTTAACTTTGTTTGATTTGGCTTTCTTGTTACACATACGTTTTGTTCCGCATGCATTTTGTTATGGCATACGTTCCAATCCTACCATCGGCGATATCCCTCCATCCCGGCCCACATCGCACCATCTATTTCTACGTCCAGGATAACCGCGATTAAAACACGTTTTGCATGAACATCAGCTTCCCCTCCTCGATCGCGCAATCAACATCGCCACCCCCTCCACCCCCACCCTCCCAACTGCGCAGAGGTCGCAAACGGGTTTTGATTCCTTACCCGTACCCGGCCGCACCAGGGTTGCAAACGGGTACCCGTACCCGGCCGTACCCGGTAGCGTACGGGTACGGGTACCCGTACGCTACCCGTTCCCTACCCGAAATGAGTGACAAACGGTTACTCACCAGTGACTCACGGCCTACCCGTACCCGGCCGCACCAGGGTCGCAAACCGGTACCCGTCTACCCGTACCCGGCCGGGTAGGGGTAACTGGGTATCGGGTAGGGTACGGGTATCGGATACCCGGTTGCGACCTCTGCCGTGGCGTCTGATCCTCACCTGCAGCAGACGCGACAGTGGTGAGCTCTCGGAGGTCGATATCGCAGGCACTTCTTGCACACGGACGCCTCGACCCGATCGTAGGACCCCTGCGGGAACGCGGATAACGACCGGCGAAAGTCAGCGCTGGCTCGGGGTGTCCCCCGAGTGAGACGGAGATCATCTCAGAAAAGCGACGTCGATCGGCCGTGTTGCTCTATTTAAACGTGGGCATCAAAACGGGGGAGGGGGAATCAATCTGCCCGGGTAAGGTCAGCGACTGGGGAAAAAATACGTCTGCTAACCGGCGCACGGCGTTCGGTATAGCCCTCGCTTTGGCTGTGGCGAGCAGTTACGTGCTCACTTCCCAGTCTATGCCAGCGACCCGGGAAAAAAAGTATTCGCGGAAAAATAAAACAACACGGCGCGCTGCGGACGTGCCGTGCCGAGGCGCGCAGGAAGCCCCGACTGCCAAGCCTGGTCCTCCTTGGGAAGATCAAAGGCACAAGAGAAAGACAAAGACGGAGGTGGTGGGGGGAGGGGAGATCACATCAAGTGGTGGACCCCAGCTGAGCAAGGGAAGCATGACAGGGGTGCCGCAGTGGCGAGATGTTAACTCTCTCGCCTGGTACACAGGAGGTCGTGGGTTCGACCCCAACCCTCATGCCAGGTGTATATTTGGAGTCTGAATCTCTCTCTCTCCCTGTGGTCGCGTGGATTTTTCTCGGGGTCCTCGTGTTGTTCACTCCACATTTAGAATCAACGTGCGTTGAAGAGTATTTGACTGCAATAAATGTCCACATTGACAAGCCACTCCGTTGAGCTCTCATTTGTGATAGCCAGCTCGCTTCTGAAAAACAGCTCATAGCTCTCCTTGGGGCTTTACCTGGTCAAATAAAAATAGTAAAATAAAAATCACGAAAGCTTGTGCCGAGAAGTAGCGCGCTGGTGTACGTCGACCTCCGACCCCGGAGCCGACACCGCCAGATGAAATAGAACCAAATCTCGGGACACTGCGCACACGTGACTGGAGGCATGCAGAGCGCGATCATTTATAGAAGAGGAATCGTGTTTGAAGTGTCGCGTGGGGAGAGGGAAGGGGGGGGGGGGGCGGTAGCACGAGGAGCAGAAAGCTACGGTGGAGCAGAGATGGAAATTCGATGACGGCTGGGGTACGGGTGCGAGTGAGGACAGACAAGAGAGAGAGAGACGGTCCCTCCACGGCGAACAACAAAATAGGGCCCTGGTCTCAGATGCCATTAGGCGCGTCAGAAAACACGGGCGCATTCCCTTTTTGGTTTGTTTAATCTTGTAGATCACAGAAGCAGAAAATCAATTTCATATTTTATAAAAAAAAAACCCCCTTCGTCGGCCGCATCGATATGCCAACAACGGTCGGTAATTTACCGACGCGGCCAACAGACTTCCGCCGCGGCAAAAAATTTACGGCCGGTTGGCGAGGCTGACCCGGGGCGGGTAAGCGGTTTTGTAGAAGCTTCCTTGGCCGATAAAACAAATGCCTGGCTCGTGACAAGCAGCGACAAGCGGGCCGGTGTTTTATACCAGAGGTTTGGAACGATCGGCCTAAGAGGCCCCCCCCCCCCCCCGTCTCCCATCCCCGCCCCCCCGTTTGCGTAAATTATGGCAGCGCACGGGAAACTGCCGACCGCCGGCAGAGAACTCCGTCTCCACACGTGCTTGAGCGACACGTGTTTTAGTCTGCCGGCCTCCTGCCTTTCCAGATCGTTATTCAAAGTCACAAAGTGATTTCCTGCTGCTCACACGAGCATCCAGGCATCGGCGCTCACCGCCGCACGCACGCCCCGTTCACAGCCCCGAGTCAGCGGCGGAGATTACGAATTCCGATGGCACATAGCGGTGCCTATTTTATCGACCCCCGGAGGACATGATGGGTTGAGTCAACCCCCCCCCCCACCCACAACCAACCAAGACTTGAACTCGCAACCTTGCTCCACCGCTGGGTCGCCTGGCCCGTTACTCGACCAATACCATCCGGCAGAAGTTGCCCTAGCAAGCAAACTTTCGACCGGTTTCGACTGCACGGGTCTCATCAGCAGAGCCAGGCTAGTTAACACAATTGCCAGTAGCTATTGGCAAGAGCACTCCCAGCTCAATGATGGGGCCCTGTTCACGTATACACCCACGCTACGCTGCTGTTGTTGTGAAGAATTTATGGGTCGAGGAAAATAAAAGCAGACCTCGGTTCCGCATCTCAACATAATGCATCACCATCACCTCTTCAAATCGAGATGACGTCGGGGGAATGCAACGCCAACGACGATCGCTTTCGACCGGCAAAAGAAAAAAAAGTGTCACAGACGGGAGGTGACGAACCGCGGCAGTCACAACACGCGCGCACGCTCACAGAAAATGAGCGATAATCCCCAGGCAAAGGTAAAATTAACAAGAGCTAAACATAGAGACGACGGCAATTTAAATGTAAAAACGGATGCAAATGAGGTGTCGCATCTCGGCGGAGCCTCCGCTCGTCATAAATAAAGATTAGGTCTGTAAACGAAGTATCCGCAACCGCGCTGCGACGCGTAAATGACCTTCGGATGATGTTCACCGCCGGTCCTCGTTAAAAAAAAAAAAATCACTCCCGCGTGTCCCTCGCTGAACTCGATCCGACGCCTGTGATCGACTCGTCCCGGCGGGACCCTGCGCCCAGTCGCGCCACAATCTCACGAGCGGAGCAGGAAAATGGAGCCTGTGACGGCGCTCGGATGGGCGGTCGTCGTGCCCGCCAGGTCGTTGCGGGCGGCTGCGGGGCCGTGCGACGTGGACGCTCGCCAAAATTTCACCGTTGTACTGTACTCATGCGTCTATACTCCCTTGCCTTCACCGCAGAGGTCGCAACCGGGTACCCGATACCCGTACCCTACCCGATACCCGGCTACCCGTACCCGGCCGGGTACGGGTACCCGTTTGCGACCCTGGTGCGGCCGGGTACGGGTAGGCCGTGAGTCACTGGTGAGTAAGCGTTTGTTACTCATTTCGGGTAGGGTACGGGTAGGGAACGGGTACCTGTACCCGGCCGGGTACGGGTACCCAATCGCGACCCTGGTGCGGCCGGGTACGGGTACGGGTAAGGAATCAAAACCCGTTTGCGACCTCTGCTTCACCAACATGCACTGGGCCAGCGTGGTATGTACGTATGCCCGTTGAACGTATTTCGCACTGCGCGTAGCCAACCGCGCTAATCGGAGGTGCGGGGAAGGACAAGATACTAAACGCACAAAAATAAGTACGGTCGAATAACTTGGGTGACCCACACGGCGTGAGGCAGGGCAATCGTTCGGCAGCGGATTAACGTATCGAACCCTGTTGAACTCTCTCGGTAAGTCGGCGCCTCTGTTAAGCTCGGTGCGGATGGGAGAAGCAACGATGCCCTTTATACCTCGGAAAGCCTCATCATATTTTTTCAGGAGGGTGCCTCAGTAAGATATTTGGCCAATTCCGTGAGTATCTGGTTCCACGTGGGAGAAAACTGGAGGAAGCAGGAGAAATAAACACACGCACGGGAAAAAAAATAGATTTAACAAATCCATTGCTGGGCTTCCCATTTACTAGCTACCTCAGGCCAAGCCTACGACACCTGTAATTCCCATATGCCGAGAACTGATGAGGTTTGGAACATTTCAAGATATTTTATTTCACAACAGAGAGCTCATTAAGATCCGTTATCTTTTTGTTTTTTTGTTTTCAATTTCGATGCGAGTAATTTGATTTTGAGAGCGCAGCCTTCACAAAGAAAGTAGAAAAGACGCATCTTGCTTTTTAATTCACTTCAGATGCTCGGGATGTCAGGGGGTAGGAAAGTGCTGCAGATGTAAATTGGGAAGAGGAGGCTGTGGTAGATTTAACAGATACAACGCCAATGATCAAATTCATTTAAACTATCGTCGTCCTCATAATCAGCCAGCCAATCCCCTGCTGGTTGAAGGCCAACCCCAACTCACCGGCACTTCTCAAGATCCCACCATTGTAATAATCCACCCGGCACCTGGCAACGCACGCGGTTACAACGATGCCGACAAGAACAAGCGTGGGCAACGCCAACAACACCGGCAACGCCAAGAATACGATGACATCGCCCCCCTCCGCGTCACACCTGCGTGGGCTGCCCCGGGTCCGTGGACACGGCCTTGTAGTAATGGAACGAGATGAGCGCCAGGTTCCAGTGCCCGTAGCCCAGGTGCAGCGCGGCGCCCCAGGGGCTCGCCCGCGGGAGCACGGAGGGGTACACGATGCCATACATGCTCAGCACCACGGAGAGCGTCAGCAGGGCCACCGTCACCACCAGCGCCTGCGGGTGGAGGGGGGGGTGGCAGCGTCGTCGTCAGAGGTCGCAAACGGGTTTTGATTCCTTACCCGTACCCGGCCGCACCAGGGTCGCAAACGGGTACCCGTACCCGTACCCGGCCGTACCCGTACCCTATCCGTACCCGTACCCTACCCGTACCCGGCCGGGTAGGGTACGGGTATCGGGTACCTGATTGCGACCTCTGGGATGAAGCCATGTTGCAGGCGCGGGTGGGTTGATTCTAGGAACTTTAATTGTGAGAAGAGACAAGACGTTGGGAAATGAGTGACAAACAGTTACTCACCAGTGACTCACGGCCTACTCGTACCCGTACCCGGGCCGCACCAGGGTCGCAAACGGGTACCCGTACCCGTACCCAGCCGGGTACGAGTAGCCGGATATCGGGTAGGGTACGGGTATCGGGTACCCGGTTGCGACCTCTGGTCGTCGTTCCGCTGTTCGCCAAACGGCCGCCACGGACAGCACGGACGTCCGTGGATGTTGACGCCAGCCCCCCGCGGCACGCTGGCCGCCTCGGTCGGTTGTCGTAGTTATTGTCGTCGTCGTTATCGTCGTTATTGTCGTAGTCATTGTCATCGTCGTCATCATAGGCATTGTCATCATCACCGTAGTCATCATAGGCATCATCGTCATCATCACCGTAGTCATCGTAGTCATCATCATCGTCGTCATCACCGTAGTCATCGTAGTCATCATCGTCATCATCACCGTAGTCATCGTAGTCATCATCGTCATCATCACCGTAGACATCGTAGTCATCATCATCATCGTCATCATCACCGTAGACATCGTAGTCATCATCGTCGTCATCATCACCGTAGTCATCGTAGTCATCATCATCATCGTCATCATCACCGTAGACATCGTAGTCATCATCGTCGTCATCATCACCGTAGTCATCGTAGTCATCATCATCGTCGTCATCATCACCGTAGTCATCGTAGTCGTCATCATCATCGTCATCATCACCGTAGTCATCGTAGTCATCATCATCGTCATCATCACCGTAGTCATCGTAGTCATCATCATCGTCATCATCACCGTAGTCATCGTCGTCATCATCATCGTCATCATCACCGTAGTCATCGTAGTCATCATAATCGTCATCATCACCGTAGTCATCGTAGTCATCATCATCATCGTCATCATCACCGTAGTCATCGTAGTCATCATCATCATCGTCATCATCATCGTCATCATCACCGTAGTCATCGCCGTGATCAGCACCGTGGAGAGCATCGCTCGGTCGCAGCGTTCACAGCCAACACCGGCGTCCCCAGCGCGGCAGGCTTATTCAGCCGCTATCGTCCGCATCGTCAACATCGCAGTCGGCCCCACTAACAGAATCAGAATGTTTGTACTGGAGGAATCCGATGAGCTCTAAAGCTTTTTTTTCTCCTTAGATGCCCAGTAGGGGCGGGTGAGAACGTTACAACAAACAAACAGTACAAACTCTTGTTAGTAGCACCAGCTCACTGCTCGGCTGCTGCTGCTGCCTTCTGGCTTGGCAAGTGGTTTCACGGGGTGATTGTGAGATGCAACTTGAGAAAAGGGTGTTCCGTAAAACTAAAAATGGGATTCATACTCTTAGGTTTGTTCGGTAAAGTCACGTAGTTAAAAATAAATAATAAATAACCATTTTTTTTTAATAATATAAATAAAATAATAAATCACGACGTTTCGGAGGCAACGCAAGTCTCCGTCATCAGGTGGGACCGTCACAGCTAAAATTACTGTATCAAGTGAGGAAAAAATCCAAGAGGCAAGCCCTTAAATACAAGTTAAGGGGGGGAGGGGAGGGGGAGGGGAGGGGAGGGGAGGGGGAGGGGCTTGTCTGAATGGGGTAGCCAGGGGTATGGCCTGATGGTGGTCCTGGGCAGCGGGGCTAAAAGAGAACAATGGTGCACCTCGGCTCATGGTTGTGGCCGGTGCGAGCTGATAATAAGCATAAAAGTAAGCAGTACAGTACAAACCCCACGATAGCAGCGCAAATTATAGGGAAGGAAAACAAATCTCTTTATAAAAATAAACAATTGTTTATCTTGCCGAGTAAAACCCGCTGAGCTATTAGCTTCTTTTTCAGAATCGACCTGCCCATAAATGATTGCCCAAGCGAGCGGCTCATCACGTGGACATTTATACCGGCATGACCATCAGCACCAGTGGCCGCGGCCTAGCAGCGTTATTAAGTCGGGAGGGTCGCTCACTCTCCTGTGCTGCTCACAGTGTCTGAAAACCCCTTGTCCCCCCCACCCCCACCCACCCCATCTCCACCATGCCTCCTGTCAACTCCCTCCCCTTGTTTAAAATCTAGCCTCAAGACCTTTCTTTTATTCCTCTGCCAAAAACCAACTGGTTTGATCTACAAAATAAATTAATATCCCCCACCGCCCCCCCCCGCCGCCCCGTGCAGAATTCTGAGATGCGGTTGCATTTTAAACGCGACGGAAGTCCACCATCATCACCATCATCACCGTCATCATCATCATCGTCATCACACAAAGCACCGCGTCAACATGAGCAACGTCACCGTCACCAACAGCACCTTACGGCATGGCAGCCTTGTTCGGTCTCATCATCGTCATCGGTGTCACGAGCTGTACCTATAATATTAATGGGGATTTTGTGTTGTTGTTGTTGTCGTCGTAAATTTAATCATGAATTTAACATATTGTTTAAAATATTTATATATATTTATAGTGCGGGGGAGATTTATCGCCGCAAACACTTCTCTACCCCCCCTCCCCCACCGCCCCCCGCCGGGCAGGATTCCAGCTCTCTCTCTCACCTTGCCGAACCAGGGTACCACAGCGTCCACCACGCAGTACACCGGCTGGAACAAGAGTTCCAACACGTAGTCCTCCCCGACGGCGGAGTTGTACACCAGGGAGCGGAGCGCGAGCACGCCGTAACCGTACGCCCGGCGGAGCTCCCGCGACTTCCTTGTGCACGCCTTGAGGGTCCTGCGAGTGAAGCGCTCCATTCCCACGGCGCTGGACAGACACAAACGCACGGGCGGGCGGGCGGGTGGTCAGCACACGCAGGGGACACGGGGGACACGGGCGCACAACGGACACGGGAGCACGACGTTCGCTCGGGAACGTTCGCCGCGCGCTGGCATCGCTCAGCAATTTGTGAAACGGACGCACGCTGTCACGTTTGGAAGTCAGTTCCAACGATGGAACAACGCCCAGAGCTCTACACAGAGGGGCGAGGAACCAATTTGCTGTACTGCAACCTCCGGGCCACGTCACAGGGATTCCCATTTAGAACTTTAAACGCCACTTCACATTCCACGAAGGGAAAATGTAATTTGCGCACGCGGAGAAAACGCAAATCAAACTCGCAAGCAGCATAACCGGCAACGCCGGCCGGCGGGGAGCTGCGAAGATAAAGAATGCAAGCGGCACCGTGGCAGAACATGATCCGCGGTGGGAAATGAAACGACCCGCTGCCAAACGTACAAATGGTGCGGTGCTTTATCGGGATGGGGCCCTTCCAAAAAATATTATTTTAGTCGCAGGGCCTCGTACTGAGCCTCACCGACCGCCCTCTTATCTTGGCACGAGGAAAGTGGCCGCGGTGGGAACTCGCTGCGCACGCACGAACGTACGAGCGCCTGCACGCGCAAGTTACCGCTCGGCCAAGTCCAATCACGCCTGCCACCCCGCAGGCCGCCTGTCGCCAGTGACAGATTTGCAAAGCTGAACTTCTCCACTTTTCAATTGAAATATTTGCGCAAATGAAAACAAGATTCATTCTTTCTCTCTCTCTCTCTTCGTCGGTTTGTTTTTTTGTCATCGTGTGGACGTTCCAGCCTCTTGTAGCTCGCAGTGAAAGTATTTCACTGCCCAACGGTTTGTCAGGGTTTTGTGATTTTTCTTGTCACACGACAACATGAATGATGTCATGTGGGCCCGCAAAGCAATCTACGTCGGTCTTAATGACCTTGTCTGGGACATGCTGGTTGCAGACCAATGGATCGTTCACTTTTGTTTGCCGAGCATTAGCATAATTGTGCATAAATTGATGGATCACCTAAAACACGGGTGGATAAGGATGAAGATATAAATGAATTAATGAATGCGTGTGTGGGCATAGATAGATGGTTGTTTGGGTGGAGAAATGAGTGGGTGGGTGGGTGGATGGATGAAGGAACAGATTATTGAATGGATGAATGGGTGAGTGGTAATGTGGATGCATTAATGGGCGGATGAACAAATGGATATTTGGATGTGCAGGTTGGTGGATGGATAGGTGGATGAATGGGTTAAGTTATAGATGAATATCAAATGAACAAATAGATAGATGGATGAACTAATATGAGTAGATCATGTATGATGGATGGTGGTGCAAACCTGTTTTACAGCACTTTGGAAGCAAAACTTCCAAACCCCCTATGCTCTAAAGTAGCCAGGAAATGGCAGTACAGAAAGTGGGTTGCTTAAATCCACGTGTGCAGCCCTTTGAATGTGAGCCCAATCCTAGGCATGGGATTCTCCAGGTACTACAATTTTCTCCCACAGATAAAATGTACATATACACACACACACACTCATTAATGGAATCAGCCAAACATCCCAATGTAAGCATGAGTCTTGTGGCTCGGCGAGGCTTTCCTGGATAAAACGCAGGACAAGACATCGATCGGCTATGTTCACATCTGCTGGAATGCACCCAGTCAAATTGCATCTCAGAAGCTAAGCAGCGTGGAGCTTAGATTGTGTTCGTATGGTGCGGCCCATCAATGGATTTTGCCCGACAGCCCTCTTAACTACAAGGCCTCCGACAACCTGGTGGTCACCCCATGCATAGGCCCTGTTCATGCTTCAAAACCCCGCTCAACTTTAGAGATCCGACGATGTCGGGCACGTTCCAAGTGATTTGGGCCACAGGGTCAACGTTGTAGACGACGTACAGAACAGATGCTCGCACGTGCAATTAGTTGCGTGTCTCATGATCTTAACCCTTTCTTATTCCGATCAATTTAGTTTTTTTTTGAGGGGGGGTTGTGTTCGTGCACCACTACTGCCGGCGTAGCAGCAGCAGCAACAGCGGCATCGCCAAATCACCCTTTGAAGAATTATTAATGTTTGACGCAACAGCAGCCATGGAGACGCGGGGCCCAGGCGCGCTCTTGAGAGGGCATCCGAAAGCGGGTCAACGTTGGGCCATCACCAGAAACGCCGCCACGACACGCGAGAGAGAGAGAGAGAGCGCGCGTGAGACGGGGCCACGGTCCACACTTCAAAAAATAAAAAACGAAACGGCTCAGAAATCACGGGGAACTCGAACGAAGGAAGCGGAACGGCAAACTGAAAAAATTAACCCGTAAAAACAAAGTTTTTCACGATGAATCCTTTATATGCGTGGCGGCTAGAGTCCTCTCGTCCTCTGGCTTGAGATGGCTGCCACCTATGGGTCAGATGATTGTCTGCCAGCATTAAGCAATTGGTAATTAAATATTTTAAAAAATTTCCTTAAACAGTGTAAAATTTTGGAAAAAAATTTTCACGAAAATTAATTGTCACGCACAACGAGTCTGTGTGGAAAATGTCAGCTCGATTGGATCACGGGAAGTGGGTTAAAAAACGACCGAAAGATTTGCACGGTCGTAAGCAAGCAAGCAAGCAAGTGAACTTAATATAAAGGATTTAAAAATGAAACGTGTGATCCATTGCGTCGAGATTCGTGGGAGAGGCGTAGAAGAGTCGGAGTCCCGTGTTGTTCTCTATATAAACCGCATCCGTATATTTTTAGTTTTTATGAGGAATTAGGAATAAGCAATGACACTTACCGGGCACTTTCAATGCAAGCAAGCAAGCGAACTTAATATAAAGGATTTAAAAATCGCGCAAAGGCAGCACGGCGGGACAGACACGGGATGAAAGAGCGCGTCGTGGTGTAGAGCAGCGGCTCTCGACTGGGGGAAACGCGGACCCCCGGGGCTAAGCGGCAATTTCCCTAGGCAGGCAGGGGGGGGGGAAGGGGGTTTCGCGAAGTGATTTATAAACGTGTGAATTGATAGTGCGCTAGAGGGTCATTAGTGATTAATCGCGTGTGAATCTGCCAATATAAAATGACTGCGATAATATTTTAATCCATACGGTAACCTAGAACGATGTAAAAGACCTTTCCAAACTCATTGATCGTAATGTGGTTTCCGAGAGTAACCAGCGAGCGTAAACAAATTACATCACGCGTGGAGAGCGTCCCTTGTTTTGACTTTATTCGCTTGCAGTTACTAGCTACTTAGGATACACCTCGCGCCAAATGGACAATTGGTGAAAATATTGACGTTCATTATTCGCACATTTATTTCTCAGAACCATGTTGGGTCAGGCCAAAAGGGGGTGGGGGGGGGGGTTACTCGGTTCAAACTCACTTCAACAAAGGGGTGCCAGTAGCCAAAATAAGTAATATTTAAAAATACTTTTTTTTTTTAAACACGCTTTAATGAAATGTACCTTACTGGTAATGGCAGAACTCCACGACTCCAGGAATTGGCCCCGAAGCTTTCCATAACGTAAGGAACCGTGGTGATTTACAGCCAACGTCAGTTGAGCGTGGAAAATTCGACCCAAGCCGAGACATAACATATACAAATGAATGTTTAAAAATATATTTTTTTTTATGATAGAATATAGTATTGTCATCAGTATGACATAAAGTATACCAAGTTTGCAGTCGATACCACATTGGGAAGTGGGTTTAAAATGGAGTTACAAGATTTTAGGATACAACAACAACAGAGTGAGTTAATAGAAAGTGTGTAAAAATATTGTTTAAAAAAATTATTATAGAATATAGTCTTGTCATCAGTATGACATAAGTATACCAAGTTGGCAGTCGATACCACATTGGGAAATGGGTTTAAAATCGAGTTACAAGATTTAAGGATACGACAACAACAACAGACAGAGTTAAATAAAAGTGTGTACTAATAATACAAATCGGGGTTGAGAACCACTGGTTTCGATAACACGGCCAGGTTAGAGACGCCGCACCAATTGCTACGGGGAGTTCAGTGGGCTTGGGCGGGCCACATCGTTCGGAGGTGCGATGCGGGCCCCCCCTTGATCGATTACCAATGACGGAATTGCAGCCGAGGGGGATAACAAAACCCTGGAGACGGAGCGATGGAATCGGGCACGTGTATGAATTGTTGCAGGATTTAAGCCTGGAGCGTGCTAGGTCGGACGACCATCACGCACACGCAGATTGTTGTTATCTCGGTGCGGGGAGCAGAGAGAGGGCTGTACAACGACGAGTGTTGTTGTACTTTACTCATATGCTCCCTGCCAACCCACGTTGACGAGTGTGGTGAAGTACGGTCAAACAACCTTCACGTCGTGCCGCAAGGCGTGACGGAGAGCCTCATTCAACAGAAGATAACATGAACGGCTGAACGTGTACATACGTGATAGAAGGCTAGGGATTGGGGAGCAAATCGTGCAGCAGTGGATAGATCTTAGCCGATTTCATGATACCGTAAGGTACCACATCCACACTGCGCACTCGAGTCCCAGATGCAGCAGCAGCAGCAACTTTCATACGGGTAGGAACCCACTGGTTCCACCAGCCCACAGGGGATTATTGTGTCCGTCCGTCGTGCAGGGAGGGGCTGGGTGGGGAGGGTGGGGCTGGGTGGGTAGGGGAGGGTGGGGAGGGGCTGGGTGTGGAGGGTGGGGAGGGGCTGGGTGGGGGGTGGGAGGGGTGGGGCTGGGTGGGGAAGGGCTGGTCACCCCGTGGTGCCCTTATAAAACTCAACGTTTAACCTACTCACGCCGGCTTGTGCCCGCCCTCACAGTCGGGCATATTTGCGGAATGCACCACGCCGCCGTTGACCCTGGCCATTGACCGAGCAACCCAACGTTCCTACCAGCTCCCTCCTCCGCAGGAGGAATGTGTTTGTCAACCTCTCGCGCTCGTCCCGTAACGGGGGCGTACATCACGGCGAGTTTACGATCCCCCTTCGGACAGCGCTGATGATGTGACCACTTTGATTTTCACCGCCACCGACAGCAAGTGACGTGGCTGCCAGAGAAAGCACTTAATGTCGCCGCACAGTGGCTGCGGTGACCTCTCCGCCGACCCCAAACCCTCCGAGCACCCCAGCGTCGTCGGCGGGCTCCAGCCACCAAGGCAGATTTTTGGCCGATTCCGCGCAATTTTTCCATTATTAGGACACGGAAACGTGGTCTGCCTGCCTCCCTGGCCCATACCTCTTGCTGTTCCCAACGGTCAATGTGATGTCGATCACCCGTGCGTGCTCTCCAATCAGTGCGTTCCTTCTAGATTTGAAGCTTTCGTGACTGCAAGGATTCATGATCTTTGTTCTTTTCGGTAAAGTCACATAGGTAAAAATAAAATAAATGAAAATTAAATTAAATCATGACGTTTCGGGCGCGACACAAGCCTCCTGACACACACTTAAGCGGTTGTGCTTTCGCTACGTTGTCCCCATCTGAAGGAGGCTTGTGTTGCGCCCGAAACGTCGTGATTTAATTTAGTTGTTTTCAGTCCATTCCTCTTTTCGTCTCCCAAGTTTCATCACAAAAAGCATGTGCCCGCTCTCTCTCTTTCTCTCGCGCCACGATTCTGTGAAACACCTTCATTCACACCTTCGCTTTAAAGTCATGTCAAACCTCCAGTTGCAGGCGTTTCCCTTCGATGCGGGGTTCACATTTTACACCGGCGTACCGAGACGCGGCCGTAATCATTTAGACATCACCATCAGCTGCAGCGACGATCTCTCCGCTGCTTGGACGAAGGCCTCGCACGACAGCCGTCGCAAAATCTCTCGCGGTCGCACGATGCACCGATCCATCTATCCATCCCGCCCCCACCGCCACCACCGCCCCCACCACCACCACTGCACACAAGTCGGTCACACCGCTCCGTCTCTGCGCTGGATGTATTCTCGTCTGCCCACTTGGGTTTTTCTTTCCAGTCAATATGATTTACAGAACCCATTTGTTCTCCAATCCATGCTGTTCCTCTTTTTCTCTCTGCACACCGAAACTCAAGACACATTTTTAAGGAGGTCACCGCCGCATATAGGATGTTTGGCCAAATCCAGCGACGAATATCCATAATACAGGAGGATTCCTCCACAACTCTGGCTGTCGCCTGATGAAGCTAGTTGTAAATTACTGGCCAAACGTCGTACTCAGATTGTAAATGTTGTGGCTTTGCTCTCCAACACACCGTTGTGCTGTACTAGTATACTACACTACACACTACACACTAGTGCTGTACTAGTTACGAATTGGCACGTTCTGTTTATGTGACAACCCCTCTTACTAATTGGCTGTGTCGGGTGGTGGCGGGTTTAACAACACTTTGAGATATTTACGCCATCTAATCCAAAGCGCTTCTATTATGCCAGTAACGAGTGTTCGGCTACACGGAGTAGCCAGATTGAAGCACCGGGAGGAACCCTACCACTCATGTTTGTTTGTTTTCTCACAGTTGCTGGGCACAGGCCCAAAAAGGGCCAAGCAAAAACAGCTCCACACAGATGGATTCAACGCGCCCGCTGCGTTGCCGGTCGCCTGTCCACCTCGCAGCCCGGCGGGCTTTGGAGCTTCGCAGACCTCAACGTGAACCACCAACCCTCACTGCCAAAGCGTCGGATCACAGGCGGGGTGCGCCTGCCATTCAGCGGCGATGAAAAGATGAAAAGAGGGAATGCACCTCGTTGGGCTTCTGCTGTTGACGGAGATGACAAGTGATGCCGTTTCAAAGAGGACATTTACTTCAAAAGAAACGCGACTGATAATTTGAATTGAAACAATCCGGGATAATATAAAAATATAAAACAATCGTCGCACCTGAGCCTCAGCCGCGGTGTCAAGAGATGCGCTGTTTGCATCGCTGGATACAATATTAGCACCGTTCATAATCTGTCAATATTTTATTCCTCCCCCCCCCCCCCCCCCATTTTTCAATTTATTTTTCCCGATTGTACTATCGGCATCACGTCACGAGGTATCTACTCTGATCTCTCACACCCCCCCCCACCCCCCCGACAGAAGCGGGATATCAGAGCTACTACCTCTTGACAGCGCATTAGGTGCACGGCGATCCATTTATAGATATCCCCTCTGATTTCTATTGACCCTCTCTTTACTCCCTTCTCAACAGGTGATTGAAAATTGTGAAACGATAATGGCTCCATATCTTACAGAGGAGAGCGCTATCAACGGTGTAATACGTGCACCGAGATTGGTGCGAGACGTGCAGAGGCTTTGAAATAAAATTGTGCTTTCTCGATAATTATTCAAGCCGGTTTGGTTTTTTAAGCCGGGCAGTGACGGTGGGTACGATAGTCTGTAATCCGGCGCTGAAGAGGCAGCGGGGCTTGGTGGCGCGGAAAATTCCGTGCCGTGAGCGTCAAGGAGTAGCTGTAACAATGCACAGTAAAGTTTGTTTTGGGTTAGAGAGCGTGAACATAAATGTTTTCGTAAACCCGCCACCACCCAAATTAATTGTCTGCGGCGGGTGGTGGCGGGTTTAACGACACATTTATATTTCGATTTAAAGCTTTCGTGACTGTAGGGATTCATCTTCTTGGTTCTTTCGGTAAAGTCACGTAGAATGGAAATAATAAAATAAAACACATAATCAAATAATTCTCACGACGTTTCGACCTGGTCTTCACCTGAGGGCGGCTGCTTGCGTTGTGGCCGAAACGTCGTGAGAATTATTTTATAGGTTTATTTTATTATTTAATTTTATTATTTTATTATTTCCATTCTACGTGACTTTACCGAAAGAACCAAGAAGATGACACATTTATACTTACGCGATCTAACCCAAAAAAAATAAACTTTTTTCTAGATAATATAGCGTGCGAAAGCCTACGTGCTAAGCCATACAATGGCCTGGCAGGAGAAGGCGGTAGCGCAAAAGTGAGGACTGACGTCACCTGCCCCTGCTGTATGGGATAGAGTTGCTCCCCCCCCCCCTTGCACCCCATGGGTTTTCTACAACTGCTCCGATTTTCTCCGACGTAGTATTGACACCGATTAATGGCTGAAAACACCTTAATATTTATCCATAATATAGGTTTTTTTGGGATTAGATCGCATAAACAAATGTGCCGTTAAACCCGCCACCACCCGACACAGCCAATTGGTAAGGTTTGTCACGTAAACAGAACGCGCCAATTCTTGACTAGTACAGCACCACCGGTGTGTTGGTGAGCAAAGCCACAACGTTTATACTGCGAGTACGACGGTAATTACAACGAGCATCATCAGGCGACCGCCAGATTTGTGGAGGACGTAATTCTTGTGACTTGCCTCTCCCAACACACCGGTGGTGCTGAATTGGCACGTTCTATTTACGTGACAAACCTTACCAATTGGCTATGTGGTTTGCCAGTGTTAACCACACAATTACATATTTACACGATCTAACCCCAAAACAAATAAACCTGGATTATGGATATTGGTCGCAAAAAGCCTACGTGTTAAACCACCTTAATTCTAGATTTGAAGCTTTCGTGACTGCAAGGATTCATACTCGTAGGTTTTTCGGCAAAGTCAAGTGATACAGTAAATCTGGCTGTGATGGTCCCACCTGATGACGGAGACTTGTGTTGCCTCCGAAACGTCGTGATTTATTATTTTATTTCTATTATTATTTCTACTATTATTTTTTTTTTTATTTATTACCTACGTGACTTTACCGACAAAACCTAAGAGTATGAACCACCTTAATATTTAGCGAACTGCAGAGCATGGGCAATTGTTAGTAGCGCCAGCTCACTACTCAGCTGCTGCTGCCTTCTGGCTTGGCATGTGATTTCACGGGGTGATTGTGAGATGCAACTTGAGAAAAGGGTGCTCCGTAAAACAAAAAATGGGATTCATACTCTTAGGTTTTTTCGGTAAAGTCACGTAGGTAAAAATAAATAATAAAAATAATAGAATAGGAAAAAAGTATTATTTTTTTATTTTATTCTTTAAATTTTTCCTTATTATTTCTATTATTTTTATGATTTATTTAAAAATAAATCATAAAAAAAATTATAAAAATAATAGAAATAATAACAGAAATAAAATAATATATTCTTTTATTTATATTATTATTTTCATTTCTATTATTTGTATTATTTATTTGTATTATTTGTTTTTATTATTTATTTTTTCCCTACGCGACTTTACCGAAAAAACCTAAGAGTATGAATCCTTGCAGTCACAAAAGCTTCAAATCTAGAAATTAAAATGGGATCACGCCGCAGAATCGTTCGGAATGGTTCATTTTTACGCTCACCTTCACACATTCCACCTGACACCCACACCAAGAAAATGTGATCAATGTAAAACACTGGCGCTGTGCATTTACTGCAAGCCCTGGGTTTGATGGTTATAACACGTCTGTGCAAAATGCGAGCTCCTACATGTGGAATTCTTTATGGGCCATGCTGCGGTTTTAATCCGAGACGACTTTCTCAAAGGACAGAGGTTTAGGATAGGGCACACGTCCGCATACAAATACGCACGCACAGATATACACACACACACGCACAAAGTAACACCCTGCTCACACGAGCATCGAAGCATTCATGCTCATCTCCTGTTTTATATTCCTGAGCCAGGGGTAGTAATTCCACATTCCTTTGGCAGGGGTAAGTATATTCAAACAACCACTGTGTATTCCTCTACAAAGTGAAACTCGTGGTATGGGGACGATGATCTGAGTCAACCCCAAACCAGGATTTGAACTCGCAAACTTCTGATTGCAAATCTGGCTAGCAAGACGAATATCTTACCAGCAGCAATTGCCCAAGCAAGAAAACCTTCGACCGATTTTAATATTATGGGTCTTGTAAATAAGAATGCCACTCACTGGGTTACCAGTAGTTCCTGGCAAGAGCACTCCATCTATATGATGGGACCCTGTTCAACACAAAGGGCAAGATGGCATACACATCCACAACCATAAAACACCAACACGAACATACATTTTAACGTACACAAATACGCACACAGACGGAAACATAAACACGCATACACCGACATGCAAAGACAAAGGTCTCTCGTATAGCCTGAACAGACTGTAGGGGCAAGTGCTGTTAGCGAGCACCTATGCAGACTGGCACGGCACACGAGGGGGGGGTGGGTGGCCAGCATCATGCCCGGCCGCCTTTGCATCCCCAGTGACGATGTTTACACACCACACCAGCTACACACTTGAGGCTGAGTCGTCGACCTACATACACACACGTATGCACACATACACACGAGGTACACGCACACACATAGTAAACACACTCTGCAGTCTACTCATCCGACCGTACAAACACAGGTCTCCCGCTGACACAGACTGCTGGTAAAGTGCCCTCAGTCGGCACTTACTTAAGGGCTGTGAGTGGTGTTGAAAGCGCAATGCAATCCCGGCCGTATTTGTCTCCTCCAGAGCCAACGATAAATGACCACACCGCACCAGGAACTCATTTTAGGCTGAGCCGACCTACACGCATGCGTGCGTGGCCCAGCTTTTAAATACAGAATTCTGTATTATCATTGAAGCAGTAATACATTGTTACTTTGGTCACATAACTGTATTAATGCTGGTAGGAACCTCCTGGTTACACCAGCCCACAGGGGATTATTGTGTCCGTCCGTCGTGCATCCAAAAATGGGAGGGGTGGGGCTGGGTGGAGAGGGGAGGGTGGGGAGGGGCTGGGTGGGGGTGGGAGGGGTGGGGCTGGGTAGAGAGGGTGGGGAGGGGCTGGGTGGGGAGGGACTGGGTGGGGAGGGTGGGGCTGGGTGGAGGGTGGGAGGGTGGGGGCTGGGTGGAGGGTGGGAGGGTGGGGGGTGGGTGGAGGGTGGGAGGGTGGGGGGGCTGGGTGGAGGGTGGGAGGGTGGGGATGGGTGGGGGTGGGTGGGGGCTGGGAGGGTGGGGGCTGGGTGGGGGGTGGGAGGGTGGGGGCTGGGTGGGGGTGGGAGGGTGGGGGGGGGCTGGGTGGGGGGTGGGAGGGTGGGGGCTGGGTGGGGAGGGGCTGGGTGGGGGGGGGCTGGGGAGGGGCTGGGTGGGGGGGAGGGGTGGGGAGGGCTGGGTGGGGGGTGGGAGGGGTGGGGAGGGGCTGGGTGGGGGGTGGGATGGTGGGGGCTGGGTGAGGAGGGGCTGAGTGGGGAGGGTGGGGCTGGGTGGGGAGGGGCTGGTCACCCCGTGGTGCCCTTATAAAACTCAACGTTTAACCTGCTCACGCCGGCTTGTGCCCGCCCTCACAGTCGGGCATTTTTGCGGAATACACCACGCCGCCGTTGACCCTGCCCATTGACCGAGCAACCCAACGTTCCTACCAGCTCCCTCCGCAGGAGGAATGTGTTTGGCTGTGTCGGGTGGAGGAGGGTTTACGACACACATTTTACTTACGAGACGCGATTCCAAAATAAATCAATTATTAAGTGCTACATAGTCCACCTCGGTCCATGTTAAACTGTAATTCCATGTTAAACTGTAATCCCATAGTGAACTGGACTAACATGGTACAACTATTAAAGACTCTTTACTAGTTTTATTTTATTTTACCAGGTCAGAAGCGACATGGCTATCACAAATGATAGTTCAACGAAGTGGCTGATCATGTTGACATTTATAGCGGCCAAATACTCTAAACGCAACTGGTCTCCCACGGTAAACCACTACTCCCATGGAATAGGTGAACCGGGATGATCCTACAGTACTCAACACTACAGCACACAAAGGCAAAGGTCCCCCGTGTAGCCTTAACAGACTGTTGGGGCAAGTGCTGTTAGCGAGTAGCACCTATTGAAGACCGGCGATGTTTGCTACACACCGCACACAAAGTACTAATTTGAGGCTGAGTCTACCTAGGGGTGGCCCATGACCGGTTCAGATAATCGAAATCGGGTCGCCAGGTTCATCGTGCAGCGTGGCGCTAACCACTACGCCACCACTCCCTCACATATACAGAGACAAAGATCCCCCGTATAGCCTTCACTGACTGTAGGGGCAAGTGCTGTTAGCGAGCATCCACATATACAGTCCCATGATCACACACACAACACACACATATATATACTTACACATCTGTATTCACAACACGACACAATACACAACACACACCCTGCACACCACACGTAACATACAAACAACATAATATCATACCACACACACCGACACACAACACGACACACCACCCTACATATACACCACAACACACACCACACAACACACACAACAGTACTGCACACACACCAATGCTGTACTGTACACGCTCTTAAATCACAAAACACACACGCGGTCACACAGAACACACTGTACAGTACTGTACTCACACTGTACAGCACTGTACTCAGTCACATACACTGTATATCACTGGACTCACACGCACACTGTGCAGCACTGTACTCAGTCACACAACACACTGTACAGTACTCACAGTCATACACTGTGCACACAGCCACACACACTGTACAGAACTGTACTCGTACGTACTGTACAGCACTGTACTCAGTCACACAACACACTGCACAGCACTGTACTCACAGCCACACACTGTACTCACAGCCACACACTGTACAGCACTGTACTCACACACAGCACTGTACTCACAGCCACACACTGTACTCACAGCCACACACACTGTACAGCACAGTACTCACAGCCACACACACTGTACAACACTGTACTCACACACACTGCACAGCACTGTACTCACAGCCACACACTGTACTCACAGTCACAACACACTGTACAGCACTGTACTCACCGTAGACACGCCAGCGCTGTGAAGACCGAGCGCTGTGGTTACACGAGGGGGTAGCCAGCACCACGCCCGGCCGCCTTTGTCTCTCCCCCAGTTACTACACACCGCACCGGGTACTCATTTGAGGCTGAGTCGACCTAGGGGAGCCACCGTGATCGGGAATCGAACTTAGGGCTCGCCGGGTTTGGTCCGCGCGGCGCGCTAACCGCTGCACCACCGCTCCCCACCAACTCGCACAAAGACAAAGGTCCCCCCGGTGTAGCCTCTAACACTGTAGGGGCAAGTGCTGTTCGCAGTCAGCACCTGTGAAGGTCGGCACGGCACCACGTGGCCAGCAACCACGTCCCGGCCGCCTTTGTCTCTCCACCGCAGCAGGTGCTCATTTGAGGCTGAGTCGACCTAGGGGAGGCCCAGGACCGGGTTCAGATAATCGTCACCGGTGTTGGCCGTGAGCGGGAATCGATCTCGGGTCGACCCGAGATCGATTCCCGCTCACGGCCACCAACATCCAGTGACGATTATTTGTACCGGTCCTGGGCCTCCCCTAGGTCGACTCGGCCTCAAATGAGTACCTGGTGCGGTGTGTAGTAAACATCGCCAGCTGTGGAGACAACCCAACAGTCTACTCTAGAACATTAATCATAAGTCGATAATCTGTAACACTAACACTATCTTTAACACTAAACCATGTCTCTAACAGTTATCTTTGATACCAATTTTATCTCTAACACGACTCCCTAAAACTAACCCTATCTCGAACACTAAGGGGCCGTCCATAAATGACGTCACGCGATTTTGGACGATTTTTGACCCCCCCCCCCCCGTCAAATATGACGTCACAAAGCTCTGCCCCCCCCCCCCAAAAAAATATATAAACATGCTTCAAATCGCTTTAAACTATTGTCATTGTAGTGCGTATTTAATGTGGCGCTGCACTCTGATGTTGTAGGAGAAAACATTTATTAAAAAGTATATTTTATGAAGTAGAACGTGTTGTCTATATTTATTTAAAGTTGCGTATTTTTATGTGACGTCACATTTCTCACCCCCCCCCCTCCTCGTCACACATCGTCACAAATGTCTGACCCCCCCCCCCCCCTAAGTGCGTGACGTCATTTATGGACGGCCCCTAACGTATCCGAACCATAACACTATATAACATTAACCATATCTCTAACACTAACGTTAGTTACCTCTCGACCCCTAACTTTAAACCCAGATGTAATATCACCCTAATCCCCAATACTAATAATACACACGATACCGACCTTATCGATACTATTACTCATCATCAGAGTAACTCCTACATCCAGCACAAACATTATCTTTCTCTATACAAACCCTGTTGCAAACCACACCAAAAACACCACTCAACACCTGTCCACAATGCAAACAAAGTCATCAACAGTTGCTGAATTACTCAATCGTGACCCTCTTTTCTCAGGACACCATCAGAACAAATTCGCGTAAATATGATCGATCCCACAGCAACAGTGACACGGATACACCTGTGGACCGGTTTCATGCTTTATACCACTCATCAGTACAGCCTAATCACCAGACCACACACAGCACGGGGTCCATCATGAGCTTGGTGGCCCATGCCAAAGACCATCAACCCACCCCCTAGAAGCCCCCCGAGCCCCCCACCCCGACCCCCCCACCCCGAGGCCCCCACCCCGACCCCCCCACCCCGAGCCCCCACCCCGAACCCCCCACCCCGACCCCCCCACCCCGAGGCCCCCACCGCGACCCCCCCCACCCCGAACCCCCCCACCCCGAGGCCCCCACCCCGAGGCCCCCACCCCGAGCCCCCACCCCGAAGCCCCCACCCCGAACCCCCCACCCCGAGCCCCCACCCCGAGCCCCCCACCCCGAACCCCCCACCCCGACCCCCCCACCCCGAGCCCCCCCACCCCGACCCCCACCCCGAGCCCCAACTACCGACCCACCCCCCACCCCCGACCCCCCCCCCCACTCCGACCCCCCACCCCGACCCCCCACTCCGAGCCCCCCACCCCGACCCCCCCCACCCCGAACCCCACTCCGAGCCCCCCACCACGAGGCACACACCCCGACACCCCCACTCCTAGCCCCCCACCCACGACACCCCCCACCCCGGAGCCCCCCACATCCGACCCCCCCACCCCGACCCCCCCACCCCGACCCCACCCCGGAAGGCCCCCACCCCGAGCCCCCCACCCCGAGCCCCCACCCCGAACCCCCCACCCCGAGGCCCCCACCCCGAGCCCCCACCGCGACCCCCCCACCCCGAACCCCCCCCACCCCGAGGCCCCCACCCCGAGGCCCCCACCCCGAGCCCCCACCCCGAACCCCCCACCCGAGCCCCCACCCCGAGCCCCCCCCACCCCGAACCCCCCACCCCGACCCCCCCACCCCCGAGCCCCCACCCCGACCCCCCACCCCCGACCCCCACCCCGACCCCCCCACCCCCGAGCCCCCACCCCGACCCCCCCCCCACCCGAGCCCCCACCCCGACCCCCCCACTCCGAGCCCCCCACCCCGACCCCCCCACCCCGAACCCCCCACTCCGAGCCCCCCACCCCGAGGCACACACCCCGACCCCCCCACTCCGAGCCCCCCACCCCGACCCCCCCCCACCCCGAGCCCCCCACTCCGACCCCCCCACTCCGAGCCCCCCCACCCCCGACCCCCCCCACCCCGAACCCCCACCCCGAGGCCCCCACCCCGAGCCCCCCACCCCGAAGCCCCACCCCGAACCCCCCCACCCCGAGGCCCCACCCCGAGCCCCCACCCCGAACCCCCCACCCCGAGCCCCCACCCCGAGCCCCCCACCCCGACCCCCCCCCACCCCGAACCCCCACCCCGAACCCCCCACCCCGAGGCACACACCCCGACCCCCCCACCCCGAACCCCCCACCCCCGAGGCCCCCACCCCGAGCCCCCACCCGAACCCCCCACCCCGAGCCCCCACCCCGAGCCCCCCACCCCGAGCCCCCAGTCCGAGCCCCCCACCCCGAGGCACACACCCCGACCCCCCCACTCCGAGCCCCCACCACGACCCCCCCACTCCGAGCCCCCCACTCCGAGCCCCCACCCCGAGGCACACACCCCGACCCCCCCCACTCCGAGCCCCCCACTCCGAGCCCCCCACCCCGAGGCACACACCCCGACCCCCCCACTCCGAGCCCCCACCACGACCCCCCCACTCCGAGCCCCCCACTCCGAGCCCCCACCCCGAGCCCCCCACCCCGAGCCCCCCACCCCCCCCGACTGTTACGACTTCCGAATAGCCTGGAACTGACTCCGAGATGGGGTGAAGATGGACGGATGTGTCATGTTGACGCTGGTGAGATCTTTACAAAGCTGAGCTGCAGCAGCAGCAGTAGCAGCAACAGCAGCAGCAGTAGCAATAGCAGCAGGAACAGCAGCAGTAGTAGCAGCAGCAACAGCAGTAGCAGCAGCAGTAGTGGCAACAGCAGCAACAGCAGCAGCAACAGTAGTAGCAGCAGTAGTAGCAGCAGTAGTAGCAGCAGCAACAGCAGTAGCAACAGCAGTAGTGGCAACAGCAGCAACAGCAGCAGCAGCAACAGTAGTAGCAGCAGTAGTAGCAGCAGCAACAGCAGTAGTAGCAGCAACAGCAGCAGCAACAGTAGTAACAGCAGTAGTAGCAGTCCCCCCCCTCCCATCATAGCGCCCCCTATAGCAGCAGCAACAGTAGCAGCAGCAGCATCTGCAGCAGTACCCCCCCATCATAGCGCCCCCTATAGCAGCAGCAACAGTAGCAGCAGCAGCATCTGCAGCAGTACCCCCCCATCATAGCGCCCCCTATAGCAGCAGCAACAGCAGCAGCAGCGTCAACAAGCAGCAGCAGCAGCGAGCAAGCGGCTCGGCTCATGACGCGTGGTGTGTGTTGGGGGAGACAGGGAGCAGAGAGAGAGAAACAACACAGAGAGAGACGCGAGACACGGAGCACACAGAGAGATACACACAGAGACAGAGACACAGAGAGAGAGACACAGAGAGAGAGACACACAGAGACACACAGACACACAGAGAGACACACAGAGACACACTCACACACAGAGACACACACAGAGACACACACGCACGTGTGAGACACACACACACAGACACACAGAGAGACACACACACAGAGAGACACACATACACACACACAGAGACACACACAGAGACACACACGCACGTGTGAGACACACACACACAGAGAGACACACACACAGACACACAGAGAGAAACAACAGAGAGAGATAAAGACGCAAGACACGGAGCACACACAGACACACACACACGCAGAGACACACACACACAGAGAGACACGCACACACACAGAGACACACACTCAGAGACACACACAGAGACACACAGAGACACACACACACAAACACACAGAGACACACACAACACACACAGAGACACACACGGGATGTACCTCGAGACACACACGCTCGTGCGGAGACACAGAGACAGTCCTGTTGGTGGTGTGTGCACGTAAGAGACACGTCGGAGCCGACAGGCGACATCATCGACTTGGAAACACGGAGCCAGAGAGAGGAGAGAGAGGATAGAGATAGATGATAGAGAGAGAGAAGAGAGATGATAGATAGAGAGAAGAGAGAGAGAAGCGAGAGAGGATAGAGGAGAGAGAGGAGAGAGAGATAATCGCGCACGCACGAACGCGCAACGATAATCGACTTGGTGCGCGGCGGGGCTAGAAGACAGCGGAGACTTTAAAGGAGACGCAAGCAGCTTGAGTCGAGACGCAGATGGGAGCGAGACGACAGCCGAGATAAGAGAGACACCGAGCGAGGAAGAAGACACGATCGGATAGACACCAGAACCACCACCAGCAGCACCACCAGCAGCACTTGAGACGCACGTGGAGTCGCTAGGCACACGCGCCGACTTACACGCACGTGCGTAAGGCACATTCCAAGACGCACACACGCGGACACGCACACACGGCGAGAGGGATACACAGGAAGACAAGACGACTCTGTGCTTCATTAGAGGCATGCATAGGGGGATCACAGGCCATGTGTCACTAGGCAGTGTAGAGTGACGATCAGCGCTGTTATTCCTCGTTAGGTCTTTTGGTGCTGCTTGAGTCGGAATACCGTAAGGCACATTCCAAGACGCACACACGCGGACACGCACACACACACACGGCGAGAGGGATACACAGGAAGACAAGAACGAATCTGCGCTTCATTAGAGGCATTCATAGGGGGTCACAGGACATGTGTCACTAGGCAGTGTAGAGTGAAGATCAGCGCTGTTGTTTCTCGCGACTTCACCTAGAATCGGAATATCGGCGTGTGTCAAAGCCGGGCTATGAACCGATGTGGTTCACGTTAGTGTACAATGCCGTGTGACTTGCAGCATAGCTGCTTGTATGATAGAGCACATGTGTAGTCGTGTCTGTGTGTGTCTGTGGCATAGGCAGTTAGGCAGCATACGCAGTGAGAGGTTGGAAGGCAAAGCAGCAGCGCACACACAACACGTGCGCGCGCGTGTGTGTGTTAGCAGCACGCGTACCTGTAGTTGTAGTTACTGCATCGCATGTAGCGTTGGGATTAGAGTCCCGTGTGTGTGTGTAGTTATGTATACACATGTGGTAGGCGGTGATGCAGTGGGAGCTTGTGTTTGTGTGTGTATGATGTAGTAGTAGTAGTGTGTGTGTTATGATATTAGAGGCAGTCAGGCAGGGGGTATGTGCAGTGTATGGTACATGCAGGGTGTAGTGCAGTATCTATATGGTACAGGCAGGATGAATGTGTAGTGTATGGTATAGGCAGGGTGTATGTGTAGTGTATGGTACAGGCAGGTGGTACGTGTAGTGTATGGTATAGGCAGGTTGTATGTGTAGTGTATGGTACAGGCAGGATGTATGGGTAGTGTATGGTATAGGCAGGGTGTATGTGTAGTGTATGGTATAGGCAGGGTTTATGTGTAGTGTATGGTATAGGCAGGGTGTATGTGTAGTGTATGGTATAGGCAGGGTGTATGTGTAGTGTATGGTATAGGCAGGGTGTATGTGTAGTGTATGGTATAGGCAGGGTGTATGTGTAGTGTCTATATGGTACAGGGAGGGTGTATGTGTAGTGTAGGGACGAATGGTAAACGATGAGGCTGCGAACGGGGCTCCTGCTACGGGCTCTGTCTCTGCTGGGGGTCGTGGCCGTGGTGATGCTGCTGTGGATGAGCTCCTTGGGTGGCTTCGGAGACGTGTCCGTGAGTACCCGTCGATCCATCATCCACCTACCCCATCCACCAGTGCCTGTGTACAATCAGTCTGTCTGTGAATACACTCAACAGTTTATGCGTCTCCATCTTTCCAGGAATGTGTCTATCCATCTCACGTCAATTCATCCATCCGTGTTTCTGTCCGTCCGATCAGTTCATCCGTATATTAATCAACTCTGCTTATTGGTTTATCCATCTTTATATATCTGGCCTTATGTCCATCCACTCCATATGTGCAATCTCCAATTCCTCCATGTCTCTAGCAATCCCTCTATACAGCCAGCCAACTTTCTGTAAGTAATTCTCTATGCCAATCCCTCCGTCCACCAATTCGTGCGTAAATGCCATCAAGTCTGCTGTATTCATCAATGTCTATATTTTCATCCTTCTACACATCCAACCACAACAACACCAGCCCGTCATTAAGTCAATATATCCATGCCCACGAGCATCCATCCATCCCCTCGATTCGACCATCGCGTTTATCCTTTTATCCACCAAACTATCCATCTAATCAATCATCCATACACCCCTCTATGCAGCTCTCTATATAAGCATCTACTTATCAAGGTATATGTCTAGCCATCCAATCATCCAGCCACAAATCCACGTAAATTTTCATTAATCTCGCCATCCTCTCTATCCACGGATGCACCTCATCATCCATCCATCCCTCCCTCTGGTCACACATCTCTCTATCAAGACCTGCATCCCTATGTCCATCCATATACGCAACAATTCATCCCTCTGATCGTCAGTTAATTCGTGATTCTATCTAACCACCCATCGCTCGTTTCATCACCCACATAATCATCCATCCAATCCACTCTTCATCCCTCTATCCAAGCTCACATGCCTACAACCATCAACTTCCCCCATCCACACTTACGTCCCCTTCTGCCATCCCTTGCCTGAATGTTGCTTGCAGCGCACGCGACGCGCGCCTTGGCTTGATTATACTTCCTTGTGCTCTATCGGATTCCCTTCACCATTCATTGATGATAATGGCAAGGTACATACTTGTAAGTGTGCAAATGTGTAACATATGTCTCTGCATAGCATGTACAAAGACACGAAGATCTCCCGTGTAGCCTTCACAGACTGTTGGGGCAAGTGCTGTTAGCGAGCACCTATGAAGGCCGGCACGGCACACGAGGGGGTGGGTGGCCAGCACCACGCCCGGCCGCCTTTGTCTTTCTAATGGTGATGTTTTTACGCACCGCACCAGGTACTCATTTGAGGCCGAGTCGACCTAGGAGAGTTCCGATAATCGTCACTAATTTTTGTCGTGAGCAGGATTCGAACTGGGGTTCGCTAACCGCGCGCTGCGCTTTGTGTGTACACAGACACACATGCCCACATGTATGTCTTTGTGTGTACAAAGACACACATGCCCACATGTATGTCTTTGTGTGTACAAAGACACACATGTCCACGTGTATGTCTTTGTGTGTACAAAGACACACATGCCCACATGTATTTTTTTTGTACAAAGACACATGCCCACATGTTGACATGTATGCACACCATGCTGTTAACACCAATTAAAAACACTCCAATTGCATTATACAGCAGCTGTGCGGTGATGAATCAATATAGCTGGTACTGCAGATATTTTGTATGGTACCTGGACCCGTCATACTAACGTGGAATTTCCACTACTTGCTCAGGGCACAAGTGTCGACATGCACTACCCAATACTTGTTTAGGCAACGGTGGCACCTCATGGGTTCGATATAGCCCCGTGTGTGCGTGTGTATTACAACTATCTATGCTGAATTGCGTTGTGTGTACCCGGCATGTAAGCATGCTGAACTTCTTTCGCACCGTACGTATCCCGCGTACCCTCCACATGCGTGTGCCTATGTGCTGTGGAATCTTTCAGCCTCACCTCGCAGTTGATAGAGAATGGCAGCCCTCCGTCGTTCACTCTATGCCTTAATGTGGAGATCCATTTATTGGATATTGGTTCTATACAATAATGCCTTAGTGTGCACGGCGTACGTGTGTGTGGTGTGTACACGTGTACGCGTGTATGCATGTGTGTGCATGCGGTGTGAGCAGGCGATTCCCGGCCACAGCCAACATCGGTGGCAAATTCCTGAACCGGCCATGGGTTTGTCCAAGGTCAACTCAGCCTGAAATAAATGTGTGCGGATATCGGCATTGATGTGGCCACACCATTACACGTGAGCGCTGTTCTAGCCCTAACAGGTGCTCGCAAATAGGACTTGTCTCAAAAGTCTGAGAAGGTTGCACGGACGATGTACGTCATCGCGATGTACGTCATCACGCGCTGGTTTTATATTGTATCTGCCGCGCGTGTTACGAGCAGGGGCAGTGCCGGATTATCTTGGTAGCAAAAGTAGCCTCGTATGTAGTAGCTATTACATATTTAGTAGCTATTACATATGTAGTGGCTATTAAATATGTAGTAGTAGCTACGGGCCCCGCACTTTCAAGGGCCCCGCGCTAAATGCTTTCAAGCTATCAATTCCGGTTCAGTGATTCTGCACTTGCTCTATTACTATAGTACTATACCGCCTTCAACTTTTATGAACGACTGGGTGTTTAAGGTTAGCGATTTGTCGTATTATCTGCTGTATAGCAAATTAAAAAATGCAATTACTTTACTATGCAACTTAAAAATGTGTGTTTTAATATTTGTGTTTTTTATTTTATTTAGGGCCCCTTTGTAACATATACTACAGGCCCCACACTAGCTTAATCCGAGCACTGAACAGGGGATGTCACGTACCGCATTGGGCCATTAAGCTGCAGGGAATGACTTCTTGGCCGTTCATCGACGATAATTAATGAGGCGTCACCCTCACACTCGTGTTCCCCACGTAATCGCAAACATCGGTAGTTCCAACAAGTGCGCACCTGTGTACGTGAGCGCGTACGAGCCCACGGACAGATCGTGTTGGTGGTGATCATGCTGCTGCTGCTGCTGCCGCTTTGCGAAATCGTTCCCCGAGCGTGAATAAGGAGTGCAGTCAGGCTGTGGATTTTCAAGGGAAAGAATACAATCGGTGACGTTTCGAGCAACCCTTATGCAATCTATCTCTCCGGCCTCTTCGATGTATGCGCTACATAAAGGGCCATTGGCCAAAACGTTGCACATCGTAAAGTTTAACTTTGAATGCCACAGTGTTAAATTTTGATTTAAAGCTTTTCGTGACTGCAGGGATTCATATTCTTGGTTATTTCGGTAAAGTGACCACGACTGAAAGCACCAAGAATATGCCACAGTGTTGTTGACGGACGTTTTGAATGTTTGTTGTTGTTGTTATTTATGGACAGATGTGCTGGCCACCTTTGTTGGGATTTTATTTTGTATCACAATTGACCGAGCGCACAGACCCAAAGGTAGTAACTCAAAAGCGTTCAGCAAAGGAGCACTTACGGCCGTACAGCAGATAGGAAATGGGACTTTTTTTTATTAACCAAATGGGACCTTTTTTGCCAGGATTGCCAAGTAAGGGTAAAGCCTATTCTCATTTTTCTATTTTTTGGTTCTTTCGGTAAAGTCATGTAGATAGGAAAATAATAAAAAGATGAAAAAACCCACGACGTTTCGATCGCAACACAAGCAATCCTCATAAGGTGAACAAATGCAGCAGGTGGACTGCTGATTTTTTTTTATCATTTTATTATTTTTCTACCTACGTGACTTTACCGAAAGAACCAAATAATATGAATTCCTGCAGTCACGGAAGCTGTAAGTCAAGAGCTATCCTCATTATTTTCATAATTTTTATTTCATACAGCAGATTAGAACTAATACGTTTCCAGAATTGAGTGAAAGTTATAGTAACGTGCGAATTGCGTTGCTGTAAAAAAGTCCCTGTCCCCCCCCCCCCGAAGCCGGCAACTAATCACAGCGATGATAGTGCAGCGAGATAATAGCTAACACATGTCCTTGAATTGAGCCAGGGTCAGAGGAACTTGGGGGGGGGGGGGAGGCAACGGAAGTTCGGGAGTTGAGCCGAGCGATGAGAATAAGGAGAGAGAGAGAGATAGAAAGAGATAAATGCTGTGCCCTGCAATGCAGTGATTGGAAACGCAGCGCGGGTGAAGATGCAAAGAGAGAAGTAATCCGAGCGAGCGAGCGAGCGCTCTCCATGGACGGGAGAGCTAGCAAGGTGTAAAGCTCATGGGGCTACAACGGCCACGGTGATAGCCGTAAAAGATTGACAAGGGAAGTGACCACGACGTTGAGCGAGTATGCCGGAGTGAAGCGGGTAAAAGTCCAGGAGGCTGAATCAACCCAACCGGTCGTTTCAAATTTCAACGATTCACCACCCGCACGCCGTGTCGGTCATGGGGGTTGTTCATTTTTGTTTTACCAAAATGTAACAATGCCGGTTTAGTGCCGGCTGAGGGAGGGCAGTGCCGCTTCTGTTATCGTGTGCCAGGGATGCGAGCCGTGGCCGAGCGTCAAACTCCAGTCGGCGTGCTAACCGCTGCCCCACAGCTCCTCACGATGGTTTTTATCATCGGTTTTCACCACCCCCCCCCCCTCCACGAGGTCAAGAAAGCCTTTCAAGTATGGGGGGGGAGGCGCAGGCTGCGGCATAGATACCGTGCAGGCAACGCACTTATACACACAATACGAACCACGTGGCTGGCTAACCCTGCAAGTGACTTTGGGCAGCTGTCAGCTCCATCAACCCGTGCACGCCAAGGGAGATGTTCAAGTGCCATGAGTGGGGGGGCTGGAGGGGCGGTGCGTGGCGGAGCGGTGGCGCAGCGATTAGCGTGTTGCGCTATGAACCCGCCGACCCGAGTTCGATTCCCGCTCACGGCCAACACCGGTGACGATTCTCTGGACCGCTCCCGGGCCTGTCCTAGGTCGACTCAGCCTCAAATGAATACGTGTAAAACATCGTCACTGGAGAGACAAAGGCGGTCGGGCGTGGTGCTGTGGCCACCCACCCCCTCGGGTGCCGTGCCGGCCCTTCATAGGTGCTGCTCGCGAACAGCACTTGCCCCAACAATCTGCTAAGGCTATACGGGGATCTTTTGTCTTTGGTGTGTGGGCGGTGATGATGCGCAAGGGATAAGTGGTCTTGATGGAGTAGGGAGGGGTGGGGCGGCCGCATTTCCACCAGAAAGGGTTGAGAAGGAACCACTTGGATGAAGCACAAACGCAAGTCGAGTGAGGCTCTGCTCGCGATTCAACAGCGGCCCGTTATCCATCAGCGCGTTTGTTTCAAAACAATGAGGTCACCCCGCTTTTATTGCACGCGTGTGCACGTGCACGGGCCTTTTTGTAAATCCATTTTTGGGCACCCACGCAAAGCCCTTTGCGGGCCTTGGGTTATTTCACCAGACCATCACCACCACCACCACCATGCTGGTTAATGCGGGTTGGTGAAGGGTGAGTTGTAAAGCGATGGAAGCACAGAAGTAGAGTGTAAAAAAAATGGATCTTGCTGAAATGTCGTCACGGGAATTCATTTGGCAGTCGCTTATTCATGCCCATCACGAAGGTTCTTAGATCGAAACAAGAAGACTTCTTCACAATTCTGGCAAATCGCCCGATGAAGTCGGTTGTGATCACCAGCGAAACGTCGTACTCAAATTGTGAATGTTGTGGGTTTACTATCCAACACACCGGACTGCTGATGTGGTGACAAACCTCACTGATTGGCCGCGTCGGGTGGTGGCGACGTTAACGACACATTTTATATTTACGCGTTCTAACCCAAAGAAACCTTTGTGACTAATAATATTGGTCACGAAAATCCAACTGCGAGCTAATTCGTGCACGGTCCAGGCACCACCCGGCTGATCCTTGAAGCCGCTGAGGCCAGCACGGCTCGAGCTGTAGCGGGTGTAAACAATCTCACAATGGGGGACAGATTCCTTAATGCACTTAGGACACCCGTCCCAAGAGTTATTGCCGTGGCCCAAAATACACTCCCCGTTTAGTTATTTTCCCCTCGGGACAAGACCGTTGAAGTCTGGCGTGTGTTTCTTTTTATTGCGCGCGTTCCCACAGCCCACAGGGACGCGCATTAATGCGGCTTATCCCGCGACATTTCTGGGAGGCTTTTTGTTTTTTTTTTCCTTCACGCAATGTTTTCTTGGCCATGCAGGCAAGAAACTCGCAGACGGACAAGACGGGACGAACCCCATGCGCCACTTTGTCGAGCAAACGACGTCCCCCTGAGGTCAGCTTCGGTCGAGGGATTTCCACAGAAATTTGTACTTTAAAAAAAATGTCTTGTTATTTTTCTTCTCGATAATTTATCGCCAATTACGGTATGCCGCATGCCGGGGGCTGCGTTCGTAAATTTTATGGTAGGATTTGTTCGAGGCTTAATCTGAGAGCAGCGAGCTTGCCACAAAAACAAAGATCCCCACCCCCCTTAACAGCCTTGGTGGAGCAAGTGCTGTTAGCGAGCACCTATCAAGGCCGGCACGGCACACACGAAGGGGTGGGTGGCCAGCACTGCACCCGACCACCTTAGTCTCCCCAGTGGTGATGTTTACACATCGCACCAGGTACTCATTTGAGGCTGGGCCGACCTAGGGGACGGGCCCAGGAACGGTTTCAGATAATCGTCAGTGGCGTTGGTGGCCGTGAGCGGGAATCAAACTCTGGTCGCCGGGTTTGTAACGCAGCGCGTTAACCGCTGTGCCACGCTCCCCACTTGCCACACACGCACGCGCACACACACGCACGCACGCGCACACACACGCACGCACACACACATGCACGCACGCGCACACACATGCACGCGCACACGCACGCACGCGCACACACACGCACGCACACACACGCACGCGCGCACACACACATGCACGCACGCGCGCGCACGCACGCGCACACACACGAAAGTTCTGGCTTCATCACAGGTGACCGGGTCCTGAATTCTAACCCCGTGATCTCAGCTGTGCCGCTTCATCGTTCCGACATACCCATTGCGATTTGTCACGAATCACCGGGCTGCGTCCGCCTGCTGCCGCACAAACTAATAACAAAAGTCACAAGTCGCCACAAACTACAGGGCGACGTCTGAGGGCGGTTCGAGCGCTGCGTCCCTGGCGTGGGATGTTCATCCGCGTTATTTTTTTTATTTTTTGTATTCCCCAAAAGGCGCGATAATACCGCAACCCCCCGCTGCCCCTGTCTCGAAGGGGTCGGAAAACGTGCGTCCCAATGCCAAGGGGGAAAACAGTCGCCTCCTCATCGCTGCTTTCATCGTCACTACCACACTTTTCCCTTTCCCGTGAACTCCACCAATTGATGCCTCCACCCCCGTTGAGGGCTTGATCTACCGGACTGTCAACCACGCCGCAAGGACACACGCAACACCCCCCTCTCTCTCTCCCTCCCTCTCTCTGTCGTCTCTGCTGCCTACCTCAAGGCTGCACCACTTCAGAAATCGCCTCCCGTCGCCTCTCTTCTCCCCCAACCAACGTCTCAACTGTGACCCGCCGCAACTCTGATGGTGCTGTTTGTTCCTGGCCGCTTGGTGCTTTGGGCCTTATTGGGATTCTTGGGCCTGTGCTCGGAAACCACGGTAGTGATGGTGGTGATGATTATAATAATAAAAAAAGCAAAGCAGCTGCTGCCGGCTTTGGCGTTCCCAACCTCGAACACGACCCCGCTCGTAAACAGCCCGGCGGTATTTTAATTTGGCCGCGTCGCGCGAATGCAGGACGATCCATTCACAGATACCCCCACTGCTTTTACTATGTATGTACTTCTTTTGCACCGTACGTTGCCAACCGCGCTAATCGGAGCTGCGGGGGAAGGACAACAAACTAAACACAAAAATGAGTTCTAAAGAAATGAGCTTTGATATAGATTTTAAAAAGTGTCACAGCTCCAGTGGCTTCCTGACATCGGGAAGGAAGAGAGCGTTCCAGACGGCTCAGAATCGCATCTGAAAGTGCCGCGCGATGCGGTGACGACCGCCTTTGTTCGATCGTCAGAAGCCTCCCTGGGGTGGTTGAAATGTCGTGTGAACGTTGTGGGAGCGACGGCTCCATGTCCCACAGAGGAGTACTCAAAGAAGAAAAAAAATTAACCCGTAAAAACAAAGTTTTTCACTATAAATCCTTTATATGCGTGGCGGCTAGAGTCCTCTCGTCCTCTGGCTTGAGATGGCTGCCACCTATGGGTCAGATGATTGCATGGCAGCATTAAGCAATTGGTAATTAAATATAATATTTTTGTCCTAAACAGTGTAAAATTTTGGAAAAAAAATTTCACGAACATTAATTGTCACGCACAACGAGTCTGTGTGCAAAATCTCAGCTCGATTGGATCACGGGAAGTGGGTTAAAACACGACCGAAATATTTGCACGGTCGTAAGCGCGCAAGAAAGTGAACTTAATATAAAGGATTAAAAAAGTAAAACGTGTGATCCATTGCGTCGAGATTCGCGGGAGAGGCGTAGAAGAGTTGGAGTCCCGTGTTGTTCTCTATATAAACCGCATCCGTATATTATTAGTTTTTATGAGGAATTAGGAATAAGCAATGGCATTTGCCGGGCACTTTAAATGCCACAAATAAAGCGCCTTTTACATCAAATTTCACCTCCACCGATCTGGTGCCCGGCTGTAGTTCACTACTCTGTGCTTTGGCCTCGTGGGGTATCCACAAATGGATCGCCACCTACTAATTACGAAGCTTTTGAGTGGGTAAAACCCACAGGCGGCTTGTGCCGAGCGGGTTTGCCCAGGAAGAGGTCCCAGGCAACAGCAAAATGCAAATGTGTCTCCCATATCGGACCTGGTTGCTGTGCGAGGCATATTTAATCTCCTGCTTACATAAAGGATAATACCTGTCACGACTAGCACTGCTGCATCGGTAACAACCGAGTGTTCGCGTTTCATAACGCGTATTTCGGAACGAAAGCAGAAAACGGGGGAAATTAAAAATAAATCCTGATCCTTTCGATTTAAAGCTTTCGTGACTGCAGGGATTCATCTTCTTGGTTCTTTCTGTCATTCAGACGCTGTCTTTCTGACAGACCTGTTCTTCACCTGAGGACGGCTGCTTGCGTTGTGGCCGAAACGTCGTGAGAATTATTTAATTATGTTTTATTTTTATTATTTTATTATTTCCATTCTACGTGACTTTACCAAAAGAACCAAGAAGATAAATCCTGATCCTATTGCGGATGGGTTACACATACAGCACGCTTTGTCATTCCACTGCTGGATGAGGACCCCGCGCCACGCCTGCGTGGGCCGTGGGAGCTATGTAGCCATAATTCTTCACCACGCCGGTGAGTGTGGGATTGGCGGGGAGGCTTACGGCGCGAAAATGGATCTTGCTGCACTGCCCTTTGCTGCACACCAAATACAACAGATTCCCCCGTATAGCCTGGAAGAGACTTTAGGGGCAAGCGCTGTTAGTGAGCAGCCCTATTGCTGTCAGATCTCGCAAGCTTAGCTTGCGAGATCTGACGAGGATGGGTGAGAATTCTAGACGATTTGGTAACACTGGTCAACAACAACAACAACAAAAAATTTCTGGCCTGGACTTTTGCAGCTGTTTTAAACTCATTTCAGGGTGCTGATTCCAAATCTGATCTCAGATTTGCTCTATCACATCTCATTTTTATGCTATCGGCATACCCCATTTTAATTGATTTTACCTGATATTAACTCTGTCACTTATGATTGCAAGTTGTTGCGAGTCAGTGACTGCTTTAGTGTTAAAATATGGTGCTGTATTTTTAGGATATTGTGTTTATAATATCATTTTATGTAGATATCCATATTTATTTAATATTTTTCTTCTGCAGTTTTTATTGAAAATGCAATATTTGATATCTCAAAAACCTGATGTGATAGACAAAAACTGATGCCAGACTTGGAATCAGCACCCCAAAATTATCTTAAAACCGTTAGAATATCTTATGCCAGAAAAAAGTGTGTCGACCAGTGTAATAGGGCCCTCTGCTTGTGTGTGATTTACAAGTGCGCGCGCGTGTGTGCGTGTGTGTGTGTGCGCGCGCGTGCGTGTCGGTGTGTGTCGGGGCTGTCAAGCCGCACACGTTTACATAAGGCCCGAACGCTGTCGCGCATCCGATTTGGAGCGGAAGAGCGGACGCGACTTTGTCCGTCCGCGACACAGTGATTTATATTTTTATATTTTTTAAATTTGATTTCCACCTACGTGACTTTACCGAAAGAACCAAAGAGGACAGCCGGCCACGGTCCGCCGCACAGACGTTGGCAAAAACCCACCGCGGCCCCACGCGGAAGGAGTGAGACTCTCAAATCTCTGCACGGATGGATTTGGTAGTCCATTCCTTGTTACCCTTACCGCCTGGCCAGCTTGTAGCCCCAAGCCTACAGCACGCGGGCGGTCTCCCAATCGCCACCACTCACCGAGGCTCAACCTCGCTTTCGCGTCCGAGATGTGACGAGGTCGGGCGATTTTTTTTGGTCGCAGACTTGAAGCGTGATGGCGGCCGTCGTGGATGAGGGTTTTCATGACGTTGAGTCAACGTCAGGGTTGAGATTGCCGACTAACGGTGGCGCATGGCGAAGCGATGAGATCTGGTTCCCTTCAGCTCGGATCTGGTCTTCCCCGATGACCGCTGAGCCACCACCACCACCACTCCCCGACTCTATTAAATTATTAAACTATTTTTTTATTTTACCGAGTAAGGCCCGCTGGAGCTATCTAGCTCTTTTTTTCAGAAGTGACCTGGGCCACAAATGATGGCTCGACGAAGTGGATCACCGCGTGGACATTGATAGCAGCCAAATACTCGAAACGCGTGTTTCTAAATGTGGAGGGAAACACCGGAGGACCTGGGGAGAATATCCAAACTCGAAATATACAGCAGCAGGCGTCAGGATCGGGATCGAACCCACGAACTCCTGTCTACCAGGCGAGGTAGTTAACATCTCCTAGCCACCGTGATGATGATGAGAGAGAGAGACACGCAAACTCCAAATATACAGCAGCAGGCGTCAGGATCGGGATCGAACCCACGAACTCCTGTCTACCAGGCGAGGTAGTTAACATCTCCTAGCCACCGTGATGATGATGAGAGAGAGAGACACGCAAACTCCAAATATACAGCAGCAGGCGTCAGGATCGGGATCGAACCCACGAACTCCTGTCTACCAGGCGAGGTAGTTAACATCTCCTAGCCACCGTGATGATGATGAGAGAGAGAGACACACAAACTCCAAATATACAGCAGCAGGCGTCAGGGTCGGGATCGAACCCACGAACTCCTGCATATCGGTCGAGGTAGTTAACAGCTCCTAGCCACCGTAACTCGGCATCGGCACACCCGTGCCTTCAAACGCACAGACACGCCAGCGACGCACCACCTGCTCTCCCCGCAATCCCCACAACATAAATACGTGAACCGGCAATTAAAATTGCGCGTGGCTTAGATGGCACGTCCGCTGCATCCAGATTGGGCGACTCTTCAGGGTCGTCGGTGTTTTTTCCCTCCCCTCCCTGACGCAGTTTTCACGCTTTGGTGCAGTTGAACCGCCTGCACACTCGAGTCACCAGCGGATCCGCTCGTGCCGAGGGACCCCCACCGCCACCACCCCACCTCCCTTAGCTCAATGTAGGCACCGAGACCAAAACATCCCGAGAGCCTGACGAATCTCATGGTCCCATCCCCCAGCGGTCCACTAACCCCGGGCGTACGGAAACTCAACAAGGCGGGGTGTGGGGGGGGTGCGACAATCAGTGTTACCATACGTTGCTCCGAAGGCCTTCGTTGGGGTCTGCTGCGCCCTACGAAGACGTGAATAAAACGAGTAAATTACTTTGAAGACAAATGTTAAACGCAGACGTGAGTAACGTTACGACCGGCGTGTGTCTGTTGCGCATTCCGCTCCGGCGATCACCCCTTGCCCGTGTGCATGAGGAATGCCCGCAACGCCTGTCGCTTAATTAGATTATTTGCTGCAGCAATTTTCCAGTCCGCTCTGCCGCCGGCGTGAAATAAGGATTTAGAATGTGGGGGGGGGGGGGGGGGTGCTCTGCCTCATCCGGCCCCCACCGACACACGAAGGGGTCGGCGATTCGGTAGCAAACGGGTTTTGATTCCTTACCCGTACCCGTACCCGGCCGCACCAGGGTCGCAAACCGGTACCCGTACCCGGCCGCACCAGGGTCGCAAACCAGTACCCGTACCCGGCCGCACCAGGGTCGCAAACTGGTACCCGTACCCGTACCCGGCCGCACCAGGGTCGCAAACCGGTACCCGTACCCGTACCCGGCCGTACCCGTACCCTACCCGTACCCGGCCGGGTACGGGTAGGGTACGGGTATCGGGTACCTGATTGCGATATCTGGGATGAAGCCATGTTGCAGGCGCGGGTGGGTTGATTCTAGGAACTTGAATTGTGAGAAGAGACAATACGTTGGGAAATGAGTGACAAACGGTGACTCACCAGTGACTCACGGCCTACCCGTACCCGTACCCGGCCGCACCAGGGTCGCAAACAGGTATCCGTACCCGGCCGGGTACGGGTAGCCGGGTATCGGGTAGGGTACGGGTATCGGGTATCCGGTTGCGACCTCTGGTAGAACGCCGACACAGACCTCGATTGAGCCTCTGCGACAAGCAATGCGGCGGCGTGGGCCCTGAGCTGCGATCGGGGGACAGCGCCGCCACGGACGGGCGCCTCCACAAACGCGGGTGACCTCACAGTCCGTGACCTATCGTGGTCGGCACGAGGCCTGGTTTTAGACACGAGGTTTTATTCAATCCCCCCCCACCACTCCACTCATCATAGCCACGCCGCCTCGGCCCCAAGTGACTCAATGTGGAGTGTGCATAGCAATATTCGCCTGCTACTGGCACATCAATGCCCCCGGTCACTCTTGCAAAAGTGAGAGACTACCCTCGTCTCCTGAATTCCCACGTGGTTAAACAAAAACCAAAAAACTTCAAACGCCGTCGACGTAGCCCCAAGTTCAATTCCGCCGCAGTCAACGCTTCGAGGTCACATCAGTGATGCACAGGGGCGGGTGTCAGTTGGAAGGGGCGTTTGTTGCAGTTTTTGTAAGCGTGGCTTATTTATGGAATAGGTAAATCGTCTGGACACAAAGACGTGAACCTGAACGAACCATCACCACGGTGGTATTCTAATTAGCATTGCTCGCAAATTGTTCCACTCTGAATTACAGGCGTACGTGGTTGATACTCCAAGTAAAAAAAAAATCACGAGTTTCCTACTCAAATATTTACAGTGTCTGAAAGGTACGTCTGAAACCATGGAAACTGGCCGGTGTTCGAGACCTGACCAGTACTGCAGTCAGACATTAGCGTCACAGATGAGACCAGATCCGACCAGGAACTGCGAGAGAGATGTTATCTGTCTCGCACGGCACGCAGGGAGCCGTGTGTTCGATCCCATGTTCTCTCCCTGCCCGTGGTGGTTGTGTGGATTTTCTCCGGGTCCTCCGGTGTTGCCCTCCCCATTTAGAAACAAAACGCATCGCCATTATTTAGCTTCGATACATTCCCTCGTGTGATGATGATGATGATATAAGCCACTCCCGTGGGCTATCAGGTGGTGCCACGTTGCCACTAAAGAGAGCGAATATCTGAGTGGGGCTTCACCTGGCACAACAAAGCTATTTAGTTTGTTTTAAGTTTGGATACAAACAGCACGATAGATATCAAGGGCTGGGTAACCTGAATTACCGGAATGTGTCAAATGTGACAATGGGGACAAATATGGCAGGAATTTCATGGTTCGACTTAGCAACAAAAAACAACCTTACATGTGCAGCGAATAAAACAGCCAAAAATAGCCACGGTGACGCTGGAGGAAACCTTGCAAGTCAATGTGCCGCTAAACCTGTATTTCCGCACTCTCACCAGTTTGGAACTATTCTAACAGTTTTCTGTTTCCTATTGCCCCAAACCAACCTGCATACGCCTGATGTCAACCCTTGCTAATAAAGCAGCGCTGAGCCTCGTTACCACTCAGTCGGAACATTTCTATAGATAACGAGTCAACGCACCGATTCGAAAGCACAAACGAAACGTCACAGCGTGACGTTCTGCTCCTCCCGACACTTTCGGCAAAACAACGTTTCGGAACTCGGGCTTCTTCAGGCCTTGGCCCTCAGACCTGCAATGCTCTGCCTGAAGAACTGCGCCTGAAAGCTGAGATCCTCCCATCTCGAAATAAACTACTCAAGACCTACCTAATTCCGAGGTAATGTTAGATCAACTAGAGATATATTTTATTTTTCTGTACAGCGCCTTGAAGCCCTTTGTTGGGTCTGCTGTGCCTTGTAAGAACATTTAATGATCGTAATAATCGTTCAAAAAAAGTATTATCTGGCTCAACCACCTCGATGTAAAATGATAGTTGTTATTATTTCATGATCATCGTTGCTCCACACCAACATCAGCCATACGAAGATGAAGAAGAACACTTGGATGGCTGAGGGGTTGTCAGTGCCAAGTGTCTCCCCTCTCGTACGCACAGCGGTGCTGGGGTTTCTCCCGGGGTTCTCTGGTCCCCCCCTCTTCCCTCCTCCTCCCCCCCCCCCCCGGACACGAAGCTCAGCTCTCAGTCACGCGGTTCATGGGCGAACATCCCCGATGCTGAAGCAGTAGAATGGCTCTTGACTTGTAACAAGGGTCGCGAAAGCCGGGGCTTCATGTGGCAGTGAAGGCTTTTCGCGGCGGTGCGTCGCACGGCTCGACCGACACGTGTTTTCGGGCTTGCATCCTGAAGAAGCTGCCAGCGGCAAGTGGAGCGGAACGTCGGACACTGTGCCGAATTTATTTTAAAAAAAAAACGGAGAGGCTCGGTGAGGCCCTCTCGGATTACTAATTCTCACGGTTGATTATCGGATTCGTTATTTATTTCTTGACATCTATATTTAACGCACTCTTCTTAACGAACGAGCCGGCACTTCTCAAATCCCAAGGGCAGAATCGCATGACCGCACGAGACGCACGCGCGGCCTCATCACCGCACCGCGCAGTACGTGTCCGCACCGCGTGTCGACTGGACGCTCCTCGCGACCGCGCCGCTGATCTGACGAGCGACACCGACGCAGCCTGACGAAGCCCAGCGGGGAGTCCCAGATTAGAACCCCCACCCACCCCAGCCCCCACCCTCCAGCCCGGCGGCGAGGTGAATGGACGGAACGCTACACGACAAGCCCAGTTTGCCCCCCCACCCCCTCCGGCACCCTCGACTCGTCCTGCCTGCCCGACTGGGGACGAGCAGAGCGAATTGAGTCAAGGTCAAAAGGTCACGGACAATGTCCGTTGATGCCACCACCACCACCACACCTCGCCATCCATTCGTTCATTCAATCCCAGTTCCGACCCCTCCCCCCTACCCATTGCCCCCACCTCTGACTTGCCCTTCAGGTCCCGAACCATATTGGTGCCCTCCGCAAGAAATAGATTCGGACTTCTGAACCTTCCTATCGTTCTCCGGTGCCCCACCAAACAAAGTGATGCCCTCCCATACCAACATCGCGATCCGGTCATCGCGAGCAGAACAAAATCCTCGCTCCGCTCGCACGAGGTACCGCTGGTCGTTACGGCAATGCCTACAGACTCCGCGATATCCGAGGCGTTCATTTTCTTTTTTTTGTATTCTCCGGCAAAAGTTTATTTGAGGAAAATTGCTACGTTCCCACTTAGAATTCGTTCTCACGTTTCGAGACGTCCGGCTTCAGTTTTCGAACGTACGGAGCGCAACGCGGAGTCAGCGGTGTAATATACGCGGTGGATTTTGTTGTAAATTAAAAAAACGCGCCGACTTCTATAAAATGGGCAAAAATTGCACGGGCGGTCACGACTTGGGCATCAGCGTCATATATCGCACAGTCCATTAGCTGGGTGAATGATCTCGCGAGTGAGTTCTTGGTCGCGTGATCAATGTAATTTGCCCTTTTCAGGCAGCCGCCGTGTTTAAGTTTGCGAAGCGCCGCTACGACGGGAAGAGGGGGACTCAACGGATCGGAAAGCATCGACAAAATGAGGTGTAGGGGGGGGGGCGTCTCGCTGAGTCTCGGGACGAGTTCGCTTCGACAGGGCGCGACGCGAGAACGGATTACGGCCGACGGTCGAGACTGGTGACGGGAACGGCAGCCGAGGCGGGCGACCGCCGCGGATATGGAGCGGTGAGATGGGTGCATGTGCAGAGGAGTGAGATGGATCGTTCTAAGTGTTGGTTCCCCGACGGTTGGGACTGTGTGTGTGTACGTTCTTTCGCACCGTACGTAGCCAACCGCGCTAATCGGATGTGCCCTGGGTAGGACAACAAACTAAACACACAAGAGCGTTCCAGACGGCCGCAGAAGCGCATCTGAAAGCGCGCGATGGGGCGACCGTCTTTGTTCGATGGCGAGCCAGAAGCCGCTACTGCGAGGATGACCGGAGTTCGCGTGATGGTTTTATCGCTCCTTGACGACATCCGAAGGAGGGCATAGCAAGGGCACGTCCGCCTCGGAGATGGAGCTGAAGAGATGAACGCGCGTGCAGGAGTGAGATGGAAGTGGCAGCAGTGCACTGTGACGGATGGCGACAGCGTGGCGAGTCCTACATCCAGCGGTGGATAGATACCGGCCGATGATTGCATCGGCAATGGCAGTGGATAGACAACCAAATTGAGTGGCAGGGGGCCGGCACGGTGGCAACGCTTGTGCCTCTCGGCAGGGAGGGCCTGGGCTCGATTCCCGACTGGGGCGTCTTCCCGTGCGGAGTTTGCAAAGTATCTCCCTGTCCTGCGTGGGGATTCTCCGGTGAACTCCCACAGCTAAAACATAATAAATGCTACAATGTAACCTGGATAAATTTACTCAACTGGGATGACACAAAGCAGCAACAGCACCCCCCCACATCGCAAACTCATGGCAGGGCCGTCTCCTGAAAGAGGGCGTTGAGACTCGGCGTGAAACGAGCCAAACAATTGCTGGTGTGTGTCTGTGTGTGCGTGTGTCTGTGGGGAGCGGTGGTGCAGCGGTTAGCGCGCTGCGCTACGATCCCAGCGACCGAGTTTGATTGCTGGTCTGCGTGACGAGGTAGCGCCGTCACGCGTCGCGCAGCCCCAGATTCATCACGCCGATTACGCAACCATCGATCGTAAAATTTTACATTTTCACCCCCGGCAGGCGTAGGGCTCACTTTGCAGATTAATCTCTCGCGTTACCGGCAAAGCAAGATGAACAACACGCTATCATCATCGTCGTCATCGTCATGATCATCGTCGTCATAATCACCATGATCATCATCGTCATCATCAATGTCGTCATCATCATGATCATCATCGTCATCATCACCATGATCATCATCGTCATCATCACCATGATCATGATGCCATCATCATGATCATCATCGTCGTCGTCATCCTTGTCATCATCATTGTCGACATCATAATCATGATCATCATCATCACCATGAGCATCATCGTCGTCATCAACGTCATCATCATGATCATCATCGTCGTCATCATCACCCTTGTCGTCATCATCATTGTCGACGTCATCATCATGATCATCGCCAACATCATCGATGCCATCCATGATCCGTCCACAGCATCGGGGCATCAGTAGCTACTGCCGATCCGTCTCGGGCAAGCGCAGACTCACAGTGCGAACGGAGGCCATGTGGCCTCACTGGATAGAGGTCTTGAAAGAAGTGGCGGTACCCACACTTCACCCCACCGCCCATGTCCTGCCTACACTGCTGGTGTAATTCTAGATTTGAAGCTTTCGTGACTGCAAGGATTCATACTCTTAGGCTTTTTCGGTAAAGTCACGTAGGATCACCTTCCTGGCTCCACCCACACCCCCCCCCCCCCATCCTGCACCTCGTCCTCCTTGGCTCCTCCCCCCTCCTCTTACCCTATATAATAATAATGTCCCATCACTAATAACTCTCACTACACTTATTTTGCTGTGCCTTTTTTACACCTGATGAAGGAAGTTTGTGTTGTCTCCGAAACGTCGTGATTTATTATTATATTATTTCTATTATTATTATTTCTATGTATTAAAAACATTTTTTACCTACGTGACTTTACCGAAACAACCTAAGAGTATCTTTTTGGTTCTTTCGGTAAAGTCACGTAGAAGGGAAGTAATAAAATAATAAAAATAAAACATAATAAAATAATTCTCACGACGTTTCGGCCACAACGCAAGCAGCCGTCCTCAGGTGAAGACCAGGTCTGTCGGGGAGACAGCGTCTGAACGGCTGCTTGCGTTGTGGCCGAAACGTCGTGAGAATTATTTTATTATGTTTTATTTTTATTATTTTATTACTTCCCTTCTACATGACTCTACGGAAAGAACCAAGAAGATGAATCCCTGCAGTCACGAAAGCTTTAAATCGAAATTTAACCTAAGAGTACTGCTGGTGTAGGCAGGACATGGACATGAAACAACGGAACGTCGAGTTACGCATTCCACAGACACGTGTCTGTAAATTTTAAAGCCTCGGGGCTGGACTGTTGCCAAATGGAATGCGAAACCATTAATTTTACGTGATGGTTTTTTTTGTGTTCTTGTGCAATCGTCCACGCGCAGGCTGACACACTACCAACGCCTCGCTGCGCTCGCGAGAACCAGGTTTCAAAATCGCGAGCGGCTCTCACAGCCAGATTGAAGCCGAGGGTCTCGGCAGTGCCAGCGCAACGTTTTGCCCTCTCTGGAGAGCGTTGTAATGATCTCACCATTCAGCACAGGACTTGGTTGTTCAGAACGGTTTGGCTTTGAAACCAACCAACCAACCAACACCCGGGCTGTCATTCGTTGGCTTTCAGAACGTCAAATATGGTCAATTTAGCCTCGGCTATATGTGTGCTAACTTTGAAGGTTCTAACGCTTTCTGAACATCATTCGAATTTACGTTAGGCAGTTCGTCAGTCCCGATTATTTGAATACATTTGTAAAAATACACTAACATACTACTCGGTGGAGTGGTGGCACAGTGGTTAGCACTCTACACTGCACTATCAACCCAGTAAACTGAGTTTGATTCACAGCAACAGCAAACATCAGTGGCGAGTGATACCTGAACCGATACACAGCGTGACCCCGTCCTCAATCAACCCGCTGTACTGACCAGTGTGGTGAAGTATAGTCTAAACAAAGATCCCCCGTATAGCCTTAAAAAACTGTAGGAGCAAGTGCTGTGAGTAGCACCTATTAAGGCCGGCACGGCACACGAGGGGGGGTGGGTGGCCAGCACCGTGCCCGGCCGCCTTTGTATCCCGAGTGGCGACGTTTTACACGCCGCACCAGGTACTCATCGGAGTCATGAGTCGACCTAGGGGAGATGCAGGACCGCTTCAAATAATCATCGACGGTGTTGGCCACGAGCGGGAATCCAATCCGGGTCGCCGCGTTCGCAGCGCAGCGCGCGAACCGCTCCACGATCCGCTCCCCACGTGGTCAAGTCCGGTGAAGTATGGTCAAACAAACCCTGTGGCCAACGTGGCACGGGGAGGCCAACATCCAGCCGTGGGTTGCCAGAGGTTCCGTGAAGTAACAATCGTTAATCACGCGCTGGAGCATGACCTCCGTGGAGATGGAATGATGAGATTAGTTTTATGCAACGGCGGTGGCGAGATGGATTTCGCGGCAAGGCAGACCTTCGTTCGGCAGCGGATTGACCGTGACTGATGATGATGATGATCGTGGCGGCAATGCAAGTTATTATTATTCATTATTACACTATACTTTACATTCAGATGGTTTCAATAACTCAGCACTGACAACTGAAGTTCGATGCCAGTGTTGCATAACTGAAACCCTTGTGGTCGCCTACACCAATAGAATTCTTTACAATCGTGTGCAGCCCTTTCGTGAAAGCCACTGCTGGATAAGGGGCCTCCCCATGCCGCGCGGGTCGTAAGGGTTTTTTTTCGACCATACTTCACCACCCTGGCGCTCAGCGCTGCAGCGTCAAGAGTGCCTCTGTCCACGTGGCCGGGTTTGCGAGACGAATGAGAATCGATGTCCGAACCTGACTGCGCCTGAAAGTGATGATGACGATGACGACCGAGTGTGGTGATGAAATTACAGAGGTGGCGGGGATGGCTTGGTGGCCAGAGGGCCGAGCCTTGCAGTGCCGCTGCGAGCCTGGGTTCGAATCCAGATTTCAGCCGACCGCTGATTTAAACCGGGTTCTCAAAGTGTAGCCTCACGATTCTAGATTCACTTGATACAGCTGCCGTGGCTGTGACGGTTCCACCTGAAGACGGAAGCTTGTGTTGCCTCCGAAACGTCGTGATTTTTATTTTATTTTACTTTTATTAATTTTAATTTTTTTTACCTACGTGACTTTATCGAAAAAACATAAGAATATGTAGCCTCACGCCCAGTCGCGAGTTCCTGCACCAAAATAACTCATCGCTCTCAATTCGCGTGCGCACTTAGTTCGGCGCTAGCCCAGAATTAAAATGTAGGGCGGGTGCGCGTGGGGGGGGGGTGTTTCTTCCTGCTCCGTGACGAAATATTTTACTCTCATATGGCAGAGCGAGTGGGAAAGTGCTGCCCTCTACCGTGCGAGTACCAGTGGCCACTCGGCAGGGTCTCGGAAGCAGTCCCGTGCCCACAGGGACGCACTGCTTGCCTGCGAGAGATTTGGGCTCACAAGACGAGCATGTCTTCTTGGTTCTTTCGGTAAAGTCACGTAGAAATCTTAAAGTTTTATGGAATCCCACCCCGTAGTGGCGGTTAAATTTCGATGTAAAGCTTTCGTGACTGCAGGGATTCATCTTCTTGGTTCTTTCGGTAAAGTCTACGTGACTTTACCGAAAGAAGTCTACGTGACTTTACCGAAAGAACCAAGAAAATGAATCCCTGCAGTCACGAAAGCTTTAAATCGAAATTTAAGACAAGTATGGTATTATAAACCAGATCAACGTTCCTAACAGCGCCCGGCAAAACCGGTCTCCATCCCAGGAGCGGCTTTGGAACCATCTCGCAGCGGCTTTTGTCTGGAAAATCGAACAGAGACGGCCGCCGCATCGCGCGCTTTCAGATGCGCTTCTGGGGCCGTCTGGAACGTTCTTCCTTTATTAGGAAGTCACTGGAGCTACCATCGAGATTGAAAACTCGTTTCTTTAGAACTGCCGCTTGTTGTCCTTCCCCCGCACCTCCAATGAGCGCGGTTGGCTACGTACGGTGCGAAAGAAGTTCAACGTACACACACGTACGGCAGCTTTCGCGAATTCCGCTCGGTGCGGCTCGATCGGAGATGCTCCAAGTTGCGTCACCTCGTGGCAGCGCCCACCCTGCCAACCACAGATCACCACCGCCACTCCAACTAAGAATAGCAAAGCCACCCGCCCCTCATCTCCCCCTGCACACACACACACAGCACTAACGTACGCACACACACACACGCACACACACACAGAACCAACGTACACACACGCACACACACAGCACAAATGTACACACGCACACACACAGAACCAACGTACACACGCACACACACACAGCACAAACGTACACACACACACGCACACAGACGCACACACGCACACGCACAGCACCAACGTTTGTATAATTCCGATTTTAATTTGAGACTTCGTTATTAACTGCGGTAATTTGCCGAGCTCCCCGTAATTGAAAGTCGCTTCCCTTTTGTTATCTCCGAGGCACTCCCAGCGTATTATTTATCAATTTTATGAACTTTTTTTTTCTTTTCCCCCCAATTAAGCGATATTTTCTGGGTGTGCTATATTTATGTATTTCCTCCACCACCCCTCGCCCCCCGGGGGGCCCAACCACGCACGCGCACACACACACGCACACACACACACGCACATGTACACACACCCGCACACACGCACGCACACGTACACACACACACCCGCACACAGACACACGCACGCACACACACACATACGCACGCACACACGCACGCACACACACCCGCACGCACACACACGCACGCACACACACACCCGCACGCACACGTACACACACCCGCACACAGACGCACGCACACGCACACACACACACGAACACACACACACGTACACACACGCACACACGCACGCACACGCACACGTACACACACCCGCACACAGACACACGCACACACACACGAACACACGCACACAGACACACACACACGCACACACGCACCTGTCTGGCCGCCAGCAACCCGTCACGGTGGCCACGGTGGGTTGCTGGGCTGGGCATCAATGTGGAGAGATGGTAGCTACCTCGCCTGGTCTCCAGGAGGTCGTGGGTTCGAGCCTGACCGTGACGATGCCTCTATATTAGGAGTTTGCTGCTAGATAAATGTCCACGCGACACGCCAATTCGCCGGGCTATCCCTTGTGATTGCCAGTGTCGCTTCCGAGAATGAGCTGCATAGCTCAGTGGAGCCCTTACCTGGTCAAATTAAAAACAAAAACGTCCTTTTGTTTTTAGTTTAACGCGACTGTCACAATCTGCGCCGCCCGGGGGTTCCTCTAATCGAGCTCGACGCAAAGGAGCGGAGGGGAGACGGCCGATTGAAAATTCCGGCGCACTCGGAGAGCGGTGATGGCGGTGGTGGTGCGAGGCTTGAATAAATAAATAAACACCCAGGGTACCCAAGTGACTCAAAGGCGCCTCCAAGACCCCCCCACCACCACCACCGAATTGATGACACAATTGTGAACGGCTCCAAATATACGTATTGACGCACATTCACATCCTCGCAAAAAAACACACGTGACGACGAACACGCTTGTCTTGCGATCGAAACGTCGTAGTTTGTTGTTTGTTATTTTCTTTGAACCTATCTACGTGACTTTACCGAAAGACCCAAATAATACAACAAGGCAGTCACTGCACCAGATTGAATTGAATGATGACGTCACCCTGATGCTGCTCTATTTAAGACCGGAAGCAACAGGAGAGCTTCACCATTCTTGCCCGATGAAGCTGATTGTAATTATCAGCGAAACGTCGTACTACTCAAATTTAAAAATGCTGTTGATTCTCTCTTCAGCACACCGGTGGGCTAACAAAGTGAATTATTTTGTCCTTTGAAAAAGTGACACATTTTTTACTGTTTGGCCGTGTCGGGTGGTGGAGGGTTACGACACATTTATAAATAACGCGATCTGACCCAAAAACCTTTATTATGAAGGCAGTCACATTAAAAAAAAACAACGCCAACGAATATCGCGCACACATCGCTACCTTGCGTGCGTCGCTACCTCCTCTCTTATTTGTCGTCTTGCGTTGCCGCTGTCTCACTGCATAGATATCTCTTCCGTTATCTCGCGGTGATTTTAATAATTTGAAAGGGGGTGTGTGTGGGGGGTGGAGAGTCCCCTAAAATGATTTCTGCTTTCGGGCCCCCTGTTGGAACAAGTCCAGCCACGAACCCGCTCCAGTTCCATTCCCGCTCACGGCCAACACCAGTGACCAGTATGGATCCTGTGCCTCCCCTAGGTCCGCTCAGCCTCAAATGAGCCCAGTACCTCGCGCGGTGTGTAAAAGTCAGCACTAGGGGAGACAAAGGCGGCCGGGCTCGCTTGTTGGCAACCCCCCACCCCCCTCTCGTGTGCCGTTCTGGCCTTAATTACGCCCTCGCTAACAGCACTTTCCCCAGCAGTCTGTTTCAAAGGCTATACGGGGGGTCTTTGTCTTTGTGGTACGCCTGATATCATGGTGCCCTCTTGTTGACCCCACGGGGGGCGGGCTCGGAAAGGGGGAATTTGCCGGCTGCTTCAAGTGGGGGGGGAGGGGGGGAATTCATCGTCTGCACGATCGAGATGATGCTACTCGATGTGGCAGCCGAGATAAGACACGGGGGGAGGCAGTGGTGATGAGACACGGGGGCACAAGGAGAGTGAGACACGGGGGGAGGCAGTGGTGAAGAGACACGGGGGGCACAGGGAGAGTGAGACACGGGGGGAGGCAGTGGTGATGAGACACGGGGGCACAGGGAGAGTGAGACACGGGGGGAGGCAGTGGTGAAGAGACACGGGGGGAGGCAGTGGTGATGAGACACGGGGGGAGGCAGTGGTGAAGAGACACGGGGGGCACAGGGGAATGAGATGAGACACGGGGGCACAGGGAGAGTGAGACACGGGGGAAGGCAGTGGTGAAGAGACACGGGGGCCACAGGGAGAGTGAGACACGGGTGGAGGCAGTGGTTGAAGAGACACGGGGGGAGGCAGTGGTGATGAGACACGGGGCGAGGCAGTGGTGATGAGACACGGGGGCCACAGGGAGAGTGAGACACGGGGGGAGGCAGTGGTGATGAGACACGGGGGCACAGGGAGAGTGAGACACGGGGGGAGGCAGTGGTGAAGAGACACGGGGGGGGGGGCAGTGGTGATGAGACACGGGGGGAGGCAGTGGTGAAGAGACACGGGGGGCACAGGGGAATGAGATGAGACACGGGGGCACAGGGAGAGTGAGACACGGGGGGAGGCAGTGGTGATGAGACACGGGGGCCACAGGGAGAGTGAGACACGGGGGGAGGCAGTGGTGATGAGACACGGGGGCCACAGGGGAATGAGATGAGACACGGGGGCCACAGGGAGAGTGAGACACGGGGGGAGGCAGTGGTGAAGAGACACGGGGGGAGGCAGTGGTGAAGAGACACGGGGGGCACAGGGAGAGTGAGACACGGGGGGAGGCAGTGGTTGAAGAGACACGGGGGCCACAGGGAGAGTGAGACACGGGGGGAGGCAGTGGTTGAAGAGACACGGGGGGCACAGGGAGAGTGAGACGCGGGGGGAGGCAGTGGTTGAAGAGACACGGGGGGCACAGGGAGAGTGAGACACGGGGGGAGGCAGTGGTGATGAGACACGGGGGGCACAGGGAGAGTGAGACACAGGGGGAGGCAGTGGTGATGAGACACGGGGGGCACAGGGAGAGTGAGACACGGGGGGAGGCAGTGGTTGAAGAGAGACGGGGGCCACAGGGAGAGTGAGACACGGGGGAGGCAGTGGTGAAGAGACACGGGGGCCACAGGGAGAGTGAGACACGGGGGGAGGCAGTGGTTGAAGAGACACGGGGGCCACAGGGAGAGTGAGACACGGGGGGAGGCAGTGGTGATGAGACACGGGGGGCACAACGTGATGACATATCGAGGGACACGACAGGACGAAACCACGGAGGGTCAGAGAGAGGGAATGAGACACGGGGGGGTTTGGTGGGGGGCACACGGGAAGGGTGGGAGGGTGTGGGGGGGAGGGGGGTTCTCGCTGGCGAGGTGACTCCGTGGACCGGCGGAGTCGTCACTCTTCATCTGCCACTCGCTGATTGGCACTAATTGGCAATTTACGACACCGCGCGCGCGCCCCGCCGTGGAGCCGCCGTGACTTTTGTGAACGCGCGCGCTTCTCAGCACGACCGAGACGCGGTGTTTGTTGTGCCGAAGACTCCAGCAGCCGTCCAATTGAATAATAATCCGCGCACGTCTTCACCGACGCATCGGTTGTTGTGATTTTGTGGTCGTATTTTTGTCGCTGTATTTTTCTCGTTCTATTCGAGTTGTTGTACGGGTGCCGCGTCATTAAAACGCAGCGTCAATGTGGATCTTTCTCGGCGGGGCGGGGGGGGCAGTGGAAGGAGATATCAGAGAACTACTTCTCATAGCCCCTAAAAAAGTGACCTCCTATCCAGACCGTGGGTCCGACCCCCCCCTCCCCCCCCCCCCCTACATTTTCCCCACGTATCCTGTTGCAGAAGGAGACGTTCATCAAATGACAGTCAACCCGAAATTGTTGTTGTATTTCTCATTACTGGAATTTGGTCATATTAAGTGCAAAACCACGTGTAACATGATGGGGTGGGGTGTAGGGAGGGGAGGTTGTGTGAGCATCGTGTGATCAGGCTGAGAATGTCAACTCCCCACGTGAGCCGTGTTTGACCACGAGTGGATGAAATCTGGATTTTAAATCAGGATCCCAAAGGTGCCAAGCTCAGTAATTCAGACTTTCTCCGAATCACCCCGTCTGTCTACCTTTTGCAGTCGGGGATTATTTTGCAGTCAGAGTAAACGGCAGATGTTCCACAGGTCGTTTCTGTACACACTAATATACTTGTGTGTGTGTGTTGGTTTTGCTGCTGTGAATTTCCACGCGATAAGCCACTTTGTTGAGCTTCGTGCCCAAGTTGCATCTGAAAAATTAATTAAATTTAATTTGTATCTATCTATTTTTACCTTTTCTAAACTTTGCACGCATATGGCTTTGCACTGTTTGTTGTTGTAACGTACTGACCCCCGTGCCCCCCTACTGGACATCTGTACAAAAATAGCTTCATAGCTCATCGGATTCCTCCCGTATAACTATTCTGATTATATATATTTTTACACGAGCTTTCTCCGGCTTACGACGGTCCACATTCTATGACGTTTATGTAACGCCACCATAGACCGATTAACGACACCGACACTCGATTTACGCTGTAGAAACTCGATTTACGACGCGTCTCCCAACACGACTTCCAACGCGTCTGAACAGAGTCGGCCCGGATTCCGAAATGAATTGGCGTGGAGCTTTTGTAATTCGCGAGCGTTTTTGTGGATTTTTTTTAAACCTCTTTTTTTCCTTCTATGGCCTAGAAAAGGGCAAAAAAAACACACATCGGCAAGCGATGTTTCTACCGTCTGCGGAAAAATAGGATCCGATTTACGATCCGCGATGGGGGTTTCCAGGAACGACGCGTTGCGTCGTCGTAAAAGCGGCGGACCGCCTGCACACGTGAGTGTGTGGCTGGGCACAGTAGGGGGCACAGGTGGTGCATCGGCCAGTCATCTCGGTCAGTCGACCCGTGGCACCTGCTGGCTCTGCCCCGTGACCTCCTGCAGACGGGCGTTCGACCACTTCACGTGGCCTCAACGTGCACCTAGCCTGGCACTAGCACCGTGGTGTCTGTCTGTGTGTAAATGACTTCCTTCAGCAGTGGCTTGACCATGACTGATGAAGTTGACAATGATGACGATTATTATTTTATCTGCATCTTGAGCTACGGACTTTCTTCGGATCCTCCTGTTCCACGCCACATTATTCCGCTGGAGTCATATTTCTGTTTAATGGAGAACATGACGATTTCCCGTTTCCACATGTCTTTGTACACCACTGGCAAGGGCCTCCCTTTTTTATTTCATTTATCATGCACATAACAGCCTGTTCCTTCATGCAAACGCGTATTAATATTCACAACAACTTCCCCCAGTTGGCAGCTAAACAGCTCCGTTAATATAATAATAATACTTTTCACGGGATAATTTCCTCAGAAATCCTTCGCCGGAATTAAAACGAGCGCACGGCGCAAATAAGCAACGCATCTGTCAGGGTTATCTGCAGCAAGCATGGACTGACGTGGGCCCTTTTACGAAGAACGAGAGAGAGTGAGAAACACTTTTAAAAAGAAAGAAACTCATGTTTTAAATTACAGAAGAGACGATAAAATATATCCGGTGAAACGTGTTAAACCCACTTAGTTGTTTTGTATCACTGAAATAAAGGCGCAGCTCTGCAATTCCTCTGCTCACACCGCCGCCATCAGAATGGCCTCCACGCATAGAGGGAGATGTTTGGCCTACTCTTCCACACCGGCCATGGCTAGATGTCCTGGAAGAAGTGGGGGGGGGGGGGGGGGTAGGAGAACCCACGACCCTGCCGATTGACCAACAGCAGCTACGCGCCCACACTGCTCTGTGAACAGGGGCGGTCGGGCGGGCGGGCGGTTTAAGAAACCTGTACTGGTGTTTCAAACGCCGTTCCGGGGAGATGGAGATCGAACCGGCCACCTCAAAGCTTTGGAGTCCGGTGTGAGAAACCGTTACACTGCTGTGGCAGCGACCAGAATGGCGAATACGAGGTCTAAAAAAATGAATCCGTAAAAACAAAGTTTTTCACTATAAATCCTTTATATGCGTGTTCAATGGGCCACAACCCAGCCCACATTGGTCTTTGAAACGGGCGGCTAGAGTCCTCTCGTCCTCTGGCTTGAGATGGCTGCCACCTATGGGTCAGATGATTGCCTGCCACCATTAAGCAATTGGTAATTAAATATAATTTTTTTTTACCTAAAAATTTTGGAAAAAATTTTCACGAAAAGAAATTGTCACGCACAACGAGTCTGTGTGCAAAATGTCAGCTCGATTGGATCATGGGAAGTGGGTTAAAAAACGACCGAAAGATTTGCAGGGTCGTAAGCGCGCAAGCAAGCAAGCAAGTGAACTTAATATAAAGGATTTAAAAACAAAGGATCCCCCCGTATATCCTTAAGAGACCGTTGGGGCAAGTGCATTGAACGAGCACCTACGAAGGCCGGCACACGAGGGGGTCGGCGGACAGCGCCACGCCCGACCGCCTTTGTCTCCCAAGTGGCGATATTTACACACCGCACCAGGTACTCATTTAAGGTCGAGTCGACCTAGGGGAGGCCCAGGGACCGGTTCAGATTATCGTCACGGGCCTTTGTGGCCGTGAGCGAGAAGCAGAGGTCGCAACCGGGTACCCGATACCCGTACCCTACCCGATACCCGGCTACCTGTACCTGGCCGGGTACGGGTACCCGTTTGCGACCCTGGTGCGGCCGGGTACGGGTAGGCCGTGAGTCACTGGTGAGTAACCATTTGTCACTCATTTCCCAACGTTTTGTCTCTTCTCACAATTCAAGTTCCTAGAATCAACCCACCCGCGCCTGCAACATGGCTTCATCCCAGAGGTCGCAATCAGGTACCCGATACCCGTACCCGGCCGGGTACGGGTGTAGGGTACCCGTTTGCGACCCTGGTGCGGCCGGGTACGGGTACGGGTAAGGAATCAAAACCCGTTTGCGACCTCTGGCGAGAAGCGAACTCGGGTCGCCGGGTTCGTAGCGCAGCGCCGTAACCGTAACACGATCGCTCCCAATACACACACACACAGAGTATATAACCCAGCGAAATATATAAACAATGCAAGATCAAATTAGAATCCGCAAATTAAAGCCCCGCGCGCGGTCCTTGGTCATCAGCACCGGGAGCGTGACACGGTGGGGGGTGGGGGGTGTGAGCCAAATTGACACTAAATTACAAGGCACCTCTGTTAACCAACACGCTTCAGCTGCAGAGCAAACCGCATCCCCGGCTGTCCGGTCGCGCGCTGCAGAGTTCACGAATGGGAGTCGATGCTCTTTCGTCTCGCACGACGGCGATCGGAACATGAGTGGAGGAGCGGAGGGAGAGAGAGGGAGAGAGAGAATTTGCGTGTCATCCTTGCGCAGGGGCCATGCTAATCTTCTCTGTATCGTTCCAATGAGAGAGCGGAGGGAGAGAGAGGGAGAGAGAGGGAGAGAAAATGAAAGGGGTAACAAACAAACCTCCCCCAAAAAAAAATCACGTTTCAAACACGACGATGGGCGTTCACCGGCGCAAGCCAGTGATGCCCCCCCCCCCCCCGCGGCGTTTGAGGCTAAACCCGATGGAGATGGGGGGGGGGCTGCTCGCGTGTAAAGGGGCATTTGGTGGGGGGCACGCGAGTGTGGGGGGGGGGCGGAAAGATCCATCTGCCCCCGGTCCCCCTCCAAATATTTTTTTAGATTTTTCACAGAGCTTAAATAATGTTTTTTTTTTATAACATCACCATCATCATTAGCTATGGTCACTCCACTGGTGGATGAAGGGCTCCGCAATCCCCCCCCACCCTCTCACGACCCTTTGCGACGTAGCAATCCAACCCAGCGGCTTCTCATCAGTCGATTTTCTTAGCCGCCTCTCTCCGTCGCAGCTGCTCTCAGTGCCAACGTAAATTGCATCCACTTGATCTTGATCACCGATGTAGCCCTGTCCAAAAACAGCAGGAGCGAGCGCCGTAAGTGAGCTCCTTGTTACGGCCGGCAGTGCGCTAAACCACGATGACATTTGCCGCTTGTGCCAGGCTAGGTGCACTCCGAGGCGATGTGAAGTGTCGAAGGCTCTCTCTGCCGGCAGCAGCTCACGGGACAGACCCAGGTGTTATGGGTTAATTGGCTGAGAAGACTGACTGATAGCACCACCTGCGCACCCCACAGTGCCAAGAGATACACAAAGACAAAGATCCCCCGTGTGGCCTATACAGGCTGTCGGGGTAAGTGCTGTTCGAGAGCAGGCCGGGACAATTCACTTGTCTCTCGAGTGCTGATACTTACATACATCGCATCGGGTACTTGTTTTTGAGGCTGAATCGACCTAGGTAAGGCCCAGGACCGGTTCAGATTAACACCACTGATTTAAGCCGTGGAATTAAACTCGGTACCGCCGGGTTCAAAGCTCAACGCACTAACCAACTACGCTACCGTTCCCCCCCAAAAAATACACAAACGAAACGAAGATCCCCCTATGTTACAGACTGCTGAGGCAAGTGCTGTTAGCGAGCACCTATGAAGGCCGGCACGGCACACAAGAAGGTCGGTAGCCAGCACCACGCCCGGCCGCCTTTGTCTCCCCAGTGGCGATGTTTACTACACACCGCACCAGGTACTCATTTGAGGCTGAGTCGACCTCGGGGAGACCCCACAACCCATTCAGATAATCGTCACCGGTGTTGTCCATGAGCGGGAATCGAACCCGGGTGGCCGAGTTCCGAGCGCAAGCGCCGTCGCTCCCCACGCGCACGCAGCCACGATAAGAACACCGAGATCGTGCACACACCTTGCAACTTTGTGTTCTCTGCGAACGCGAGGACAACCTTCCCATCAGCGCGCTTCTGCCATCACCCGGGACGATCTCCACACGCGGGGGAATTCGCGATAAGCCAAACTTTTCTCGCTTCGCAAGCCTTGCTCCCCCCCCCCCCCCGCCGTCAAAACGTCTTCAGAGGCAACCTTGTGCAAGACCGCGTAAATATATGCGCAGGGTATATATATACACACGCGTACAATTTCTTTCCGCTCACCCCTGACAGTCGGCGGTAAATTGAATTATATTTCCAAGGCAGGCGCAACTCCACGGGGCCACTGAAAAGTTAATTTCCGAGCGCCGAATATTACAATTTCGATTTATTATTTATCGCGCAGCCTGTCTTGAAATTGCATCGCCGTGTTTACGCCGTCACTCGAGGAACAAACACCCAATTGCCCCAGCTTAGGCGCCGTAATATTACGCGTCACGCTCTCGAATCGCTGGTGTAAGGTCAAATGCGCAGCTCTGCAATTGCCTGCTCACCCCCCCCCCCCCTGCTGGAGGAAGGGCCTCCGCTAGAGGGAGATGTAGAGAAGCCCCTCCCCAGATGGTGTTTGGCCTACTCTTCCATGCTGGGCAGACGTCTTTGAAGACGTGGAAATGCCCGCACTTTACCCCACCTTACGTGACCTGCTGGATGTGGTGTACCCACTCATTGAAAGTATGAAAGCTATAAACCATTTCCTTTTTACCAGGTAAGCGACTTGGCCACAAATGATAGCTCCCTAATGAAGTGGCTTGTAATGTGGACATTTATAGCAGCCAAATACTCGAGACGGAATGTTGGTCATTAATGTGGAGGGAACAAACCAGAGGGCCCTAAGAACATCCGCGCAACAACAAGGAAAGAAACACGCACACTCCAAATATACAGCAGGTGTCAGGGTCGGGATCGAACTCACAACCTCCTTCATACCAGGCGAGGTAGTTAACATCTCCTAGCCACCGTGATGATGATGATGGTTACAGAGACACGCACAATCCAAATATACAGATGTCAGGGTCTAGATCGAACTCACAACCTCCTGCATACCAGGCGAGGTAGTTAACATCTCCTAGCCACCGTGATGATGATGATGGTTACAGAGACACGCACAATCCAAATATACAGATGTCAGGGTCTAGATCGAACTCACAACCTCCTGCATACCAGGCGAGGTAGTTAACATCTCCTAGCCACCGTGATGATGATGATGATGATTACAGAGACACGCAAACTCCAAATATACAGCAGGTGTCAGGGTCGGGATCGAACTCACAACCTCCTTCATACCAGGCGAGGTAGTTAACATCTCCTAGCCACCGTGATGATGATGATGATGGTTATAGAGACACGCACAATTCAAATATACAGATGTCAGGGTCTGGATCGAACTCACAACCTCCTGCATACCAGGCGAGGTAGTTAACATCTCCTAGCCACTGTGATGATGATGATTACAGAGACACGCAAACTCCAAATATACAGCAGGTGTCAGGGTCGGGATTGAACTCACAACCTCCTGCACACCAGGCGAGGTAGTTAACATCTCACCGTTGTTTCAACTGTCACGCCGGAACCCAGAAATCAATTGCGCTGTAGAAAACCTGAATGTATAATTACGGTATGATTATAATCCGGGGAGCTCTGCATCGTGATTCCAGCGTGCGAAACGTTACACCACAGTGGCGCCGCCCTGAATGACTAATACTGGAGCTTCATATCGCGTCTTTTTTTTTATCCAGAGATGTTCATTAATATGCTGATTTGTCGTTGCACATATTGGTGTTAAGTAAAAACAAGTGCACCGTAGTTTGCGATACAGAACATCAGAGAGAGAGAGAGATCAACGCGGGTAATTTGCGGAAATGTTGCTGTTGCTCATTAATCCTGCCCAAGGCCTTGGAATTAATAATTTCTTCCTCCTGCAGCGGATTTTTGGAAGTGAGAATTCTATCCAGAGCCCTGTGTCTTATCTGGCACTGTGGTACGCTCTTGAAATTTTAAACATTAACAATTTACAGTTTACCATCATGATTAATATACAGCAGTGCCGAATGAATGCCTCCCCACGCTGTGAAGGTGAAGCGTTTGTTCGACCGTGCCGGTGAGTGCAGGTTTGTGAAGGGGGGGGGGGGGCAAAGGGCAGCATGGCCGGACCAGAATCCCATACACCACTCGCCACTGACGTTAGCCGTGGCTGGGAATTGAACCCGGGTCGTCGGGCTAATCGGCGCAAGTGCGTAAGCAGGCGCTCCACCTATTATTCGTCGTTGACGAACTTGTTATCCATCGGAATTATCATTGACCTTTTGCCATTTATAATAAAAAATAATATTGCTGACAGCGCTTTGTCAATGCACACCGGTTGTACGCCGTGCGTGATACCGGGGGGGCAGTGATTCAAGTTCAAGTTAATTTATTAGGTATAGCCCTGTGAGCCATTCGGCTCTTGAATCGGGTGCAACCGCAACAAACAAAAAACAAAAACATCTTAAAGTGAATATGTGACTAAGTGCAAACAGAAAATCCAAGAAAAGACAGCAAAATATTGCAGAAAAAACACCGTACACCAACGCTGTGTGCAAAAATTTCAGTGGGATGCAAGTCAAACAACAACAACAACCACAAGACAACTTAGATTAAGGCCATCAGTCTAACTCTGTACCGCGGGCTCGCGCCACGCCGGTCGGGGCGGCTCCGTGAACGTCGTGAGGGGCCCCCAAGGAACCGATTGCGATATCCCTCGCCGCTCACCGCAGCCATAATGGCCAGAAATCAAACTTTGCCCCACGTGGTTCGTAGTCGCAGCCCGTCATTGACCCGCGCCGCCATGCCCGCGTACTTTCATCGAGCACAAAAATAGAAATGAAATATTAAAATTTTTCGATTTAAAGCTTTCATTCAGACGCTGTCTCCCCGACAGACCTGGTCTTCACCTGAGGACGGCTGCTTGCGTTGTGGCCGAAACGTCGTGAGAATTATTTTATTATGTTTTATTTTTATTATTTTATTATTTCCCTTCTACGTGACTTTACCGAAAGAACCAAGAAGAGAGAAATATTTCAACATTTTAATTATTATTATTTTGAACACAAAAAGTCCCACCTTACTGAGGCATTACACTCTCACTGAATCTGAAAAGGCTGCACAGATGATACACAAAAAAACACGGCAGAGGGAAAAAAAAATAAGGTCAGACGCTTGATTACTTTGTCAAGGTGACTTAGGACAAAGTGACGGTTTTGTGCCTTCGGGGATTTTCCATTTGCAGTTCACGCCAAAAAAATAAACATTCCTCTCGCTCTATCTTCTCGCCTGGTGGTGAGGGAAGCGGCATCTCACCGGTGGTGAGGGAAATTGCGTCTCACCGGTGGTGAGGGCGCTCAAGAAAAAAATAACCCGTAAAAACAAAGTTTTTCACTATAAATCCTATATATGCGTGGCATCGGGACGGCTAGAGTCCTCTCGTCCTCTGGCTTGAGATGGCTGCCACCTATGGGTCAGATGATTATCTGGCAGCATTAAACAATAGGTAAATAAATATTTATTTATTTTCAAAAAATTCAAAAATTTTACACTTTTTAGGGATAAATATTTATTTATCCCTAAACAGTGTAAAATTTTTGAAAAAAATTTTTGGAAAATTTTTTTTCACGAAAATGTATTGTCACACACAACGAGTCTGTGTGCAAAATGTCAGCTCGATTGGATCACGGGAAGTTGGTTAAAAAAACAACCGAAAGATTTGCACGGTCCTAAGCAAGCAAGCAAGCGAACTTAATATAAAGGATTTAAAAAAATCGACCGATCGACCGATTCGCCATCGACTTCTAAAATGCGACGCCCACGCCGCTCGCACCGACGGTGGGAGGCCTTCACGCAGCAGTGACCGTGGAAGGTGGCACGGCGCCACCCAAGGCCTACAGAGGCCCTTGGTCGCCAGGCCCCCCACTCTGGACCGCGGCCATTGCTCCATTGCTTGGCCGCTCTCACTCTCTGTTTCTGTCTTTCCCACTTTTTTCTTGTCACTCTATTCTTCTCTCTTTTTAAATCCTTTATATTAAGTTCGCTTGCTTGCTTGCGTGCTTGCTTACGACCGTGCAAATCTTTCGGTCGTTTTTTAACCCACTTCCCGTGATCCAATCGAGCTGACATTTTCCACACAGACTCGATGTGCCAGACAATTAATGTTCGTGAAAAAAAATTCCCAAAATGTTACACTTTTTAGGCAAAAACAAATATTTTACATATATTCAAATAGAACTCATTCATGGCTTTGGCTGAACGTCACAGTGTAAAAGCCCGGAGCGTAACCCCTCCACAGGCCGTGGCGGAGTAGCGCAGTTGGTAGCGCCCTCGCTTCCCATGCCAAAGGTCGCGGGATCGATTCCCGCGTCCTCCACAGGCGAATATATTTTTAAATCCTTTATATTAAGTTCGCTTGCTTGCTTAGTACCGTGCAAATCTTTCGCTCGTTTTTTTAACCCACTTCCCGTGATCCAATCGAGCTGACATTTTCCACACAGACTCGTTGTGTGTGACAATTAATTTTCGTGAAAAAAATATCCTAAATTTTACACTGTTTAGGGAAAACAAACTAAATATTTAATTACCAATTGCTTAATGGTGGCAGACAATCATCTGACCCATAGGTGGCAGCCATCTCAAGCCAGAGGACGAGAGGACTCTAGCCGCCACGCATATAAAGGATTTATAGTGAAAAACTTTGTTTTTACGGGTTTACTTGTTAAATCCTTTATATTAAGTTCGCTTGCTTGCTTGCTTGCGTGCTTGCATGCTTGCTTGCTTGCTTACGACCGTGCAAATCTTTCGGTCGTTTTTTAACCCACTTCCCGTGATCCAATCGAGCTGACATTTTGCACACAGACTCGTTGTGCGAGACAATTAATGTTCGTGAAATTTTCTTCTCCAAAATTTTACACTGTTTAGGGAAAACAAATTAAATATTTAATTACCAATTCCTTAATACTGGCAGACAATCATCTGACCCATAGGTGGCAGCCTTCTCAAGCCAGAGGACGAGAGGACTCTAGCCGCCACGCATATAAAGGATTTATAGTGAAAAACTTTGTTTTTACGGGTTATACTTCTTACATCTCATTCCTCAAATTCTTTTTTATCTACTTATTTTGCTCTGTCTCTCGGTTTTTTTTCCCTCCACAATTTAGCCGACTTCACAACTGTCCGTTGAGATTCGAAAACCATTTGATGGCGTCTGTGGTTTGCCCGATGGATTCCATTCGTAACCAGGCCTGGACCCAGCTGAGCTTCCAAGGTCACCAGGAGACTCGGCACACGCATTGCGTGATTTCACCGAGGTGAAAACGCGGCAGGCCTTTCGATAGAAAACGACCCTTCGACACACGGCGGGGCGACAGCGCAACTCGTGCAAGCGTTCCGAGAAACGATAACAATAGACATTCAAATGCGAGAGCAGAAAAATACAACTTCATGATTAACCCCAATTATGCAAATGCACTTCATATTTTGCACTTCAAACACCGTGGATTGCCTCTGCACTTCACTCGACCCCAAGCCTCAGCCCACGGGGACCGGGATTGCAACATTTAAACGCCTCTCGTATTAGTGGCTGGGGACGGAGCGGCGGCGCAGCGGTTAGCGCCCACTGCACGACAGAGGTCGCAACCGGGTACCCAATACCCGTACCCTACCCGATACCCGGCTACCCGTACCCGGCCGGGTACGGATACCCATTTGCAACCCTGGTGCGCCCGGGTACGGGTACGGGTAGGCCGTGAGTCACTGGTGAGTAACCGTTTGTCACTCATTTCCCAACGTCTTGTCTCTTCTCACAATTCAAGTTCCTAGAATCAACCCACCCGCGCCTGCAACATGGCTTCATCCCAGAGGTCGCAATCAGGTACCCGATACCCGTACCCTACTCGTACCCGATCGGGTACCCGATCGGGTACGGGTACGGGTACCCGTTTGCGACCATGGTGCGGCCGGGTACGGGTAGGGTACGGAATCAAAACCCGTTTGCGACCTCTGCTGCACGATGAACAAACCAACCTCGCTTCAATACCCGGCCACGGCGAACGCCGGTGGCCGAGCGATTTGTAAACGGGTTTCCGCCCTCCCCTCCGCTCCCTCACCACGCCTTCGATGCGGGTTGACGAAGTATGGTAAAACAAGCCCCCCCCCCGCCCCCCACGATCGACGTGGTGCGGTGGGAGGCTTTCACGCAGCAGTGGATTCATAAAGAGCTCGACATCATCCTTTTATTCTCTTTGGCTGCCATCATCGAGGGTACTGCTGTGGGTTTTACGGCAACAGCTCTCGTACGCCTCGGATCAATAATGGACTATCGTCATCAGCTTGGGGAGGCGTTCATCCAGCAGTGGAATAATCATGGCTGACGGTGACGCTGTTTCTCCCCCATTGTGGCGTCGGGTGAACAAGCCGCACATACCCCTTGACCCCGTGACCTTCGCACTCCCCTAACGCACCGACCCCAATCTATCGTGGGCCTAGAAAACCGCCGGGAGCCCGTATCCATGACGACGATAAACGTGGCTTGACGGCCGTAATTAATTAGAGCGCTGCAAGTGCGCAAAGAAGTGTGGAGAGGTGCATGCCGGGAGTTGCCCTGACAGACAGAAATCGCACGCCCCTTAAGAGGCGTTGGATATTGACCGTTCAGGAAAATTAAGTTGGGCTTAGGTAGGAAACGTGGATAGAAGGGTTGATGACCAGATGTGGCGAGATGTTAGCTACCTCGCCTGGTACGCAGGAGGTCATGGGTTCAATCCCAACCCTGACGCCTGCTGCTGTATATTAGGAGTTTGCGTGTCTCTCCCTCATCATCATCACGGTGGCTAGGAGATGTTAACTACCTTGCCTGGTATGAAGGAGGTCGTGGGTTCAATCCCAACCCTGACGCCTGCTGCTGTATATTTGGAGTTTGCGTGTCTCTCTCTCATCATCATCACGGTGGCTAGGAGATGTTAACTACCTTGCCTGGTATTTAGGAGGTCGTGGGTTCAATCCCAACCCTGACGCCTGCTGCTGTATATTTGGAGTTTGCGTGTCTCTCTCTCATCATCATCACGGTGGCTAGGAGATGTTAACTACCTTGCCTGGTATGTAGGAGGTCGTGGGTTCAATCCCAACCCTGACGCCTGCTGCTGTATATTTGGAGTTTGCGTGTCTCTCTCCCAGTGGCCGCGTGGATTTTTCTTCAGGTCCTCCGGTTTTTTTCCCCTCCACGTTTAGAATCTACTGTACGTGAATTTCGAGTATTTGGCTGCTACACGTTTCCACGTGATAAGCCACTTGGTTGGGATACCATTTGTGGCCAATTCGCTTAAAAATGAAGAGAGATATAGGGCAGTGAGGCCTTACCTGGTAAAATAAAAACTTTAGTTTAGAGGTGACCCGGTGGCTCAGAGGTCAGAGTGTTGAGTCAGCACAGTGGAGATCCTTGCCCTGAGTCGAGAGAAGTCACTCCCGTGGTCAAACCGCTTCTGAAGTGCACTGAGCAATGGTTTCAGCACGGTCACCAATGACTGCACACAACAACAAGAAGAAAAAACATGGCATTCACTTTGGGTTTAACGTGATGTTTTCAATTACATCTCTGAGACGTAACATTTTGGGTTTTCGTTTTATTGGCATGCGACAAAGGGTCTGTTGTAAGAGTGGCGATCGAGACGGCCCCCAGAACTAGTTCTGTGACGTCTAGTTCCGGGGGCGATCCTTTGGCAACAGGGTGACCCACCGTCTCTCGATGCAGAGAAAAAAATCTAAAATAAAATACATTTTTCGATTTAAAGCTTTCGTGACTGCAGGGATTCATCTTCTTGGTTCTTTCGGTAAAGTCACGTAGAAGGGAAATAATAAAATATTTTTATATTATATTACTTTATTATGTTTTATTTTTATTATTTTATTATTTCCCTTCTACGTGACTTTACCGAAAGAACCAAGAAGAAAAATACATTTTATCGGTGCCGAGGCTCCCACAAGGGCCATGCGGGAGGGCTTGTGCCACAGTTTGCCGCCGGCTATCGTAGCGTGCGGTCGTGTCGCTGCGGTTCTCTGCGGTGAGTAGCAATGTCTTTAGAAACAAGTTCTCTTCTACGACTCTCGAAATGAATTTTTCGATTTAAAGCTTTCGTGACTGCAGGGATTCATCTTCTTGGTTCTTTCGGTAAAGTCACGTAGAATGGAAATAATAAAATAATAAAATTCAAACATAATGAAATAATTCTCACGACGTTTCGGCCACAACGCAAGCAGCCGAAGAACAGGTCTGTCGAGAAGACAGACCTGTTCATAACTCGAGGACGGCTGCTTGCGTTGTGGCCGAAACGTCGTGAGAATTATTTTATTACGTTTTAATTTTATTATTTTATTATTTCCATTCTACGTCTCGAAATGAAATTAACGCTAGACCTGCTTGCACGTTCCCAGACGCAGCGGCGGACGGGACGACCCGCCCTGCAACTTGCAGACGTCTCGGAACGGGAACGGGTTCAAAGGCATCAAGCTAATTAGCGGCGATGAGTTGTGGGGTCATCCTCAAACTCCCCACCCCGCCACTCAGCAATATAAATGCGTAGCCCCGCAGACAGTTGACCGACAGGCCGTAAGTCAGGGGTCGGGAACCTTTTTGACTGGGAGAGCCATAAAAGCCAAATATTTCTAAATATATTTCATTGAGAGCCATATAGTATTTTAACGTATAATAAACTAAATATGTCTTACTTTTAATGCGACTTCTGGTGCTGCATGGTTTTGCTGATGGCCTTGTAGTCTGGTTCATACGACGTGGTGAGGTTGAGCTTCATGCAGGCGTGACCCGTGAAATTTATCTTCAAAACTAATTTCTGTTTACTTTAACATGACACAGTATTATTAAGCAATATCACAAGTATTTTAAAATCAGTTCCAAACAGATTTTTTTTTTTTACTCAAAATTGTCTGGGAGCCATATGCCGTCACTGGAAGAGCCATATATGGCTCGCGAGCCATAGGTTCCCGACCGCTGCCGTAAGTGGTGGGGTAAAGTGTGGGTGCTCACACCTCTTCAAAGATATCTTGCCAGCGTGGAAGAGCAGGCCACAAATACCCCCTCCCACCTCTGCCCGATGGTGCTGCTTCTGTACCTCTCTGGTACGATTATTTTTTGTTAATTTCAGCAATTAACAACAACAACAAAAACCCTCTTAAGTTCACGACAACATGGGAGAAGAAGCGGGTTTGCCGCAGAAGGCGCTCACGACATCTCATAGGGAGATACGATCAGAAGCCGCGATGCACTTTGGGGGATAGTGGCCGTTTTCCTCCAACCCAAACCAATTACAGCAGCACCTGCGATGATTAAATAAGAAACGTCACGGCGCATTAAGTGCGTGCCGGGAGTGCATGGCGGCGGTTAATTCAGTTGTCCGTATCTCTTAAATAAATACGGCGTTAAGTGGAGCTTGGAGAAAAAAAGAAGAGTTGCGTGCTAAACATACCGTAAAACGTGATGGAATGTAGCCGTAAGGGAGCTAAAGTCACGCGGTTGCAAAACTAAAAAAATGGGTCAGTTGTGGAATGGACTTCGTGTCGTGACACCGGACGAAAAATGTACTGCGAAATCCCACGGCGCTGTGCACCCCACCGTGCGTGTGTGTGTGTCCGTGTTCACAACAACGAGCGGAGCGCCGGGTGGCTAAAGCACAGCGAGTTGGCACAGTAGGGGGCACAGGTGGTGCATCAGCCAGTCATCTCGGTCATCTCAGTCAGTCGACCCGTGGCACCTGCTGGGTCTGCCCCGTGACCTCCTGCCAGCGGACGTTCGACACTTCACGTGGCCTCAAGGTGCACATGGCCTGGCACAAGCGTCGTGGTGACGTCACCGACACTGAGTGGCGAAAGGCGCTTGTTGTTGTTGTGTGTGTGCGTGTGTGCATGTGTCTGTCTGCGGTTGTGTAGCGGTTAGCGCGCTGCGCTACGAACCCGGCGACCCGAGTTCGGTTCCCGCTCACGGCCACCAACACCGGTGACGATTATCTGAACTGGTTCTGGGCCTCCCCTAGGTCGACTCAGCCTCAAATTATTACCTGTTGCGGTGCGTAAACATCGCCACTGGGGAGACAAAGGCGGCCGGGCGTGGTGCTGTCCACCGGCCCCTTCGCGTGCCGTTCCAGCCTTCATAGGTGCTCGCTAACAGCACTTGTCCCAACAGTCTGTTACAGGCTATACGGGGGATCTTTATTTTTGTGTGCATGTGTGTCAGAGGACGGCTGTGGCAGAGGTCTTCCCGGTTTGACCTGCATGCTGCAGGGGGAGACCCTTGCCCAAACACTCTGCTATCAGATTGTTCGTCGCACGATTTTTCTTATTTTTTCTTTCATGCCCAAGAGCTAGAATTTAGCCAAATCAGTTGCTAAGAAGTTCAAAGTGATGTCCTTCTCCCAATCAACATTGAGACATTCGGAATCCGAATCCTGATTCATCCTGGAGGATTCCGATGAGCTATGAAGCTCTATTTCACACATGTCCAGATCGGCAGTGGTGCTCCTGCTTCCAGCCCTGTAGAGCCAGAGGTGGAAATTTCCACATTCCTATAGCGTGGTGGGAGAGGAGGGGGGGTGGTCTATCGAAAGGACGAATACTGTGGACTTCCCCACAAAGCGGTTCTCATTTTATCGACGCCGAAGAGATGATGGGTCGAGTCAACCTACGAACCAGGATTTTAATTGGCAAACTTTCCGATTGCCAGGCCCGCTCCCCTCGCTGCCGAGCCAGCTGGCCGTATTAAACCCAAATCATCGTGCTGGCTTTTTGTGTGCGTGCACGCGCGTGTGTGTTCAGTCATCGGTGGCCACGCTGGGACCATCAGCTCGTCGCTCGACGAGAGAGAGAGTCCGGTTTTAATCACGGGCGGCACAAACTTGGACTCAAACCCAGTTTGTCGGCGGTGCCAGCTCGACGCTTCTGATCTCTGAGCCAACCCCAGCCATTAAATTCCCCGCTTCCCCATTAAAAATTAGTGGCCCTATTTTTAAAAGAGGGTGGGTGGTTTTAATTCGCTCGAGACCTTGACACCCAGAGGTCGCAAACGGGTTTTGATTCCTTACCCGTACCCGGCCACACCAGGGTCGCAAACGGGTAGCCGTACCCTACCCGATATTCGGCTACCCGTACCCGGCTGGGTATCGGGTAGGGTACGGGTACCCGATTGCGACCTCTGGGATGAAGCCATGTTGCAGGCGCGGGTGGGTTGATTCTAGGAACTTTAATTGTGAGAAGAGACAAGACGTTGGGAAATGAGTGACAAACGGTTACTCACCAGTGACTCACGGCCTACCCGTACCCGGCCGCACCAGGGTCACAAAGAGGTACCCGTACCCGGCCAGGTACGGGTAGCCGGGTAGCGGGTAGGGTACGGGTATCGGGTACCCAATTGCGACCTCTGCTTGACACACGGCAGTTCGACACCAGCTTGCTTACTTACTGACAGGCAACGCGGCGGTCTCTACCGGCCGGGTTACCACAGCGAGCCGGTCTTCGCGAACGCGAGAGAATTCTCCCGTGGCAACGTTCGCAAAGCGGGAGACCAGTTTGCGCGTCCGTGCCGTCGATCACGAGTTTTTGCCTCGACTGTGGCCCCCGCACGAAGGTCGCAAGAAATCAAGTGAATGCAGGCGGACGTTCGCCCTCGTGGCATATTACATTGCAAATCCCTCTCTGCGCAAAAGTCAACTTCTTACTTACCCGAGGTGATGGGAGGGTAAGGGATTGCTCGCATTGAAACTAAACAACACGGACAATGCAGGAGACGCGTGTAACCGAGGCTACAGAAGCGTGTTCATCGTTTAACCTTGGTCGACCGGGCGTGCAGCGGGCCCAAAATGGATCGTCTGTTATTGACTGCTTGTCAAAGAATCGGCTTTTTTGTTTTGGCCTCCCGGACGGAGGCCTTTGAGTCACCGTCCCTCGACGAGTGAGGAGCGGCCACCGATTAAAACCGGGTGGCCGCTCCTCACTCGATTAAAACCGGGTGGCCGTCAAGAAAAATATTTCATTTCATTTTTCGCGAGCGTGGTTAATCCTGCCAATGGGATAAATATAACGAAGATTCAAAATATTTCATTCGATTTTTCGCGAGCGTGGTTAATTTGGCCAATGGATAAATATAATGAAGATTCAAAATTATTTCCTGTCGGGGTTAGATCGGCGTGAAGGTACGATGTCGTTTTTTTAAACCGCCACCCTCCACTATCTGCGAGATCCTTTTCGCTGGTAACAAGATGATGAAAAAAATAAGAATCGGTTTTGTCCTTTCCGGCAATAGTACAGGCGGTGTTAAGCTGTAACTGCTCAACCCGGGCTCTTAATGCTTTGAAATTCGCATTTTGGCGTCGTTCTCTGGTCTAACGCTGGTGCAGAGGCAAGGTGATAAGGGGCCGTCCATAAATGACGTCACGCGATTTTGGACGATTTTTCACCCCCCCCCCCCCCCTCGTCACACGGCGTCACAAAAAGTCAGATCCCCCCCCTCAAATGTGACGTCACAAAGATCAAGGAGTGAGTAAACTCTGCTCTGAACACACAGAGAGAGAGAGAGAGACATCATTATCACGGTGGCGTGTGCCCTGCCTGCATCGTCGCTACGACGAGCTGATCGGACGAGGCAGACGACGTTGGTTAACAAAATAAAAGAGTCAAAGTGGATTCCTGCTGCACTGGGCCCCATTCACAGCCGCGAGCCGGCGGTGGAAATTCCACATTCACACGGCGAGGGCGAGTCCATCCGTCGGACAACCGACTGTTGACGTTGCCACAAAGTGTTACTTATTTTATCGACTGTCACCCCCCCACCGTTCCTGTGGGATGATAGGTCGAGTCAACAACCCCAGTCAGGATTTGAACCCACCGATTGCGAGTCTCAAATTAGTACCTGGTGCGGTGTGTGAACATCCCCACTTGGGAGACAAAGGCGGCCGGGCGTGGTTGCTAGCCACCCAACCCCTCGTGTGCCGTGTCGGTCTTCATAGGTGCTACTCGCTAACAGCACTTGCCCCTACAGTCTGCTAGCGGCTATACGGGGGATCTTTGTGGTAGGGGATGAGGAATTATTCATTCAGCAGTAGATAGACCATCATTAACCCTTTGCGCAGAGCCCTTTCATTCCTCGCAACATTCGCCTATTATATTTATTTGTTAAAAAAGAAAGTCAACGTCAGTGGCAGTGTACTGATAAACGTAATTAGTATTGTGTATGTTCCTTTACACCACTGGCAAAAGGAGTGGCTCGCTTTTTTTTGCATGAAAAAAAAATATCAAATATTATTTTTTATCGTACGATTAACAGCCTGTCCTTTCGGATAAACACGCATTAATATTCGCAACAAATCATCGGCGAAAGAGCGCCCGTCGGTAACACCACGCCACGCTCAGCCGGGTAAATCTCCCTCGCCGACGCCAGCACGAGTTGCCAAAAAACTCGCACGTGGAACGTCACGTGCACGTGGAACGTCACGCGCACGGCCTCTATCGCCTCGAGCTGGTGGAGCTGTTCGTGTGCCAGACATGAGCCCGGGCACACCACATCCAGTATGCCTCAGAGGTCACAACCGGGTACCTGATACCCGGCTACCCGTACCCGGCCGAGTACAGGTAGCCGAGTATCGGGTAGGGTACGGGTAAACCGTGAGTCACTGGTGAGTAACCGTTTGTCACTCATTTCCCAACGTCTTGTCTCTTCTCACAATTCAAGTTCCTAGAATCAACCCACCCGCGCCTGCAACATGGCTTCATCCCAGAGGTCGCAATCAGGTACCTGATACCCGTATCCAACCGTACCCGGCCGGGTACGGGTAGGGTACGAGTACGGCCGGGTACGGGTACCTGTTTGCGATCCTGGTGCGGCTGGGTACGGGTACGGGTAAGGAATCAAAACCCGTTTGCAACCTCTGGTATGCATCAAGCACCACACCACCCGGCCGTATTCGTCTCTACGGTGTGCTGATGTTGTACGCAACCGTACAGGGATTTTGAGGCTGAGTGGACCCTACTTGCTGGGGGGGGGGGGGGGGGTTGGTTGGAGGCCTAGAATCGGTTCAGACATCCCTCGCCGCTGATGTTGGCCGTGTTGAGGAATCCCCTGGTTTGTCGCGCAGAGCGCTAACCACTGCACGCCCCCCCTGACCTTTCCTCCCAAAGACAAAGGTCCCACTATAGCCTTTGGCAGGCTGTTGGGCAAGTGCTGTAAACGAGCGCCTATGAAGGGCAAGGGCGGAGGGCGATTGGCTGCGCCACGGCTCCCCGTCACGGCCGTGCGCAGAGACAAAGATCCCCACGCCGAGCAGACCCCTTCGCAGACTGTCGGGGCAAGTTGTGTTCGCGAGCGCCTATTACGATGTCGGGCAGTGCGCTGAACAACTGCTGCACCGCCACTGACGCCCGACCAGTAATGCGGCTCGCGCTGCACGCGGCACGCAGACTCGCGCGGCACGCGGTGCGTTGTTGCCAAGAATAATGTTTTCAATTCCGTATTGGGATGATGACCCCCTCCATCTATTCCATTCCAAGGGACGGATGCCAACGGGGGGAGGTGGGGGTGGGGGGTTTAGGTGCTAGATGGCTGGGATCGCCGCTTGAATCGCAGTCGGCAGTCGTTCAGCGTCCTCTCTACGCAGCTGCCGTTAGGAGAAGGCGGCTTTGCTCGCGCGAACTGTCACTGTCCGTGCGGGATAGAGCGTTGCCCCGTCGCACGCGCGGCAGAGGTCGCAACCGGGTACCCGATACCCGTACCCTACCCGATACCCAGCTACCCGTACCCAGCCGGGTACGGGTACCCATTTGCGACCCTGGTGCGGCCGGGTACGGGTAGGCCGTGAGTCACTGGTGAGTCACCGTTTGTCACTCATTTCCCAACGTCTTGTCTCTTCTCACAATTCAAGTTCCTAAAATCAACCCACCCGCGCCTGCAACATGGCTTCATCCCAGAGGTCGCAATCGGGTACCCGATACCCGTACCCTACCCGATACCCGGCCGGGTACGGGTAGGGTATGGGTACGGCCGGGTACGGGTACGGCCGGGTACGGGTACCCGTTTGCGACCCTGGTGCGGCCGGGTACGGGTAAGGAATCAAAACCCGTTTGCGACCTCTGACGCACGGGGCTTTCCTCCGAGCGCTCCGGGTTTCACCTGAATCTGCGCGTGCATCCGCGTTTTGCGGATTGCGCAGCGACGCGAGCCGCGGTTATACAAATCGTATTCTCATTTCGTACGGCAGGAGGGAAAGGCGAAGGTTTTGAAACCTCGTGTAGTTAGCCGTAGACGCTGTGACACGGCTCTATGAATACGCAATATTATATTGTTATTATGACGGTTCATCTTCTTGTTTTTTTCGGTAAAGTCACGTAGAAAGGAAAAAAAAACATAAAAAAAAGAATTATTTTATAATGTTTTATTTTTATTATTTTATTATTTCTCTTCTACGTGACTTTACTGAAAAAACCAAGAAGATGAATCCCTGCAGTCACGAAAGCTTTACATCGAAAAATATAATGACGGTTGCTTTGGCTCGCCACGATTTGGCGATATTAGGTCGCATCGTGCGATGTGACGTACACAATGTTGTAGTCCTTGTCAGATCAATCACCTTTGAATGTGAAAGTCTGTGGACTTTACTGCCACAGAGATTGCCAGATTTACCCAAGCTTCACGTCTCAAAAAGTCGAGTGTTTTTAATTTGCCATCACAACATGTGACGAACACGTGTGTCAAGAGCACGCAAACCCTCTCTCTGTGCGTTATGCAAAAAACACAAACCCATCAACAGTTCCTGAAGTGCACTTCGGTCCTCCCGTCTTGAGTCACCGTGAAGCTCTCGTTGAGCAAATGTGACAGCAGTGAAACAGAGATAGACAGCCGATGACCGTCGTCATCATCATTATTGGTACTCATCAGCAGTCCAGCATGGTCACCCAAGTCCGCCTCTGGGCTCCGTACATGCCCACATCATTATTATTATTATTCTTCTGTTGTGATGGGTATGTGTCGGCATTTACAAATTTTGATTAGGTCACGAAACATATGAGTGGTGATGTAAAATTAAGAATAACTTTTTTTACGTTTGATGTTACAGTCAAGGCTGGAGGGTTGTTGGAAAGCTCTCGGTGCGCGCTGCCAACTTTGCCAAATGTTGTGCATCACGATTATCGCGTCGCGTGCTTTTGATTGTGTAATGCACACTCACTATCGTTGCTTATTTCTTAGTAACGTCTTATTTGCGAACAAAATATCCCAAAAATAGCAAACGTACTCATTAGCATTGCAAATAAACGACCGTCATCCATTGAAATAGCTCTTTGATACATATATTCCTGAGCAATTGACTGCATGGGTGGTTACACGATGTCTTCATTTTCGTAATAATGCCATTCGTTCCCCCCGAGTGAGCTGACAGCAAGTGCGTTGCAAGCGATATGGACTTGAACGTTGCAATGATTACGGTGGCTCATGGCTCACGTTGACCGAGCCGGACTTGGAGATCTCATTAATGATCCGTGTCTTGCACTGCAAGTGAACGAGACCGGCATCACCATCACCGCTGCGATGCTTCCCAACGCAATAACCCAGTCAGCGGTACAATATCATCCCCCCCCCACCTTCGCTGCTCCCATCTTCACGATCCACTCACCCTGCCTACCTCTCATCTCTCATCTCTCTCTACTCCCCTCCAAGCACTCTCCTACCTCTCCCATCTCATCTCACTCCACTCCCCTCCACGCACTCTCCTACCTCTCCCATCTCATCTCACTCTACTCCACGCACTCTCCTACCTCTCCCCTCTCATCTCACTCCACTCCCCTCCACGCACTCTCCTGCCTCTCCCCTCTCATCTCACTCTACTCCCCTCCACGCACTCTCCTGCCTCTCCCCTCTCATCCCACTCTACTCCCCTCCACGCACTCTCCTACCTCTCCCCTCTCATCTTTCTCCACTCCCCTCCACGCACTCTCCTGCCTCTCCCCTTTCATCTCACTCTACTTCCCTCCACGCACTCTCCTGCCTCTCATCCCACTCTACTCCCCTCCACGCACTCTCCTACCTCTCCCCACTCATCTCTCTCCACTCCCTCCCACGGCCATCCAAACCATCAACCCCCCTGCCCTGTTCAGGTCTAGGCTCAACACCGTCCTTGTTTCCTCCGCGTATGGCTTTGCTGCCTCTCTCGATAAAATAAATATGCCCGTTGCTCTCCGTAGACGCCGTGGTATAAATCCACTTGTATTCCCTCTTCTGCCGATGATGGATCGGCTGCCATCTGCAAAGTGCCTTCATTCGCACCGGGCCTCAACACAAATAAAAAACCACCGATTCAGTGGTTTCCGCGTGATTCACGAGTCCCGGCATTTTGCACGGAGTCTCGAGATGCGGCTTTGATCATTCAGACATCGGCAACAGGAGCCATGATGATGGTAACAGCGGACACTGCAGCCATCATCGCAAACGGTCTCGCGATGCCGGCAGTCCACCGGGGGCCCGACGCGCGAGAGACGCTCCCTCAGAGGTCGCAACCGGGTACCCGATACCCGTACCCTACCCGATACCCGGCTACCCGTACCCGGTTGGGTACGGGTAGCCGTTTTTGCGACCCTGGTGCGGCCGGGTACGGGTTAGGCCGTGAGTCACTGGTGAGTCACCGTTTGTCACTCATTTCGGGTAGGGTACGGGTAGGGGACGGGTATCCGTACCCGGCTGGGTACGGGTACGGGTACCCATTTGCAACCCTGGTGCGGCCGGGTACGGGTAAGGAATCAAAACCCGTTTGCGACCTCTGCGCTCCCTTCGCTCCGTCTCCTCGGTCGCTCCGTCTCCTCTCTCCCTCCTTTGGGCTGCCACTCCGCCCTTAGTCTCGTCGGCCGTCGTCGCTACGAGCCCCAAATGACGCGCGTCCCTGCCCAAAGCGCCCTCAGCTTTCTCAGCCAAACAAGCCTCCAACGCGTGGCTTAGAACGTGTTTAGGACGTTATTCAACAGCGGGGGGGGAGTGGAATTTTAGTTGCTTTATTTTTTTGCCCAAGAAATGTTTACAACCGTCACCGGTGGAGATGTCAACGTGATTTAATTCGGATGAGGCCCTCGGGACTAACATAACGACCGTCAGCCGCGTGCCTCTCGGAGACAAATTCCGGCGCTCGTCCGAGGAGAGCAGATCCCGGATAAGATGCCCTCCCCCTCCACGAAAAAAAACCACCAATTTGTTAATTCCTAAACGGCTACGGACAAACGCTTCGCGCGGACGATCCAGCCCCGTGCCGGCTGAGAGGTGCCGGGGGAGGGGAAATGTGTGTGGGGCAGGGCAGTGCAGCTCTTGCCAATTCGTTTTATTACCGCTGTTATTCATCGCTGTTCATGTGCCAGACACACAACGCCGCCGTGGATTGTTACAGCCGACACGAGATGCGTGTGCGCGGTGATTGTATCCTGTAAACCACGCTCTATTAGAAGGCATCCGACAAGGAGCTCGGCGGTTTAATCGCAGCGTGTGGAGAGGCGTTCATCCAGCAGTGGGTTGACCACGTCTGACTGACGATTGCGCTGACGATGATTTTTTTACGCGATGCCGTAGTGGTCAGTGCACTTCATTACGAACCCGTCGGAACTGATTTTCATTCCTGGCCACGGCTAACATGAGCTAGCCATCCATCGAGCACACGTGCGCTTCTGCGGCCGTCTGGAACGCTCTTCTGATGTTTGTGAGCCACTGGAGCTATTCAATTTTAAAAACTAGATTGGAAACTACATTTCTTCAGAATAGCTTTTTGTGTGTTTAGTTCGTTGTCCTTCCCCGCGCCTCCGATTATCACGGTTGGCTACGTACGGTGCGAAAGAAGTTCGAAATACATACAGTACATGTACGAGTGATATTTGAACCAATCCTGGACTGCCACTCCCTTCCGCAAAAAACAACAGCGATGGCACCTTTATGCGGTGGGGTAAATAGCTTTGAAGTATTCGTCTGCAGTAAAAGGGGGTTCACAAATTGGCGGCCTTCCCACTCACTCCGCCTCGCACACGCTTGGGCGTGTGACGATGCTGATCACAATGCTTGCGAGGTTCACACTGAGCGCAAACGCCTCTGATGATGACGGTAATGGGTGAAATCACATGGGTTGGGATACCAACTCGTGCTCCCAACAAGTTCAAGCCCTGCATCTCTTCCCAACTGAGCTGTAATTTCAGCGCCAGGCATATTTCACGGCAAGGTATATGAAGCAACAGATATTTCCCTTTTTGAAGCTATAAATATATAAATTAATATATATATCTCTCTCTCTCTGGGAATGACAGCGGCCGTTTTTTTGCGAGAGGTTAATGAGCACCGGTCTGGCAAATTCTCTGCCAAGATTTCAATGCTACCTGTGGTTGTCCTTTGGCTTATTTGATGGGCAGAAGTTTATTGATTTGATTTTCAGCATGCCAGTCAAAAGAAATGTCAAACGTCCGGCGGAGGCAGGCGCACACCTTTTTAATTGGAAAGAAAACAAAAAAACAAAGAGGGGGAAACGCGTTTGCCGCGTTGGTGAGAATCGCAGCTGCCGCTAAACAGTGCTGGAAAAATGTTTTCGTGACCTTGAGCTCAAAATGGGTTTGTGTGCTTGTGTGTGCGTGTGTGTGGGGAGCGGTAGTGTAGTGGTTAGCGCGCTGCACTACGAGCCTGGCGACCCGGGTTCGATTCCCGCTCACGGCAAACACCACAGTGACGATTATCTGAACCGGTCCTAGGCCTCAAATGAGTACCTCGTGCAGTGTGTAAACATCACCACGAGGGAGACAAAGGCGGCCGGGCGTGGTGCTGTCCACCCACTCTCCTCGTGCGCCGTCCCGCCCTTCATAGGTGCTCACTAGCTGTACTTGCCCCAGCAGTCTGTTAAGGCTATAAGGGGGACCTTTGTCTCTGTGCGTGCGCGTGTGTGCATGCGTGCCTGGATGGGTGCACGCGCGCGCAAGCAGCATCCTGTTTCTTCTTTTTTAGCCAACGGGTGTTTTTTCTGCTAACGCTTCTCATCGTCGTGCCGCCGCGAGCGAGCTGCGACGATTTGTTTCGCACACGAGCCCGCCGCAGTTGGATGGTATAGCCAGAGACCTAAAGAGCAGGGCGCCAATTGCGGGTGCCAACATTATTCAATCCGGCGTGAATTTTTTTAAAAAAAGTAGTTTTCTGGCGTGTTTTTTATTCTTCTTCCCCCGAACCCAATTTTACGCCGACTGTGCTCGTGGGCGTCGCGTCGCGAGACGAGACGTGGAATCCGCTGGGACGTCTTTCTTTTCGTGTTGAACCCCTTCGCGTCCGACAACGGGCCCGCTGGGTAAATGGGGCAGCGATGGAAATATCACAACAACGATATCCGAGATGCGATGTGTAAAAAAATTTTGAGATCACTTTCACACGTGGTCATTTCTCGACCAATGTTAGTCGTGATAAAGGGTTTTTGTGGATTAGATCGTCTAAATATAAAGGCGCCTTTCACCCGCCACCACCCCAACACAGCCAATTAGTAAGGTTTTTCACGTAAACAAAACGTGTCAATTTGTTATTAGTTCAGCACCACCGGTGCATTGGAGCGTAAATCCTAGATTTGAAGCTTTAGTGACTGCAAGGATTCATACTCTTCGTTTATTCGGTAAAGTCACTTAGGTAAAACAATTTAATTAAAATTAATAAAAAATAAAATAACAAAATCACGACGTTTCGGAGGCAACACAAGTCTTCGTCATCAGGTGGGACCGTCACAGCCAGATTTGCTGCATCAAGTGAGGGAGCGTAAATCCACAGCATTTACAATTTGAGTACGGTGCTGTTTCGCTGGTTAATTAACATTCATTCGCCATCATCGGGCGATTTAGACTTTTCTCTGCTCCACGTGGGAGAGAACAACGCATCCCGTGAACCGAAGTTATCACCACCGCGTTGATTCAAAGCCACGCAGGACGCCGTCACACGGCTCTGTGGCCACGTGGGCTGACGTCCACTCGCACAGCATCGACGCACACGCGCATTTATTTTTAACGATTTACCTTTCTTGCGTCTTTGGTGCCCTGCTGTGCATAAGCATTCATTACACTGGTCAACACACTTTTTTCTGGCATAAGGTATTTCAACGGTTATTAAGGTAATTTAGGGGTGCTGATTCCAAATCTGGCATCAGTTTTTGTCTATCACATCAGGTTTCTGAGATATCAAATATTGCATTTTCAATAAAAACTGCAGAAGAAAAATATTAAATAAATGTGGATATCTACATAAAATGATATTATAAAAACACTATCCTAAAAATACAGCACCATATTTTAACACTAAAGCAGTCACTGACTCGCAACAACTTGCAATCATAAGTGACAGAGTTAATTTCGGGAAAAATCAATGACAATGGGGTATGCCGATAGCATTAAAAATGAGATGTGATAGAGCAAATCTGAGATCAGATTTGGAATCAGCACCCTGAACTTAGTCTAAAACAGCTGCAAAAGTCCAGGCCAGAAAAAAAAATTTTTGTTGACCAGTGTTATCTAAATGAATCGCTTGAGACGCACGTGACTGAAGCCTCGTGGCGGTCTGAAGACAGCGCCGCCACCGCATGCTGCACATCGTGCAACCGCCGCATCGGCTCTGAGCAAAGCCCACGCGCCAATAAGGACCTCATTACTCCACAATTTGAGGGCTTTTTTGGGGTTAGATCGCGTAAATATATAAATGTATCATGAACTGTCTCAGCAGTTCTCCTGCTGTGTTTGTCTCACCTGATGACGATTCATCTTCTTGGTTCTTTCCGTAAAGTCACGTAGAAGGGAAATAATAAAATAATAAAAATAAAACATAATAAAATGCAATTCTCACGACGTTTCGGCCACAACGCAAGCAGCCGTCCTCAGGTGAAGAACAGGTCTGTCGGAAAGACAGCGTCTGAAGGCTGTCTTTCCGACAGACCTTTATTGTTTTATTATTTACCTTCTACGTGACTTTACCGAAAGAACCAAAAATATGAATCCCTGCAGTCACAAAAGCTTTAAATCGAAATCCGATGACGATTGCTTGTGTTGCGATCGAAACGTCGCGATCTGTTAATGTTCTATCTACGTGACTTTACCGAAAGAACCAAAGTGTAAATATATATTTAAAGTTATTTTTTTAAACTCCCGGGTGCCGGCAGGACCGGTGTTGTGATTGGCGAGCCAAATGTGCCATGTGCTGGTGGCCCGAAGTGATGAAACGTCGTTGTCATCGTCGGTTTTAGCGACGGAATTCATTTGCGTTGTGGAGCGGCGCGCGCGCACGCACGCTGATCTCGAGGGTGGTTATGCTTCGGAAGTAGTTTATTTATCTATCTATTGTTGTTACAATTATTATAAAAACACACAGCGCATGAGTCGCTCCCCCGCCAATTCCTCGCGGGTAAATCCCAAACCGATATAAAATATATCTGAGCACGTGCCCCTTTTTTTTTTAACAAAACCCAGAGTCACATTTCTAAACATCTGCTACAATGAGGGGTGGGGAGGGGGGGGGTTTGTTTAGCCGGGTTGAATAACGTTGCTGTGGATACACTATCGACCACATTGTGAGAATCGTGGGAGCTTGGTTAGAGAACGATTGGTGTCCCCTTCCTGTTTAAATTTAATTCATATATTTGAAATTTAGAAAGTCCTTTTGCTATTGTTGTCTCGTCCTGAGACGAAGCCTTCATCCTCGTTTGGAGTACATCAACCCCCCGCGTCAGAGAACAGCCCACGGAAGGAGACATCATGGAACTAATTCTGAGACCCCCTTCAGATCTTTCGTATCAACGTACCGTGCTTAAAGAAACATTACTATCACTCTTGTTCACGCAGGAAAGCCTCAGTCTCAAGACTTCTTTCCAGGAGGTTCCTGCCAAGTATTCACAGCAGGAGGCGATGTTGCGATGTGCAAACCGAACGGAGTAATTCGTGGGGGGATTTTTTTAAATCCTTTATATTAAGTTCACTTGCTTGCTTGCTTGCGCGCTTACGACCGTGCAAATCTTTCAGTCGTTTTTTAACCCACTTCCCGTGATCCAATCGAGCTGACATTTTGCACACAGACTCGTTGTGCGTGACAATGTATTTTCGTGAAATTTTTTTCCAAAATTTTACACTTTTTAGGAATTTTTTTAAATATTTAATTACCAATTGCTTAATGGTGGCAGGCAATCATCTGACCCATAGGTGGCAGCCATCTCAAGCCAGAGGACGAGAGGACTCTAGCCGCCACGCATATAAAGGATTTATAGTGAAAAACTTTGTTTTTACGGGTTATTTTTTTATGCATTGAGGATGTTTGGCCAATACCAGTTACATCGTACGTTCTTTTACATTTTGTACCTTTTTTTTTTAAGCTCGTGTTACAAAAGTGTTCAACACGTGGCAGTCATCAACGAATAACTTAGAAAATGTTGGAATTTCAGTCATGAGTGTGCGGAATCACGTTTTATTTTCATACCCTAACACTTACCGCCTGCGGTCATCGGTCGACCAAGCCGAGACCATTTATCCTCTCGGCGTGAGACTCCGGTTTGGTCACGGGGCGGATGAAACGCAGCTCTGATGAGCCCAGGATCTCAGCGGCGCACCGCTTCCGTGCCCTCTGACCTCTGGCACCACCGGGCCACGTGTGCACGGTGGGTTTGGGAGTTGTCGCAGGGGCCCGCTCGCAGCACTGCGGGTGTTGTAGGTGCAGGCTGTATCGGAGGCTCACAAAGAACTTCCCGTCAAATTTCGATTTAAAGCTTCTTTCGTGACTGCAGGGATTCATCTTCTTGGTTCTTTCGGTAAAGTCACGTAGAAGGGAAATAATAAAATAATAGAAATGAAACATTATAAAATAATTCTCACGACGTTTCGGCCACAACGCAAGCAGCCGTCCTCAGGTGAAGAACAGCAGCCGTCCTCAGGTGAAGAACAGGTCTGTCGGAAAGACAGTGTCTGACACGGCTGCTTGCGTTGTGGCCGAAACGTCGTGAGAATTATTTTATTATGTTTTATTTTTATTAATTTATTATTTCCCTTCTACGTGACTTTACCGAAAGAACCAAGAAGATAAATTTCCCGTCAAGTTTGAATGCGCAGTAGGAGGGCTTTCGCGACCGATGTTAATCCACCATAGTTTTTTTTTGTGTTTGATCGCGTGAATATAAATGTTCCGTTAAACCCGCCATCACCCGACACAGCCAATTAGTAAGGGTTGTCACGTGAAATACAGCACACCGGCGGTGTGTTCGAGAGTAAACCCGTAAACATTTACAATTCGAGAATGCCATTTCGCCGGTAATTCCTTCCTTCCCCGAGGTATGTTTATCCAGTTACCAAGGCAACGGTACTCTCAACCTCTCAAGATAATAAGGGTACAATGTCTTCACTGGACACCTGTGAATAAGAGATCCACAGCTCATCGGATTCTTCCAGCATAAATAAAGACTCTGACAAGCGCTCGTGTCGAGTGAAGACGAAGGCGCAGGCCTGCAATGGTTGGCTCATGCTATAAAACGCATATAAATCCTTTATATGCGTGGCGGCTAGAGTCCCCTCGTCCTCTGGCTGGAGATGGCTGCCACCTATGGGTCAGATGATTGTCTGCCAGCATTAAGCAATTGGTAATTAAATATTTTAAAAAATTTCCCTAAAAGTGTAAAATTTTGGAAAAAATTTTCACGAAAATTAATTGTCACGCACAACGAGTCTGTGTGGAAAATGTCAGCTCGATTGGATCACGGGAAGTGGGTTAAAAAACGACCGAAAGATTTGCACGGTCGTAAGCAAGCAAGCAAGCGAGCAAGCGGTCTTAATATAAAGGATTTAAAAAAACAAAAAGTCTCCGTCTCTCTCTCCCTTCGAAGCGGCTTCATTGGCACTTGTTCCGAAGCGCCGCCTCTGACGCTTTTAGAACTCAATCCCCTCTTTCCTTCCTAATAAAAAAAAATATTTTCAAATCACCAGTCTCCTGATGTTAGCCGTGGCCGTGAATCAAACTCGGGTCTCTGGATTCATACTCTGCTTGTAAGCCAGCACACCTGGGGTAAACGATCATCGTAATTTAACTATGATGTGGGTAACAATTAAAATCAGCGCAAGATGTGAATTGAAACACGCGCAGGCTTTCGTGACCAATATGCACAATAATGTTTTTAAATCCTTTATATTAAGTTCGCTTGCTTGCGTGCTTGCTTGCTTGCTTACGACCGTGCAAATCTTTCGGTCGTTTTTTAACCCACTTCCCGTGATCCAATCGAGCTGACATTTTGCACACAAACTCGTTGTGCGTGACAATTTATTTTCGTGAAAAAAATTCCAAAATTTTCCACTTTTTAGGAAAAAAAAAATTCACATTTAATTTAAAATACCAATGTGATAAAAATGAAACTCTTACTCAAGAAAAACAGAAATGAATAATAAAATAAAACCGATGCCACGCATATAAAGGATTTATAGTGAAAAACTTTGTTTTTACGGGTTATACTTGTTTAGAAATAAAATGTGGGGTTTTGTAAACCCACACCAACAATTGTAAATGTCGTGGGCTCAGGCGCCATCGCGCCGCTGTGCTGAGGCAGGAGCTCATTGCCGCACTTTGTTCACCTGGCAAACCAAACTCATCGGCCGTGTCGGGTGGTGGTGGGTGAACGACACATTTATAGTCACGTGACCTTCCCCTCCCCAAAAAAAACTTTGTCATGCATTAAAGTATTAACGACATCATGAAGATATTAATAATTAAATAACGCTGATGTGGGTGATACGTTTAAGATACTGCAGATGAAAATTGTAGGCAAGTAGTAGAATAATAATAATAGTGAGGTCGGGAGCCGGTGGTGGTACAGCAGTTAGCGGACTGCGCTGATCTGACCCCGGAGTTTGACCCCCCCCCCCTTCCATCAACCCCCCCCACCGACCACCAGCGTGGTGAAGTATGGTTAAAAAAATAAAAAGTCCCCGTGACCAGGCACGCAGGGAGCGTAGGGACCCGGTCGTTCGGGCGGCCGATTGACGGGTGGCTGAAAATCACGGTCAAAAGTTTCTTCGTTGAAAATCATTCGGTTGCGGGTATAAAAGCGATGAGCGTCACAATCAATCACGTTGATGCCATGGGAACCCACCGGAGTGCACACCGCATCCCTCACGCCCTTCACACTTCTCCCCCCACACTGCCACTTATGCAAATGTACCCACACGGCGCTTCAACTCCACTGCGCACACGTATACTTACCCCTTCGCATCGATTGTTAACCCATAGACTCGCACAGAGAATCATGGACTCGCATAGAGACCCGCAGATTTACACAGAGACCCATAGACTCGCACAGAGAATCATGGACTTGCATAGAGACCCGCAGATTGACACAGAGACCCATAGACTCGCACAGAGAATCATGGACTCGCATAGAGACCCGCAGATTTACACAGAGACCCATAGACTCGCACAGAGAATCATGGACTCGCATAGAGACAGGCAGATTGACACAGAGACCCATAGACTCGCACAGAGAATCATGGACTCGCATAGAGACAGGCAGATTGACACAGAGACCCATAGACTCGCACAGAGAATCATGGACTTGCATAGAGACCCGCAGATTGACACAGAGACCCATAGACTCGCACAGAGAATCATGGACTCGCATAGAGACAGGCAGATTGACACAGAGACCCATAGACTCGCACAGAGAATCATGGACTCGCATAGAGACAGGCAGATTGACACAGAGACCCATAGACTCGCACAGAGAATCATGGACTTGCATAGAGACCCGCAGATGGACACAGAGACCCATAGACTCGCACAGAGAATCATGGACTCGCATAGAGACAGGCAGATTGACACAGAGACCCATAGACTCGCACAGAGAATCATGGACTTGCATAGAGACCCGCAGATTGACACAGAGACCCATAGACTCGCACAGAGAATCATGGACTTGCATAGAGACACGCAGATTGACACAGACCCATAGACTCGCACAGAGAATAATAGACTTGCATAGAGACCCGCAGATTGACACAGAGACCCATAGACTCGCACAGAGAATCATGGACTCGCATAGAGACCCGCAGATTGACACAGAAACCCATAGACTCGCACAGAGAATCATGGACTTGCATAGAGACCCGGAGATTGATACAGAGACCCATAGACTCACACCGAGAACCACTCGCATAAAGACCCACAGATATTTTTGTTTACCTTTCCTATCCATTACACTCCTATCGTGGGTTTGTATCGTTTGTTGGTGTAACGTTCTGAGCTGCCCCTACTGGACATGTATGAAAAAGAGCTTTATAGCTCATCGGATTCCTCCGGTATAAATAAATTATCCTAGATTCTGAAGTTGCTACTGCAGCGCAGTAAGAGAATGTGAGCACAGATGTTCCGCGCGAGCGCGCACGTGTGTGCACGTGCGCGCTCGCGCCAGCGTGTCGTGTGGCGTTACGTTGCGTGTTAAAAATAAACATTGGATTCTGTACGTTGGTTAAAGATTAAAAGATAAAACAACTAAATTAAATCGCCACGTTTCGGAGGCAACACAAGCTTCCGTCTTCAGGTGGAACCGTCACAGCAAAATTGCTGTGACGTTTCCCAAAATTACTTTAGTCCTGGGACGTACTTCTTCGCAAGCACGGAAGCCGACGTTTCCAGCGGTCAGGGCAAAGATGTGCTTGCGTATTTGTCAACAGAAAGGCACCCGAGTCGGGAATCGAACCCAGGCCCCTTTGTCACTCGACTGCTGGATGAAAGCCTCCGCGAACAAATATCGGTGTCGGCCGTGGGAATTATCTGGCCATACCTCTCCACCCTGGTCCAACGTGGGTTGGCGAAATGCATAGGAGGGGGGTTGGGGAGGCCCATGACCGTTTCAGATATCGTTCACCACTCATTTAACCAGTTCAGAATAGCTTACCATTCACTTAATCAGTTCAGATGTTACTCACCACTCACTTAACCAGTTCAGAATTGCTTACCATTCACTTAATCAGTTCAGATGTTACTCACCACTCACTTAACCAGTTCAGAATTGCTTACCATTCATTTAATCAGTTCAGAATTGCTTACCATTCACTTAACTAGTTCAGATGTTACACACCACTCACTTAACCAGTTCAGATGTGACTCACCATTCACCTAACCGGTTCAGATGTTACACACCACTCACTTCATAAGTTCAGATGTTACACACCACTCGCTTCACCAGTTCAGATGTGACTCACCATTCACCTAACCGGTTCAGATGTTACACACCACTCACTTCACCAGTTCAGATGTTACACACCACTCACTTCACCAGTTCAGATGTGACTCACCATTCACCTAACCGGTTCAGATGTTACACACCACTCACTTCACCAGTTCAGATGTATCTCACCATTCACTTCACCAGTTCAGATATTGCCCACCACTCACTTCATAAGTTCAGATGTTACACACCACTCGCTTCACCAGTTCAGATGTGACTCACCATTCACCTAACCAGTTCAGATGTGACTCACCAATCACTTCACCAGTTCAGATGTGACTAACCATTCACCTAACCAGTTCACATATTGCTCACCACTCACGTTCCGCTGCCCGCTTCATAGATCAGATATCATTCACCACCAGCGACGTTCTGCGTGTTCGTGCGGCGCTTCTTCAACGCACGGGGCGACGTTCACGACAGCAGGGGAGGAGTGCTCCAGCCTGCGCTGCCAGCGGTGGGGAGGGGGGGGTGGCTATTACCCCCCTCTTTTAAAGCCCACTCATAACAGGTAGCACGCAAATTAGCAGCACTTGCCGCTTTGTTGCCAAACGCTCATTACGCTCGGCGTCAGCGGCGCGGCGCACGAGCAGATGTTCGCCATAATTGAGCGTCTTTAGCGTCGCCGATCGCCAGAAAACTTCGCTGCTCTGCGGACGTAATCCATAATCGGTTGGGGGGTGGGGGGGGGGCACGGCGGCAGCAAATTGTCGAGGAGCGTTTTTAGCGTCGCACCGCCGGGGTCTTTACACGCGGCGGATCGATTATCGACGCGGAGGGTTCCCGCGGACGGCGTTTTTGCAGCAGTTAAAAACAAAAACAACAACTGTGATTCACGTGCGGGGAACACGAGCTGCGTTACGCACGCTGGGCTTGGGCTCGCCATCCTGGAGGTGGCCGGTTCGATTTCATCTCCGTGGGCGGTGGGGGTGGTTAATACAACGGGGCAGGTGTTCTCAACTCGCCCCCCACCCCCACTATCAGTGCACTGATCAGTCCATGTACGTATGCGTGTATCTTGAACTTTTTTCCCACCGTACGTAGCCAAACGCGCTAATCGGAGAGCCTAAACGGGGGTGCCGCAGCCGATCGATCGGCGGGCTCCGCCTGCAGCGGATGCGGTCACGGGCGGTCACTCCCACGTCTCCCAAGATGTCTCGCCAGCGTGGAAGAGTAGGCCAAAAGCCCGCTTAGAGAGGGCCTCTCTGTAGATATCCCTGTCGTGAAGGCCCTTCCCGCCGGCTGTATCTCGCGCAGGCAATTGCAGGGATGTACCCCAAGGTTTTGTAACCACGTGGCTTATACAGACGCGGCCGCGTCCAAAGCGCACGCTGCTGGGTTCTTAATTTTTGTTTTTTAAATCCTTTATATTAAGTTCACTTGCTTGCTTGTGTGCTTGCGTGCTTGCATGCTTAGGACCGTGCAAATCTTTCGGTCGTTTTTTAACCCACTTCCCGTGATCCAATCGAGCTGACATTTTGCACACAGACTCGTTGTGCTTGACAATTAATTTTCGTGAAAAAAAAATTCCAAAATTTTACACTGTTTAGGGAATTTTTTTAAAAATATTTAATTACCAATTGCTTAATTGTGGCAGACAATCATCTGACCCATAGGTGGCAGCCATCTCAAGCCAGAGGACGAGAGGACTGTAGCCGCCCGTTTCATGATGACGCAAATGTTGACTAACCACATGGCATGAAATCCCTGCCCCCACGCTATACAATGGAGACTATTTATAGAGCAGTTAAATTGAAGCCGCCAGATTCTTGAAAGTGGTAAAACGGGTCAATGCTAGTGCCCTCGGGAATATACGGGGCATGTCAAGAGGTGATCTTTCATTTTTAAATCCTTTATATTAACTTCACTTGCTTGCTTGCTTACTCAAGAAAAACAGAAATGAATAATAAAATGAAACCGATGCCACGCATATAAAGGATTTATAGTGAAAAACTTTGTTTTTACGGGTTAATTTTTTAAAATCCCCGTTGCCCGGTTGGCGCTCGATGCGATCTGCACCGCAGACGCCGCGTGGACGTCGCACTCAGCCGCGCCGTTTGAATCCCGATCGCAGCGTTATCGGCATGTCAACGAGCGTACGTTATAGTGCGCCAAGTCGAACGCTGGGGACCCCAGGGTGCTTTTGTCTGCGTTAAATACAATACACGCGTGATCAATATTCAATACATTCATCTGCCCGCTCGCAGCCACTGGAAAATACCAGCCGGCTTGTTGGTGGGGTGGTTTTTTGTTTATTTTATTTCACGATCGCCTTCGTGCATATCGCCTGGAATGCCACCGCCTGATTTCTTCAGATCGCGGAAGCTAAGCAGGTTTGAGCCTGCGATAGCGCTTGGCCACGGTCGGGCACCGGGCATCAATAAGTCTGCTGCTGCGAGCTACGTGGTGGGGCACGGTGGGCAGTGCAGCACAATGTATTGTTGTACTCTACTTTATATGCGCCCCCCCCCCCCCCCCCGTCTCATCCCCGGCATCTATGCTCCACCCGCCTTCAAAGACGAAGTACGGTCAAATGAGATCCACGACCCGCACGATGTGCGGAAGAGGCCCTCATCCAGCAGTGGATTGACGTGTTTTTTATTTAAATCCTTTATATTAAGTTCACTTGCTTGCTTGCTTGCTTACGACCGTGCAAATCTTTCGGTCGTTTTTTAACCCACTTCCCGTGATCCAATCGAGCTGACATTTTGCACACAGACTCGTTGTGCGTGACAATGTATTTTCTTGAAATTTTTTTTCCAAAAATTTACACTTTTTAGGAAAAAATTATATTTAATTACCAATTGCTTAATGGTGGCAGCCATTCATCTGACCCATAGGTGGCAGCCATCTCAAGCCAGAGGACGAGAGGAACTCTCGCCGCCACGCATATAAAGTATTTATAGTGAAAAACTTTGTTTTTACGGGTTAATTTTTAAACCCTATTATTATAAAGTTTTAACGGTTTTGCCATTTCTAAGCTACCTCTTCCAAATGAAGCAAGAATAAATATCAGGAAATTTTTAAGGATCCCACTTCCAATGTTTCCACAACCGCTATGAACCCGGCCACCTAAGTTACATTTTTAGCCAACGCCATACACCAGATTGTCAAATACAATCCTTAAAAAAATCAAAACATCGATTGTAATATAACCCACGCGTGCATTTTCAGATAACCCAGTCTGCCAACAGTGCATCATTTCCCAACTCACAATGCCACACAATGAAATTGAATAACTCACTTTTTAAAATTTCCTTTTCATTGTCATCCACAACAAAAGCCATCTTTATAAACAATAGCCTTCTGTTTAGTGAGAATTCTTGCCCCTCAGGACACTTCTCACAATTACAAAAGAGGAACGCCAGGAGAGAGAGAGGGGGGGGGGAGACAGTTTTAATTACGAAGGCGAACGAGAGGCACCGACATCTAACAAAAATAATCATATAGCTCATTGGATTCATCTTCTTGGTTCTTTCGGTAAAGTCACGTAGAAAGGAACTAATAATAAAAATAAAACATGATAAAATAATTCTCACGACGTTTCGGCCACAACGCAAGCAGCCGTCCTCAGGTGAAGAACAGGTCTGTCGGAAAGACAGCGTCTGAATGATCATTCATTATTTCCCTTCTACGTGACTTTACCGAAAGAACCAAGAAGATGAATCACTGCAGTCACGAAAGATTTAAATCGAAACTCATTGGATTCGTCCAGTATCAAAACTAAAATCCCGATCCTCAAGTCTGGCGGGCGCCACGCAGTCGCAGGCCCTCACCACCTCGAAATCTTCGCTCGTCCACGCATCAGCCACGGGCAATGTGATTGCAGGGCTGCGCCTTTAGCTCTACCGAGAGAGGCAGCGTTGGCTCCACGTTGGCTCCACGTGGCAAGGCGGCTCGCCATTGCCGCTGCTGTCTCAAACCGCTCGCTCCACCGTGGTGGTGGTGGTTTATTTTGGACCGCCTTCTTGCTGATGGCCTTAATCTAACTTAAATTTCGATTTAAAGCTTTCGTGACTGCAGGGATTCATCTTCTTGGTTCTTTCGGTAAAGTCACGTAGAAGGGAAGTAACAAAATAATAAAAATAAAACATAATCAAATAATATAACAAAACATTATTATTTTATTTTATTATGTTTTATTTTATATTATTATATTATTTTATTATGTTTTATTTGTATTATTTTATTACTTCCCTTCTACGTGACTTTACCGAAAGAACCAAGAAGATTAATCTAACTTGTATGTTATTATGTTTATTTTTATTATTTTATTACTTCCCTTCTACGTGACTTTACCGAAAGAACCAAGAAGATGAATCCCTGCAGTCACGAAAGCTTTAAATCGAAATCTAAGTTGTCTTGTTGTTGTTGTTTGACTTGCATCCCACTGGGATTTTTGCACACAGCGTTGGTGTACGGTGCTTTTTTTGCAATATTTTGCTGTCTTTTCTTGGATTTTCTGTTTGCACTCAGTCACATATTTACTTTAAGATGTTTTCTTGTTCATGTTTTTTGTTTGTTGCGGTTGCACCCGATTCAAGAGCCGAATGGCTCACAGGGCAATACCTAATAAATGAATTTGAACTTGCTTTCTTGTTGGGCCACCAGCAAGAAATTGTGGCGCAGTGCCTTTACCCCCCTTCAACCCGACAAGACAGCCGTTGCGTGCGTGGCAAGCCGGGGGGGGGGGGGCACGCGTGGCAGGGCGGGCGAGATGGTAACTACCTCGCCTGGGATACAGGAGGTCGTGGCTTCGACCCCGACGCTGACGCCTGCTGCTGTATATTTGTTTGCGTGTTTCCCTCCTCGTGGTCGCGTGTATTTTCCTCCGGGTCCTCCGGTTTTCCCCCTCCACATTGTAGAATCAACTTCACTCGTCCAGGGGTTATTTGGATGCTGCTGTGAATTTTCACATGCCGATGTGCCCCTTCGTTGACCTATAATTTGCGTGCCAGGTCGCTTCTGAAAAAGAGCTGTTTGTAGCTGCTCAGTGGGCTTTACCCGGTAAAGCAAACAAAACATGTGTTTTTTTCTTCTTGGTTCTTTCGGTAAAGTCACGTAGAAGGGAAGTAATGAAATAATAAAAATAAAACATAATAAAATAATTCTCACGACGTTTCGGCCACAACGCAAGCAGCCGTCCTCAGGTGAAGAACAGGTCCGTCGAGTCTGAATGAAACAACCTGGTTTTCACCTGAGGACGGCTGCTTGCGTTGTGGCCGAAACGTCGTGAGAATAATTTTATTGTGTTTTATTTTTATTATTTTATTACTTCCCTTCTACGTGACTTTACCGAAAGAACCAAGAAGATGAATCCCTGCAGTCACGAAAGCTTTAAATCGAAATATAATAATATAATAGTATATTATTTGATTATATTATTATATTTTATTATATTATAATAAAATATTACAATATTATTTTATTATATTATTATATTTTATTATATTATTTAATATATTTTATTCTTATTATTTTATTACTTCCCTTCTACGTGACTTTACCGAAAGAACCAAGAAGATGAATCCCTGCAGTCACGAAAGCTTTAAGTCGAAAATGTGTTTGTTCATCTGGCGCAAATGCACCTCGGTCTTTTCCTATTTTTGGTTCGTCTGCTGCCCGTGGCGGTTTTCATATTTAGGGACGCAGGTTTTTTTTTCTCTCATTAATTTTTTATAGTGACAAGAACGGGGGAGGCCCGTAACAGCACGTTTGGTGGTAGCAAGAAGAACAACAACAACAACCACCGGCGATATTCACCCCCGAGGCATACAAGCCCGACGTGATCGAGCCACGTGAAGAGAAGGCGGTGAACCGGGGAGAGAGAGAGGGGGGGGGGTGGCATGGAACTTAACCGGTTAATTAAAACGCGGTCGCGATGCGCTCCCCCCTCCACCCGGCTGGAACCCTCGCGGAAAAAAAAAACTCTCCTCCGCTCTATTTAAAGCTTTCGTGACTGCAGGGATTCATCTTCTTGGTTCATTCGATGAAGTCACGTAGAAGGGAAATAATAAAATAATAAAAATAAAACATAATAAAATAATTCTCACGACGTTTCGGCCACAACGCAAGCAGCCGTCATCAAGTGAAGAACAGGTCTGTCGGGAAGACAGCGTCTGAATGGGCACCACCATGCTTGGCAAAACATAATAAAATAATTCGTGAGAAGTATTTTATTATGTTTAATTTTTATTGTTTTATTATTTCCCTTCTACGTGAACCAAGAAGATGATCTCCTCCGCTCGTTAACATTTTGAAGCGCGCGGGGGTGGGGTGGTGGGGTGGGGTGCAATCGATGGCTGAGCTTCAAAGAGACGAAAGAAATAAAACAAATATATAGACACACACACACCACGCAACAACAAACTAATCCGCCCTAGGAAACTGCTTTGGAAATTGCAGTCCTCGCACATAACGGCACGACAGAACACTCGGAATTGCTTCCTCCCATCACCAACGCGGCCGAGTTAAGCTTCTAAAAAAAATTCTACATTTTTTTCACAATTTTTTTTTCTTTCGGGCTCCTCTGCAATCAAGCGCCGATGTGGGAAATGCAACCCGCTGCGTCTTTTCGGGAGTTAAACACCGAAACCACCCCCCTGGGAGATTGCCGTCGGCGATGGCGGCGGTGTTGAGAGTTGGAGTTCTGATGCTTCTTCAGCCCCCCCCCCACGGCCCCCCTTACCCACAACCCCCATTCACAGCTGCCATCGCTTGCCCATTCAGCCCCACGTGGCAACCAGACAGTCCCGGCCACGTGTTTACTAACAGCGCAGAGACCCCCCCACCCCCTCGCTCATCCTCCGGTGATCAGCCAAACACAATGAATCAGCAAACACACGCTTGTGTTTTGTGTTCGTTTGTGAGAAGAAGAAATACAAAGGTAAAGGTGCATCCCTGCGAACTGCTCGTTGACGCCACCGCTGTCTGCAGGGCCTCCCACTGCAGGGAGCTGTGGAGAGAGAGAGAAAGGCCCCGTCAGAGGGTACTTTGGCCTTATTCTTCCACGCTGGTGATTCAGTTTCATACTCTTAGTTCTTTCGGTAAAGTCACGTAGGTAAAAAAATGAAATTAAAATTATTACAATTAATTTAATTTTAATTTCATTTTTTGAAATTAAAATTAATAAAATTAATTTAATTTAAATTTCATTTTTTGAAATTAAAATTAATAAAATTAGTTTAATTTTCATTTCATTTTTTTACCTACGTGACTTTACCGAAAGAACTAAGAGTATGGATCCTTGCAGTCACGAAAGCTTCAAATCTAGAATTTCAGTTTCATTTTTCATTTATTAGGTACTCGCTTTCCTACCCGGCTTCGCCTAACCCCGTGAGCCATGCGGCTCTTGACTCGGGTGCAACCGCAACAAAACAAAATCATGAACAAGAAACATCTTAAAGTGACTACACGCAACAGAAAAATCCTGGAAAAACAGGAAAGTCTTCCAGAAAAAAACCCCCGTATTTCAACGCTGTGTGCAAAAATCCCAGTGGGATGCAAGTCAAACAATAACAACCATAAGACAATTTAGATTAAAGTTATCAGGCTAACTCTGTACTACAACAAACATGGCTGAATCAAAACGTTTTCAAAATCGACCAAAATAAAGCTATGAAAACAATGTAACAGTGATCATAGTTCTAGATTTGAAGCTTTCGTGACTGCAAGAATTCATACTCTTAGGTTTTTTGTGACTTTACCGACAAAACCTAAGAGTAGTGATCATAGTCACTGTGGATATGGGAGTACCCACACTTTACCCCACCATGCACGACCTGCTGCTTCTGACCGATCAATTGACAGGCATCATCTACATGATGATTGTTGCTGGGTTCAAGTTCATGTATTAGGTATAGCCCTGTGAGCCATTCGGCTCTTGAATCGGGTGCAACCGCAACAAACAAAAAACAAAAACATGAACAAGAAAACATCCTAAAGTGACTATGTGCAAACAGAAAATCCAAGAAAAGACAGCAAAATATTGCAGAAAACGCACCGTACACCAACACTGTGTGCAAAAATCCCAGTGGGATGCAAGTCAAACAACAACAACCACAAGACAACTTAGATTAAGGCCATCAGTCCAACTCTGTACTACAACAAACAAACATGACCAAACCAAAAACTTTTCGAAAATCACCAAAATAAAGCCATAAAAGCAATGAAACAGTGCAGGTCATAGGAACTGTGACCGAATTTTCACAATAAACGACGTAAACAACATGTCCCACCAAACCCTGCAGCCACAGCTGGCTGCATGAGTCACTCCACAACAGCAGGAGCATCAGTCGGAGGGTGGACCGATGCGGCGGCGGGGAGAGAGGGGGTGGATTTAAGAAACCTTCAGCGTTCTTTCAGCTGCCACGCCGTGGAGATGGCGAACCATTAACAACAACAACAACAACCACGCACCGCATCCCCATTTATTTATTCTAAATTATTATCTCTTGCGAAACACACTTGTACTTCATTAGTACCTCATTTGCCAGAAAAATATGATAATTGGTTTTTTACCCTTCTATCTGGCAACAAAACTGACACCTTTTTTTTACGAGGAGTCATGTTTGCATAGACCACAATACCTGCAGCCATAATGCAAAAGGCGCCTTTTGGCGTCATCTGGTCCAACACCATGTGAGACTAAGCTCTAAGGAAAGCTGTCTCGGGTGTGGACCATTCAATTTCAAGGACACTGCATACATTATCAGAGTTAGGTTTTTTGTTTGCATTATGGCTGCAGGTATTGTGGTCTATGCAAAAATGACTCCTTGTAAAAAAGGTGTCAGTTTTGTTGCCAGATAGAAGGGTAAAAAAACAATTATCACACTCGTACTTATTTGACGTGGTTGACAAACGAACACAAAAACAACATCTACACCCGGTCATTTCTCGAACCTGTGATTACTCGAGGAACAGATTTAGTTTCGAAGCATCAAATGTTGCCCTCACTTCGCCGTGCTACGTCGGTGTTCGTGGGAAGAAATAAATCGATGCGATTGTAAATACCGGTGTAATGGCCGGCGCGCGCGCGTAATGTGCGGTTAAGCCGTAACAAGCAATTGTAAATCATTGATCGGCTCAAATGGCGAGAGAGAGAGACGCGTTTTCAGAGCCGCAGCGATTGGGAGTTGCGGCGGGGGGAGGTGGCGAATTTTGAGGAATGAGCTCCCCTCATCCCCCCCCCCCCCGATCGGTTTCGTCGTTCCACCATACTTCACCGCAACGCGCAGAGCGGGTGATTAGGCAGGCGGGGAGCAAATCGTAGACTCATTACTGTTCTAGATTTGAAGCTTTCGTGACTGCAAGGATTCTATATTCTTAGGTTTTTTCGGTAAAGTCACGTAGGTAAAAACATTAAAATTAATAAAAGTAAAATAAAATAAAAATCACGACGTTTCGGAGGCAACACAAGCTTCCGTCTTCAGGTGGAACCGTCACAGCCACGACAGCTGTATCAAGTAAATGAGAGATTGCAGGAGCTACCACTCCGTTTATATAATGGTTGGAGAAGGGGGGGGGGGTAAGGGCCAAGTACAGCACACTTTTTATTAATATGGTAAGGTGAGCCTCACCTTACCATATTAATAAAAAGTGTGCTGTACTTCTCCAACCATTATATAAACGGAGTGGTAGCTCCTGCAATTTCTCATTTACTTGATACAGCTGTCGTGGCTGTGACGGTTCCACCTGAAGACGGAAGCTTGTGTTGCCTCCGAAACGTCGTGATTTTTATTTTATTTTACTTTTATTAACTTTAATGTTTTACCTACGTGACTTTACCGAAAAAACCTAAGAATATGAATTACTGTGTTTCGGGCCTCCGTAATACGTCATTAGTCTTCGTTGGACAACGTGGGTGGAACAGCGAGTTCCCTTGAAGAAGGCGTCTCTCTGAAGTCAGGAGTAGCCCTGCGAGATCCACTTCCGTGGGACGTTCTCCAGAATTCGTTTGCGTATTTGGCGTCGTTCGACTTGCTGTCGCTCCGCTCGTGGATTTGTAGATTTTTTTTTTCGATTCGTCAACCCGCGAACGGGAATGCCGACGGCTGCGATTTGAATATTGACGGAAAAATAATCTCTCACGAGGGGGGGGGCCTCCACTTCACCCCGTGGCCATATCGTCTGGGGCACGCTCATCACCATCCTCTGCGTGCCCCCGCCACACCGTAGCCTGCGGCTCACCCCTTTCCCAACCGTGGGCTTGCGTTCTGCGAATCTTCGGCGCAGATTGAAGAGCGGCAGTCACCCGGAGGGTTCCTTTTCGCGACCGCCCCTTTGCGCTCCAACAATTTGATCTTCCACGAGGCTCGCGGTCCTTCCGTCCTGAAATCGCATCCACTGCACAAACCACGGCAGGTGTGGATTTAGTAATAGGTTTTTACCCTTTCAACTGGTACAAAAAAACTGACACCTTTATACAAGAGATCATGTTTGCAATAACCACAACACAAGCAGTCAAAATGCAAACAAAAAGAAACAACTCTGATGATGATTTTGCCACTGGTAAAGGGGGTCTCATAGTGAGGTGTGGATTTATCAAATGGAAAATTAAAAACTCTCCCAGTGTGCAACTTGTGGTCATCCAGAACAGACTGTGCGGTGTACGGCAACGCAATTGCCCGAGTCCACAGATAGGAAGGAGACATCACAGCGATACACTCCGATACTCATCCGTCTTCGGCATCAGCCAATACGAAAGAATTTAAGAAGCTCCAACAATGGCACGGATACCAAACGTATTTATTATTTATGTATCCCCCCCAGCGAATCCGTGCTTTCAACCTCCCTGCCTCTCTGCGCAAACTAAAACAGGCCCGCCGTTCCTGTTCACCGTCTCGAGACGCGGTTACATGCGGAAGCTGCGTGAATCCACCGCTCGCGATCTTTTCTCGGCTTAAAAGAAGTCGCCCAGTCAATCGGCGGCCGAACCACGCGTCTCACAAGAGAGGAATTGCACGGATTCTCGGGTAAAAAAACTAAAAATGTTTGTCCAACATTGGCACTCGTATCGCATCTTTGCCGAGTGGCAAACGTCCCTGCGGCCATCACTCACAAATCTCCTAAGGGGTGTGTGGGAGGCGGAGGATTGAGTGCTTGCGGTGTTTAATAATAATCCTGATTATTGCGTAACAGTTATACTGGGAGGAACCACCTGGTTACACCTGCCCGCAGGGGATTATTGTGTCCGTCCGTCGTGCAGGGAGGGGCTGGGTGGGGAGGGTGGGGAGGGGCTGGATGGGGAGGGTGGGGAGGGTGGGGCTGGGTGGGGAGGGTGGGGAGGGGCTGGGTGGAGAGGGGAGGGGCTGGGTGGGGAGGGTGGGAAGGGTCTGGGTGGGGAGGGGCTGGGTGGGGAGGGTGGGGCTGGGTGGGGGGTGGCAGGGGTGGGGCTGGGTGGGGAGGGGCTGGTCACCCCGTGGTGCCCTTATAAAACTCAACGTTTAACCTACTCACGCCGGCTTGTGCCCGCCCTCACAGTCGGGCATATTTGCGGAATACACCACGCCGCCGTTGACCCTGGCCATTGACCGAGCAACCCAACGTTCCTACCAGCTCCCTCCACAGGAATGTGTTGTGAACTCGTAACGCACCGCCACCGCACAGTGTCCGCTCGTCGTTGAGGTGCGAGCAGGAACCACAGGCGAGCGGGAAGGCAGCAAGCCACGTGCTGAGCCAGTGCAAAATCCCCCCCCCCCACCTCTCCCAAGATCTGCAGTCCTCTACATATAAAGGTGTCATCGGTCACTCAATGATTGTTTACATGCGGGAGGAAACCGGAGCACCCGGAGAACACCCAGGCGTGCGAGGGGGCAACACTCTATCCCGTACAGACGGCACGGGCGGAATCCACAGTTTTTTCTGGAGAGCCAGAGGTACGGGCACTTCCTCCGTGACGACGCCCTTGGGAAGGGAGTTTCACAAAGTTTGTGCGGGGGATCCACCAAACCCTGGCCACCGCCACCCCCTCCCCGCGCTGCCCGTATCCCGTCTCATCCAGCAGGTGAACTATCCGGTGGGGAGTGGGGCGTGGGGCGGTGTGGATTGTCGCTCTCGGCACGGCCGTCGTGCGCGTGTTCTCCGTCGCGTGCAGCGGGGCGCTCGACTCTGGTCGCACGTGCGCGTGTCGACCTCCTCGCAAGACAGAGGGAGGAAAGTGGAAACAACAATTGGGCGAAATATGCAGTTGGCACCTACGGGGCTATCGCCCATCACGGATCGTGACGACGACGACGATGATGACGGTAGCGGTGACGACGATGGTTGCGCTTGTGTCGTGCAGCAGGCGGACTCACGCCCTGCGCGGCGCTTCCACCCCGTCGCGCCGTGGCCCCAGGAGGGGGGCGAACGACGCGGCGGCGGCGGCATCGACGCCGAGCTCCGGCTTCCGCTCGGCAAACTCGAGCTGCTGCCCGAACGGGATGCGGACATCGCCGACGATGAGAACGACGACGACGACGACTACAAAGGTGCCGTCGTCTCGACGTCCGCAGCACACGGACATTGACGGGCATTGTCGCCATCATCGCTCATCGGCACCATCGTCGCCATCGTCACCATCATCATCATCGTCATCGCCATCGTCACCATCATGGCGATCAACACCATTGTCGCCATCGACGCTATCATCGCAACCATCGCCATCATCACCATCATCGCCATCGTCACCACCATGGCCATCATCATCACCATCATCACCATCATCACCATCATTATCACCATCATCATCATCACCATCATCACCATCATCATCATCACCATGGCCATCATCATCACCATCATCACCATCATTATCATCACCATCATCATCACCATCATCATCACCATCATCATCATCAACATCATCACCATCATCATCATCACCATGGCCATCATCATCACCATCATCACCATCATTATCATCACCATCATCATCACCATCATCATCACCATCATCATCATCAACATCATCACCGTCATCATCGTCACCATCATCACCATCATCATCACCATCATCACCATCATCACCATCACCACCATCATCACCATCATCATCACCATCATCACCACCATCACCACCATCATCGCCATCATCACCATCATGGTCATCGTCGCCATCATCACCATCATGGCCATCGTCACCACCATCACCATCGTCACCATCATCACCATCGTCACCATCACCATCATCACCATCATCACCCATCGTCACCACCATCACGGCCATCGTCGGGATCGACTTCGTCGTGAACCTGGGCGTTACACCGTTGACGTCGTCCCCGCAGGAGGCAGCTCGGGTGCGCAAGGCTCACACATTTGTTTTCTTTGCGTTTGGCTCACCGAGTTGCCGGCGCAAGGATGGACAGCGAAGCCTCGGTGAATGAAATACGGAATACGAACGGTATATTTGTTTTATATGCATAGAAGATACGTACTGTGTATATGTGGTGATTCGGCCATCAACTGATGATTGTCCCACACGATCGATTTACCACGCAACTTTCATTTTACGTGATGGGTACTTATTCATGGGTCCTCTGATAGGTACTCATTGACGACGTCATAGGACCTCATTGACGACGTCATAGGACCTTATTGATGACGTCATAGGACCTTATTGCCGACGTCAAAGGTCTGATAGGTGCTTAGTCATAGGTATTTATTGATAGGTACAAAGTACACTATGAGATCTCTTTTACCAGTGGCAAAATATAGTAGTAGGTTTTTACCCTTTTAAACTGGTACAAAACTGACTAGGTACAAAGTAGCAGCATCATACTCCCCCCACTGCGAATACGTGGCAGGACCCTCCCCAAAAGAGAAGCTTGAGGCCACTAACAACAACAAGGACGACCTCTGCTCCCTCTCTGTGCTCCCCCTCTCTGTGCTCCCCCTCTCTGTGCTCCCCCTCTCTGTGCTCCCCCTCTCTGTGCTCCCCCTCTCTGTGCTCCCCCTCTCGCCGCTCCCCCTCTCGCCGCTCCCCCTCTCGCCGCTCCCCCTCTCGCCGCTCCCCCTCTCGCCGCTCCCCCTCTCGCCGCTCCCCCTCTCGCCGCTCCCCCTCTCGCGTCGCGAGCAGCGGCCGTGGCCTCCGAGGAACGTCGCGTCACGTTCAAGCCCCAGGCGAGGTCGTCGCCGCTGCCCGAGCTGCGACCGGGTTCGCCGGGGAACCTGGAGCCGCGTGAGCGCGAGGCCCCCGGGGTGCCGGGGGGCCCCGGCGAGGCCTCGCGCGCCGTGGCCCCCCGCGACGATGAGCGCGCCGCCGTGCGCGACTCGGTGCGCGAGTTCGGCTTCAACATGGTGGCCAGCGACGCCATCTCGCTCGACCGCAGCATCGCAGACCTGCGGCACGACGAGTGGGTGGCGGGGGCGGGGGGGCGGGGGGGGGGTTGTGGTGGTTGGGGTGGTGGGGGTGGTGGAGGTGGTGGGGGTGGTTGGATCGGTGGAGGTGGTGGGGGTGGTGGAGGTGGTGGGGGTGGTTGTGGTGGTAGGGGGTGGTGGGGGTGGTTGTGATGGTAGGGGGTGGTTGGGGTGGTGGAGGGCGGTGGAGGTGGTGGGGGTGGTTGGATCGGTGGAGGTGGTGGAGGTGGTGGGGGTGGTTGTGGTGGTAGGGGGTGGTGGGGGTGGTTGTGGTGGTAGGGGGTGGTTGTGGTGGTAGGGGGTGGTTGGGGTGGTTGGGGTGGTGGAGGGCGGTGGAGGTGGTGGGGGTGGTTGGATCGGTGGAGGTGGTGGGGGTGGTGGAGGTGGTGGGGGTGGTTGTGGTGGTAGGGGGTGGTTGGGGTGGTGGAGGACGGTGGAGGGCGGTGGAGGTTGTATTGCATTGCAATGGAACGCAATGTAACACGTAACGCATTGTAACGCATTGTTACCGAGACAGGTGCAAGTACTGGCACTACGACGAGGCGCTGCCGCCGGCGAGCGTGGTGATCGTGTTCCACAACGAGGGCTGGTCCACGCTGCTGCGCACCGTGCACAGCGTGGTGAAGCGCACGCCGGCGCGCTACCTCGCACAGGTGCTGCTCGTCGACGACTTCAGCAGCAAGGGTGCGGCCCCCACCCACATCCCCCCCCCGCCCCCCTCCCACCGCCCCCCTCCTCTTCCTCCCTCTCTCCCACCACCTGCCTCCCCTTCCTCCCCTCCCCCCCTCCCCTCCCCTTCATCCCTCCCACCACCCCCTCCCCTTCCCCCCTCCCACCACCCCCTCCCCTCCCTCCCTCCCACCACCCCCCTCCTACCCCTCCCCTTCCCCCCCTCCCACCGCCCCCCTCCTCTTCCTCCCTCTCTCCCACCACCTGCCTCCCCTTCCTCCCTCCCTCCCTCCCCCCGCCCCCCTCCCCTTCCCTTCCCTTCATCCCTCCCACCACCCCTCCCCGTCCCCCCTCCCAACACCCCCCTCCTACCCCTCCCCTTCCCCCCTCCCACCACCCCCTCCTACCACCCCCCTCCTACCCCTCCCCTTCCCCCCTCCCACCACCCCCCTCCCCTTCCCCCCCTCCCCTTCCCCCCTCCCACCACCCCCTCCCTTGCAATCTCGCCACCGCAGCGCCCCGATAAACTCACGCGTGGTGAGCGTCTCATAATGAGCGCACCTTCATGGTAACGGCATCGTAAGTAAGCACGTACGTCGCGCAGGTCCCATATCGCGGCATCACGTGTGTCGAACTTCTTTTGCACCGTACGTAGCCAGCCGTGCTAATCGCTGGTGGGGGGGGGGGGGGAAATGCCAACAAACTAAACGCAAAAATCAGTTCTAAAGCGAGTGGGTTTTCAATCTCTCCCTCCGATGGCCGATTGGTGGCACTGCCCAGAACCGCTTGCTCCTTTGAATGCCCACGAAGCGTCACGGCCCCCCGCACAGGGCTCGGGATGGCGATCTTATTCATATTCTTAGGTTGTTTCGGTAAAGTCACGTAGGTAAAAAACATTAAAATTAATAATTTTAAAATTAATAATTTTAATGTTTTTACCACGTGACTTTACCGACAAAACCTAAGAATATGAATCCTTGCAGTCACGAAAGCTTCAAATCTAGATCTTATTCATCTTTTGTGCGACGGTGCCGATTGAGACGAGAGAGAGGGTCGATTCTTGAGTGGAATCGCAAACGACGAATTGTCGCAATTCAGTGGGTCGCGATCGACTCGAGACTGAGGATCACTTCAAACGATGGATTCCTACCCCGCGTGGCGTGATGCACGGTGCCATGAGACCAGAGGTGTGGACTCGAGTCATGTGACTTGGACTCGAGTCAGACTCGAGTCATGAATTTGATGACTTCAGACTCGACTTGGACTTGCATAACAATGACTTTGTCCCACCTCTGAGGTGTGGACTCGAGTCATGTGACTTGGACTCGAGTCAGACTCGAGTCATGAATTTGATGACTTCAGACTCGACTTGGACTTGCATAACAATGACTTTGTCCCACCTCTGAGGTGTGGACTCGAGTCATGTGACTTGGACTCGAGTCAGACTCGAGTCATGAATTTGATGACTTCAGACTCGACTTGGACTTGCATAACAATGACTTTGTCCCACCTCTGAGGTGTGGACTCGAGTCATGTGACTTGGACTCGAGTCAGACTCGAGTCATGAATTTGATGACTTCAGACTCGACTTGGACTTGCATAACAATGACTTTGTCCCACCTCTGCATGAGACGAAGGCAAAAGGCGCAGCCGTGCAATTTTTTGCTCGCATCACTGCTGGTGGAAAAGGCCCCCACGAGAAGCTACGATCGACAGCCTCAACGGAAGGTGTTTTGGCCTACTCTTCCACTCCGGCCAGACGACTTGGAAGGTGCCGAGCTTTCGATATAATAATCATCCACGAACCGATGCGCCTGCAGTGAGAAGCCTTTCTTGCATAAATCATCAACCAGCTCGATGGAGACCTTCCAACCCCATCTCTTAAGAATCCTGCGATGCAACAATCCATTCCGGTCCTTCACGTGGAGCGGCTCTCATCGCTCCGTCTCCACGGTGGACATCCTGTCGGGCACGTTCCCTCCTTGGGCCACCACTCCGTTGTCCATCTTGACCCCCCCCACCAGACATTGCTGTGACTTATCCGGCAGGAGGCCGCGTCATTTTCTGAACGCGGAATCACGAGCGCCGCCCTTGAGAATGTCGAGAACAGAATGCACGTGAACTGTTCGGCCGCGCAGGCTTCTGGGAGCGCGTCTTTAGCTGCCACTGGGGCAATGCACAAGCGAACTCTGCGCCGGTTTCGACATTCAGTGTCTCATGAGCAGTCAGGCTTGCTTGCCAGTGACCTGCATCGCTGTTTATAGACAAGGCAAGGACTGTATCTGTGTTAAATAAGGGGCCCATGAGAAAAAAAAGCACTACATTTTTTGTTCATTAGCGTCACTCCGTCATCATTAGGCCTGACAATCTTTCCATTGTCCTAGTCGGACAAGATCCATGAAATATAAAAACCCAACCAGTTCAAGTGAAGCGCAGTTCTCGTCATTAAAATGATTAAAGCGTGAGCGTGCGACGCGCGGAGAATTACGCGCTCAAGTGTCAGGATCGCCGTCACGCGGTTGTCAAGCGGCCCACGGTTTTGTTGACGGCGCTTCGGCTCAGAGAGAGAGGGAGCGAGAGGGTGAGCGAGAGAGAGAGCGAGAGAAGGAGAGCGAGAGAGTGAGCGAGAGTGAGCGAGAGGGAGAGCGAGAGAGTGAGCGAGAGAGTGACCGAGAGAGTGACCGAGAGAGTGAGCGAGAGGTGGGGGTTTACATAAAGCAAAGTTTAAAAATGTAAAAAAAAAATTACGAAATGATGAACGAAGCAAAGTGCCGACTACACCGAGCATCTTCTTGTTTCCACTGATCGTAAAAAAAAAGCGTGACCGAACAGTCGGTCAGCGCTAGCGGGGGGGGGGGGCACGTGGACTGCACCTCCGCACGCCACTCTCGTCTCCTTCCTCTGCCCGTCTCTCTCCCTTTCTCGTCGGCCACCACAACAACAACAACTACAAACTAACAACGCGGCCGCGACAAACGGAATGCATCACAGAGCGAGAGGTCGGAGATGTCAAAATCCGGAGGCCGCCCGCACTGCCCCAACTGCCCCCCCTCTACCCCCCCCCCCGCTGCCCCCCCTGCCCCCTCTACCCTCCCCCCGCTGCCCCCCCTCTACCCTCCCCTGCCCCCCCCCCGCTGCCCCCCCCCCGCTGCCCCAACTGCCCCAACTGCCCCCTCTACCCCCCCCCCCGCTGCCCCCCCTCTCCCCTCCCCTGCCCCCCCGCTGCCCCCCCCCCCACTGCTCCCCGATCGCGAGAGGTGTCAGAGGCGGGTGTAGGTTTCTCTGAACACCAGGACGTCCCCCCCCTCTGAGAAACACAAAGATAAAGATCCCCCGTATAGCATTAACAGACTGTTGGGGCAAGTGCTGTTAGCGAGCACCTATGAAAGCCAGAACGGCACACGAGGGGGTGGGCGGCCAACACCACGCCCAGCCGCCTTTGTCTTCCCAGTGACGATGTTTACACACCGCACCAGGTACTCATTTGAGGCTGAGTCGACCTAGGGGAGGCCCAGGACCGGTTCAGAGAATTGTCACTGGTGCGTGAGCGGGAATCGAACCTGGGTCGCCAGGTTCGTAGCGCGGCGCCCTAACTGCTACAAAGACAAATATCCTCCTATAGCCTTAACAGACTGTAGGGGCAAGTGCTGTTAGCGAGCACCTATGAAGGCCAGAACGGCACACGAGGGGGTGGGTGGCCAGCACCACGCCCGACCGCCTTTGTCTCCCGAGTGGCGATGTTTACTACACACCGTACGAACGCGGCGAGCAGAAACGCACGACACAGGATGTGCAAAACAGCTAGACAACGACAAAATACATCTTAGCACCCCGGGACAATGTAGTATACAAGATCCCCCGCCCCCCCTCCCGTACCTCCGATCCTACCCGCACCACCTGGCCGTACACAAACTCACAGATCCGTCCCTGTCGGCTCAACTTTGGGTGAGCGAGGCTGGAACCACGCCAGGCCACCTTTGTGCCCCCAAAGTGGTGATATTTACACAGGACACGGGGTTCTCTTTTTTTAATGCTTAGTCGACCTAAATGAGGCCCAGGATCTTTTCAGGTGTCCGTCACCGATGTTGGCCCGTGAGCGAGAATTGGAACTCGCGTCGTTGTAGCACAGCGAGTGAACCACTGAGCCACCGCTCCCCACTCACACGTAGAGCCACACACAGAGACACACAATCCCCACGCACACCCAGACATACACACACAATCCCGACTCACAGCCAGAGCCACACACACACACACAATCCTCACTCAAAGTCACACACACACACAATCCCCACTCACCCAGACACATACACACACAATCCCCACTCACACACAGAGCCACACACACAATCCCCACTCACACCCAGACACACACACACAATCCCCACTCACACAGAGCAACACACACACAATCCCCACTCACCCAGACAGACACACAATCCTCACTCACACACAGAGCCACACACACACTCTCTACTTACACACAGAGCCTCACACACACACAATCCCCACTCACCCACACACACACACACAATCCCCACTCAAAGTCACACATATACACACATACACAATCCCCACTCACACACAAAGCCACACACACACAATCCACACTCACCCAGACACACATACACACACACAACATCCCCAACAGAGATTATAAAAGGTCGTATTGTTTCTACTGTTCATAATAAAATGATAGGAGCAAACAGCCCCCACGTGTCTTTACAGACGATGTAATCTTTCGGAGTTTATTTTTTTCGGACGCGGATCCTTTGACAGTTTCAGCCCGAGCGAAGTCGCAGCGGCCAATTTCCTTAATACCTCGCCGCGATCGATAGACGAATTAATTCCATTACTGCCCATCAGCCTAGACGACATCTATTCGTCTAGAGAGCGTGCCATGTTGTTTTGCTGTTTGTTGCAGCAGCAGCAATAATAATAATCTTCTTGGTTCTTTCGGTAAAGTCACGTAGAAGGGAAGTAATAAAATAATAAAAATAAAACATAATAACATAATTCTCACGACGTTTCGGTCACAACGCAAGCAGTCGTCCTGTCTCCCCGACAGACCTGGTCTTCACCTGAGGACGGCTGCTTGCGTTGTGGCCGAAACGTCGTGAGAATTATTTTATTATGTTTTATTAAATCCTTTATATTAAGTTCGCTTGCTTGCTTGCTTGCGTGCTTGCTTGCTTGCTTGCGTGCTTGCTTGCGTGCTTGCTTGCTTACGACCGTGCAAATCTTTCGGTCGTTTTTTAACCCACTTCCCGTGATCCAATCGAGCTGACATTTTCCACACAGACTCGTTGTGACAGACAATTATTGTTCGTTTTTAGGCAAAAAAAATGTATTTTACATTTATTCAAATAGAACTCATTCATGGCTTTGGCTAAACGTCACAGTATAGGAGCCCAGAGCGTAACCCCTCCAAAGGCCGTGGCGGAGTAGCGCAGTTGGTAGCGCCCTCGCTTCCCATGCCAAAGGTCGCGGGATCGATCCCCGCGTCCTCCACAGGCGAATATATTTTAAATCCTTTATATTAAGTTCGCTTGCTTGCTTAGGACCGTGCAAATCTTTCGCTCGTTTTTTAACCCACTTCCCGTGATCCAATCGAGCTGACATTTTCCACACAGACTCGTTGTGTGTGACAATTAATTTTCGTGAAATTTTTTTTCCAAAATTTTACACTGTTTAGGGAAAACAAATTAAATATTTAATTACCAATTGCTTAATACTGGCAGACAATAATCTGACCCATAGATTGCAGCCATCTCAAGCCAGAGGACGAGAGGACTAGCCGCCACGCATATAAAGGATTTAGAGTGAAAAACTTTGTTTTTACGGGTTTACTTGTTTTTATTATTTTATTACATCCCTTCTACGTGACTTTACCGACAGAACCAAGAAGATGAATCCCTGCAGTCAGGAAAGCTTTAAATCGAAATAATAATAATCTTTTAAAAGTGTTACATCTGCAGAATCGCGGAGAAAGACAGCGCCTATAAAGTGCCGGGGGCAGTGTGGCACACGAGGTGGTGATGACAGGGCGAGTGGGGTGGGTGGCCAGCACCACGCCCGGCCGCCTTCGTCTCCCCGGTGGCGACATCTACACATCGTTTGAGGCTGAGTCGACCTAGGGGAGGCCCAGCACCGGTTCAGATAATCGTCACGGGTGTTGGGCCGGGAGCGGCCGGAGATTTCGTAGCGCGGCGCACTCAGCACAGTTGTTTGTTGTTTTGTTGTTGTGTTGTTGTTGTTTTGTTGTTGGTGTTTAGTTGTTGTGTTGTTGTTTTGTTGTTGGTGTTTTGTTGTTGCGTTGTTGTTTTGTTGTTGTTGTCGCGTCACCAAACAACTCCGCATCCAAAATGTCGACAATAAACAGCAGCGGGTTCAAGAGGGAGCCGCCTACCACTCGCCCAGTGCCCGATTATCCTCGTAGCAACAGTAGCTACTACATAAGTAGCTACACATGTAGCAGCTACACATGTTGTAGCTACTACATATGTAGCTAGGGGCCCCGCACTTTCACACATATGTAGATCCGCACTTTCAAGGGCCCCCGCGCTAAATACTTCCAAGCTATCAATTCCCGTTCAGTGATTCTGCACTTGCTCTATTACCATAGTACTATACCGCCTTCAGCTTTTACGAACGACTGGGTGTTTAAGGTTAGCGATTTGTCGTATTATCCGGCTGTATAGCAAATGAAAATATACTATTACTTGACTATGCAAGTAAAAAGAGAAATTGTTTATAAATTGTTATTGTTTGGTATTTAGAGGCCCCCCTTTCATAACAACATAGTGCGGGGCCTGTAGCGGCATCATAGGGGCCGTCCATAAATGACGTCACGCACCTGGGGGGGGGGGGTCAGACATTTGTGACGATGTGTGACAGGGGGGGGGGGGAGAAATGTGACGTCACATCAAAATGGGTAATTTAACACGTGGGCAACTTTAAATAAATATAGACAACACGTTCTACTTAACTAAATAGACTTTTTAATATATGTTTTCTCCTACAACATCAGAGTGCAGCGCCACATTAAATACGCACTACAATGACAATAGTTTAAAGCGATTTGAAGCATGTTTATTTTCTTTTGGGGGGGGGGCAGAGCTTTGCGACGTCATATTTGAGGGGGGATCTGACTTTTTGTGACGCCGTGTGACTCGGGGTGGGGGGAGGGGGGGGTAAAAAATCGTCCAAAATCGCGTGACGTCATTTATGGACGGCCCCACATCTGAACCGGGCACCTGCGTGCCCCGTGTCTGTGCAGAGCACCTGAAGGGGCGCCTGGACGACTACGTGGCGGCGCGCTGGAGCGGCCTCGTCTCCGTGGTGCGCAACGAGCGCCGCGAGGGACTCATCCAGTCCCGCAGCATCGGAGCGCGCAAGGCCACGCGCGGCCAGGTGGGCACGGTGGGCGGTGTGGGGGGGGTGGGCAGGGTGGGTGGGTGGGTGTGGGTGGGTGGGTGGGCCGGGTGGGCAGGGGGAGCGGTGTGGGTGGGGGGTGTGGGCAGGGGGAGCGGTGTGGGTGGGGGAGCGGTGTGGGTGGGCAGTGTGGGTGGGCAGGGTGGGCAGTGTGGGTGGGTGGGGGTGGGTAGGTGTGGGTGGATGTGGGTGGGCAGGGTGGGTGGGTCGGTGTGGGTGGGCAGGGTGGGCGGTGTGGATGGGTGGGTGTGGATGGGTGGGTGTGGGTGGGCAGGGTGGGCGGTGTGTGTGGGGGGTGTGGGTGGGGGAGCGGTGTGGGTGGGTGGGTGTGGGTGGGCAGGGTGGGCGGTGTGGGTGGAGGGATGTTGGTGGGTGGGCAGGGTGGGTGGAGCGGTGTGGGTGGGTGGGTGTGGGGGAGCGGTGTGGGTGTGGATGGGCAGGGTGGGTGGGTGGGTGTGGGTGGGCAGGATGGGCGGTGTGGGTGGAGGGGTGTGGGTGGGTGTGTGGGTGTGTGGGTAGATTCAGCGTGAATGTTGACGATTTTTTTTTAAAAAAGCGTCAAGATTCACGCTGAAACACAGTACCGACAATTCTTATTTCGATGTCCACCAACGTTCACCACGTCGTGTCGAGCGTTCTCCATTTCATCGTCCACCAAAAATCTCCCATCACGAATCCACCGATGACAATCCGCTTTAAAGACCCGCCATCCAATCAACTCGGCGCGCCTCAACGGATGAAAGCGAAGTGGTGGTGGACTTAAATACCTCCTCTGTGTGCGTCACGAAATGTGTCGCCTTCTTGGTTCTTTCGGTAAAGTCACGTAGAAGGGAAGTAATAAAATAATAAAAATAAAACATAATAAAATAATATAATAATATAATGAAATAAAATATTATTATAATATACAGTAATATAATATTTGTATTATTTTATTACTTCCCTTCTACGTGACTTTATCGAAAGAACCAAGAAGATGAATCCCTGCAGTCACGAAAGCTTTAAATCGAAAAAGAAATGTGTAGTATGCACCCACGGGATATTTGCCTACGGATCGTGACGACGACGACGATGATGTGTGTGTGTCTCGATAGTTTTACGGCTAGAAAAAAAAACCGCTCACCAGCTCTTCCACTTTCAGCCTTCATTAATTCCCGCGTTGAATTGTCTATCGCGCCAGAGGCCCCGTTTTAACAAGGCTGCCTTGGCTATTCTCACCTTCAGCCTGACTCGATCACTAACTAGCCACAAGCCGAGCGCGCCTGCCTTGTTAGCCACCGCCAGCGACGAACAAACCCACACACACGTTGCTCGCTGTCTGCTACCGGGGGGTGGGGGGCTGTTGTTGTTTTGGTTGGAAGCGATGATTGTCTTGACGGCAAGGACAACCCTCCTCCACACTCCTGGCATTTTCAACTCGTGCTGTTCATTATATACAGAAGAGTCTTCGCAAAGGGTCAAGTTGTTGTTGGCACGGACGTAGAACTACTGACCACATCGTTATTTTTTGTTTGTGTTTGTAAAGGCAGTCGTAGGTACGGTACAAACGAAACTTTATTTATTTATTTACCAGGTAAGGTTCACCGAGCTACAGGATTAACTCATTTTCAGAAGCGACCTGGCCACAAATGATAGCTCAACGAAGTGGCTTTTAGCATCACGTGGACATTGATAGCAGCCAAATACTCTGAACGCGTGACGTTGATTCTAAGTGTGGAGGGAAAAACCGGAGGACCCGGAGAAGAAAATCCACGCGACCACGGGGAGAATATTCAAACTCCAAATATACTACAGTACCACCACCTAGGGGTTAGGGTTTAGAGTGATTCGGCCACCGTAGCCACTCAGTTAATGTGTACTGTTGCATATTCGAACAAACGACGTCAATTTTATCGAGTGACGGTGTGAAAAGTTACGTTTAATTCATAATACGGTGGCGCGAACACGCCGAACAGATAGATGGAAGCCACCTTTGACAAAGGCCATAGTTTAGCACCCACGCGTTCAGGCGCATCGTCTGGACATCAATAGCAGCAGCAGGCCGATCGATGCCCCCCCCCCACGTCTCCTTCATGAATAGAAAATTAAACACGAGCCGCAAGTAGTGCGATTTGTGGCCGCGCACAACCTACAACTATTGGCAATGTAGTAAAGCCACAGAGACCCGTAGAGATACATTAAAGATAATACATCCAGTGGCATGCACTGCTTCGACGGAGGAACAGCAAAAACGACACGAACTCTCGCTCTCTCTCTCTGCTGAAGGCCCTCTCTCGTCTTGGCGAGCAGCAGATGTCGAAATGTGGTAAGCGTCTATCTATATTCTTAGGTTTTTTCGGTAAAGTCACGTAGGTAAACAATTAAAATTAATGAAAGTAAAAAAAATCACGACGTTTCGGAGGCAACACAAGCTTCCGTCTTCAGGTGGAACCGTCACAGCACGATAGCTGCATCAAGTAAGAGAAATTCCAAGAAAACAGTCCTTGTATATATACTGGTTGAGGGTGGGAGGAGCCATTGTGAGGTTTTATTTTATTTTTATTTTACTTTTATTAATTTTAATTTAAAATTTTTACCTACGTGACTTTACCGAAAAAACCTAAGAATATGAATCCTTGCAGTCACGAAAGCTTCAAATCTAGAAGCGTCTATCTCCTGAACCACATTGCTGCTGCCATCGTACGCGAGGAAATAATAGCCAACGTGTATACAACGTTGGAGTAACTTGAGTGTAGTGGACGCGTTATAGTAGTTTCCAGAACTCGTACACGTAATTACGAAAGTGGTAATATAACAGCAACTGTGGCCCGTTTACGACGATACGATCGATGGCAATTAACACGAATTTAATCAGAACATTTGGCAAAGTTAAATTTCGATTTAAAGCTTTCGTGACTGCAGGGATTCATCTTCTTGGTTCTTTCGGTAAAGTCACGTAGAAGGGAAATTATAAAATAAAATAAAGTTGCACAAAAGCCACTTGAGTGGCTTTCCCCTCCCTTTGCCAAGAAAAAAACAAATCACGTTTCATAACATCGTCCCAAATGGTACCTCGCCTGTAGAAAAATTTAACGGCGCTCTCAAGAGATGTAATTGGTAACGATAAATCGACTTTCCAGCAGCCTTTCAACGCTCTGAACAAACACTTGGGGAGAATATCTTTATTTTGTTTAAATAGACCTGTTCAGCCTTTGTGCCTTTCGTGGGCCGCCGCTGGTCCCTCCATCACAGCGAGGATATACCTCCCCCTGGCGGATAAAGTGAGTACTACAAGCCCGAGATGATTGCTCTTGCGGATTGGACTGTGGTGGTGGTTCAAGTTCAAGTTTATTTTCAAGTTCATTTATTAGGTATAGCCCTGTGAGCCATTCGGCTCTTGAATCGGGTGCAACCGCAACAAACAAAAACACGAACAAAAAACATCTTAAAGTGAATATGTGACTGAGTGCAAACAGAAAATCCAAGAAAAGACAGCAAAATATTGCAGAAAAAAATCTCCGTACACCAACGCTGTGTGCAAAAATCCCAGTGGGATGCAAGTCAAACAACCAACAACAACCACAAGACAACTTAGATTAAAGCCATCAGTCTAACTCTGTACTACAACAAACAAACATGGCTAAACCAATACACTTTTCGAAATCACCAAAATAAAGCCATGAAAGCAATGAAACAGTGATCATAGGAACTGTGACGGAATTTTCACAATAAACGACATAAACAACATGTACCACCAAACCCTGCAGCCACAGCTGGCTGCATGAGTCACTCCACAACAGCAGGAGCATCAATCGGAGTATTATAATTTTTCAATGCACCTTTAAGATCAGCACACTAAATTGTTACTTCATTGTAGGTGGATGGATTGTTAGGGGCCGTCCATAAATGACGTCACGCAACTAGGGGGGGGGGGGGTCGTTGAGAAATGTGACGTCACATCAAAATGCGCAACTTTAAATAAATATAGACAACACGTTCTACTTAATTAAATCGACTTTTTAATAAATGTTTTCTCCTACAACATCAGAGTGCAGCGCCACATTAAATATGCACTACAATGACAATAGTTTAAAGCATGTTTTATTTTTTTGGGAGGGTGGGGCAGAGCTTTGTGACGTCATATGTGAGGGTGAGTCTGACTTTTTGTAACGCTGTGTGACGAAGGGGGGGGTGGTCAAAAAGCGTCCAAAATCGCGTGACGTCATTTATGGACGGCCCCTTACATCAGTGTAGGTTCGTGAGAGTGGTGCCTGCAACCCGAGGGAGGCCTTTATCCAGCAGTAGATTCATCATAGATGGTGATGATGATGATGGTGGTTAACTCTGTGTAGAAGGGCGGTGATCCGATGCGATGTCACGATTGTGTATCGTGATTCGAGTCAAGAACCGACTGTTTATATTGCGCTGGGTGTAGCGGCCTCTCGCGTCTACGAGGCTCACACGAAACCCATGGCAGCCTACTCCTCGTATCCCCATGGAGGGATGTGCATGACGAGATTGTGTTTTTCTTCAACACATCGGCCGTGATATATCCACTGCTGGATGAAGGCAGCCCGTCCCCGCCCGTAGAGATGTCGGCTTAGGGTCTTGCGTTCGCAAAAATCCATGTTGGCTCCTGCGCCAGATCTGCTTTCATTGGTCCATCTCCTGCGATGTCCACTAGGATGTGTTCCCACCTTTGGCTGTGTGCTGGGGCCACCCATCCACACAACCCTTCATGGGTGCCGTTTTTTTAATTTGGAGCTTTCGTGACTGCAGGAATGACTCTTTGGTTCTTTCGGTAAAGTGGCGTATAAAGAGAAAATAATAAATTAAATACTAGCATACGACGTTTCGATTGCAACACAAGCAATCATCATCAGGTATAAATGAAATAGAAACACAAATCTAGTATACTTAGACATGTAATGTAATACAACAGAGAGTCGGATAACATAACAGTCAACACCCTACCTGGTTGATTACGTTCTTCCTGAGAATGCTAAATTTGAGAGAGAGAGATCAAACACGGAACCAGAGACATATAGACAGACATATAAGTGGAGACAGATATCACAGAGATACATAGAGAGAGAGAGAGACAAACATAGGCACACAGAGAAACCACGTCTCTGTGTCGAGGCCTTAAATAGAGAGAGGGGGCGGAGAGAGAGGGAGGGGTTAGAGAAATTAGCATGTCAATGAGTGGCACGCTGGGTGCTCGCGAACAGCACTTGCCCCAATAAGGATGATAAGGCTACCTGGGTGGGTGGTGGTATCTTTGTCTTTGTCCTGCGTGCAGGTGTTGGTTTACCTGGACGCTCACTGCGAGGTCGGCATCAACTGGTACCCGCCTCTCGCCGCCCCCATCGCTCACGACAGGTAACCAGAGTGATCGTTACTGCAACTTACACGGGGTATTCACGGCGGGAGGATGCTGCTTTTGAATTTAAGGACAACTTCAGATCTGCAACAGATTTATGTTTCACTTCGCGGGAAATCGTTTAGTCGTCGATAAATGTCTTAGTGCCGGCAAAAGTGACTTCATGCGATGCCAAGTCACAGAATAAAGTGACTTTACGTAATTTACAGCATTTTCCAATTTTTATTTTATTTGTTTAAAAAAATCTTATATGCTCTACCCCTTCACCAACGCACGCTGACCGGTGTGGTGGAGTATGGTCAAATAACCCCCACGATCTGCACAGAGTTGACAAGTCCTCACCCAGTAGGAAAAACTAAATATCCCAGCCGTGGATCGAATTTAAATTCCATTTCGTAACTACTGGACATCTGTGAAAAATAACTTTTTATAGGTCATCGGATTCCTCCAGTATAAATAAAGATTCTAACTTTCAAAAAAACTTTTAAAAATGCATCGCTGTTTTTGTCAAACATCAAGGAAGGTTCCGATCAGTCCCGTACTATCTACGCAACATCATGCCGCCCTGTCCTCTGCACCCCCCCCTCCCACCCCCCTTAGGACGACCAGCACAGTCCCCCTCATCGACTACATCAATGGGATGGACTACACAATGGAGCCGCAGCAGGGGGGTGATGACGACGGCTTCGCACGTGGCGCCTGGGACTGGAGCCTCCTTTGGAAGCGGATTCCGCTGAGCGAGCGCGAGAGGGCACGGCGAAAGCACAAGACAGAGCCATACCGGTGCACAGACACAAAGACCCCCCTCCTCTCCCCGTCCCCCGGATAACGATTCCGACACTGGTCAACAGAGGTCACAATCGGGTACCCGATACCCGGCTACCCGTACCCGGCCGGGTACGGGTACAGGTACCCGTTTGCGACCCTGGTGCGGCCGGGTACGGGTAGGCCGTGAGTCACTGGTGTGTAACCGTTTGTCACTCATTTCGGGTAGGGTACGGGTATGGGTAGGGAACGGGTACCCATTTGCGACCCTGGTGCGGCCGGGTACGGGTACGGGTAGGCCGTGAGTCACTGGTGATTAGCCGTTTGTCACTCATTTCGGGTAGGGTACGGGTACGGGTAGGGAATGGGTTGCACGTACCCGGCCGAATACGGGTACCCATTTGCGACCCTGGTGTGGCCGGGTACGGGTAAGGAATCAAACCCCGTTTGCGACCTCTGCTGGTCAACAAAAAAAAACATTTTTTCTGTTCTAATTTCAGGGTGCTGATTCCAAATCTGATCTCAGATTTGCTCTATCACATCTCATTTTTATGCTATCGGCATACCCCATTTTTATTGATTTTACCCGAAATTAACTCTGTCACTTATGATTGCAAGTTGTTGCGAGTCGGTGACTGCTTTAGTGTTAAAATATGGTGCTGTATTTTTAGGATAGTGTGTCTATAATATCATTTTATGTAGATATCCACATTTATTTAATATTTTTCGTCTGCAGTTTTTATTGAAAATGCAATATTTGATATCTCAAAAACCTGATGTGATAGACAAAAACTGATGCCAGATTTGGAATCAGCACCCCCAAAATTACCTTAAAACCGTTGGAATTCCTTATGCCAGAAAAAGTGTGTTGACCAGTGTAATGATGAATCGTGGGGGTTATTTGACCGTACTTCACCACACCGATGAAGGCCGGAACGTGCACGCAATGGGGCGATGTGGCCAGCACCACTATCGGCCGCCTTTGTCTCCCCAGTGGCGATGTTTACACATCGCAACAGGCGATAAACTTGTTCGTTTGTACGTTGAACTTCTTTCGCACAGTACGTAGCCGACCGTGCTAATCGGAGGTGCGGGGGAAGGACACCAATCTAATCACACAAAGCGGTTCTAATTTGAGGCTGCTGAGTCGATCCAGGACCGGTTCAGACAATCCGTCACCCGGTGTTGGTGGCCGTGAGCGGGAATCGAACTCGGTTCGCCGGGTTCGTAGAGCGGCACGCTGACCCGTTGCGACCCCGCTCAATTGGGATCGCGCGCACAGCAGCAGCAGCAGCATCGCTCCCTGCTGTGACAACTTGGCAGGACCCTGCTGAAAAGGAGCCTTGAGACTCGGTGATGCGCAGTCGCGATGTCGATTCAATTCAATCCCTCGGTTCCCCCCCCCTCCACCCCAGGTCTCCGGCGATGGCCGGGGGTCTCTTCGCCATCGATCGGGACTTCTTCTTTGAGCTGGGACTCTACGACCCTGGGCTGCAGATCTGGGGCGGCGAAAACTTCGAGATTTCCTACAAGGTGAGGCGGCAGAAGAATGACGCCGGTCGACTCGGGGCGGAGACGCCGCTTGAGATTCGGCGGGTCGTCGCGAAGTCTTGTTCCACCACCAGCACCCCGCACAGATCCCTCCACCAATGTCTCATCGCCGTCCCATTGTACGATTTTGAAACCGGGCTCATGTCGTGCAGTTGTAAACGGTTGAGTGAATAAGCTCTAATAGAGAGTCGTGGACAAAAAAAGCGAAATGAGCTGAATTATTAGATCCAAGATGAATAAATCAATGGTGCACGTAATGGTGGAAAGAAAATAAGAGGAGCAAACCCACACATACTAGGAGTTATTGGAGCCTGGCAGATGTGGCCTAGGTTCAGCCACAAGACCCAGACGGCAGGGTGAGTGGCGCATAGTGCAGGACTTGAGAAAACAAGCGACCAGTCTTAAGCCATAATAAAGGTTTTTTTGGGTTAAATTGTGGGAAATATAAATGTGTCGTTAAACCCGCCACCACCCGACACAGCCGATTGGTAAAGTTTGTCACGTAATCAAAACGTGCCAATTAGTTTCGCGTGCACTGGAAGGCACCTTCGACGTTGCACAAGCGACTTAGGGACACAGGTAGCGGCTAGTCTATTCACGCGCACAATTTGTCCTGTTGGTGATCGCTCTAGGACGCGTTTATCCGATTTGTGCAGCGCAATGTCTGGCACGACGTCCGCAGCTTGGCTGCAACGTGTGCTGGCTGGGGGCTTCTTAAGCGACTCGGTTGAAGGAATCGAGCTGAGTTGTCGTCGGAGCGAAACGTCGGACATCGTGCCGAACGACACGCAGCAACAACCCGAACACACAATCAGAGAGAGAGAGAGAGAGATACACGGCGAATACAAAAACAGCACGCGAGGCGTTTGCGCTGCTCACGTGCAAACAACAGCACCCGGTCACGTGACCATCGCAATGCACGCGCGCAACACGCTCGGGCATTGTCTAGACCACCACGCTCCGCGGAGAGACGAAAGCGTGGCTGGCCGCCCCCCCGATTAGCACGGTTGGCTACGTACGGTGCGAAGGAAGTTCAGCACACGCACGGCGCAATTGCGATATACCCCTTACTCCCCAACTCTTAATCGCTCCGAACAAACGAGATCGACATGGAGTCCCCCCCCCACCACCCTCACCAGGACGAGCATTTAGCCATCGATTAAAATCTGCCCACACTCACGAAGGGGGGCGGGCGGTCGCCAGTGGAATCTCACGCGTGCCACCAAGCAGCCGGAGTCTTGCCGTCGAGAGCCACTGTACACAACAACAACAACAAGAGAGAGATAAATGATGTGGATTAGCCTTTATCGGACCGTGTAATTACCCGTGATTTAAGGGTTTGTCGCACTGGTAATTTTCAATTTATATACAACGCGCGTGGCTTACTGGGTTGTCTTCGTGTGACTAGCGGCTGCGCGCGCCAAATCTGCGCGGAGCGACTTGGCACGAGCGTAGGGAGAGATTCCCGTTGGTCGAGGCACAGAGATGTCGTCCGGGAATGAATGGCCTGACCACGGACGCCAATGCAATGGTCCGTGATAAAATTTTAAATGGAATATCGCATCTCAAAAAGCCACTGGAAAACCAACCCACGCACACTCTCCGTAGCATGCGGCAAGTACTGTGTGCAAAAGCACACGTCCGAGTTTAAGTCTGTGAACTGCGCGAAAGCTTCGGGAGCTCGGTGACAGATACGGCTCAGTCCTGTCGGAGAGCGGGGGCGTCATCTGGTCCAACCCATGTGAGACTAGGCTCTAAGGAAAGCTGTCTCGAGTGTGGACCAATCAACTTCAAGGACAGTGCACATTATCAGAGTTGTGTTTTTTGTTTGCATTATGACTGCAGGTATTGTGGTCTATGTAAACATGACTCCTTGTAAAAAAGGTGTCAGTTTTGTTGCCAGCTAAAAGGGTAAAAAACTATTATCAAGGTTGGCTTCCTTGTCCGGTTCGGGTGTCCGCAGTCGCACCGTGGGTTGTCTTTAATTCTCCGCTACTTGGGGTGGTGTGGCACAGCAGCGACCTGTTGCTGTTCCGACCGACCGCAGACAAGCGGGAAGACATCCAGAACCGTTGGCAACATTTGCCCGAGCTCTGGTCCTATATTAGGATGTTCGGTGACTATCCTTCGTGAATGTTTATACATGCCGGAGGAAACAGGAGTACCCGGAGAGAGCCCACTGGAGCAATGGGGGTAATTAACACTCTCCACCCCTTTCGATTTAAAGCTTTCGTGATTGCAGGGATTCATATTCTTGGTTCTTTTGGTAAAGTCACGTAGGTGAAGAAACAGAGCTGTCGGAAAGACAGTTCTGTTTCTTCACCTGAGGACGGCTGCTTGCGTTGTGGCCGAAACGTCGTGAGAATTTAATTTTATTACGTTTTATTTTTATTTTATTATTTCCCTTCTACGTGACTCAAGAAAGTTGTTCGTCGTCGACCGCTCGAAAACCGCGTCATAACGGTGCACGCGTTCCGCGTTGTGCAAAACGCGTTCGCTAATGAACCGCTTTGATGGCGAAAACACGCTGTGTGAACACCACTCGTTCAGCGAGGACACTTAACCGCGTATTTATTTGGCGCACTCGGCTACGGGAGAAGTCTTGCGATGCCTTGAAGACGTGGCGCCTCCGATTTAGCGCATTTGGCTACGCACGGCGCGAAAGAAGTTCAACGTACACACATACACACATACATACGTATGCCCGTACAGAAGAAGTCATTGACTTGTCCAAACACGGCGTCACGCAGCTCGTCGGCAAGGTGGCAATTCAATCACCGGGCGTTTGATTGTCGAGCGAAACATTGAGAGCAGATCGGTCCGTAGAATAGCCACGATCAATTTAGCAGCGGCCATTATTTGAAACGTTAAACGGTCCCAGTGCGGTGTAATCGAGTTCTTGTTAAAAAGGAACACGTTATAGATGTATAAAAACAAAAATTACGCACGCACACACGAGACCGCAGAGATAGGCAGGGATAATTTGAATCAAATACGGTATTTTCATTTTGAACCAAAAGATATTGACGATTCACTTTGGCTACTAGAAAACGATCGATCATGATCGATCGGCGTGCCCGAGGCGTGTTTTGCTGGAAGACACAGGGCCCAAGAATCCAGGCGTGCGGTCCATTCATTTAAAGTGGCACAAACGTTGACGTTTCAACCCTGGGTTTTGGTCACGTAAATCCCTGCTTGTATTCCTATGCCGGCTTAGAGAGGCCTTCATCTAGCACAGGGGTTGGCATCCAAAATAAAAAGAGCAGCAATTTGTGTTTGTAATTCGGTGACAAAAAACCTCAATGCAGTATTTCAAGAGCCGCATGGCACTTGCGTGGTGAATTCGAAACGGTGGTCCTTCATAAATAACGGTCACGAAGCAGGTTGCAATCCCCTGATCTAGCAGTAGATTTATCATGGCTGATGATGATGATGATCGAAACCTGGATCTGATCTCAGTATTTGTGGCTGAGGACTCCGTTCCCTGAGCCCCAACTCATAATCCTACCACAAATAGGATCTCACTTTTAGAGTGATCATTAATCGCTAAAGGCTTGCGGGATTTGCCTCGAGGGCCGGAAGAGTGTTGTACTGTACCGCTGTGTTCCCTGCATTCGCCAAAAAAAAAAACCACGCTGACCAGCGTCGTAAAAAGTATTGTCAAGCAACTCCCCAAAACGCCAATGCGGTGCGGTTGAGGCCCTCACATCCGGCAATGGATTGGCAGAGGTCTTCACATGACAATAGGCAATTACAGGGGGGGTCGATGGATAGTTGCTGGAAGGTGAGAATGAGGGTGGCGGTTAAAGTAAACTAAACAAGATTTTTTTATCTTACTATTTAGCTCTTTTTCATAAGCGACCTGGCCTCAAATGATAGCTCAACGAAGTGGCTTATCACGTGGAAATTCATAGCAGCAGCCAAATACTCTAACGCGCGTGTTTCTAAACGTGGAGGGGAAAAAACGGAGGACCCGGAGAAAAATCCACACGACCACAGGGAGAGAGACACGCAAACTCCAAATATACAGCCATCGTCAGGCTCGGTATCGAACCCACGTCCTTCTGTATACCAGGCGAGGGAGTTAACATCTCGCCGCCGCGGCGATTATGTACGGCAGTTGGCAGCGGTGCCGGCGGCAGTGATGGTGATGGCGGCGTTGTCGCGGCGTCTCCGTGTCCCCGCAGATCTGGCAGTGCGGAGGAACGCTCCTCTTCGTGCCCTGTTCGCGCGTGGGCCACATCTACCGCCTCGAGGGCTGGGCTGGAAACCCTCCGCCCCCCAGCGTGGGCCCAGCCCCCGCGCTACAGGTAGGGGTCGTTAGCGTTGCACGCCTGTCTTTGTGGGGGCCGCTGTGGCGAGATGTTAACTAACCTCACCGAGTCGTGGGTTCAATCCCGAGGCTGACGCCTGCTGCTGTATATTTGGTGTTGGCGTGTCTCTCTACCCTGTGGTCGCGTGGATTTTTCTCCGGATCCTCCGGTTTTTCCATACACATTTCGAATCGATGTGCGTTAACAGTATTTGCCTGCTATCAATTTCCACGTGACGATAAGCCACTTCGTTGAGCTATTATTAGTGGCCAGGTTGCTTCTGATAAAGAGCTGTATAGCTCGGTGAGCTTTACCTGGTAAAATAAAAGATAGTTGAATCAATTTGAATCTACAGTTCAGTAAGTTCTCGTTGAACGCGGTAGTAGATGCGTTCCTGAAAATTCAACAACGCGTTAAGCAAAAACAATTCAGATGTTTCACCACCGTTATTGTTTGTGAGCGGGCATCGGACTCGGGTGCTGAGCAAAGTGCTCTAACCACTACGGCCACCGTTCTCGGACAAGGTGACACACGCACGCGTGCACGCTCATTCATTAATTAAAGTGCATTTTTAAATCTGACTTAGAACAAGCAGTGTGGGAGTGACTGAGCAAAGGGCAATTTGCAAATGACAGGAGCCTCCCAATCCTGCAGATAATGAAGAAAGGAAAAAGTGCAGTGTAGGGCAACCAACAAATTTATAGACGCTAGGGACCAAAAATATGCAATAAAATAGCACTGCGATTTCTGTCGGTAATCTGGTAAAATTAAAGCTGGGGCATCACCGTGTGTATCACTGTGGGTTATGGGGAAAAACTGAAAATAGTCTTGTTCATTGCGACGTTTTGTTCAGCGTTGCAAGTGTTGCGGCTCATTAAAACGCTTAGACGGACAGCGCTGGATTAACGCAGGGGCTTCAAGGGCTCGCTGCCCGAGGGAACAACACATATTGTGGGGCCTCCTCAAATATATTCAGTCATGTCCAGCCCAAATTTGTTAATCCACTGCTGCTGGATGAAGGCCCTCCCAGACCTTCATGACAACACAATAGCGATTGGCCTCACCAGAACCCGAAATTGGCTAAAATGCAATACTCGAGCCAATGTGATGAGTCCTGCAGGTAACGTGGTCATTTAAGCCTTAGCATCCCAATGTGTAATACTATGGGCTTACGTGCGCAAACAAATTAAGTTCGTTTTGACTTCGATGTAGCTTTTCAAGTTCGAATGGCACATTCAAAAACCGCAATTGAAAAAGCTGAGGCGAATAGCAACGCCGTGTTTTGGTATTGTGCATGAGTGGTGGTAGAAGAGTCGAGGAAAGGAACTGAACAGCCAAAGAGGGGGCCCCTCCAAATCTATAACAAATAATATTTTCAACAATACACATTTTATTTTATCAGTTAAGGCCCCACTGAGCTATGTAGCTTTTTGTCAGAAGTGACTTGGCCACAAATGATAGCCCATGTGACTTATCATCGTGTGCAAATTCAAAAGCGCCAAACGCATGCTTCTTAATGCGGAGGGAAAAACCGAGTGGACCCGGAGAAAATCCACGCGACCGCGGGGAGAGAGAGAGAGAACACGCAAACTTCAAATAAACAGCAGGTGTCAGGGTCAGGATCGAACCCATGGCCACCCCCTTAAAAATGAGTCCGTTGCTGTCGTTTTTACAGAACTACGTGCGGGTGGTGGAAGTGTGGTGGGACGACTACCGGGACTACTTCTACGCGAGTCGCCCGGAGACTCAGGCACTGCCCTACGGAGACGTGTCGGCGCTGCACCGATTCCGGCGCGAGCACAACTGCAAGAGCTTCAGCTGGTTCATGGAGAACATCGCCTACGACGTGCTGCAGTTCTACCCACTGCCGCCCAAGAACGTCGACTGGGGAGAGGTGGGTGCCGCCATCCCCAAAGACGATGATTCCCCCGTGTGGCCTGTAACGGACTGGGGAAAGTGCTGTTAGTAGCGAGTAGCACCTATGAAGGCCGGCACGGCACACGAAGAGGGGGTGGGTGGCCAGCACCACGCCCGGCCGCCTTAGTCTCCCCAGTGGCGATGTTTTTACACACCGCACCAGGTACTCATTTGAGGCTGAGTCGACCTAGGGGAGGCCCAGGAGCGGTTTCAGATAATCGTCACCGGTGTTGGTCGTGAGCGGGAATCGAACTCGGGTGGCCGGGTCCGTAGCGCAGAGTGCTAACCGCTACCGCCGCCGCCGCGGCCACCGCACGTAGATGTTTGCGGTTGCGCTGCTGCACGGCTGTCGTTTCGCTCTCTGCGTGAGAGATGCTCCAAGCGCGTGGAGTGGCAACGGATAACACTGGTCAACACACTTTTTCTGGTATAAGGTATTCCAACGGTAATTTTGGGGTGCCGATTCCAAATCTGGCATCAGTTTTTGTCTATCACATCAGGTTTTTGAGATATCAAATATTGAATTTTCAATAAAAACTGCAGAAGAAAAATATTAAATAAATGTGGATATCTACATAAAATTATATTATAAACACACTATCCTAAAAATACAGCACCATATTTTAACACTAAAGCAGTCACTGACTCGCAACAACTTGCAATCATAAGTGACAGAGGAGTTAATTTCGGGTAAAATCAATGAAAATGGGGTATGCTGATAGCAGAGGTGGGACAAAGTCATTGTTATGCAAGTCCAAGTCGAGTCTGAAGTCATCAAATTCATGACTCGAGTCTGACTCGAGTCCAAGTCACATGACTCGAGTCCACACCTCAGAGGTGGGACAAAGTCATTGTTATGCAAGTCCAAGTCGAGTCTGAAGTCATCAAATTCATGACTCGAGTCTGACTCGAGTCCAAGTCACATGACTCGAGTCCACACCTCTGGCTGATAGCATAAAAATGAGATGTGATAGAGCAAATCTGAGATCAGATTTGGAATCAGCACCCTGAAACTAGTCTAAAACAGCTGCAAAAGTCCAGGCCAGAAAAAAAAAATTTAGTTGACCAGTGTTATTTTACACGGGCAGTCGTGCAAGAATTGTTGGGGCTTCATTTCTTTACGCTTTCCAACAAAGGTTGCATGCGTTTATGCGTTTGGCTCCGTCCGCCTTTCTGTCCATAACAGGGGATGCACCATAACTACCGTAAAGATGACCCAATATGAACCAAACCTTCGTATGATGTCACGTTTCCATTTGAGACTTATTTAAAACTGACCAAATTGATCATTGTTTCCCAACACACTTTGGAAACGCAAACCCGACTGTTACAAAATATATTTTAAAAAAAACACATATTTCCCCGAGCAGTTACCTGCATCCATACCGCTGATTAAACACTTACAGAGACGAATGCACCTCGAAAAGCGCGTTGTTTTTGTTATCCCTCGCGTCTCGTTGATCCTCAAGATCCGTGGCAAGAAGAGCAACTTCTGCATCGACAGCATGGGCCACAACAACGGCGGGCTCGTGGAGCTGGGGCCCTGCCACGGCCTCGGTGGCAACCAGGTGACGCCAAACCTCGCCGCTCACTCGGTCGATCCCAGCTCCACGTACAAACCCTCTCGTCGCTCCACCGCAGGCTGACGGGGCTTCAGCACCCGCTTGGGCAGGGTCAGAGGTCGCAACCGGGTACCTGATACCCGTACCCTACCCGATACCCGGCTACCCATACCCGGCCGGGTACGGGTACGGGTAACCGTTTGCGACCCTGGTGCGGCTGGGTACGGGTACGGGTAGGCCGTGAGTCACTGGTGAGTAACCGTTTGTCACTCATTTCGGGTAGGTTACGGGTAGGGAACGGGTATCCGTACCCGGCCGGGTACAGGTACCCATTTGCGACCCTGGTGCGGCCGGGTACGGGTACGGGTAAGGAATGAAAACCCGTTTGCGACCTCTGGGCAGGGTCGAGAGAGGGTTTTTCTGACCGCAGGGCCTCCGCACGACGGGGTCAGCGGGGGTCGGAGAAGGTGGGATTTCGCTGAACTGCCCAGTTTGCTGCACACCGCGTATCCCCGTAGCCACCTACAGCAACCTGTTTGTGCGTGGTGGTCACCCATCATAAGCACCATCCAGGCTCAACCCTGCATAGCTTCAGAGAAGTGATGATCTCAGGTGCTTGGTCACAGGCATAAGACATTATTACTACCACTACCAATACGAATACACGCTAATAATGAATTCCCCAGCCATTCTGGATCCACCAATGGATGAAAACCTCCCCAGCCATATTGGCCATTGGGGTTTTTGACCATACTTCTCCACGCCGGTCAGTGCAGGTTGGGGAGTGGCAGTGGGGGGAGGGGGGTGGGGGGAGAGACAGTACCGTATCTGACATCACTTGCCACCGATGCTAGCTGTGGTCAGGAATCTAACTCGGGTCACCGGGCTTATGGCACTGTGACACGGCTCAATCCCAACTCTAAATTTTCCTACCTTTGCCTGAAGGTGATCGAGATTTCACTTTTTCCTGTCAACTCCCACGGCCTCCACCTATCTCCCTCTCTAATGCCGCTGTGTTGCTCTCTCCCTCTCCCCGTCTCCATCTCTGCCTCCCCTCCCCCCCGTGCCCCCACCGGCGGCTCTCCCCGTGAAGCTGTTTCGCCTCAACGACATGAACCAGCTGATGCAGCACGACCAGTGCCTGACGCAGGGCGGCAAGGAGGGCACCGGCGTCACCATCATGCACTGCGACCGCACCGAGTTCAACGACTGGAGCTTCCGCATGGTGAGACGCGGCGACGGCCCAGCTGCTATCGAGCGCCGGGGGTCCACGGGCCGGATTTGGGGGGGGGGGGGGGTCCCCACGTATGCTACTGGGTGGTGCTTTCCGTCATTTGCGGTCGTCATTTTTGGTTCGGATGTCAGTCCACTGCTGGATGAGGGCCTGCCCTCACGACCTGTGCCGTCAATGAAGGCTGTACGAATGCAAAAAGGGCGCCACGGTGGCTAGGAGATGTTAACTACCTCGCCTGGCACACAGGAGGTCGTGGGTTCGATCCCGACCCTGACGCCTGCTGCTGTATATTTGGAGTTTGCATGTCTCTCCCTCTCATCATCATCACGGTGGCTAGGAGATGTTAACTACCTCGCCTGGTACACAGGAGGTCGTGGGTTCGATCCTGACCCTGACGCCTGCTGTTGTATATTTGGAGTTTGCGTTTAAGATTATTTGTCTGCTTTAAATTCCCACGTGATAAGCCACTCCGTTGAGATATCATTCGTGATGGGCAGGTTGATTTTTAAAAAGAGCCGTATAGCTCAGTGGGCCTTACCTGGTCCAATAAAAAGTTTAAAATAAATTAAATCACGCGGTGTGCTTTCACTAAGTTGTCCCCACCTGAAGGACGCTTGTGTTGCACCCGAAACGTCGTGATTAAAAAAAAAATTACCTACGTGACTTTACCGAAAAAACCAAAGAGTATGAATCCTTGCAGTCACGAAAACTTCATATCTAGAATAAAAAGTTTACAGTTAATTTCAAATTGAAGAACTGATTGCAAAGCTCGTACGAAGAATACACGCGCTCAGCAAATGTGCCCATTTTAAATATTTATAGGTTTTTTTATTGGTAAAGTCACGTAGGTAAAAAAATAAAATTAATAAAAGTAAAATAATATAAAAATCATGACCGTCACAGCGGTTCCACCTGAAGACGGGAAGTTTGTGTTGCCTCCGAAACGTCGTGATTTTTATTTTATTTTACTTTTATTAATTTTTATTTTTTTACCTACGTGACTTTACCGAGAAAAAACCTAAGAATATCAATCCTTGCAGTCACGGAAGCTTCAAATCTAGAACCCATTGTTAAAGTTGCCTTCGTACCGGCTGCATTAGCGGTGAACGAGTTCACTCACCGCATGACTTGTTGTGTCGCACAGGGAGAGGGAAGATTTGTCCACAGCCCCTCCGGGAGGTGCCTCGACCGCTCCGAGACGCTGCAGCAGGTGTTCCTGGCACTCTGCAACCCGACCAGCCTGAACCAGCGCTGGGAAATCAACCACATCAAGTTCTGAGAAGCACTCGTGAGAGACGAACACAAACAAGCCTGCACACAAAAAAAGATAGACAAGCGAGCCTCATGGCCGACCGAGGAGTCCTGGGAAAGTTGTGACGAGGCAAGCGTGCGGATCGCCCGGCTTGCACGACGGTGTAGGTCCGAACCGTCAGGCACTCCGTCACCTCTCCCAGGTGCTGCGATGTCAACGGAGTTCAGAAATTTGAATTCCTGAAAGTGAGCAAACGAGCCTCTTTTTTTTATATATATAAAAGAAAAATACTTTGCCCGATGGAAAATGTAACGGAGGTGTTGCCACACGGACGCACGAACTCTTACTTATGAAGTCGACAATCTCCACGCCTGCGTCAAGACGAAAGGACGTGTTGTGACCGTGCGAGATGGAATTGACCGTAAAATACAATCACCATTGCACATGTACACGTACAGCCCTTCATAGGTCCACTGCTGCATGATGGCCCCCCCATGCCATGTGGGTTATTTGACGATACATGGTACCTACCGACTGCAAGGATGCATTTTATCGAGGATTGTACATGGTGTCCGATCAAGCTCGCCGATTTTGTGCAGTTAACAACTTAAATGCCACACACACCATACCTGAGGAAAACAATGCATGGTGCAGTATTCACTTGAGCAGAAAGATACAAAATCTGGTTTAATTTCAGCTTCATATTCTTGGATCACCAGGCGAAGTCACTTTGAATTAACACAAATATGCAAACTGTTGCGTCATCATTGTACACATTTGGAGAAGACACTAATATATAAAATATAATACCAAAAAATAGGGTTTTTTTATATTCAGTTGCAAATTCGACCGGTGTGAAGATAGTTTTAGAATTATAATTTTAGTAAGATGGACCTTCCAATTCATGAAAACTGCAAACATGTATAAAATCATATCACAAATTGCAAAATACAATATATTATTATCACCTCACAAGATCAGATTTTCAGTAAGGTATTTGTTTTGTGCATTTGTTTTGGAAGTGCCTGCAAAATGTTTCCAGCCTCGCAAAGACAAACGGGATGCGTACAAAGTTCAAACTGGTCACGGTGGCCACACACAGGGTTGCTTAAATCAACTGCAAATCAAGTGCGGGGAGCACAATCTTAGCTGGAACTAAAAAAATCTGCAGTCCAAGTAACTATGCTCACCAAACATGCGTGCAAGCAGTACTTTGAACCAATACTTTTCTTTTTCAAAACGTCAAAAGTTGTCGTTCCCGATAACGCAAAGTTTTTGATAAGCACACGAGCTTGAATTATTTATCACTCTCCAGAAAGGTTAAATGCTAACATGCAACGACGAATATTTCTGTCACATCGTAACGTAGGGCCCAATGCCGAGCACCTTTTCTCATTAGACAATGCAACGTCAACAGCTTCCCACAACTTATTGTGAAGACACTGATAACGGTTCAGAATGAATCGTGAGAACGTGCCAATTTCATGGTACTGTTGTATATGCAAGAACGTGTTGCAATTGTACTTGGGTTTTGTTAAAGATTTCAACATTTCGTAGGACTTAAAAAATGGTAGTGCCAGATGGAATTGTTGGGTTATTAAATTTCCTTAGTCTCCCATCAGTAAAACCCATAGCAATGAGAAGTTTATTTGGTAACATTCGGTTTTCATTCTCCCAACTACATAAATAGAAGTGCAATGCTGAGATGCTAGTGCCTTCTAAAAAAGGCACATTAAGGTCATGTTCCCCTCGAAGTTACAGCTCTCCAGGTTAATGTTGGCATACCAAAGCTTTACACAGCATACCTAAACCCTGTCAATCCTTTTCTGCGTTATGAGAAATAACCATGATTTGCATAAAAGCACACTGAACATTGAGAGTTTGAAACGTCTGTATGTTGCATCATTTGTAAAGTATTTTATCATTAAAAGTAAATTTCCTTGATGCTGTCCAAAGGATTACATTTATGCTGCACCTTAAACACTTATCAACCGTTGCACCCCCCCCCCCCCCCACCAGCAAAGAGGATGGACAATGTTGTAAAAAAAGACCATTTTATTGTTGCTTAAAAGTTACAGAATTTTATTAAGTCCAACAGACAAGATAAATGGACAACTTTCATCAGAATATATGTGAAACAAATTCACCCTACAAGGTTAATATTCAAAGCAGACAAAAACCCCAGGCTAAAAAAATGTATTACAAGCCACAAAGAAACAAAAGCAGACTGTACATAGTGGGAAGGAATTTTTTTTTCTTTTTCCAAGTGGCAATTTCTCAATACAGATTATGCTTTTGGAGTCTCAAACCTAGGTAAAAAAAATCTCAAAAGCAGGTCTCAATCTAACCAAGTCTACACTCTGCCACATACAAATATTTCAGTTTCCTTTCAACCAAGCAGTACTCTTCTTTCAAATGGGCAACACTATCATAATCGGCCAATATCAAAGTTCTAATTTCACACAGCTATCATACATCAACTTGACATTAAGTGTCCCACTCGAAAGTAATGCATTACCAATCCTTAACCAAATTCAAATAAAGTGTTATAAGATACGCTGGCACAAGTCAATGCATATCATTGCTACATTTCAGTTGTCATTCATCTGTAGTTCTTGGTCGAAAAGGTCGTGAGGTTACATCTTAGTTCAATTAAACCAACACCAAATCTATTTGAAGAAATATGGAGCGGGCCTTGAGTTGACTGTACAGACATTGAATTTACACAATTATAAAGGAGGTTCAAGAAGTATTTGTTAATTCAATAAACATCACTGTCCTATCAAACCAAATTGAGTTTCCTATTTTCTTCCAAATATCCAACAGTTTAATGCTCTCAAATGCACAGTAGTGCCCATTAACCAACACCAAAGCCCTTGAAAAACTATTACATCAATTATGTCAAAGCTGGGATTCTGCCACGGGCAAATGTAATAGACTTCACATTTTATTTTTTACGTTGTGGGATCACTGACCCCCCCAAACTGAATAAATTCCCTCCAAACCTCCTTAAAAAAAACTATCAATGTAAGCGCCTGCCAGTGAAGCCTTTATACATCCCTACACCGAGGATGTTTTACACTTTCTGCTGCTGTCAGCCTACTCGTCATCATCCTCATCATCATCATCTTCCTCCTCCTCATCCTCCTCGTCATCATCTTCCTCGGGTGCAGCCTTGGAGGGTGCCGCCTTGCCCTTTCCACGGTACGCCGCCACGTCCTGAGAAACAGAACACTCGCGCTTACAGCACGGAACATGGGCCAAGACATGCACTACAAGCAAGCGTGCAATCGTGCCACGTAAATAAAATAATCGTGGCCCATTTTAAATAAATGCCATGCGACTGATTTGTCCCTCATAACCTTTATTAGCAACATAACTGAGCTCTGAATCATATTTTTTGAGGCTTATGAGAAGCAAATAGCATGCATGCACTGATTAATGCATTTATTTGGGAGATGTGCCTAAAAGATTTGTCAACCTTGAATGTATTTACTTCCATGTAGAAATGCCAACTGTTCAAGCAAATAAAAAAATACAAATTGGTTCCCGTTTCAATACATGAACTATCACCATTTATATTACGGCTGCTTTGCCAACTGGAACACTTTATCTGCCCAACAATAGTGTGCATTTCCAGATACACCGCACATACTGCAGGACTTTACCAATACTCAAAGGCGTAGAATAAACGCAACTGTCGTAATTTGGGACTAAAACTGCATGCAAGTATTTTATGTTTTTTATAAGTATCACACTTGCTATCAATTTCATTAGGTTATTAAATGGCCTTCAGCTCCCCACACATTTCCACCACAACAAACAACTCACGATCGCTTCGTTAGAAACCTCACCTTCTCATACTTCTCCTTCAGCTTGGCAGCCTTCTTCTCATACGGAGATTTAGTCTCGGGCGTGAGTAGTCCCCACATCTCTCCCAGCCGTTTGGCAATCTCACCGATGCCCAGGCCAGGGTGATCTGCCTTCACCTTGGGCCGGTGCTCCGAGCAGAACACGAAAAATGCAGATCTGTGCACAAACACGGCGATAGGGCCACCATGTGTTAGACCAACACCACTCACCTGGCAAACTTGGACCAATCTTTTCCGTCGGCCACATTCGCTTTAAAAGCTATGACGATTTCACAAGCCACTTACAAAACACATACAAGGTTTCTACATAGCCTCAACATAATACGCTTTGACTGCCACGGATTAAATTGCACAGCACAATAGCACTCACTTTGTACGCAATCACATTAGTGTCTTTGTGGGTCGTGTGTGAAATAGCAATTCTCAAGACTTGCTATGAAAAGTAGATGCAACGAAGTACACACAAGGCCCCTTTGTAAATCCACTGTTTAACGAAGGGGGGGCCTCCCTGCAGTGCAAGGTAATTGGGAAAAATAAAACATTTAAAAACCACAGTGACGAGGCCACTTTCTCGGCGGCAAAACACCACAAAACAGAATGCCGCAGGACTTACGGGGGCCTCTTGGGTGCATTAGGGTCCTTTGTCTTCCTCTTGCCCTTAGGCGGAACGTAATTTTTCATCTCCCGGTCATAACGTGCCTTGTCAGCCTTAGCCATTTCCTCAAAACGCGCCTTCTCCTTGGGAGACATCGTCTGCAAGGCACAATAATAGAGATCCATGTTCGTCAACGAACTCCACTTACAGGCGACCAATATCGATAGTTGCCAAACAAGAGTGGGGAATTATGTCAAAAGGGGCATCGCGAGCATCTTTACCTTCCAGCGCTCGGAGCATTTCTTGGAAAACTCGGCAAAGTTTACAGATGCCTCCGGATGTTTCTTCTTGTGCTCCTCGCGACAAGTCTGCACGAAGTATGCATAGGAAGACATCTTCCCACGCGGTTTTCCTGGCTCTCCTTTACCCATTTTGTCACTAGAACACAAAAAATGTCAACAGTCACTATTAATAGACCATTACACACTTTCTCACAACAGAACATTCATGGCAATTAATGCGTTTGACGCGTAAAAATGTCCATGCTGGTTTTATGTGCAACGCAAATGACAACGGAATTGGCAGCGAAACGCAACCAATTGGTAATAAAAGGCGGGATTTTTTTCGGTGCCATTTGCTCGTCACCACATTCTCAACATCTGTCGAGTGGGAGGTGTAAAGGCAGAGCCATGCCTTTCATCTTCTTAAAGGTCTTGTGAATGAATACCCACAATATATACGTTAAGTTGCCAAACAATTAATAGCTGCATTGCTGTTTGAGTGTAGTTTAGTCAAAATAACTAAGCTGTCTCCAGTCCATCCAAAACTATTTTGATGCAATACATAACCCTATTAACAGTTATGTCTGCATTGCTTTCACATTACCCACTCTTTTTGGACTTTTTCAGATACCTCATTACGCAGATGCACATCTATGTAGAATACCTTTAGCCCATTGATTATGCCTTTTAGCTAAACGTGGCCTTTTTTAATTAATCCTATTTTAACACGACAAATCGCTTGGGTGCCATATCACTAATCGGCCACCTTGACATCTCAGAATGTCTTACCCAGGCGGCGTTACATCAGCGCACACATCCAAAATCCGCAATGTTGAATGACACGATACTGCATTACCCGGATAAACCATGCCAAGACCGTCTTCACCAATTAGCACGGCAGTCACAACATCGTGACACGAGATCCCAGGCAACTAGACCAATTTACCACCTTTTTTATAATCAATCTACAGTCGCATTAATACACTGCACACAGCCAGGGAATAACGCCAAAAACTCTAAGGGGCCAATTTTGACAGACATGCACAGTCTGCTTTTGTACTGTACCCTAGAACACGACGTTACCATTATGCGTGCTGATTTTACATTGTCCATGGCTAGCCAATGCACAACACGTACGACTATTTCTGTATTGATAATTACCAAATTATAATTTTGTGGGTTAGGAGTTTGACATTCCCGGAGCGTGACTATGTCCTAGCCATTCAATTAATTACCAGTGGAGAAACAAGCACTGGAGGCAATACTAGTTACGATGTTAATTATCATCTTAAACCAGCAAATTTAAATGACTGATAAAAAATAGATCATCATTCACCAGTGCATATAATAAAGGCGCAAATCGCTCATGCCATCACGTCAAAGAGGACAGGGCATGTATACACACACATTCTTTGCAATCCTACCCAATTAAGGCTACTTGAATGCAGCAATAATTTCGACAGAATTTATAACGGACTTGCAAATTAAAGACAAAATGCAAAAGCGAGATTTCAATGCCTGCGTCTTCATACAACAGGCTATGGATAATCGTCTACTAAAAGCCAGTAAAATTGACAAATCCCTTAATTAATCTTTCAAGGAAACATGAAATGTGGCGTCCTCATTAATTTTATACGCGTGTGCTCCCACAGCAAAACTAAATAAATTATTTCGGGTGAGCTTATACAAAATGGATCATTACCATTCTTTTTTTACAAATGCGAAATGCATTTAATCAAAATGGAAAGATCTATCCAAGCCGTTAACAAGGCGAAGGAAAGGGAAAAAAAATCAATGAATGAATGGATGGAAGGCATCGCCTGCAATGGCGATGGTGGCCCACCACCACTAACAATAGGCAGCAACCACGCGGCCCAGCCAGGGGCGGATTTCAATGTAACAACACCAATCTTTGGTCCTATAAACAACAAAACGGAACCTTAAAAACGGCAACGGGCAAAAATAATATTGTAATAGGTTTTTACCATTTTAACTGGTACAAAAACTGACACCTTTATATAAGAAATCATGTTTGCAATAACCACAACACAAGCAGTCAAAATACAACCAAAAAGAAACTCTGATGATAGTGCATATCATTATCAGAGTTTATTTTTTTTTGCATTTTGACTGCTTGTGTTGTGGTTATTGCAAACATGATCCCTTGTATAAAGGTGTCAGTTTTTGTACCAGTTGAAAGGGTAAAAACCTATTACTATATTTTGCCACTGGTAAAGGAGGTCTCATAGGGCAACAAATATTCGTATAATAAACCACAATAGACTCCACGGGATAACCTCGCTCAACTTTGTCCGGGTCATGTACGGGTTCTAATGATTCCCGCCATCCGCGTTGCATTCGTTTGTTTATATATTGTTAAAACATTAAACAAAGAATGTAGGTTCAAAACACGCAGAAATTTCACATCTCGCTATTTCAAAGCGCATATATTTAAATGGTTACTCTTAGATATAAATGCATTAATAAAACTAGTTTTTAATAAACATACAATATTTAAAAACAAGCTTCACAAATGTTCCATAATACTTCAACAACGTGACAAGTTCTAAGTAAAACCATGTTTACGATTCTAAAACGTTTTCACACAAAAGTTACCACTACAACGCACAAGCTTATAGCAAAAACAAATTGTAATTGAACAGATGCCACCTTTCAAACAGAGGCGAAATACAAACCACGCCATTTAAACATTCGCGGTAAAAATCTGCTAAAATTCAAAGACCAAGTATATAACTGCAAATAAAGAAAATAACGATATAAGTTCTACATTTTGAGTAAAAAAAATAAATTTTATAAACGCGACCATTTAAATGCGTGCACAGTAGACTCCATCTTTAGCGCCCGTCGGGCCCCCACAAAGGTTTTGAACCATTCCCTTACAGCTCCAAAAAAACACCACCACATCCAAATAGAACAGCGACTTAAGCGACGAACATCTCCCCTGATTTTTCCTCCCATTTTCATCCCGTAAAGCGAAGAAAACAACCGCGTCAATTTAACAAATAACCTCAAATTAACATTTTACAAAACGCGCGCGTTCCCAAAATGGCCGTGGCGCCTTCTTCACACACAGCCGGATAGGGGGTCACACTCCTCGCGCAATCGCGCCTCGAGGCTCATTCCTACCATGCCACCGCGCTCAAAAGCCCAACCATCGTGAGCGGTACATTCCAGCGGGGGTCCCGACGTCAATCCGGGGCCGATTCGCCGCCGCGAACCCCGAGAAAATCGCACGGGAACGCGTCGAAGAAGGGGGCGAACGCGACCGCGCAGACCGTCGCCGCCATCTTATGCCGCCCGCAGTGGCAACGGCAGCCGCCCCGCGTTGATTTGCGAGCGAGATAACAGACCGCGATCACGGCCTTCTCGTTCGCCCACCGACACGCGGATAAATTCAGCGTACGAAGTTAAACAAACGACGGCGTAAACGAAAGAAAACGGCGGAGCGCGATCGTCTATATCGATATAAAAAATTACAAAAAAACCAACACCCCCCCCCCCTCTCTCCTCCTCCCCTCACACCACCCCGTAACTAAACAGCGGCCACACTCGACTCACCCGCCACTTGGGTTCGCTTAACGCTGGCGCGGTACCGTGCAACGGCGGAGGCAATGGCAGCTCGCGGCGCTCAACGAAGGCGCAATAAGCGACGATGGAGCGCGCTCCCATTGGCTGGCGAAGCCGCCGCCGCGCTCCCATTGGCTGGCGCGCGCATTTGAATCGGATGCGCCGCTCGCCGTTGGCCGGCGCGCGCATTGGGGGGAGGTGGGGGGGGTGGGGTTAGGGGGGAGTGGGGGGTGGGGGGGAACCGGCGCTCGTCCAATTGGCTCGCGCGGTGCCGGGCGGTACTGAAGGGGGAGGAGGGGGGCGGTCCTAAGGGGGAGAAAGGGGGCGGTCCTAAGGGGAGGAGGGGGGCGGTCCTAAGGGGGGGGGAGGGGGCGGTCCTAAGAAGAGGAAGGGGGCGGTCCTAAGGGGGGGGGGAGGGGGGCGGTTTGAAGAGGGAGGGGGGTGGGAAAACGGTCGCGCGGGCGCTTAAGAAACCGAAGGGAAAAGCGCGGGAAAAAACTATGCGGGAGGGGGGGAAGGTGCCCCCTTCACCCCGGGGGGGTGGTGCCCTCCCCCCTCCCTCCCCCCTTGCCCCTCCCCCCTCCCTTCCCCCTTGCCCCTCCCCCCTCCCCCCCTTTGTCCCATTCGGTTATTTGGCGCCAAAAGTTCCCCCCGAGTCGACGCCGCCGCGACGCGGGGTGAAGTTTAACGCCGCTACAAACGTATAAGATTAGTGCTCACAAGTGTTGCCATCACGTCTACCAACACCAGCACTACCACACAAATATTTAAGGAATGAAACAGGAGGATTTTTCCACAAAATCTGGCTGTCGTCTGACGAAGTTAGATGTATTTGCTGGCGAAACGTCGTGCTCAATGTAAATGTTGCGGCTTTGCTCTCCAAGACACTACTAGTAACGAATTGGCATGTTATGTTTACGTGACAAACCTTACGAATTGCTTGTGTCGGTTAGTGGCGGGTTTAACGACACATTTTTCTATTTAAGCGATCCCAAAAATAATATTACAGATATATTTGTTGTATGTATGTGTGAGAGACGAAACGTTATTGTGCGTTTGTGCACACAACAGTACTTAGTCGTGTTAACATCGTATCGATTCTTAGAAAGCAAACACAACATCAAGAATATTAATACAACATCGCGAATTGATAGAGGCTTAGTGCCCCGTATCCCGCTGTAAACATTGAACAACTGGGTAGGTTTTCCCTCACTATAAAGTTATTATTTGTACACAAACTAAATCTATTAAATGCGATTGTATTCACCAGGTTTCTTTCAACGTCACGTTTTTGTGTTTATCGAAACATGATCGCAATCCAAGCGGGAGTATATTAGTTGATTTAAAGTTGTGTCGAAACGGCTAAGCGAAGTTTTATTTTGAGGTAAACAAAAGGCTGTGATCTTGGTTCTTTCGGTAAAGTCACGTAGAAGGGAAATAATAAAATAATAAAATTTTAACAAGATAAAAAATTAGTCACGTAGAAGGGAGATAATAAAATAATACAAATATAACAATAAGATACAAAAAAATAAAGTCACGTAAAATTAAAAATAATAACTTTTATTTTATTCTTTTATTATTTCCCTTCTGCGTGACTTAATTTTTTTAATCTTGTTTTATTTTTATTATTTCCCTTCTACGTGACTTTACCGAAAGAACCAAGAAGATGAATCCCTGCAGTCACGAAAGCTTTAAATCGAAAAGGCTGTAAGTTTGTGAGGTATTGTTAGGCACTTATGCGAATTGCATTGAGTACGATGTTGCGTGACATAGTTACTTTTAAAAACACGTTAAGCTACGCGTTAGATGATATAGGTAACGCGTACTCTTAGGTTTTTTCGGTAAAGTCACGTAGGTAAAAAATTAAAACAATAGAAATAATACATAAAAATAGAAATAAAATAATTACTTTATTTCTGTTAATTAAATAAAAATAATAGAAATAATAAATAAGAATAGGAATAAAATAGATGTATTTTTTAGTTCTATTAAATAAATAATAATACATTAATGATATAAATAATAATAAATGATAGAAATTTTTTTTATTTTATTTCTATTAAATAAAAATAATAGAAATAATATATAAGAATAGGAATAAAATTGAAATAATTATTTTATTTATATTAAATAAATAATAATAATGGTGGAAATACTAATAGAAATAAAATAAAATACATATATTTTTTCTGTTATTATTTCTATTTTTATTATTATTCATAATTAATTTTTTACCTACGTGACTTTACCGAAAAAAACCCCTAAGAGTATGAATCCTTGCAGTCACGAAAGCTTCAAATCTAGAAAGGTAACGCGTACTTTAGTCTGTTTAGCAGATTGTTTGAGCATCCTTCACACGTTTTAACGTGGAAGGTCCCTGCATATACATTAGTTCACGTTAAACACAATATTGTGCTAAATGTAATGCTTAACGCCCCTATCCTGTTGTGGGCAACGTAGTATTATCGGTTGTATCTTATCACACTTGTATCCATTGATCTACCCGCAAGATAAAGGCAGACTCAAGGCATTCTCTATGCAAAACCATACATGTTGATTAAACACAAAGCCTGTTAACATGAATTAGGTAGGACTGTATATATTGAACGAAATGAACTTCAAATGTAAGATGGTAATGGTTAAACTTTACAACTACTGGCCGTTCTGTTGCTGTATTAATTTACATTTTTTGCGGGGTGGTTATAAATCCTACTTATGGTTTTACTGAATGTCATTCGCATTGAGCAGTATTCACTGAAACCTTTGCATAGGTACATCACAATAAGCAATCTAACCCGTACACACTGCTAAGTGCATTATACCCCAATCCTCAAGTCGTTATAGATATATGTCTGAGGTTAAACATACAATGGTCTTACTGCCGAATCAATAGTGCTTGTAGAGTACTAGTGGCTGGTTACATTATATATGCAACTTTATTTTCCACAAATTAGTTTTCCACAATGGTGTAACACGAATGCATGCATGTCAACCCCTTATCAGTGCCCTACCTTATTACAGACCAATTCAGACCTTATTGCTCACACCATGCCCCTTATCAATCTCAACGTTTATCCTACAAAGTCCCATCACAAGGGAGAAACGCAAACAAATAGACAAATACATTTAAAAACGTGCTCGTATGCCGTATGGAAAACTCAATTTCCCTGTGCAAGAATACGGAGTAAGCCATATGGATTCACACAGTATGCCAATGCATGTCTTAATTCAGTGGTAAAGGGCTATACATGATTATGCTAGTGCGGAAGTGTGTCTGTAAAAGTATAATGTTTCGAAGGGGCAGTGACGGACAAGATTATAATCCCAGGCTGTGGCTGTAGACGCTTTTTCTGTATTTCACATCTCCCTCCACCAGGTGGCATCAGAATACAACAAAAGGGACTGATAGTACTGGTAGGAACCCACTGGTTCCACCAGCCCAGGGAGGGGCTGGGTGGGGAGGGAGGGGCTGGGTGGGGAGGGTGAGGAGGAGCTGGGTGGGGAAGGGCTGGGTGGGGAGGGAGGAGTGGGGCTGGGTGGGGAGCGGCTGGTCACCCCGTGGTGCCCTTATAAAACTCAACGTTTAACCTACTCACGCCGGCTTGTGCCCGCCCTCACAGTCGGGCATATTTACGGAATACACCACGCCGCCGTTGACCCTGCCCATTGACCGAGCAACCCAACCTTCCTACCAGCTCCCTCCGCAGGAATGTGTTTACTAGAAATCTATTTCTCATCGCTCGTCGGTTTGGCAATGGTGTTCAGATTATAATTGTTAATGTGGATAAGTTAAAAGTTAACGATGTTAGGCATTAAAGGTATAACAAATGATTCGGCGATTCCATAATTTTTCGGATGCAGGGTCATGCTTCTAGTAAACATTTTTTTTAAATAACAGTTTGGATAATCAACATTTCGTCAACGCAGTTACACTACTAGTTAGTGTTGCGGAGACAGGAATAGCATTTGAGTTATGAATTGAGCTAAGATATGAACAATATCGGCTAGTTGCAAAGAGTTACATCGATACAGTATTTAGGACATTATCAGTGCTAGAGAATTCTTACTCGATAATCATATTCGCAGGCAAGTAAGGGAGTGATTTTTATTTGTAGTCTTATGGTTAGTACTTGTGCAATTACAAGAAATAGTTTTTGAGCCAAGGACAGATAAGGTTGGAGTGATTGTTATGAATAGTGAATAAGGTTAGGAATTACCATTGCAGCAAAGTCAACATTGTGCATGGGTACAATCGTGTTAGAATATTACGGCAGCTGAAATATAAATACGTACCATTTTTTCGTCTGATTAACTTCATTTAATTAATGCGCCATCCCTGCGCCTTTATGAAAACGAGGCACGTCCTACACACGCATCCATTAAATGCGCCATGCGTGCAGTGCAACTGCATTACCTCGTCGCGTTGTGGAGCAGCATCCAAAGAATGAGGGAATGGCAGTTGTTGAATCGTTGCCCGCCTGGCCAGGATTATTTATGGAAGGCTATTAGTATTACAGAACTGTGCGCCGGGGTGTTCACAAACTCGTTTCGCCGCTTATCTGCGACGTTACCACCATGATCGATATACCAACACGGATGCTTTTTGGCAATTTGTAAAATGTCGGTCTCTGTGTGTTGGGCATAAACTAAAATTCCACACCAAGAGCCCAATGGTCCTCTCTTAAAATAGCACGTTTTCATTTGTAATCGACGTTTCTATTTTTGTATCGACTTATTTGTCTATATGTGTATACTGTACTAGAATTGTCCCGACATCCCAGTGGAGGGCCCACTTGAAATAAGAAACCTTTATTTTCATAATGACTGCGCCATTAGTCATTATTATACGACTGTATATAATTGCCATACAACACATTCAAAAGCCATAAAGCAGCCGAATGCAGCGCCCACACAATAATGCAGAAAGCGATGGCAAAACAACGACGTATTCACTTTTGCAATACGTTTTTCTACCACCAAACACTTTTCCCAAAAATTCTTCAAGTCATTCAATCTTGGCTTTAAAACAATGATAACGTAAAAAACATGATCACAAACGTGAGCTTAGCCGCTGACACTTTCAGAAAATTAGTTAGTTTTCTCTCTCTCGTTGGCTCTGCTACTAGGGGAGACAATGGGCTGTGTCTCCTCCATCCCACGCGTATCCTATGAAAATGCCCTTCACAGGCTCGCTCGCTCGCCGACCACATGCTGATGCTATTTTGGCGATGGGATTCATGGGCGCCCAGGCAGGAGGCGATGAAGAATAAGGCCGGGTCATAGCAGTTACATCAAATTGCCTGCAAAGGGAAAGAATGCAGTGTTTCTTGATGCGTTTCACCACCAGGTCGTAGCTTACTGGAGAACATAAAGCGTTTTTTTCTTCTTTTTATAAGGGCACATTGTTTTTCATTGTAAGTTCACACACACACGAATTACCACAGTTCTCATGTACATGTGCTTTGTCAATCCACTGCGGGAGGAGGGTCCTCCACACGCCGTGCAGATTGTAGCGGTTATTTGGCCATAATTCACCACGCTGATCAGTGCGGATTGGTCGAAGGTGGAAAGCATAGGCGTGGGAACACACACGTGGAATATAACAATGGGTTTGTTTTCCTACACTGCCATTAAACTGGAACTGCAGTTCCATCACTAAACGGTGTGATAGGGGATTGATAATGAGCTGAATATAAATATGCTGCAACTTTTTTGTTTTCCTTTTTGTCAGCAATGTCTGAATCGCATGATACAATTATTATTTTCACTCGTCATAAGAACCCATTCCTGTACACACATAGTCTTGTGGGTTTTAGGAACCAAAACTGCTTATGATTGAGTCACCAATCACTGATATTATAGTCTGTATCACGCATTGTGTACCAAGGTAAATTGAATTTAAATGTATGGCCATTCTTACTTTAATGGCAAACATGCATTTTCCAAAATATTAATATTATTTCACATCCCCTTTGTCATCCACTGCTAGATGTTCTTTCCACGACGTATGATTCATGAGGGTTGATATATATTTGGTAACATTTCAGTGGGAAAATTATATTACGATTTAGCCAATAGGTAAACAAATGTAGCAATAAGTGTAACTGGACGAGCTTTCACGTAGATTTAAACTCAGCATAGCTTCGAGGAAAACAGTAACATGTCCACATTAGTTGTGATAACTTCTGAGTGAATGCACCCAGAAGTCAACATTCTATTCTACATGCATAGCTTTGGGTTGAAGGTGTGGGGAGGCCCTCATCCAGCAGTGGATTGGATTGGCAAATGGCTATACATATACGTACATGCACAGAGTCACTATGATATATATTTAGCATAGGAAGGTAGTCCATAGTCTCCATGGCTGATATGCTCAGTCCATTAACACATTACATTCCTGGAGTGTCAAATGGTGATTCAACGTTATACGTGGCATATTAATGAATGCTTCAGTATATAAAGCTTGAGAAAATGGCATCACTAATTTAATCTCCGTGCATTTCGTGTTACAAGAAGGCTGTTCCATTGAGTATCTTTGACCTTGGAGTAAATATTCTATGCACATTTGGCCACAATGTACTTTCCTCTCACTCGTATATATGCAAGACTAATCTGTGAGCTGTAGTCATTGCTGGTGGGTCTCATTATAATCCACTAGCTTGTTAGCCCGTCCTGGGACGTAAGCTGAAATATTAAAGATGCAAATTAACGTTTATTGTGATTGTTAATTTTATTAGGAAGTGTAGCAGTTAAATATATTTTTCTTAACTTATGAAATTAAATTAAGGTTTCTCCGTATACGATATTTTGTGTGAATCTCTTATCAGTGTTCAAATGGTTTCCCTGCAGTTGACTGACAAATTTATCTTCACCGATGTACGCTTGATAGCGAAGAGTGAAGAAAGTAGAGTGCTGATACTGTCTGAAGTAACTAAGCAAATAACGAAAAGCAAAGAGAAGCATTAGAGTTACGAATAAATTGATCAGAGTATAATTGTATCTTGTCTAAATGTAATGGCAGGGAATATTGAAAACATAATGTCATCAAACACTTCACTGCATTTCACTGTATCACTGTATTAATGGCAGTGAATGTTGCACAAAAGGAAGTCATAAAACACCTCACAGCATTTGACCACAGCACTGCATTAATGGCAGTGGTTGCTGCACGCAACTAACTCATAAAACACCTACGTAATGTCACAGCAGCACTATTTATTGGACGTTCAATTACTGACAATCCACTGCTCTGATACGTATCTTACGCTTTCACTCTCTGGGGTTGAAAACAATTGGAATTCGATACAGTGTCTGCAAAGTAGAAGAAACATTTTTTTAATCGTACAAGCGTAAAGTCGACTTACCTTTTGTTGGACGTGCGGAAGAAATAAAGGCACCAAATGCACTGTGATGCGGCGTATAATTATTTATTGCCTTCACTTTCTATAAAGATACGTAAAATCGAAAGGGAATTTGCATTTCTTTTTTTATCAAAGCCGCTCGACCTGCGCTTGTCAAAAAAATCCTGGCACATTAATAATAATGAGGGGTAGGGGGACGTCACGCACGGGACACACAGACATTCTTGGCTCATTATATTAGTAAATACCACACGCAGGTAGCAGTTGGCACAACATGCCTACGACCACATTTGCCGGAATGCGCTTGATTTGATCAGATTTTGGAAGTTAAGGCTGTATAGTGCTGGCATGGGTGACCACGAATAGAATACAGGTGTAGTAGGAGTTCTTCGCACGTGAAGGACTCACAAGTAATGGAATCACATCTATCCCTCTATTTAAGGAACGGATCAGAAGGATTTCTGCACAAATCTGGCTGTCGCCTAATGTAGCTAGTTTATTACTGGCGAAACGTCGTACTCAGATTGTAAATGTTGTGGATTTGCCCTCCAATACACTGGCGTTGCTGTACTAGTAACGAATTGGCATGTTCTGTTTACGTGACAAACCTTACGAGTTGGCTGTGTCGGGTGGTGGTGGGTTTAGCGACGCATTTCTATTTACGCAATCTAACCCCAAAAAATATATATTATAGAATTTGTAGGATGAACGTTGAGATGTATAAGGGAACGGGGTGACCAATAAGGTCTGAATTGGTCTGTAATCAGGTAGGCACTGATCAGCGGTTGACAGCTATGCAGAAACAGCTTTGAATATTCTGTTAGTCGTGTTGACATGACCCGAGAAAGTCTCTTTCGACGATCGACTTTCCATTATTCTACCGTTGCTGAGTTAGGCGTGACCAGAAGGTGGCGATACACACCCACGTAGCAACAGGTCACTCCGTAGAATATCTCCCCCTATCGGTGTAAGCGTGGCGTGGCAGCTTTTCTCTCGGCAACACGCAGCGTAAAAGGCCCCCCAATGTTTTTGAAACAATGTCGAAAGAGCCATCGGCTGTTAGCTATATACTGTATGTTTTTTAGTAACACAAACGACTCGAGGTACGATTCGCGCTGTCGGCCGCGAAACAAAAGCACCGTTGTTCTATAACACACGCAAAAACAAAAAATAAAAATTTCGATTTAAAGCTTTCGTGATTGCAGGGATTCATCTTCTTCGTTCTTTCGGTAAAGTCACCTAGAAGGGAAATACAACAATAAAAAAAAAATTTATTTAAATGTTATGTTTTATTTGTATTATTTCCCTTCTACGTGACTTTACCGAAAGAACCAGAAAAATAAAAAGTCTTGTCAGAAGTGGGGTTCGAACCCACGCCTCCATTCGGAGACCAGATTTCCCGCGTTGAGGCACGGAAGGCTTCGTTTCGCCTTGAGTCTGGCGCCTTAGACCGCTCGGCCATTCTGACTTCCAACAACAAGCGGCGTCCGGTGGCCATATAACCATCGCGTCTCTCTCGCGGTACTGCGACAGACGAACAAGAAGATAATCTCGGAGTGGCCGACGTCGGCGATTTGAAATAAACATTTTTTTTTAAGAATCAGCAATAAAACGGGAGGTGTTGAGGTAGTTCGAACACCGACTGGGAAACCTTTTTTTGTTGTTGCAAGGAATTAAGTTCGCATTAACCGCACTTGTGGTGAACACGCATGGAAATGTGCTTCGATGATAATAATAACATTGCATTGTGTTTGAAACTGATTGTCTGACACGCCGCGACAAGCCACGGTCAATCCACTGCTGGATGATGGTCGCGAAGTCAGTCTGTCGTCCCAGACCGATTTGCCCTCCTACCACCATTCTGACTTCCAACACCAAACTCGATGCCGTATAAATTAACGGAGGTTTCTACAACATTGCACCATCAGCAAGCTTCGCGTACTCATCGTGTGCAGCCGTGGTCATTCATTCAATCCACCGCTGGATGAACGCAGTTGCGTCGCTTCGATGTTCATTTCCATACCTGTCAACCCCTTATCAGATCAATTCAGACCTCATTGGTCACCCCGTGTCCCTTATGAATCTCAATGTTTATCTTACAAAGTCCCACCACAAGGGAGAATACAACACAAATATACAATCACCACTAGTACACTCACCCAACACACACACACGCAAACCTGTCAACCCCTTATCAGTGCCCTACCTTATTACAGATCAATTCAGACCTTACTGGTCCTCACCACTAGTACACTCACCCAAACACACACGCCAACATGTCCAACCCCTTATCAGTGCCCTACCTTATTACAGACCAATTCAGACCTCATTGGTCACCCCGTGTCCCTTATTAATCTCAACGTTTATCCTACAAAGTCCCATCACAAAGGGGAAACACACATATAATTGTTTTTGCCCGTATTGAAACTTAATTTCCCTGTACAAGAATACAAGGTTTTAACCGTATGGGTTGACAGGTATGAGTTTCTGTACAAATGTATGCACAGTAGTAGCCTGCATTTAATTGACTCGTCGGGTCGGTTTGTAAAAGCTCGAGTTAAGAGTCGGTGTATATATTCATCGCTAGGTGGCGCTGTGGTATGTTCACCTATAACACAGCTCAACCAGAAGTGAGGTGGTCTTCTTGGTTCTTTCGGTAAAGTCACGTAGAAGGGAAGTAATAAAATAATAAAACATAATAAAATATTTTTATTTTATTGTTATTTTATTTTATTATGTGTTTTTTTATTTCCCTTCTACGTGACTTTACCGAAAGAACCAAGAAGATGAATCCCTGCAGTCACGAAAGCTTTAAATCGAAAAGTGAGGTGGCACGTTTCGTTTACGCGACGAACCCTTTACTAATTGGCTGTGTCGGGTGGTGGTGGTGGGTTCAACGACACATTTATATTTACGCGATCTAAACCCAAAACACCTCTATTATTGGAAAATATTGGTCGCGAAAGCCTACTGCGTGTTCAAAACTAACACAGTTTTTAGTACTGTGAAGGGTTTTTTGGCGTGAATTTGAATGTGTCGTGAACCCACCACCACCCGATTAGTAAGATTTGTCACGTTAAACAACACGTGCTGGTCACGAAAGCCTTCGTTTTAAACTGAAAGCCTGCGTGTTAAAACACAGTTGTAAATGTACACATCCAAACAAACCCTGACATCTGAGTGATCACCCTTCTTCCATAATGCAGTTTTTTTAGGTTAGATTGCGTAAATATATAAATGTGTCGTTAAACCTGCCACCACCCGACACAACCAAACCCGCCACGGGTGGTGGAGGGTTTAACGACACATTTATATATTTATGCGATCTAACAAAAAAAACTCTATTGTGGATGATATTGGTCGTGAAAGCCCACGTGTTCAACTCAACCTTCATCCCTTTACAAATCATCAGGCGTGTGCAGCGTGTAACGAATTACTTTGTATTTCAACGGAGATGTGTTTTTTGAGTGTTTAACGCGGACAGGCAAGATCGTGGCGGCTCGTGAGCATTGGAGTTTGGGGATTGTCGAGTTTGCGATTTTAACCATGTAGCACTTACGCCTTTACTCTGTACTCATCCACAATGGCCTGACAACGAAAGTTCACCCACGCTCTGCCCAACCAATAATCGAGTCCATGGCGATGCTGATGTCCGCGTCCGAGCGGTCTCGGGCGCTGCACTCAAAGCGAAGCAGCCCTTTCGAATTCCACATCTTACTGACATCAATGTTTGTGGTCATTTTTACATCTCCAAAAAGCATATTGGGTTACATTGTTATCTTCCACCTGCACTGTTATTTCTTCTTTCGTATGGCTGATGAAGATGCAGAGCAGCAACAACAACAACAGTTTCGCATTCAGGTGGTCAAGCCAGACAATCGCATCAGGAGCAGTAGCGGAGCAGTGCATCGCTCTGATGTCTCCTTCATATTTGTCGATCGGCCATTGCGTCATTACACGTTGTACGGTCCGTTCTGGGTGACCACAGTCGCACAGCGGAGAGTTTTTAAAATCCTTTATATTAAGTTCACTTGCTTGCTTGCTTGCGCGCTTACGACCATGCAAATCTTTCGGTCGTTTTTTTAACCCACTTCCCGTGATCCAATCGAGCTGACATTTTGCACACAGACTCGTTGTGCGTGACAATTTATTTTCGTGAAATTTTTTTACATTACTTTACACTTTTTAGGAAGAATTTTTTAAATATTTAATTACCAATTGCTTAATGGTGGCAGGCAATCATCTGACCCATAGGTGGCAGCCATCTCAAGCCAGAGGACGAGAGGACTCTAGCCGCCACGCATATAAAGGATTTATAGTGAAAAACTTTGTTTTTACGGGTTAATTTTTTACTTTTTTAATTTTCCATTTGTCCATTTGGGTATCCGCATCTGCCACGGTTTGTGGGGATGCGATTTAGGGTGGACCATGACCTTCACTGCACTGACCAACGTGGTCAAGTATGGTCAAATCAACCCTCGTGGCCAAAACATATAAGACCTTGTTGTTCGGCGTCCGACGGTTCGCCCTGTGCCACGAGAGCTTCTTCAGGAACTGAGAAACGACCGCCCCACGTGCGCAGGAGTGTCTCCTCATTTGAACTGAATGCACTGAATACACTCCCAGAACTTGGAGGGAAACGTTGAATGTCATGCCGAACAACATGGTGTACAAGCCGAAAACACTTATAGAGTATAATTATTATTACAACGACTGTACTATCATTATTGGGATTTTTTCTTCGGTTGGACGAGGGGCGGCTTAAACTTAAAACTGTGCGCATGACACGCACCCCGCACTGTGACTTATGAGTTGTTTAATGTCCAGGGTTGGAACGCCCAATAGCTGAAACAAAATTGACATTTTCAAGCTCGTAAATTGTCCTAATGCCTCCTTAACTGCTGCATCTTAAACCCCCTAAATCACCCGACAGCCTGGCTCGCTGACTCGTCTACCGCTAATGGCCTGTGGTGCACACACACACAGGGCAGGGAGGGGGGTGGTGGTTTGTGGCGATGGAGGGCTGTGGGGGGTAGTGGGTGGTTGTCACGGATGGTTGTTGTTACGGTGGGGAGGGGTGGAGGGGGGGTGTTGGAGTGGCTGACGCCACCACCGCCTGTCGCCTCGGGATGATTTCGCTTGTATCTTTGACGCCAATCTTTAACTTTTCCTGCGCGCCACATCCATTTGTCACTTCCTGGCCACTTTTGAGTGAGTGCAATTCATGGAATAATGGTGTCACTTATTTACTCGTCTCTTCCACGACGTCTGACCAGCGTGAAAGAGTAGGCCAAATGCCCTTTACAGGGAGCTCTATAGAGATTTCGATTTAAAGCTTTCGTGACTGCAGGGATTCATCTTCTTGATTATTTCGGTACAGTTTTATTTTTATTATTTTATTATTTCCCTTCTACGTGACTTTACCGAAAGAACCAAGAAGAAGCTCTGTAGAGATTCCTCTAGTGGAAGGCCTTCTGCCAGCAGTGATCTGGGCAATTGCAGGTCTGCGCTTTTTCCTTCATTTACTTGTGAATAGCCTCGATAGCGAGTTTTGTAACGCTTTTCCAGGAGGATTCCGTAACGTTGAAGTGTTTGGACAATATCATTCATGAGTGTTTAGCTTGACGAGGGAGGAAACTGGAGAACTCAAAGAAATATTCCGTCTGTGTGGGATGAATACACTAAAAGTGTATTCAATATTCCTTTGACATAACTCCATTGGATTACAATAGTTTAATATAAACTTCGTTACTATGTATGTGCCAAATGTGATGCAGACTTTATTCGCTGTGGGGAAACCCGTGCATTGCCCTTTAATTTCGAGTGAGTTTGCGAACACCTGAGTTTGAGTATGCCTGTGTTTATGGTTATAACCGTTTAGTTATATGTCTGTCTACTGTACTCATTCACAAATGGCCAGAATATCGTTGTGTACCCACTAATGAACAAATGCCAGGTTGGTGGCCTTGGTCAGGATGGCCGAGCGGTCTAAGGCGCCAGACTCAAGGCGAGCGAAGCCTTCCGTGCCTCTAACGCGGGCAATCTGGTCTCCGAATGGTAGGCGTGGGTTCGAACCCCACTTCTGACAAGACTTTTTGTTTTAAAACATTTAGTCTCGCCAAGCCTTCGCCATCTCTCACGGCCTCCCGTCGATCTCCTGGACTCGTGATGTGATTTCGTCACTCCGTCTCCGTGGAGGTCATCCCCGGGGCTTGAGGCTCAAGCGACATGATGGCTGTTTGTGAATTCGCCGAGGTGTGCGTGGTCAGGATGTCCGAGTAGTCTCGGGAGCCAGATTCAAGGCGAGGAAGCCTTCCGTGCTCAACGCGGGGACTTCTGATCTCCGACTGGAGGCGTGGATTCAAACCCAGCTCCATGACATCAGTTTTTATACATTTCACGCAAAATAAGTTGAATTATTTTCAGCCGTTGTCTATTCGAATAGGGTTTACCGTTGCTGGCAATAAAGCAGTTGTGTTAAGATGTTAAAACACCAAACTGAAACCTTTTGCAAGAATCGTGTCTGTTTTCACCACATTTCCTCGTGGTGAACATGCAAACAAAAAAAACATGCCCTGGTAATATGTGTATTGTATTTGAAACTGATTGTTCCACACCAGAGACAGCCATTGCCTATCAACTGCTGGTTGGCTTGACCTGTTTATAAAGTAATGTAAAAGTGAATTAAGATGATTGTGTTAAATGTGAGTTTCATTCCAGTTGCACCTTTGCACTAAAATACTTGTGAAAAATACATATACTCCAGCAGTTGAAGATGATGATTGCAGTTATATTTATTTCGTTTTTGATGTTTATTGACAAGGGTGCTGTGTGCTATATTTAGAGAGACGTGGATGAACTCACGCTTTGGCGTGCCACTGATAAACCAAATGGCTCGGGTTGAATTCCCATGTCAGGATGGCCGAGCGGTCTAAGGCGCCAGACTCAAGGCGAGTGAAGCCTTCCGTGCTCAACGCGGGTAATCTGGTCTCCGAATGGAGGCGTGGGTTCGAACCCCACTTCTGACAAGACTTTTTATTTTTTAACATTTAGTCTCGCCAAGCCTTCGCCATCTCTCACGGCCTTCCTTCGGTATCCTGGACTCGTGTTGTGATTTCTGTCGCTCTGTCTCTGTGTTAATCAATGAAAAATTATTCATATATTTTTCATTAAATGTATAAAATTGGTTGTCAGAAGTGGTATATATTTTGATTGAAATTTATGAAATTGCATGTCAGAAGTTGGGTTCGAACCCACGCCTCCATTCGGAGACCAGATGTCCCGCCTTGAGCACGGAAGGTTTCCTCGCCTTGAGTCTGGCGCCTTAGACCGCTCGGCCATCCTGACCACGGCAACCAACCTGGGCATTTGTTCATTAGAGGTGGAGCAAACCGCGGGTCACCTATCAATATACTTGCGAGTCTCCGAAGAGTTTTACCAGCCCTGGGGTTTGGTTGTAACTGAGTTTGACCAGCCCTGAGTTTATGCATACCACTTTCCTGCGGAGGGAGCTGGAAGGAACGTTGGGTTGTTCGGTCAATGGCCAGGGTCAACGGACGGCGGCGTGGTGTATTCCGCAAATATGCCGGACTGTGAGGGCGTGCACAAGCCGGCGTGAGAAGGTTAAACGTTGAGTTTAATAAGGGCACCACGGGGTGACCAGCCCTTCCCCACCCAGCCCCACTCGTCCCACCCCCACCCAGCCCCTCACCTACCTCCCCTCCCCACCCAGCCCCACCCAGCACCTCCCCACCCTCCCCTCCCCACCCAGCCCCACCCTCCCCACCCAGCCCCTCCCCGCACGACGGACGGACGGACACAATAATCCCCTGTGGGCTGGGGGAACCAGGAAGTTCCTACCAGTATGTGTTATAACGGTTGTGCTGGGCAGTTGTTGTCCAGGGTGTCGCTCGACGCGCTGCCACGCATGATGCGTGTTCATCCATCCTAGCACCATCCTGGCACCATCCTGGTTCAATGTTCGTGGTCAGGATGGCCGAGCGGTCTAAGGCGCCAGACTCAAGGCGAGTGAAGCCTTCCGTGCCTTAACGCGGGACATCTGGTCTCCGAATGGAGGCGTGGGTTCGAACCCCACTTCTGACAAGACTTTTTATACATTTCATGCAAAATTATGATTTCTTTTTCATTGATTAACACGGACAGAGCGACGAAATCACAACACGAGTCCCGGATATCGAAGGAAGGTCGTGAGAAATGGCGAAGGCTTGGCGAGACTAAATGTTATAAAATAAAAAGTCTTGTCAGAAGTGGGGTTCGAACCCACGCCTCCATTCGGAGACCAGATATCCCGCGTTGAGCACGGAAGGCTTCACTCGCCTTGAGTCTGGCGCCTTAGACCGCTCGGCCATCCTGACATGGGAATTTAACCCGAGCCATTTGGTTTTTCAGTGGCAGGCCAAAGCGTGAGTTCACCCACGTCTCGCTAAATATAGCACACAGCACCCTTGTCAATGAACATCAAAAACGAAATATATATAACAGCAATCATCATCTTCAACTGCTGGTGTATATGTATTTTTCACAAGTATTTTTGTGCAAAGGTGCAACTGGAATGAAACTCACATTTAACACAATCATCTTAATTCACTTTTACATTACTTTATAAGCAGGTTAAGCCAACCAGCAGTTGATAGGCAATGGCTGTCTCTGGTATGGAACAATCAGTTTCAAATACAATACACATACTACCAGGGCATGTTTTTTTTGTTTGCATGTTCACCACGAGGAAATGTGGTGAAAACAGAACGATTCATTGCAAAAGGTTTCAGTTTGGTGTTTTAACATCTTAACACAACTGTTTTATTGCCAGCAACGGTAAACCCTATTCGAATAAACAACGGCTGAAAATAATTCAACTTATTTTGCGTGAAATGTATAAAAACTGATGTCATGGAGCTGGCTTTGAATCCACGCCTCCAGTCGGAGATCAGAAGTCCCCGCGTTGAGCACGGAAGGCTTCCTCGCCTTGAATCTGGCTCTCGAGACTGCTCGGACATCCTGACCACGCATGCTTAAGCTAATTGACAAACAGCCATCCACGTCGCTTGAGTCTCAAGTCCCGGGGATTACCTCCACGGAGACGGAGCGACGAAATCACAACACGAGTCCAGTTGCTTGAAGGGAGGCCGTGAGAGATGGCGAAGGCTTGGCGAGACTAAATGTTATGAAATAAAAAGTCTTGTCAGAAGTGGGGTTCGAACCCACGCCTCCATTCGGAAACCAGATATCCCGCGTTGAGCACGGAAGGCTTTCACTCGCCTTGAGTCTGGCGCCTTAGACCGCTCGGCCATCCTGACATGGGAATTCAAGCCGAGCCATGTGGTTTATCAGTGGTAGGCCAAAGCGTGAGTTCATCCACGTCTCTCTAAATATAGCACACAGCACCCTTGTCAATGAACATCAAAAACGAAATATATATAACAGCAATCATCATCTTCAACTCCTGCTTTACATGTATTTTGCATAAGTATTTTAGTACAGCGTTACAACTGGAATAACACTCATATTTAACACAATCATCTTAATTCTCTTTTACATTACTTTATAAACAGGTCAAGCCAACCAGCAGTTGATTGGCAATGGCTGTCTCTGGTTTAGAACAATCAGTTTCAAAGACAATACACATTCTACCAGGGCATGTTTTTTTTGTTTGCAGACATGATTCCTTGCAAAAGGTTTCAGTTTGGTGTTTTCATATCTGAACACAACTGTTTTATTGCCAGCAACGGTAAACCATATTCGAATAGACAACGGCTGAAAATAATAAAAACTTATTTTGCGTGAAATGTATAAAAACTGATGTCATGGAGCTGGGTTTGAATCCACGCCTCCAGTCGGAGACCAGAAGTCCCCGCGTTGAGCACGCAAGGCTTCCTCGCCTTGAATCTGGCTCCCGAGACTGCTCGGACATCCTGACCACGCACGCCGAAGCTAATTGACAAACAGCCATCACGTCGCTTGAGTCTCAAGCCCCGGGGATGACCTCCACGGAGACGGAGCGACGAAATCACAACACGAGTCCAGTTGCTTGAAGGGAGGCCGTGAGAGATGGCGAAGGCTTGGCGAGACTAAATGTTAAAAAATAAAAAGTCTTGTCAGAAGTGGGGTTCGAACCCACGTCTACCATTCGGAGACCAGATATCCCGCGTTGAGCACGGAAGGCTTCACCTCGCCTTGAGTCTGGCGCCTTAGACCGCTCGGCCATCCTGACCACGAACATTGGGCCAGGGTGGTGCCAGGATGGTGCTAGGATGGATGAACACGCATCATGCGTGGCAGCGCGTCGAGCGACACCCGGGACAACAACTGCCCAGCACAACCGTTATAACACATACTGGTAGGAACCTCCTGGTTCCACCAGCCCACAGGGGATTATTGTGTCCGTCCGTCCGTCGTGCGGGGAGGGGCTGGGTGGGGAGGGTGGGGAGGTGCTGGGTGGGGCTGGGTGGGGGGTGGGAGGAATGGGGAGCGATAGGCTGGGTGGGGAGGGTGGGGCTTTTGGGTGGAGAAGGGCTGGTCACCCCGTGGTGCCCTTATTAAACTCAACGTTTAACCTTCTCACGCCGGCTTGTGCCCGCCCTCACAGTCGGACATATTTGCGGAATACACCACGCCGCCGTTGACCGTGGTCATTGACCGAACAACCCAACGTTCCTACCAGCTCCCTCCGCAGGAAAGTGGTATGCATAAACTCAGGGCTGGTCAAACTCAGTTACAACCAAACCCCAGGGCTGGTAAAACTCTTCGGAGACTCGCAAGTATATTGAAGGGTGACCCGCGGTTTGCTCCACCTCTAATGAACAAATGCCCAGGTTGGTGGCCGTGGTCAGGATGGCCGAGCGGTCTAAGGCGCCAGACTCAAGGCGAGTGAAGCCTTCCGTGCTCAACGCGGGACATCTGGTCTCCGAATGGAGGCGTGGGTTCGAACCCCACTTCTGACAACCAATTTTATACATTTCATGCAAAATGTATGAATTTTTTTCATTGATTAACACGGACAGAGCGACAGAAATCACAACACGAGTCCAGGATACCGAAGGAAGGCCGTGAGAGATGGCGAAGGCTTGGCGAGACTAAATGTTATAAAATAAAAAGTCTTGTCAGAAGTGGGGTTCGAACCCACGCCTCCATTCGGAGACCAGATTTTCCCGAGTTGAGCACGGAAGGTTTCCTCGCCTTGAGTCGGGCGCCTTAGACCGCTCGGCCATCCTGACATGGGAATCCAAGCCGAGTCATGTGGTTTATCAGTGGCAGGCCAAAGCGTGAGTTCACCCACGTCTCTCTAAATATAGCACACAGCACCCTTGTCAATGAAGATCAAAACGAAATATATAACAGCAATCATCATCTTCAACTGCTGGTGTATATGTATTTTTCACAAGAATTTTTGTGCAAAGGTGCAACTGGATTGAAACTCACATTTAACACAATTATCTTAATTCACTTTTACATTACTTTATAAATAGGTCAAGCCAACCAGCAGTTGAATGGCAATGGCTGTCTCTGGTGTGGAACAATCAGTTTCAAATACAATACACATATTACCAGGGCATGTTTTTTTTGTTTGCATGTTCACCACGAGGAAATGTGGTGAAAACAGACACGATTCATTGCAAAAGGTTTAAGTTTGGTGTGTTAACATCTGAACACAACTGTTTTATTGCCAGCAACGGTAAACCCTATTCGAATAAACAACGGCTGAAAATAATTCAACTTATTTTGCGTGAAATGTATAAAGGCTGATGTCATGGAGCTGGGTTTGAATCCACGCCTCCAGTCGGAGATCAGAAGTCCCCGCGTTGAGCACGGAAAGCGTCCTCGCCTTGAATCTGGCTCCCGAGACTGCTCGGCCATCCTGACCACGCACGCTTAAGCTAATTGACAAACAGCCATCACGTCGCTTGAGTCTCAAGCCCCGGGGATGGCCTCCACGGAGACGGAGCGAGGAAATCACAACACGAGTCCAGGAAATCGACGGGAGGCCGTGAGAGATGGCGAAGGCTTGGCGAGACTAAATGTTATAAAACAAAAAGTCTTGTCAGAAGTGGGGTTCGAACCCACGCCTGCATTTGGAGACCAGATGTCCCGCGTTGAGCACGGAAGGCTTCCTCGCCTTGAGTCTGGCGCCTTAGACCGCTCGGCCATCCTGACCACGAGCTCCATTCTGGGCATTTGTTCATTAGTAGGTACACTACAATATTCTGGCCATTTGTGAATGAGTACAGCAGACAGACGTAGCACTGAACGGTTATAATCATAAACTCAGCGCAAGTCAAGCTCAGTTACAACCAAACCACAGGGCTGGTAAAACTCTTCGGAGACTCGCAAGTATATTGAAGGGTGACCGCGGTTTGCTCCACCTTTAATGAACAAATGCCCAGGTTGGTGCTCGTGGTCAGGATGGCCGAGCGGTCTAAGGCGCCAGACTCAAGGCGAGTGAAGCCTTCCGTGCTCAACGCGGGACATCTGGTCTCCGAATGGAGGCGTGGGTTCGAACCCCACTTCTGACAACCTCTTTTATACATTTCATGCAAAATATATGAATTCTTTTTCAGTGGGTAACAACAACAATGATCATCTTCAACTGCTGGTTTATATGTATTTTGTATAAGTATTTTAGTGCAAAGGTACATATGGAATGAAACTCACAGTTAACACAACCATCTTAATTCACTTTTACATTACTTTATAAACAGGTCAAGCCAACCAGCAGTTGATTGGCAATGGCTGTCTCTGTCGTGGAACAATCAGTTTCAATTACAATACACATACGACCAGAGCATGTTTTTTTGTTTGCATGTTCACCACAAGTATATGTGGTTAATGCAGACATGATTCCTTGCAAGAGGTTTCAGATTGGTGTTTTAACATCTGAACACAACTGTTTCATTGCCAGAAACGGTGAACCCTATTCGAATAGACAACGGCTGAAAATATTTAAACTTATTTTGCGTGAAATGTAAAAAAAACTGATGTCATGGAGCTGGGTTCGAATCCACGCCTCCAGTCGGAGACCAGAAGTCCCCACGTTGAGCACGGAAGGCTTACCTCGCCTTGAATCTGGCTCCCGAGACTGCTCGGCCATCCTGACCACGCACGCCTCGGCTAATTCACAAACAGCCATCATTTCGCTTGAGTCTCAAGCCCAGGAGATGGTCCTCCAAGGAGACGGAGCGACGAAATCACATCACGAGTCCAGGAGATTGACGGGAGGCCGTGAGAGATGGCGAAGGCTTGGCGAGACTAAATGTTATAAAATAGAAAGTCTTGTCAAAAGTGGGGTTCGAACCCACGCCTCCATTCTGAGACCAGATGTCCCGCGTTGAGCACGGAAGGCCTCATTTGCCTTGAGTCTGGCGCCTTAGAACGCTCGGCCATTCTGACTTGGGAGTCCCAGCCCAGGCATGTGGTTTATCAGTGGTACTCAACGTTTAACCTTCTCACGCCGGCTTGTGCACGCCCTCACAGTCCGGCATATTTGCGGAATACACCACGCCGCCGTCCGTTGACCCTGGCCATTGACCGAACAACCCAACGTTCCTACCAGCTCCCTCCGCAGGAAAGTGGTATGCATAAACTCAGGGCTGGTCAAACTCAGTTACAACCAAACCCCAGGGCTGGTAAAACTCTTCGGAGACTCGCAAGTATATTGAAGGGTGACCCGCGGTTTGCTCCACCTCTAATGAACAAATGCCCAGGTTGGTTGCCGTGGTCAGGATGGCCGAGCGGTCTAAGGCGCCAGACTCAAGGCGAGGAAACCTTCCGTGCTCAAGGCGGGACATCTGGTCTCCGAATGCAGGCGTGGGTTCGAACCCCACTTCTGACAACCAATTTTACACATTTCATGCAAAATGTATGATTTTTTTTTCATTGATTAACACGGACAGAGCGACGAAATCACAACACGAGTCCAGGATATCGAACGAAGGTCGTGAGAAATGGCGAAGGCTTGGCGAGACTAAATGTTATAAAATAAAAAGTCTTGTCAGAAGTGGGGTTCGAACCCACGCCTCCATTCGGAGACCAGATTACCCGCGTTGAGCACGGAAGGCTTCACTCGCCTTGAGTCTGGCGCCTTAGACCGCTCGGCCATCCTGACATGGGAATCCAACCCGAGCGATTTGGTTTATCAGTGGAAGGCCAAAGCGTGAGTTCATCCACGTCTCTCGAAATATAGCACACAGCACCCTTGTCAATGAACATCAAAAACGAAATATATATAACAGCAATCATCATCTTCAACTGCTGGAGTATATGTATTTTTCACAAGTATTTTAGTGCAAAGGTGCAACTGGAATGAAACTCACATTTAACACAATCATCTCAATTCACTTTTACATTACTTTATAAACAGGTCAAGCCAACCAGCAGTTGATTGGCAATGGCTGTTTCTGGTGTGGGACAATCAGTTTCAAATACAATACAGATACGACCATAGCATGTTTTTTTTTTTGCATGTTCACAACAAGGAAATGTGGTGAAAACAGACATGATTCCTTGCAAAAGGTTTCAGTTTGGTGTTTTAACATCTGAACACAACTGTTTCATTGACAGAAACGGTAAACCCTATTCAAATAGACAACGGCTGAAAATAATTAAACTTATTTTGCGTGAAATGTATAAAAACTGATGTCATGGAGCTGGGTTCGAATCCACGCCTCCAGTCGGAGACCAGAAGTCCCCACGTTGAGCACGGAAGGCTTCACTCGCCTTGAATCTGGCTCCCGAGACTGCTCGGCCATCCTGACCACGCACGCCTCGGCTAATTCACAAACAGCCATCATGTCGCTTGAGTCTCAAGCCCCGGGGATGTCCTCCACGGAGACGGAGCGACGAAATCACATCACGAGTCCAGGAGATCGACGGGAGGCCGTGAGAGATGGCGAAGGCTTGGCGAGACTAAATGTTAAAAAATAAAAAGTCTTGTCAGAAGTGGGGTTCGAACCCACGCCTCCATTCGGAGACCAGATGTCCCGCGTTGAGCACGGAAGGCTTCACTCGCCTTGAGTCTGGCGCCTTAGACCGCTCGGCCATCCTGACATGGGAATTTAACCCGAGCCATTTGGTTTATCAGTGGCAGGCCAAAGCGTGAGTTCACCCACGTCTCGCTAAATATAGCACACAGCACCCTTGTCAATGAACATCAAAACGAAATATATATAATAGCAATCATCGTCTTCAACTGCTGGTGTATATGTATTTTTCACAAGTATTTTAGTGCAAAGGTGCAACTGGAATGAAACTCACATTTAACACAATCATCTTTATTCACTTTTACACTACTTTATAAACAGGTCAAGCCAACCAGCAGTTGATTGGCAATGGCTGTCTCTGGTGTGGCACAATCAGTTTCAAATACAATACAAATACGACCATAGCATGTTTTTTTTGTTTACATGTTCACCACGAGGAAATGTGGTGAAAACAGACATGATTCCTTACAAAAGGTTTCAGTTCGGTGTTTTAACATCTGAACACAAATGTTTCATTGCCAGAAACGGTAAACCCTATTCGAATAGACAACGGCTGAAAATAATTCAACTTATTTTGCGTGAAATGTATAAAAACTGATGTCATGGAGCTGGGTTTGAATCCACGCCTCCAGTCGAAGATCAGAAGTCCCCGCGTTGAGCTTGGAAGGCTTCCTCGCCTTGAATCTGGCTCCCGAGACTGCTCGGCCATCGTGACCACGCACGTCTAGGCAAATTCACAAACAGCCATCATGTCGCTTGAGTCTCAAGCCCCGGGGATGACCTCCACGGAGACGGAGCGACGAAATCACAAGACGAGTCCAGTTGCTTGAAGGGAGGCCGAAGGCTTAGCGAGACTAAATGATATGAAATAAAAAGTCTTGTCAGAAGTGGGATTCGAACCCACGCCTCCATTCGGAGACCAGATGTCCCGCGTTGAGCACGGAAGGCTTCACTTGCCTTGAGTCTGGCGCCTTATACCGCTCGGCCATCCGGACCACGAACATTGAACCAGGATGGTGCCAGGATGGTGCTAGAATGGATGAACACGCATCAAGCGTGGCAGCGCGTCGAGCGACACCCGGGACAACAACTGCCCAGCACAACCGTTGTAACACATACTGGAAGGAACCTCCTGGTTCCACCAGCCCACAGGGGATTATTGTGTCCGTCCGTCCGTCGTGCTGGGAGGGGCTGGGTGGGGAGGGAGGGGCTGGGTGGGGAGGGGAGGGTGGGGAGGTGCTGGGTGGGGCTGGGTGGGGAGGGGAGGTAGGTGAGGGGCTGGGTGGGGGTGGGACGAGTGGGGCTGGGTAAGGAAGGGCTGGTCACCCCGTGGTGCCCTTATAAAACTCAACATTTAACCTTCTCACGCCGGCTTGTGCCCGCCCTCACAGTCTGGCATATTTGCGGAATACACCACGCCGCCGTTGACCGTGGCCATTGACCGAACAACCCAACGTTCCTACCAGCTCCCTCCGCAGGAATGTGTTAAGCATAAACTCAGGGCTGGTAAAACTCAGTTACAACCAAACCCCAGGGCTGGTAAAACTCTTCGGAGAATCTCAAGTATATTGAAGGGTGACCCGCGGTTTGCTCCACCTCTAATGAACAAATGCCCAGGTTGGTGGCCGTGGTCAGGATGGCCGAGCGGTCTAAGGCGCCAGACTCAAGGCGAGTGAAGCCTTCCGTGCTCAACGCGGGACATCTGGTCTCCGCAATGGAGGCGTGGGTTCGAACCCCACTTCTGACAACCAATTTTATACATTTCATGCAAAATGTATGATTTTTTTTTCATTGATTAACACGGACAGAGCGACGAAATCACAACACGAGTCCAGGATACCGAAGGAAGGCCGTGAGAAATGGCGAAGGCTTGGCGAGACTAAATGTTAAAAAAGAAAAAGTCTTGTCAGAAGTGGGGTTCGAACCCACGCCTCCATTTGGAGACCAGATTTTCCCGAGTTGAGCACGGAAGGTTTCCTCGCCTTGAGTCGGGCGCCTTAGACCGCTCGGCCATCCTGACATGGGAATCCAAGCCGAGTCATGTGGTTTATCAGTGGCAGGCCAAAGCGTGAGTTCACCCACGTCTCTCTAAATATAGCACACAGCACCCTTGTCAATGAAGATCAAAACGAAATATATAACAGCAATCATCATCTTCAACTGCTGGTGTATATGTATTTTTCACAAGTATTTTTGTGCAAAGGTGCAACTGGATTGAAACTCACATTTAACACAATTATCTTAATTCACTTTTACATTACTTTATAAATAGGTCAAGCCAACCAGCAGTTGAATGGCAATGGCTGTCTCTGGTGTGGAACAATCAGTTTCAAATACAATACACATATTACCAGGGCATGTTTTTTTTGTTTGCATGTTCACCACGAGGAAATGTGGTGAAAACAGACACGATTCATTGCAAAAGGTTTAAGTTTGGTGTGTTAACATCTGAACACAACTGTTTTATTGCCAGCAACGGTAAACCCTATTCGAATAAACAACGGCTGAAAATAATTCAACTTATTTTGCGTGAAATGTATAAAGGCTGATGTCATGGAGCTGGGTTTGAATCCACGCCTCCAGTCGGAGATCAGAAGTCCCCGCGTTGAGCACGGAAAGCGTCCTCGCCTTGAATCTGGCTCCCGAGACTGCTCGGCCATCCTGACCACGCACGCTTAAGCTAATTGACAAACAGCCATCACGTCGCTTGAGTCTCAAGCCCCGGGGATGGCCTCCACGGAGACGGAGCGAGGAAATCACAACACGAGTCCAGGAAATCGACGGGAGGCCGTGAGAGATGGCGAAGGCTTGGCGAGACTAAATGTTATAAAACAAAAAGTCTTGTCAGAAGTGGGGTTCGAACCCACGCCTGCATTTGGAGACCAGATGTCCCGCGTTGAGCACGGAAGGCTTCCTCGCCTTGAGTCTGGCGCCTTAGACCGCTCGGCCATCCTGACCACGAGCTCCATTCTGGGCATTTGTTCATTAGTAGGTACACTACAATATTCTGGCCATTTGTGAATGAGTACAGCAGACAGACGTAGCACTGAACGGTTATAATCATAAACTCAGCGCAAGTCAAGCTCAGTTACAACCAAACCACAAGGCTGGTAAAACTCTTCGGAGACTCGCAAGTATATTGAAGGGTGACCGCGGTTTGCTCCACCTTTAATGAACAAATGCCCAGGTTGGTGCTCGTGGTCAGGATGGCCGAGCGGTCTAAGGCGCCAGACTCAAGGCGAGTGAAGCCTTCCGTGCTCAACGCGGGACATCTGGTCTCCGAATGGTAGGCGTGGGTTCGAACCCCACTTCTGACAACCTCTTTTATACATTTCATGCAAAATATATGAATTCTTTTTCAGTGGGTAACAACAACAATGATCATCTTCAACTGCTGGTTTATATGTATTTTGTATAAGTATTTTAGTGCAAAGGTACATATGGAATGAAACTCACAGTTAACACAACCATCTTAATTCACTTTTACATTACTTTATAAACAGGTCAAGCCAACCAGCAGTTGATTGGCAATGGCTGTCTCTGTCGTGGAACAATCAGTTTCAATTACAATACACATACGACCAGAGCATGTTTTTTTGTTTGCATGTTCACCACAAGTATATGTGGTTAATGCAGACATGATTCCTTGCAAGAGGTTTCAGATTGGTGTTTTAACATCTGAACACAACTGTTTCATTGCCAGAAACGGTGAACCCTATTCGAATAGACAACGGCTGAAAATATTTAAACTTATTTTGCGTGAAATGTAAAAAAAACTGATGTCATGGAGCTGGGTTCGAATCCACGCCTCCAGTCGGAGACCAGAAGTCCCCACGTTGAGCACGGAAGGCTTACCTCGCCTTGAATCTGGCTCCCGAGACTGCTCGGCCATCCTGACCACGCACGCCTCGGCTAATTCACAAACAGCCATCATTTCGCTTGAGTCTCAAGCCCAGGAGATGGTCCTCCAAGGAGACGGAGCGACGAAATCACATCACGAGTCCAGGAGATTGACGGGAGGCCGTGAGAGATGGCGAAGGCTTGGCGAGACTAAATGTTAAAAAATAGAAAGTCTTGTCAAAAGTGGGGTTCGAACCCACGCCTCCATTCTGAGACCAGATGTCCCGCGTTGAGCACGGAAGGCCTCATTTGCCTTGAGTCTGGCGCCTTAGAACGCTCGGCCATTCTGACTTGGGAGTCCCAGCCCAGGCATGTGGTTTATCAGTGGTACTCAACGTTTAACCTTCTCACGCCGGCTTGTGCACGCCCTCACAGTCCGGCATATTTGCGGAATACACCACGCCGCCGTCCGTTGACCCTGGCCATTGACCGAACAACCCAACGTTCCTACCAGCTCCCTCCGCAGGAAAGTGGTATGCATAAACTCAGGGCTGGTCAAACTCAGTTACAACCAAACCCCAGGGCTGGTAAAACTCTTCGGAGACTCGCAAGTATATTGAAGGGTGACCCGCGGTTTGCTCCACCTCTAATGAACAAATGCCCAGGTTGGTTGCCGTGGTCAGGATGGCCGAGCGGTCTAAGGCGCCAGACTCAAGGCGAGGAAACCTTCCGTGCTCAAGGCGGGACATCTGGTCTCCGAATGGAGGCGTGGGTTCGAACCCAACTTCTGACATGCAATTTTATAGATTTCAATCAAAATATATACCACTTCTGACAACCAATTTTATACATTTAATGAAAAATATATGAATTATTTTTCATTGATTAACACAGAGACACAGCGACAGAAATCACAACACGAGTCCAGGATACCGAAGGAAGGCCGTGAGAGATGGCGAAGGCTTGGCGAGACTAAATGTTATAAAATAAAAAGTCTTTACACTATGAGACATCTCCTTTACCAGTGGCAAAATATAGTAATAGGTTTTGACCATTTCAACTGGTACAAAAAACTGACACCTTTATCCAAGGCATCATGTTTGCAATAACCACAACACAAGCAGTCAAAATGCAAAGAAAAAGAAAAAACTCTCATAATGATATAAAAACTGATGTCATGGAGCTGGGTTCGAATCCACGCCTCCAGTCGGAAACCAGAAGTCTGGCTCCCGAGATTGCTCGGACATCCTGACCACGCACACCTCGGCGAATTCACAAACAGCCATCACGTCGCTTGAGTCTCAAGCCCCGGGGATGACCTCCACGGAGACGGAGCGACGAAATCACAACACGAGTCCAGGAGCTCGAAGGGAGGCCGTGAGAGATGGCGAAGGCTTGGCGAGACTAAATGTTATGAAACAAAAAGTCTTGTCAGAAGAGGGGTTCGAACCCACGCCTCCATTCGGAGACCAGATGTCCCGCGTTGAGCACGGAAGGCATCACTCGCCTTGAGTCTGGCGCCTTAGACCGCTCGGCCATCCTGACATTGGGAACCCCCGCCCAGCCATGTGGTTTATCAGTGGCAGGTCAAAGAGTGAGTTCACCCACGTCTCTTTAAATATAGCACACAGCACGCTTGCAAATGAACATCAACAACTAAATATATATAACAGGTGACGTTTCCAGCAACGGGCCTTCTTCAGTGCACGTAAATATGCCAAGGCTAGAGTCGTCTTGACGGAGACAGTAATTAAAGTGGACGAATCCCCGTCTGTTTCCATCTGTACGGGGATTGAGGGTTGTCCCCTCGCGCAAGGCTTGGGTTTTTTCCGGTTTTGCTCCTTCCAACTTGTGTAACAAACACAACTCCTCGTGAATTCGCTGCAGACATCTTGACAAAGGAACAAGATACGTATCCTGAATAAATTAATAATTTAATAATGCATGACCGGTTGTTGTAGACTTACGTGGTGACCAGTTTCCTTCTCATCACTGCCTGCATCATCATCATCATGTTGTCGTATTCTATGTTGCAATCTTTATCTTACTTCAGTTTACATTACGTCGTTTTATACTATAAACTTTTCCTCTTTTATAACCAATGTTTTTTTTGACGAACGTGGTTACATTTTTGTTTAATTTGTAATTACAGTACATGCATTCGAGATGGCAAAACAAAACCGTTGTCTTTATTCCTACCTATCCTAAACATATACATACTCACGCTGGCATTAATTGAGTTACAGCACAGACGGGGGGGGGGGGGGGGTGGACACATGAGCACGCGTGGCAGGGCAATGAATGCCTCGGTAAAAAAAAAGTAACTAAAACAGTTGAATTCACTTCTCGTTCACTTACAAGATGCGCTTGTTTTATTTGTGTTCTCTCGAGCCTAAGAAGAGGCTGCGGGTTACCGCTGCGTGAGACGCGCCAGGCGCGCGCAAGATCCTTCTCGTGAGCTCGCACACAGAGAGCAAAACAAAAAAACCCACTGCCTTGCAGCTCGCCCAAGCGGGCTCGCATCAAAGCCTTTAAACGAAACGTCGAGGGTTCGTCCCAAGCTCGTAAATAAATGTCTTCTCGCTCAGCTGCGACGATCTCACGCGAGCGGTGCACAATAAGTAGACCGTACACACGGAATGCATAGATCCACGCAAGCTGTTGGGGCGAGTACTAAAGCTAAACTATTGTTTTTTTATTATTTTACCAGGTCAGGCCCACTGAGCTGTATAGCTCAACGAAGTGGCTTATCGTGTAGGGAATGTATAGCAGCCAAATACTCCAAACCCACGTTGCTAAATGTGGGGTGAAAAACCGGACTACCCTGTGCTGTTAGCGAGCCCCTATTGTATTATATAGCTGGCACGTTGCACAACGAATGTGGTAAAGTGGTCATATGCACACCCCCTCCCCGCCGCCTTTGTCTCCCTACTACGGTACAGTACCAATGTGTGCACCGTACCACTTAAGGCTGAATCTACCCAGAGGATGCCCACGACCGATTCAGATAATCGCCACTGATGACAGCCGTGACCAGGAATCGACCATCAGAGACATTCCTCTCAGCGATGTGGCCATCATCGTCAGTCTTGGTCAATCCACTGCTGGATTAATGCCTCTCACCCCAAGCTGACGCCAAAACTCGCGCCGTCCTGTGATTTACTATAATCCACGTGAGCATCTCGACACGAGGCTGATGTCCTCGCTCCGTCTCCATGGTGGAAGGAGCCGAACTGTGTACATAACGGACGCGTTCCATTCCTTGGCTCTCACTCTGTATTTATTCTTGACCATTGCCAATCGACGTGTCCTGTGCCAAGCCCACCTCTAGAACTGCCACTTGCGTTTAGTTCGTTGTCCTTACGCCACACCAGCGGTCGGGAACCTATGGCTCGCGAGCCATATATGGCTCTTCCGGTGACGGCATATGGCTCCCAGACAATTTTGAGTTGAAAATAAAAAAAAAATCAGTTTGGAACTGATTTAAAAAAAAACTTGTAATATTGCTTAATAATACTGTGTCATTTTAAAGTAAACAGAAATTAGTTTTGAAGATAAATTTCACGCGGACGGGTCCCGTGACCAGAAGTCGCATTAAAAGTAAGACATATTTAATTTATTATACGTTAAAAATACTATATGGCTCTCAATGAAATATATTTAGAAATATTTGGCTTTTATGGCTCTCCCAGTCAAAAAGGTTCCCGACCCCTGCGCCACACGGTTGGCTACGTACGGTGCGAAAGAAGTTCAACATACAGTGCTGCACATTACACGTTTGAATGATGCAATTAACCCGCCTGTGTGTTCTGTGCTTCGCGAGTTCTACACTTTCTGTCTCTCAATGTCATGCCAAGCATCCGTCTCTCCGTGCTTCCTTTGCACACTTTGACGTTTTTTGTCCCGTTTATTTAGTCACCACGTTTATGAGTCCGATATAGGCTTGGCTCACATCGTGTAAGCAAGCCCTGTGTGGATGTTGGACAACAAACTAAACAGCAGAACAAAAACAGTTCTAAAGGAATGAGTTTTCAACCACAATTAAAAGTGCATAAGCTCCAGTGGCTTCCTGATATCGGCACATGAGTTTGTTATTTTGCATCATCAACATCGAGGTGGAGTGGTGGCGCAGTGGTTCGCACGCTGCGCTATTAAACCGTCGACCTAAGTTCGATCTTCGGGTAGCAGCTAACATCGGCGACGAGTCGTATCGGAACAAGTCCAGCCGTGACCATTCCCACCGTCGCCCCTGTTCTGTGGCGTGACGTGAAGAGGCCTTCAAACATTGGTGGATTGAGAATGTTGATAGTAATTATTAGCGCTTAATTTCAGTCGAGTCCCAAACACTTTTCAAGGAATTATTTTGGCGAGTTTATGCACGTAATGTTTGAGAATTTTTTTGTTTGTTATATTAATAGGATTATAGGAGTACCATAATACGGGATTATATTTAAGCGTATAGACTATTGTAATCTAGTGGCACTGTCTTACGCAGGTAATCTATTCAAAGCCAAACTGGCAGCGTTCGGGAAAGTGTATTTTTCCTTTGAATGGCTTTTCTCGTAACTTGCAGGCTTGACTAAGCCCTGGCCGCAATGTAAACAATGTATTTATCAACGCGTATTTATTTATTATCTCATCAAGATTTGGCGATAGGGACGTTGCCCAACCCTCGCTTCCAACTGCCCTCGCCCCGTCGCTCAGCCACGCCTGACAGCGAATGTGTCGTGGTGTGTGCGCCGGCTCTTGGAGCCAGCTCAGCTCTCTAGCGCCCTGTTCCCTTCCGACTGAGCCAGGCAGCTGGAAGCGATTTGGAAGGTCGATAAATCTCGGAGAGGGGGGCAATTTCCATTCCGGTGTCGGGGCGGTCAGAGGAGCCCGAGTCTGCGCGGAGCTGCGACGGCTTTAACGCAGAGACAAAAGCCACCGCGTTCTCAGACTCGGCCAAAGGCTTCCTGCACGAACACGATCAGGTCTTCTTGGCAATCCACTGCTGGATGAAAGCCTTCCCTTCTTTCATTCGTTTATTCCTTCAACACCCCGCGTTGTATGAATGTCAGGGTTTGTATTTATTGGGGACTTAAATTGTGATGCCCCCAGCATCTCCAAACACCGCATCTCACACCGCATCTCATACCGCAACTCATGAGGTGCCACGGTAGTGAGATGTTAACTGCCTCACAAGTATACAAGAGGTCGTGGTTTCGATCCGAACCCTGGCGGCTGTATATTTGGATCTTAGATGTTCTCCCCGTGGTTGCGTGGATTTTTCTCCGGGTCCTCCAGTTTTTCCCTCCACATTTAGAAAAATGCGCTTAGAGTATTTGGCTGCTATAAATTTCCACGTGATGATAAGCCACTTCCTTGAGCTATCATTTGTGGCCAGGTCGCTTCTGAAAAAGAGCTAAACAGTATAGAGCTCAGTGAGCCTTACCTGGTAAAATAAAATAAAAACATTGTTTAGCTTCGTAGTTATTCAGTGAACTAATTGATCGTCTGTTTGGTTTGTTTTTTTGTTTATCCCCCGAAACCCTAGCCGTGAATTTCTTTACTCAACAATTACCGTCTCCAGCTCGTGGCCATTCGCCACCGCAGCGCCGTGCCGAAGCCGCGCTAACAGCGCGTGACATTGGCCAAATGCGATTGACCAAATCGGCCAAATGCAATTTACCAAATCGGCCAAATGCGATTGACCAAATCGGCCAAATTGGATTTCACGGAGCGTTGAGCGCGATCCGCGTACGCCTCGCGCGAGAGGAAACGAGGAGATTGGTGAATGCCCTCGGCCCTCTTTGTCGGCGGTAACAAGACCCGCATGGGCTTTGGCGTTGTCGTAGCTGCAGCAGAAGCGACAACAACAAAACACACATTTGCTGAGATTTCTTCATCTTCTACTTTCGCACGGCTGATGTAGATATACAGCAAAGCACCACCACAAATTTCACATTCAGCAGCAGCGGAGTCGTGTCTGCATTGTTGGACTTCACTTCTACGCGTCCGTGCCTCTCCAAAGACTCGGGCTGTTAGCGAGAAGATCGACGCGATACGAGAGGGGGTGGGTGGCCAGTGTCACGCTCGGCCGTCTTTGTCTCCCCAGTGGCGACGTTGACATACTTCATCAGGTACTCCTTTGAGGCTGAGTCGAACTAGGGGAGACCCAGGACCGGTTCAGATAATCCGTCACCGGTGTTGGCCGTGAGCGGTAATCGAGCTCGTAGCGCAGCGTAGCGCTAACCGCTGCACCACCGCTCCCCGCCTACCTTTGCGAAAATTCAATCCGCAAATGTAAATTCTCAAAGTTGATGAAGGAAAATATGGTTCGGGGCATTAACATAGATGACGTTTAAGCATATCAACTGAATTAATATTTTAACGAATACACATTGCACGATATAATTTAGCTATTTAAGTTACCTTTAATAACGATGAACACGAACATATTCAAACGTGCAAATACACAACGAACACATTGATTGCTATTCATACGGTGTTATATATATGTTTTATATTGACTTATCTTGAATTACGTCGCTTCCTTTTGCGTCCTTAGGAGACGTCCCTAAGCACGCACGGAGAATCGGGGTGACTGCCCCGGGCCCCGCGGTTTTTTTGGGGGGGGGCCCGCGCTTTGTGGGGGGGGGGGGGTCCACACGGTGTCAATCTGTCGCAGGCCCCCAACACTGCCCCCTATGGACGGATTTGTGCACGGCGTGGTGGCAAAGAGGCCTGACATTTCATCCACTTCAATTGCCTCCCTGAACAAGATACGCGCATTTTAAAACGTAAATCTAGAAGAAGAAGAAAAAAAGCATTTCACGACCCTCAAACAAAATGACATAAACGGGGGATGGAAATAATACATTAATAAAAATAAAACATAATAAAATAAGAGAATTGAGATAATTATTTTATTGTTTTATTTTTATTAATTTATTATTTCCATTCTACGTGACTTTACCGAAAGAACCAAGAAGATGAATCCCTGCAGTCACGAAAGCTTTAAATCGAAAAAAATAAACGGTGGAGTTTAAATCTGTATAATAGCCGAACGAAACGCATAATCGCGTGGCTTGATGCGATGTTGGTCACGATTTGTTACTTTTTTTTAAAGTAAGTGTCTTCGTGTGAGAGAGATGTACAGCTACATAAAAACATTACGTTGCATAGGACTGTACTGTTGATGTCAACACGTGTTATAGAGTATGTGTTACAGAACTAACAAAGCAAGTTACGTGTTACTGAAGGGCCATTGTACAAGAAGTTGCCTGTTATAACCCCCCCCCCCCCCACACACTTTGAAGGCAGTGTTATTGACGAACGCGAATGTTAATGTGAACACGACGCGTTATGAACGTGAACACGTGCGTTCTGCCCACCACTTATAAGCCGCACGGCAAAGTTGGAGTCCCTAAGTCAGAATGGCCGAGCGGTCTAAGGCGCCAGACTCAAGGCGAGTGAAGCCTTCCGTGCTCAACGCGGGATATCTGGTCTCCGAATGGAGGCGTGGGTTCGAACCCCACTTCTGACATAGTATTTTTTTTTGCAATTTTTTGCCGAACAGTTAATATGCAGTGTACATTTAAAAGAAACTTTCATGTACTTTGACAGTTCCTAATTTTATATTTTTGGTCTCGTTTTTAATATCCGTATTGACTTTTACAACTTGTTTGTTGCACGGTATTTTTGTGTTCAATTAATCTGAATGGCACCTTTAGTCTCGCCATCGCCATCTCTCACGGCGGCCCTGAGATTAAACAATCCACGTGACACCCGCACACGACGTCAAAGTGTTACTCCATCTCCACGGCAGACGTCCTCTTAGCTGCCATGTGTGCTATGAAGAAGGGTCATTGCCTGAAACGTCGCCGAGTAAAGACATTATTTTAAGGGAGTTTTGTTAACGAATGTATTTATGTAACTCGTTAATTGTACTTGTGTACCACCGCCAATGCGGCATAACCAAATAATGCTGATTGTTGTTAACCAATGAAAAATAATTCATATATTTTGCTTGAAATTTATAAAAGTGTTTGTCTGAAGTGGGGTTCGAACCCACGCCTCCATTCGGAGACCAGATGTCCCGCGTTGAGCACGGAAGGCTTCACTCGCCTTGAGTCTGGCGCCTTAGACCGCTCGGCCATCCTGACCACAAACACCAACCTGGGCATTTGTTCATTAGAGGTCGGGCAAACCACGGTTCACCCTTCAATATATTTGCGAGTCTCCGTAGAGTTTTACAAGCCCTGGGGTTTGGTTGTACATGAGTTTGACTAGCCCTGCGTTTATGGTATAACTGTTCAGTGCTCCGTCTGTCTGCTGTACTTATTCACAAGTGGCCATAATATCGTAGTGTACCCACTAATGAACAAATAATCAGGTTGGTGTTTGTCGTCAGGATGGCCGAGCGGTCTAAGGCGCCAGACTCAAGGCGAACGAAGCCTTCCGTGCTCAACGCGGGCAATCTGGTCTCCGAATGGAGGCGTGGGTTCGAACCCCACTTCTGACAAGGCTTTTTATTTTAAAACATTTAGTTTCGTCAAGCCTTTGCCATGTCTCACGGCCTTCCTTCGAGCTACTGGACTCGTGTTGTGATTTCGTCGCTCCGTCTCCGTAATAACCAATTAAACTCTCCTGCCTACAAACTAGCCTGTTTTCTATCAGATACTCTGCTTCCCTTCACTGGCAAGACCACTTCAGCAGTACTTCACTCAACCCAATTGGTCTCTATGGTCAAGGACATGGTACTGTCTCCTGACGATATCCTCGTCAGATTTGATGTGGTATCTCTGTTTACCAAGGTCCCAGTGCCTGACACCTTAACAATAATTGAAGACTTGGTCCAACATGGACTGAACTCGGATGTACCTGCGCTGGTTCGGCATTGCCTCACCAACACTTACTTTACCTGGAATGGCACCTTCGACAAACAGAATGAGGGTACCCCTATGGGCTTCCCCTTGTCACCAGTGATAACCAATCTTTTCATGGAAAAGTTAGAATCAGACGCCATCCAGACGTCCACCCTGCGTCCTTCACTGTGGAAGAGATATGTGGATGACACTTTCGTCATTTGGCCACATGGCCTCCCAGCATTGAACCATTTCCTGGACCACATCAAATCCAGACACCCATCCATCAGATTCACCATGGAAGTGGAGAAAGACAGCAGCGGTGTTAGCTGGAGGAACGTTGAGCGATGTTGAATGGAGGAGTGTTGATCGAAATAAGCGAAATAAAGTGAAGAGGAAAGACAAGAAGCTGTCGTGTCAAGTCGAGCACTACACAACCCGCAGTGGAAGATGATGATTGCTGTTAGCCAATGAAAAATAATTCATATATTTTGCATTACATTTATAAAGTGGTTGTCAGAAGTGGGGTTCGAACCGACGCCTCCATTCGGAGACCAGATTTCCCGCGTTGAGGCACGGAAGGCTTCGTTTCGCCTTGAGTCTGGCGCCTTAGACCGCTCGGCCATCCTGACCACTTTCAACAACCTGAGCATTCACATTCATCTTCTTGGTTCTTTCGGTAAAGTCACGTAGAAGGAAAATACTAAAAGAAAAAAAAGAAAACGTAATAGTATTTTCTTTTATTATTTTATTATGTTTATTATTTATTATTTCCCTTCTACGTGACTTTACCGAAAAAACCAAGAAGATTAATCCCTACAGTCACGAAAACTTTAAATCGAAATTTAACCTGAGCATTTGTTCATTAGTGGGTACACTACGATATTCTGGCCATTGTGAATGAGTAAATAATGCAGACATAGCAGTGAACAGTGACAACCAAACCCCTGGGCTGATACAACTCTACGGAATGGAAATGAAAGGTGACCCGCGGTTTGCTCCACCTCTAATGAATAAATGCCCAGGTTGGTGCTCGTGGTCAGGATGGCCGAGCGGTCTAAGGCGCCAGACTCAAGGCGAGAGAAGCCTTCCGTGCTCAACGCCGGATATCTGGTCTCCGATTGGAGGCGTGCTTTCGAACCCCACTTCTGACATCAGTTTTTTTATACATTTCACGCAAAATAAGTTGAATTAATTTTTCATTGGTTAACAGCAATTATCTACGTCTCCTTCATCAGCCATTGTCTATTCGAATAGGGTTTACCGTTGCTGGTAATTAAACAGTTGTGTTAAAATCTTAAAACACCAAACTTAAACCTTTTGAGAATGAATCATGTCTGCATTAACCACATATACTTGTGGTGAACATGCAAACAACAAAAACATGCTCTGGTAGTATGTGTATTGTCTTTGAAACTGATTGTTCCACACCAGAGCCAGCCATTCCCTCTCAACTGCTGGTTGGCTTGACCTGTTTATAAAATAATGTAAAAGTTAATTAAGATGATGGTGTTAAATATGAGTGTTATTCCAGTTGCAACGCTGCACTAAAATACTTATGAAAAATAAAAAAAAAACAGCTATTGAAGATGCTGATTGTTGTTAACCAATGAAAATAATTCATATATTTTGCTTGAAATTTATAAAAGTGTTTGTCAGAAGTGGGGTTCGAACCCACGCCTCCATTCGGAGACCAGATGTCCCGCGTTGAGCACGGAAGGCTTCTTCGCCTTGAGTCTGGCACCTTAGACCGCTCGGCCATCCTGACCACAAACACCAACCTGGGCATTTGTTCATTAGAGGTCGGGCAAACCACGGTTCACCCTTCAATATATTTGCGAGTCTCCGTAGAGTTTTACAAGCCCTGGGGTTTGGTTGTACATGAGTTTGACTAGCCCTGCGTTTATGGTATAACTGTTCAGTGCTCCGTCTGTCTGCTGTACTTATTCACAAGTGGCCATAATATCGTAGTGTACCCACTAATGAACAAATAATCAGGTTGGTGTTTGTCGTCAGGATGGCCGAGCGGTCTAAGGCGCCAGACTCAAGGCGAACGAAGCCTTCCGTGCTCAACGCGGGCAATCTGGTCTCCGAATGGAGGCGTGGGTTCGAACCCCACTTCTGACAAGGCTTTTTATTTTAAAACATTTAGTTTCGTCAAGCCTTTGCCATCTCTCACGGCCTTCCTTCGAGCTACTGGACTCGTGTTGTGATTTCGTCGCTCCGTCTCCGTAATAACCAATTAAACTCTCCTGCCTACAAACTAGCCTGTTTTCTATCAGATACTCTGCTTCCCTTCACTGGCAAGACCACTTCAGCAGTACTTCACTCAACCCAATTGGTCTCTATGGTCAAGGACATGGTACTGTCTCCTGACGATATCCTCGTCAGATTTGATGTGGTATCTCTGTTTACCAAGGTCCCAGTGCCTGACACCTTAACAATAATTGAAGACTTGGTCCAACATGGACTGAACTCGGATGTACCTGCGCTGGTTCGGCATTGCCTCACCAACACTTACTTTACCTGGAATGGCACCTTCGACAAACAGAATGAGGGTACCCCTATGGGCTTCCCCTTGTCACCAGTGATAACCAATCTTTTCATGGAAAAGTTAGAATCAGACGCCATCCAGACGTCCACCCTGCGTCCTTCACTGTGGAAGAGATATGTGGATGACACTTTCGTCATTTGGCCACATGGCCTCCCAGCATTGAACCATTTCCTGGACCACATCAAATCCAGACACCCATCCATCAGATTCACCATGGAAGTGGAGAAAGATAGCAGCGGTGTTAGCTGGAGGAACGTTGAGCGATGTTGAATGGAGGAGTGTTGATCTAAATAAGCGAAATAAAGTGAAGAGGAAAGACAAGAAGCTGTCGTGTCAAGTCGAGCACTACACAACCCGCAGTTGAAGATGATGATTGCTGTTAGCCAATGAAAAATAATTCATATATTTTGCATTACATCTATAAAAGTGGTTGTCAGAAGTGGGGTTCGAACCGACGCCTCCATTCGGAGACCAGATTTCCCGCTTTGAGGCACGGAAGGCTTCGTTTCGCCTTGAGTCTGGCGCCTTAGACCACTCGGCCATCCTGACCACTTTCAACAACCTGAGCATTCACATTCATCTTCTTGGTTCTTTCGGTAAAGTCACGTAGAAGGAAAATAATAAAAGAAAAAAAAGAAAACGTAATAGTATTTTCTTTTATTATTTTATTATGTTTATTATTTATTATTTCCCTTCTACGTGACTTTACCGAAAAAACCAAGAAGATTAATCCCTACAGTCACGAAAACTTTAAATCGAAATTTAACCTGAGCATTTGTTCATTAGTGGGTACACTACGATATTCTGGCCATTGTGAATGAGTAAATTATGCAGACATAGCAGTGAACAGTGACAACCAAACCCCTGGGCTGATACAACTCTACGGAATGGAAATGAAAGGTGACCCGCGGTTTGCTCCACCTCTAATGAACAAATGCCCAGGTTTGTGCTCTTGGTCAGGATGGCCAAGCGGTCTAAGGCGCCAGACTCAAGGCGAAACGAAGCCTTCCGTGCCTCAACGCGGGAAATCTGGTCTCCGAATGGAGGCGTGGGTTCGAACCCACTTCTGACATCAGTTTTAATACATTTCACGCAAAATAAGTTTAATTAATTTTTCATTGGTTAACAGCATCATCTTCGCATCCTTCATCAGCCATTGTCTATTCGAATAAGGTTTACCGTTGCTGGCAATTAAACAGTTGTGTTAAAATTTTAAAATACCAAACTTAAACTTTTTGGGAATGAATCATGTCTGCATTCACCACATTTATTTGTGGTGAACATGCAAACAACAAAAAACATGCTCTGGTAGTATATGATTGTCTTTGAAACTGATTGGTCCACACCAGAGACAACCATTCCCTCTCAACTGCTGGTTGGCTTGACCTGTTTATAAAATAATGTAAAAGTGAATTAAGCTGATGTTGTTAAATATGAGTGTTATTCCAGTTGCAACGCTGTACTAAAATACTTGTGAAAAATACAGAAAAACCAGCAGTTGAATATGATGATTGCTGTTAACCAATGAAAAATAATTCATATATTTTGCTTGAAATTTATAAAAGTGTTTGTCAGAAGTGGGGTTCGAACCCACGCCTCCATTCAGAGACCAGATGTCCCGCGTTGAGCACGGAAAGCTTCACTCGCCTTGAGTCTGGCGCCTTAGACCGCTCGGCCATCCTGACCACAAACACCAGCCTGGGCATTTGTTGATTAGAGGTCGGACAAACCGCGCGTCACCCTTCAATCTGTTTGCGAGTCTCCGTAGAGTTTTACCAGCACTGGGGTTTGGTTGTACATGAGTTTGACTAGCCCTGCGTTTATGGTATAACTGTTCAGTGCTCCGTCTGTCTGCTGTACTTATTCACAAGTGGCCATAATATCGTAGTGTACCCACTAATGAACAAATCATCAGGTTGGTGTTTGTCGTCAGGATGGCCGAGCGGTCTAAGGCGCCAGACTCAAGGCGAACGAAGCCTTCCGTGCTCAACGCGGGCAATCTGGTCTCCGAATGGAGGCGTGGGTTCGAACCCCACTTCTGACAAGGCTTTTTATTTTAAAACATTTAGATTCGTCAAGCCTTTGCCATCTCTCACGGCCTTCCTTCGAGCGACTGGACTCGTGTTGTGATTTCGTCGCTCCATCTCCGTAATAACCAATTAAACTCTCCTGCCTACAAACTAGCCTGTTTTCTATCAGATACTCTGCTTCCCTTCACTGGCAAGACCACTTCAGCAGTACTTCACTCAACCCAATTGGTCTCTATGGTCAAGGACATGGTACTGTCTCCTGACGATATCTTCATCAGATTTGATGTGGTATCTCTGTTTACCAAGGTCCCAGTGCCTGACACCTTAACAATAATTGAAGACTTGGTCCAACATGGACTGAACTCGGTTGTACCTGCGCTGGTTAGGCATTGCCTCACCAACACTTACTTTACCTGGAATGGCACCTTCGACAAACAGAATGAGGGTACCCCTATGGGCTTCCCCTTGTCACCAGTGATAACCAATGTTTTCATGGAAAAGTTAGAATCAGACGCCATCCAGACGTCCACCCTGCGTCCTTCACTGTGGAAGAGATATGTGGATGACACTTTCGTCATTTGGCCACATGGCCTCCCAGCATTGAACCATTTCCTGGACCACATCAAATCCAGACACCCATCCATCAGATTCACCATGGAAGTGGAGAAAGATAGCAGCGGTGTTAGCTGGAGGAACGTTGAGCGATGTTGAATGGAGGAGTGTTGATCGAAATAAGCGAAATAAAGTGAAGAGGAAAGACAAGAAGCTGTCGTGTCAAGTCGAGCACTACACAACCCGCAGTTGAAGATGATGATTGCTGTTAGCCAATGAAAAATAATTCATATATTTTGCATTACATTTATAAAAGTGGTTGTCAGAAGTGGGGTTCGAACCGACGCCTCCATTCGGAGACCAGATTTCCCGCGTTGAGGCACGGAAGGCTTCGTTTCGCCTTGAGTCTGGCGCCTTAGACCGCTCGGCCATCCTGACCACTTTCAACAACCTGAGCATTCACATTCATCTTCTTGGTTCTTTCGGTAAAGTCACGTAGAAGGAAAATAATAAAAGAAAAAAAAGAAAACGTAATAGTATTTTCTTTTATTATTTTATTATGTTTATTATTTATTATTTCCCTTCTACGTGACTTTACCGAAAAAACCAAGAAGATTAATCCCTACAGTCACGAAAACTTTAAATCGAAATTTAACCTGAGCATTTGTTCATTAGTGGGTACACTACGATATTCTGGCCATTGTGAATGAGTAAATTATGCAGACATAGCAGTGAACAGTGACAACCAACCCCCTGGGCTGATACAACTCTACGGAATGGAAATGAAAGGTGAACCGCGGTTTGCTCCACCTCTAATGAACAAATGCCCAGGTTTGTGCTCGTGGTCAGGATGGCCGAGCGGTCTAAGGCGCCAGACTCAAGGCGAAACGAAGGCTTCCGTGCCTCAACGCGGGAAATCTGGTCTCCGAATGGAGGCGTGGGTTCGAACCCCACTTCTGACATCAGTTTTAATACATTTCACGCAAAATAAGTTTAATTAATTTTTCATTGGTTAACAGCATCATCTTCGCATCCTTCATCAGCCATTGTCTATTTGAATAAGGTTTACCGTTGCTGGCAATTAAACAGTTGTGTTAAAATTTTAAAATACCAAACTTAAACTTTTTGGGAATGAATCATGTCTGCATTCACCACATTTATTTGTGGTGAACATGCAAACAACAAAAACATGCTCTGGTAGTATATGATTGTTTTTGAAACTGATTGGTCCACACCAGAGACAACCATTCCCTCTCAACTGCTGGTTGGCTTGACCTGTTTATAAAATAATGTAAAAGTGAATTAAGCTGATGTTGTTAAATATGAGTGTTATTCCAGTTGCAACGCTGCACTAAAATACTTATGAAAAATACAAAAAAAACAGCAATTGAAGATGATGATTGTTGTTAACCAATGAAAAATAATTCATATATTTTGCTTGAAATTTATAAAAGTGTTTGTCAGAAGTGGGGTTCGAACCCACGCCTCCATTCGGAGACCAGATTGCCCGCGTTGAGCACGGAAGGCTTCCTCGCCTTGAGTCTGGCGCCTTAGACCGCTCGGCCATCCTGACCACAAACACCAGCCTGGGCATTTGTTGATTAGAGGTCGGACAAACCGCGCGTCACCCTTCAATCTGTTTGCGAGTCTCCGTAGAGTTTTACCAGCACTGGGGTTTGGTTGTAACTGAGTTTGACTAGCCCTGCGTTTATGGTTATAACTGTTCAGTGCTACGTCTGTCTGCTGTACCCATTCACAAATGGCCATAATATCGTAGTGTACCCACTAATGAACAAATCATCAGGTTGGTGTTCGTGGTCAGGATGGCCGAGCGGTCTAAGGCGCCAGACTCAAGGCAAGTGAAGCCTTCCGTGCTCAACGCGGGCAATCTGGTCTCCGAATGGAGGCGTGGGTTCGAACCCCACTTCTGACAAGGCTTTTTATTTTAAAACATTTAGTTTCGTCAAGCCTTTGCCATCTCTCACGGCCTTCCTTCGAGCTACTGGACTCGTGTTGTGATTTCGTCGCTCCGTCTCCGTAATAACAAATTAAACTATCCTGCCTACAAACTAGCCTGTTTTTTATCAGATACTCTGCTTCCCTTCACTGGCAAGACCACTTCAGCAGTACTTAACTCAACCCAATTGGTCTCTATGGTCAAGTACATGGTACTGTCTCCTGACGATATCCTCGTCAGATTTGATGTGGTATCTCTGTTTACCAAAGTCCCAGTGCCTGACACCTTAACAATAATTGAAGACTTGGTCCAACATGGACTGAACTCGGTTGTACCTGCGCTGGTTCGGCATTGCCTCACCAACACTTACTTTACCTGGAATGGCACCTTCGACAAACAGAATGATGGTACCCCTATGGGCTTCCCCTTGTCACCAGTGATAACCAATGTTTTCATGGAAAAGTAGAATCAGACGCCATCCAGACGTCCACCCTGCGTCCTTCCCTGTGGAAGAGATATGTGGATGACACTTTCGTCATTTGGCCACATGGCCTCCCAGCATTGAGCCATTTCCTTGACCACATCAATTCCAAACACCCATCCATCAGATTCACCATAGAAGTGGAAAAAGATGGCAGCGGTGTTAGCTGGAAGAACGTTGAGCGATGTTGAATGGAGGAGTGTTGATCGAAATAAGCGAAATAAAGTGAAGAGAAAAGACAAGAAGCTGTCGTGTCGAGTACTCCACAACCAGCAGTTGAAGATGATGATTGCTGTTAGCCAATGAAAAATTATTCATATATTTTGCATTACATTTATAAAAGTGGTTGTCAGAAGTGGGGTTCGAACCACGCCTCCATTCGGAGACCAGATATCCCGCGTTGAGCACGGAAGGTTTCCTCACCTTGAGTCTGGCGCCTTAGACCGCTCGGCCATCCTGACCACTTTCAACCACCTGACTTACCTGAGCATTTGTTCATTAGTGGGTACACTACGATATTCTGACCATTGTGAATGAGTAAATAATGCAGACATAGCAGTGAACAGTGACAACCAAACCCCAGGGCTGATACAACTCTACGGAATGGAAATGAAAGGTGACCCGCGGTTTGCTCCACCTCTAATGAACAAATGCTCAGGTTGGTGATTGTGGTCAGGATGGCCGAGCGGTCTAAGGCGCCAGATTCAAGGCGAGTGAAGCCTTCCGTGCTCAACGCGGGACATCTGGTCTCCGAATGGAGGCGTGGGTTCGAACCCCACTTCTGACAAGCACTTTTATTCTATAATCAGTTTTTACCGTAGATAGCCTCTATTACAAACGTAATCATTTGATACACCAGCGATCCAATGAACTATGGCAGTTCAACTATTGTTGTTTAGTTTAAATTGGTATAATTTGTATGGGTTTCGAACCACATATTTTACAGACGGGACCACATCATGGATTTTATGTACTGTGTTGAATCGGACCTGGATCAACCACATCTTTTACAGACGGGACCACATCATGGATTTTATGTACTGTGTTGAATCGGACCTGGATCTTGTGTTTATTCAGGATTTTGGAGATCTTTTTGTAACCCCGCAATGTAGGGTAAGGTGATGATTTTGAATGGCTCCTCAAGAGGATCCTTCTTCATGGTTGGAGTGATGGCTTTGTGGATTGTGGCCGAGCAGTCTCGGGAGCCAGATTCAAGGTGATGGAAGCCTTCCGTGCTCAACGTGGGGACTTCTGATCTCCGACTGGAGGCGTGGATTCAAACCACGCTCCTGACATCAGTTTTAATACATTTCACGCAAAATAAGTTGAATTATTTTTCATTGGTTAACAGCAATCATCATCGTCCCCTTCATCAGCCGTTGTCTATTCGAATAGGGTTTACCGTTTCTGGCAATGAAACAGTTGTGTTCAGATGTTAAAACACCAATCTTGAAACCTTTTGCAAGGAATCATTTCTGTTTTCACCACATTTCCTCGTGGTGAACATGCAAACAAAAAAAACATGCTCCCGTCGTATTTGTATTGTCTTTGAAACGGATTGTTCCACACCAGGTTGGTGGTCGTGGTCAGGATGGCCGAGCGGTCTAAGGCGCCAGACTCAAGGCGAGTGAAGCCTTGCGTGCTCACCGCGGGACATCTGGTCTCCGAATGGAGGCGTGGGTTCGAACCCCACTTCTGACAAGATTTTTTATTTTATATCATTTAGTCTCGCCAAGCCTTCGCCATCTCTCACGGCCTCCCGTCGATCTCCTGGACTCGTGTTGTCATTTCGTCGCTTCGTCTCCCGGTTAGCCAATGCTAACAAAGTCATATATTTTGCATAAAATTAAAAAAATTGGTTGTCAGAAGTGGGGTTCGAACCCACGCCTCCATTTGGAGACCAGATGTCCCGCGTTGAGCACGGAAGGCTTCCTCGCCTTGAGTCTGGCGCCTTAGACCGCTCGGCCATCCTGACCACGAGCTCCATCCTGGGCATTTGTTCATTAGTAGGTACACTACAATATTCTGGCCATTTGTGAATGAGTACAGCAGACAGACGTAGCACTGAACGGTTATAATCATAAACTCAGCGCTAGTCAAGCTCAGTTACAACCAAACCACAGGGCTGGTAAAACTCTTCGGAGACTCGCAAGTATATTGAAGGGTGACCCGCGGTTTGCTCCACCTCTAATGAACAAATGCCCAGGTTTGTGCTCGTGGTCAGGATGGCCGAGCGGTCTAAGGCGCCAGACTCAAGGCGAAACGAAGCCTTCCGTGCCTCAACGCGGGAAATCTGGTCTCCGAATGGAGGCGTGGGTTCGAACCCCACTTCTGACATCAGTTTTAATACATTTCACGCAAAATAAGTTTAATTAATTTTTCATTGGTTAACAGCATCATCTTCGCATCCTTCATCAGCCATTGTCTATTCGAATAAGGTTTACCGTTGCTGGCAATTAAACAGTTGTGTTAAAATTTTAAAATACCAAACTTAAACTTTTTGGGAATGAATCATGTCTGCATTCACCACATTTATTTGTGGTGAACATGCAAACAACAAAAACATGCTCTGGTAGTATATGATTGTCTTTGAAACTGATTGGTCCACACCAGAGACAACCATTCCCTCTCAACTGCTGGTTGGCTTGACCTGTTTATAAAATAATGTAAAAGTGAATTAAGCTGATGTTGTTAAATATGAGTGTTATTCCAGTTGCAACGCTGCACTAAAATACTTATGAAAAATACAAAAAAAACAGCAATTGAAGATGATGATTGTTGTTAACCAATGAAAAATAATTCATATATTTTGCTTGAAATTTATAAAAGTGTTTGTCAGAAGTGGGGTTCGAACCCACGCCTCCATTCGGAGACCAGATTGCCCGCGTTGAGCACGGAAGGCTTCCTCGCCTTGAGTCTGGCGCCTTAGACCGCTCGGCCATCCTGACCACAAACACCAGCCTGGGCATTTGTTGATTAGAGGTCGGACAAACCGCGCGTCACCCTTCAATCTGTTTGCGAGTCTCCGTAGAGTTTTACCAGCACTGGGGTTTGGTTGTAACTGAGTTTGACTAGCCCTGCGTTTATGGTCATAACTGTTCAGTGCTACGTCTGTCTGCTGTACCCATTCACAAATGGCCATAATATCGTAGTGTACCCACTAATGAACAAATCATCAGGTTGGTGTTCGTGGTCAGGATGGCCGAGCGGTCTAAGGCGCCAGACTCAAGGCAAGTGAAGCCTTCCGTGCTCAACGCGGGCAATCTGGTCTCCGAATGGAGGCGTGGGTTCGATCCCCACTTCTGACAAGGCTTTTTATTTTAAAACATTTAGTTTCGTCAAGCCTTTGCCATCTCTCACGGCCTTCCTTCGAGCTACTGGACTCGTGTTGTGATTTCGTCGCTCCGTCTCCGTAATAACAAATTAAACTATCCTGCCTACAAACTAGCCTGTTTTTTTATCAGATACTCTGCTTCCCTTCACTGGCAAGACCACTTCAGCAGTACTTAACTCAACCCAATTGGTCTCTATGGTCAAGTACATGGTACTGTCTCCTGACGATATCCTCGTCAGATTTGATGTGGTATCTCTGTTTACCAAAGTCCCAGTGCCTGACACCTTAACAATAATTGAAGACTTGGTCCAACATGGACTGAACTCGGTTGTACCTGCGCTGGTTCGGCATTGCCTCACCAACACTTACTTTACCTGGAATGGCACCTTCGACAAACAGAATGATGGTACCCCTATGGGCTTCCCCTTGTCACCAGTGATAACCAATCTTTTCATGGAAAAGTTAGAATCAGACGCCATCCAGACGTCCACCCTGCGTCCTTCACTGTGGAAGAGATATGTGGATGACACTTTCGTCATTTGGCCACATGGCCTCCCAGCATTGAACCATTTCCTGGACCACATCAATTCCAGACACCCATCCATCAGATTCACCATGGAAGTGGAGAAAGATAGCAGCGGTGTTAGCTGGAGGAACGTTGAGCGATGTTGAATGGAGGAGTGTTGATCGAAATAAGCGAAATAAAGTGAAGAGAAAAGACAAGAAGCTGTCGTGTCGAGTACTCCACAACCCGCAGTTGAAGATGATGATTGCTGTTAGCCAATGAAAAATAATTCATATATTTTGCATTACATTTATAAAAGTGGTTGTCAGAAGTGGGGTTCGAACCGACGCCTCCATTTGGAGACCAGATTTCCCGCGTTGAGGCACGGAAGGCTTCGTTTCGCCTTGAGCCTGGCGCCTTAGACCGCTCGGCCATCCTGACCACTTTCAACAACCTGAGCATTCACATTCATCTTCTTGGTTCTTTCGGTAAAGTCACGTAGAAGGAAAATAATAAAAGAAAAAAAAGAAAACGTAATAGTATTTTCTTTTATTATTTTATTATGTTTATTATTTATTATTTCCCTTCTACGTGACTTTACCGAAAAAACCAAGAAGATTAATCCCTACAGTCACGAAAACTTTAAATCGAAATTTAACCTGAGCATTTGTTCATTAGTGGGTACACTACGATATTCTGGCCATTGTGAATGAGTAAATTATGCAGACATAGCAGTGAACAGTGACAACCAACCCCCTGGGCTGATACAACTCTACGGAATGGAAATGAAAGGTGACCCGCGGTTTGCTCCACCTCTAATGAACAAATGCCCAGGTTTGTGCTCGTGGTCAGGATGGCCGAGCGGTCTAAGGCGCCAGACTCAAGGCGAAACGAAGCCTTCCGTGCCTCAACGCGGGAAATCTGGTCTCCGAATGGAGGCGTGGGTTCGAACCCCACTTCTGACATCAGTTTTAATACATTTCACGCAAAATAAGTTTAATTAATTTTTCATTGGTTAACAGCATCATCTTCGCATCCTTCATCAGCCATTGTCTATTCGAATAAGGTTTACCGTTGCTGGCAATTAAACAGTTGTGTTAAATTTTTAAAATACCAAACTTAAACTTTTTGGGGATGAATCATGTCTGCATTCACCACATTTATTTGTGGTGAACATGCAAACAACAAAAACATGCTCTGGTAGTATATGATTGTCTTTGAAACTGATTGGTCCACACCAGAGACAACCATTCCCTCTCAACTGCTGGTTGGCTTGACCTGTTTATAAAATAATGTAAAAGTGAATTAAGCTGATGTTGTTAAATATGAGTGTTATTCCAGTTGCAACGCTGCACTAAAATACTTATGAAAAATACAAAAAAACAGCAATTGAAGATGATGATTGTTGTTAACCAATGAAAAATAATTCATATATTTTGCTTGAAATTTATAAAAGTGTTTGTCAGAAGTGGGGTTCGAACCACGCCTCCATTCGGAGACCAGATATCCCGCGTTGAGCACGGAAGGTTTCCTCACCTTGAGTCTGGCGCCTTAGACCGCTCGGCCATCCTGACCACTTTCAACCACCTGACTTACCTGAGCATTTGTTCATTAGTGGGTACACTACGATATTCTGACCATTGTGAATGAGTAAATAATGCAGACATAGCAGTGAACAGTGACAACCAAACCCCAGGGCTGATACAACTCTACGGAATGGAAATGAAAGGTGACCCGCGGTTTGCTCCACCTCTAATGAACAAATGCTCAGGTTGGTGATTGTGGTCAGGATGGCCGAGCGGTCTAAGGCGCCAGACTCAAGGCGAATGAAGCCTTCCGTGCTCAACGCGGGACATCTGGTCTCCGAATGGCGGCGTGGGTTCGAACCCCACTTCTGACAAGCACTTTTATTCTATAATAAGTTTTTACCGTAGATAGCCTCTATTACAAACGTAATCATTTGATACACCAGCGATCCAATGAACTATGGCAGTTCAACTATTGTTGTTTAGTTTAAATTGGTATAATTTGTATGGGTTTCGAACCACATATTTTACAGACGGGACCACATCATGGATTTTATGTACTGTGTTGAATCGGACCTGGATCAACCACATCTTTTACAGACGGGACCACATCATGGATTTTATGTACTGTGTTGAATCGGACCTGGATCTTGTGTTTATTCAGGATTTTGGAGATCTTTTTGTAACCCCCGCAATGTAGGGTAAGGTGATGATTTTGAATGGCTCCTCAAGAGGATCCTTCTTCATGGTTGGAGTGATGGCTTTGTGGATTGTGGCCGAGCAGTCTCGGGAGCCAGATTCAAGGTGATGGAAGCCTTCCGTGCTCAACGTGGGGACTTCTGATCTCCGACTGGAGGCGTGGATTCAAACCACGCTCCTGACATCAGTTTTAATACATTTCACGCAAAATAAGTTGAATTATTTTTCATTGGTTAACAGCAATCATCATCGTCCCCTTCATCAGCCGTTGTCTATTCGAATAGGGTTTACCGTTTCTGGCAATGAAACAGTTGTGTTCAGATGTTAAAACACCAATCTTGAAACCTTTTGCAAGGAATCATTTCTGTTTTCACCACATTTCCTCGTGGTGAACATGCAAACAAAAAAAACATGCTCCCGTCGTATTTGTATTGTCTTTGAAACGGATTGTTCCACACCAGGTTGGTGGTCGTGGTCAGGATGGCCGAGCGGTCTAAGGCGCCAGACTCAAGGCGAGTGAAGCCTTGCGTGCTCAACGCGGGACATCTGGTCTCCGAATGGAGGCGTGGGTTCGAACCCCACTTCTGACAAGATTTTTTATTTTATATCATTTAGTCTCGCCAAGCCTTCGCCATCTCTCACGGCCTCCCGTCGATCTCCTGGACTCGTGTTGTCATTTCGTCGCTTCGTCTCCCGGTTAGCCAATGCTAACAAAGTCATATATTTTGCATAAAATTAAAAAAATTGCATGTCAGAAGTGGGGTTCGAACCCACGCCTCCATTCGGAGACCAGATATCCCCCGTTGAGCACGGAAGGCTTCGTTTCGCCTTGAGTCTGGCGCCTTAGACCACTCGGCCATCCTGACCACGGCCACCAAACTGGGCATTTGTTGATTAGAGGTCGGGCAAACCGCGGGTCACCCTTCAACATACTTGCGAGTCTTCGTAGAGTTTTACAAGCCCTGGGGTTTGGTTGTAACTGAGCTTGACTAGCCCCGAGTTTATGGTATAACTTTTCAGTGCTACGTCTGTCTGCTGTACTCATTCACAAGTGGCCATAATATCGTAGTGTACCCACTAATGAACAAATAATCAGGTTGGTGTTCGTCGTCAGGGTGGCCGAGCGGTCTAAGGCGCCAGACTCAAGGCGAGTGAAGCCTTCCGTGCTCAACGCGGGACATCTGGTCTCCGAATGGAGGTGTGGGTTCGAACCCCACTTCTGACATAGTATTTTTTAAAATTATCTTTTGAGAATTTGTGTCATTTGGAAGAAGTTCACATTCAACACAGTGCATGACTAGGTTCATATTGAGCCACCAGCAATAGTGTTTTTAATCGCGGCGGGGCAACGCATTTGTAGCTTTTAAGTTTCAGCGTAGTCTGCGAAGACTTGAGTTTGACCAGCCCTGAGTTAATGAGTCCTATATATAGACACGTTCAGTGCTCCGTCTCTGCATGCTGTACTCATTCACAATGCTCAGAATATCGCAGCGTACCCGCTAATGAACAAATTGCTCAGATGCCTGTGGTCAGGATGGCCGAGCGGTTTAAATTCAAGGCGAGGATCAGTTTGTTCTTTTCTAAACGAAGTCGCGGGTTCGATCCCCCACTCCTGACATCGACGTTTTGGGTAAGTTTTACTTTCATAAACACAAGCTATCTGAAATATGTCCCACTCAACTGCAGTCCACAGTATGTGTGCCAAATGATCAGATGTCTAGAGTTAGACCAACCACCGTTAGAATCACGTCTGCACGTATGAGACTCGTTTAAAAGAGTGCTTAAAATATAACGGCAACTTCATTAAAAACCAGATGTGAGCCGATCTTAAGGCGGAGCCGAATCACAGACATCCACAGCACATGGTACGCGTATTGAACTTTTTTCGCATCGTAAGTAGCGACAACCATGCTACTCGGAGTGCGTGGGGATGGACAGCAAACGAAACGCGAAAGGCAGTTCTGAAGAAATGAGTTCGTCAATCTCGATGATTTAAAAGCGCACTGCTCCAGTGGCTTCCTAATGTGGGAACGCAGAACGTTCCAGACGGCCGCGGAAGCGCATCCGAGAGCGCGCGATGCAGCGTCCTTCTTTGTTCGATGGCAGAGGTCGCAACCGGGTACCCGGCTACCCGTACCCGGCCAGGTACGGGTACCCATTTGCGACCCTGGTGCGGCCGGGTACGGGTAAGGAATCAAAACCCGTTTGCGACCTCTGGTCGATGGCCCAGCAGCCACAGCTCGCCACTGCTGCCATCGCTGCTGCTGCTGCGAGGACAAAACCAAGGAACGGCGAACGCGGATGAGCGGCGACGCAGCTGATGTACGTCGCGTGCGATGGTGGCAGCATCGCCCTCCCTAACGCTTAGTGTAACATTACCGCACGGCCCGTGATGTTATTCTGACGGGCCGTTGTGACCTTACCCGCACCTCTCTACCCACTACCCCCACCACCACCGCACCCGACACCCCACCCCCCTCCACCGGCATACACACACCATCATGGACATTATGCCATTACCCGACTCTGACATCAAATTGCTGCCCTCAATCGCGCGCGTTCTGACCTCCCACGCGCGCACCCCCCTCTCTCCCTCCCATCATCACCATCACCCATTCACAGCCGACCCCCCCACACACACACCAACCCCGGCCATCCATCCATCCTTCCGCAAACGACTCTTGCTTGGGCCTCCCCATCGCCTCCCACCCGACAGCTCTACCACCCCCCCTACCCCCTTCTGCCGTTGGCACGCAGCTTGGCTCCGCTCTGTCTAGACCCAAGCCGAACCCGGGCCTCCACTCCCTCCTACCCCCCCTTCCTCCCACCGCTCCTCCCTTCCCTTCCCTCCCCTCCACCACAACCACTTTACGCGTCTTCTTTCTTTCGTATGGGGGGGGGGGGTGGGGGGTGGGGGGCGCTCAATGGTGCAACGCGGCCACAATTTCACATTCGGGGTGGTCACGCCAGAAGCGAAGAGCGTCGTGACGCAGCGAGAGTTTTGTGGATTATTTTTAGATTCTTTTGCCGCTATGAATGTGTACGACGGTGAAAAGGCCACTTTGTTGCGCTATCATTAGTGGCCAGGTCGCTTCTGATGAATACGTTAATCTCTCAGTGGGCTTTATATAAGATATAGAAAAAAATAGTTGAGTTTTATTTGTGCACTTTTTTGTAAGTGATATGTGCTTTCCTTTACTTAACTTTTCACTCCTGTCGTGTTTTTGTATTGTGTGTTGCAACGTTCAGACCCGCTCTGACTGGACACGCGTGAGAAATAGAGCTTTATAACTCATCGGATTCCTCCTCCAGTACGAATAAATATTCTGATGTCCCGGGGCCCATATCTGGCGCGTCGCTGTTTGGCGTGGTCTGTGTTGTTGTTGTTGTCGCCGTTGTTGTTGTTGATGTTGTTGTTGGTCCGCAGACCGTGAGATCGCGACGATAGTACGCGTCGCGATCTCGCACTCGACAGAGTTGGGGCCACGTGAAGGCTGCCAACTTCCTCTTGATACGAGAGAGCTCTCCCTCCTCTCGCCTCTCGCCACACACACGACACGTACACACCCACACACCCACACACCACACATGTACACACCCACACACCACACACACCACACACACCCACACCACACACACCCACACACCACACACGTACAGACCCACACACCACACACGTACACACCACACACACCACACACACCCACACACGCGACACGTACACACCACACACCCACACACCACACACCACACACCCACACACCACACACCCACACACGTACACACCACACACCACACACGTACACACGTACACACCACACACCCAAACACCTACACACCACACCCACACACCCACACACCACACACGCGACACGCGCTGCATACGCGCGCGCACACGCAAATTCTAAGATAAAGACAAAACAACCCCGTATAACCTAAACAGACTGTTGGGGCAAGTGCGTGTTTGGGAATAGCATTTTTGAAGGCCCGAACGGCACGCGAGGGGGTGGGTGGCCAGCACCACGCCCAGCCGCCTTTGTCTCCCTCGTGCCGACGTTTGTTGTTTAGCATCACACTCGGTACTCATTTAAGGCTGAGGTGACCTAGGGGAGGCCCAGGACTGTGTGATGATGCCGTGTGTGATGATGCCGCGTGTGATTGCACAGTGGTTGAAGATGCTGAGTGACGATGTGTACACGTGGTGCGCCATGATTGCTGGAGGTGACGATGACGATGATGATGACGACACGCACACGATTAACCAGGGCGGCCGCGGGATCTTCGCTCGAACCTTTGCAACAGGCTGCTGATTACATGTGCTATGAAGAAGGGCAATTGCCCGAAACGTCAACTATTTTAGTTTTTTATTATTATGAATCCTTAATATTAATTAGTGTTCTTCACTAATTTTCAGTAGGACCGCCACACAGCACGAAGATGATGATGTTGGTGTTGGTGTTTTCACCATTTGTGTCTTGTCGGGGTTCACCCGTCCTGGGCCCCACTGGAGGCCATCAGAGGCCGGCGGTGGCACTGCGAGCCTTGCAATGAAGAACACCGATTCTAGATTTGAAGCTTTCGTGACTGCAATGATTCATATTCTTTGGTTTTTTCGGTAAAGTCACGTAGGTAAAAAATTTCAAATTAATTTTATTTTACTTTAATTAATTTTAATTTAAAATGTTTTACCTACGTGACTTTACCGAAAAAAACCTAAGAATAATAACACCGATGTCTCTTACCATCATCACCACCACCACGGACGTCTTGTGACTTCAATGCGTTCGTCGTAGCAGAGAGGGGGGGGGGGAGCTTTACGCTCGCTGCGCGGTCAGGGGCTTGCTAGGCGTTGGCGCGCGCGGGGTCCAACCCCGTCCGTGATCCTTTAATCTCGTAATGTGTCTCACTTTATTGAGCTGTGCGCGTGACGCTAAGACTCTGCGATGATCACGCCGGCTGCCTCAGAGCTTCCAGTTCGTTGGGAGCTTTGAGTGCGGCTGTAATCCCCGCACCGCCCCCCCTCCCCCGTCTCCCCGTGGAGCCCCCCGCGTTTAAAAGGCACCGCTCTGCCGCGGTATGCGGCTCGCATCGTCAAAGTGGCCGTCGATCCACCCCGCGGTGACTTCGTCACAGCTGAGCCCCGACTGAGTTCGAGCCCAGGCCTCGGTGATGGTTGCGTTGCTTGTCAAGCCTCTCGCACGCCGCACGTGTCACAGACTTCACTTTTAAACAACTTTTATTGCCGCCAGCAGCAGCAACAGCACTGGAGGCGATTTCGATATGAAATACACAGTCACCTGCAAACAAATGAAAATAATCGCTACAAATCGACGCGCTGTGGCGCTAAAAGCACCGCGCACAACACGAAATAGAAGTCACGTGGTGGTGGTGGTGGTGGTCAGAGAGACGCGCAAACTCTAAATATACATACTCTTTGTTTTTTTCGAAAAAAATAAAAAAAATTAATCACGACGTTTCGGAGACAACACAAGCTTCCGTCTTCAGGTGGCACCGTCACAGCAAAATGAGTGATTTAATTTATTTTATTATTTTTTACCTCCGTGACTTTACCGAAAAAACCAAAGAGTATGGACCCCTTGCAGTCACGAAAACTTCAAATCTAGAATCTAAATATACAGCAGCAGGCGTCAGGGTCGGGATCGAACCCACGACCTCATGTATACCAGGCGAGGTGGTTAACATCTCATAGCCACCGTCATGGTGATGAGAGAGAGAAACACGCAAACTCCAAATATACAGCAGCAGGCGTCGTCAGGGTCGGGATCGAACCCACGACCTCCTGTATACCAGGCGAGGTGGTTAACATTTCATAGCCACCGTGATGATGATGAGAGGGAGAAACACGCAAACTCCAAATATACAGCAGCAGGCGTCAGTGTCGGGATCGAACCCACGACCTCCTGTATACCAGGCGAGGTAGTTAACATCTCATAGCCACCGTAATGGTGATGAGAGAGAGAGACACGCAGACTCCACAAATACAGCAGCAGGCGTCAGTGTCGGGATCGAACTCACGACCTCCTGTATACCAGGCGAGGTGGTTAACATCGCATAGCCACCGTGATGGTGATGAGAGAGAGAGACACGCAAACTCCAAATATACAGCAGCAGGCATCGTCAGGGTCGGGATCGAACCCACGACCTCCTGCGTAGCGCGCGATGCGGTGACCGTTCGACGGCGAGCCAAACGCCGCTGCTTGTGCTGCTGCGAGGATGAGTGGAGGTCGAGCGATGGAAACGCGCGTTCGAGTCCCCTGAGAATCGGCCAAAGACGAACGGAATCGACGTCTGAGCTGCCAGTGTCGTTACGCGAACGTGGCGCCGTGCAAGCTCTCTGCCTGACGCAGGGCTGTGACTCAAACAGGCTGATTTTTAACACGTATTCGTGTGTGTGTATGCGTATATACATACCTATAACATGTAACGCAGAGCACACGAAGCGATGCGAAACGTGCGTGTTTACACTTTCTTTCTTTCGCACCTCCGATGAGCAAGTAACTTGAGCATGCACACACGGTGCTGCTGCTGCTTCATCACGGAGTGCTGCACACGTGCTCGCGTCTTATATATCGCAGGCGGCGCGCATTACGCGTGTGACGCACACACATCGCTTTCTTATTTACAGATTTGCCGCACACACACACTAAACAAAGACAAAGATCCCCCGTATAGCCTGTAACAGACTGTAGGGGCAAGTGCTGCTAGCGAGCACCTCTGATGGTCGGATCTGCACAGGAGGGGGGTGGGTGGCCAGCACAACGCCCGGCCGTCTTTGTCTCCCCAGTGGCGATGTTTACACATCGCACCGGGTACTCATTTTAGGCCGAGTCGACCTAGAGGAAGCCCAGAACCGGTTCAGATAATCGTCACCGGTGTTGGCCGTGAGCGGGAATCGAACCCGGGTCGCCAGGTTCGTAGCGCAGTGCACTAACCGCTGCACCACCGCTCCTTTCACACAGACAGACACACAGACACACACACAGACAGACGCACACACACAGACAGACACGGAGAGACACACACAGACACGCTAACTAATTTATAATTCTGTTCTTGTGCTTGATGGCAGCAAGATGTTCAATGTCGAGGTCTGCTGGGCACGACGAGAGGGTTTCAACAGAGAGTTTCCCATTCCTCCTCCTTTGTGGTTTACACAGTGGTTTACACAGTGGTTTACGCAGTGGTTTACACAGTGGTTTACACAGTGGTTGACACAGTGGTTGACACAGTGGTTGACACAGTGGTTGACACAGTGGTTTACACAGTGGTTGACACAGTGGTTGACACAGTGGTTGACACAGTGGTTGACACAGTGGTTGACACAGTGGTTGACACAGTGGTTTACGCAGTGGTTTACACAGTGGTTTACGCAGTGGTTTACACAGTGGTTGACACAGTGGTTGACACAGTGGTTGACACAGTGGTTTACACAGTGGTTTACACAGTGGTTTACACAGTGGTTTACACAGTGGTTGACACAGTGGTTTACGCAGTGGTTTACACAGTGGTTTACACAGTGGTTTACACAGTGGTTTACACAGTGGTTTACGCAGTGGTTTACACAGTGGTTGACACAGTGGTTGACACAGTGGTTGACACAGTGGTTTACACAGTGGTTGACACAGTGGTTTACGGAGTGGTTTACACAGTGGTTTACACAGTGGTTTACACAGTGGTTGACACTGTGGTTGACACAGTGGTTGACACAGTGGTTTACACAGTGGTTTACACAGTGGTTTACACAGTGGTTTACACAGTGGTTGACACAGTGGTTGACACTGTGGTTTACACAGTGGTTTACACAGTGGTTTACACAGTGGTTTACACAGTGGTTTACACTGTGGTTTACACTGTGGTTGACACAGTGGTTTACACAGTGGTTTACACAGTGGTTTACACAGTGGTTTACACTGTGGTTTACACAGTGGTTGACACAGTGGTTGACACAGTGGTTTACACAGTGGTTGACACAGTGGTTTACACAGTGGTTGACACAGTGGTTTACGCAGTGGTTTACACAGTGGTTTACACAGTGGTTGACACAGTGGTTGACACAGTGGTTTACACAGTGGTTGACACAGTGGTTTACACAGTGGTTTACGCAGTGGTTTACACAGTGGTTTACACAGTGGTTTACGCAGTGGTTTACGCAGTGGTTTACACAGTGGTTTACACAGTGGTTGACACAGTGGTTGACACAGTGGTTTACACAGTGGTTGACACAGTGGTTTACGCAGTGGTTTACACAGTGGTTTACACAGTGGTTGACACAGTGGTTTACACAGTGGTTTACACAGTGGTTTACGCAGTGGTTTACGCAGTGGTTTACACAGTGGTTTACACAGTGGTTTACACAGTGGTTTACGCAGTGGTTTACGCAGTGGTTTACACAGTGGTTTACACTGTGGTTTACACAGTGGTTTACCACAGTGGTTTACACAGTGGTTTACACAGTGGTTTACACTGTGGTTTACACAGTGGTTTACACAGTGGTTTACACTGTGGTTTACACAGTGGTTTACACTGTGGTTTACACAGTGGTTTACACAGTGGTTTACACAGTGGTTGACACAGTGGTTTACGCAGTGGTTTACGCAGTGGTTTACACAGTGGTTTACACAGTGGTTTATGCAGTGGTTTACACAGTGGTTTACACAGTGGTTTACGCAGTGGTTGACACAGTGGTTGACACAGTGGTTTACACAGTGGTTTACACAGTGGTTTACACAGTGGTTGACACAGTGGTTTACACAGTGGTTGACACAGTGGTTTACGCAGTGGTTTACACAGTGGTTTACACAGTGGTTTACACAGTGGTTGACACAGTGGTTTACACAGTGGTTTACGCAGTGGTTTACACAGTGGTTGACACAGTGGTTTACACAGTGGTTGACACAGTGGTTGACACAGTGGTTTACACAGTGGTTTACACAGTGGTTTACACAGTGGTTGACACAGTGGTTTACACAGTGGTTTACACAGTGGTTTACGCAGTGGTTTACACAGTGGTTGACACAGTGGTTTACACAGTGGTTGACACAGTGGTTTACACAGTGGTTGACACAGTGGTTGACACAGTGGTTGACACAGTGGTTGACACAGTGGTTTACCACAGTGGTTTACACAGTGGTTTACACAGTGGTTGACACAGTGGTTGACACAGTGGTTGACACAGTGGTTTACGCAGTGGTTTACACAGTGGTTTACACAGTGGTTGACACAGTGGTTGACACAGTGGTTGACACAGTGGTTGACACAGTGGTTTACACAGTGGTTGACACAGTGGTTGACACAGTGGTTTACACAGTGGTTTACACAGTGGTTGACACAGTGGTTTACACTGTTGTTTACGCAGTGGTTTACACAGTGGTTTACACAGTGGTTGACACAGTGGTTTACACTGTTGTTTACGCAGTGGTTGACACAGTGGTTGACACAGTGGTTTACACTGTTGTTTACGCAGTGGTTGACACAGTGGTTGACACAGTGGTTTACACTGTTGTTTACGCAGTGGTTGACACAGTGGTTTACACAGTGGTTTACACTGTGGTTTACACAGTGGTTTACACAGTGGTTGACACAGTGGTTTACACAGTGGTTTACACTGTGGTTTACACAGTGGTTTACACAGTGGTTTACACAGTGGTTGACACAGTGGTTTACACAGTGGTTTACGCAGTGGTTTACGCAGTGGTTTACGCAGTGGTTTACACAGTGGTTTACACAGTGGTTTACACAGTGGTTTACACAGTGGTTGACACAGTGGTTTACACAGTGGTTGACACAGTGGTTGACACAGTGGTTTACACAGTGGTTTACACAGTGGTTGACACAGTGGTTTACACAGTGGTTTACGCAGTGGTTTACACAGTGGTTGACACAGTGGTTTACACAGTGGTTTACACAGTGGTTTACACAGTGGTTTACACAGTGGTTGACACAGTGGTTTACACAGTGGTTTACACAGTGGTTGACACAGTGGTTGACACAGTGGTTTACACAGTGGTTGACACAGTGGTTGACACAGTGGTTTACACAGTGGTTGACACAGTGGTTTACACAGTGGTTGACACAGTGGTTTACACAGTGGTTTACACAGTGGTTTACACAGTGGTTTACACAGTGGTTTACGGTCCAAAGTTTGGGCTGCATGACCACAATGGCTCTTCCTGTGGCTTATCTGGAATATATTTGTGCATATCTACGACTGTCTCTCTCTCTGTAGCTCTACGAGTCTCTAAATAGGGTCATTGCCCAGAGGATGGCCGAGTACCTGCAAAGGAATGCGTGCGTCGATACATCTGTACAGAAGGCAGGAATATCAGGGTTCTCTGGCTGCTTGGAACATTCCAGCATGATCTGGCACCAGATCCAAATGGCCAAGGTGGAGAAAAGGGACCTCCATGTAGTCTTCCTCGACCTCGCCAATGCATTTGGCTCTGTGCCCCATGAACTCCTGTGGTCTGCCTTCAGATTTTTCCACATACCGGACACCATCACAACCCTGGTGAAGTCGTACTTTCAGGATCTGCAGTTCTGCTTCACCACCTCAGAGTTCACCACCTCATGGCAATGCCTGAATGTAGGTATAATGGCGGGATGTACCATTTCTCCATTGGCATTCATAATGGCAATGGAGGTTATCATCAGATCCTCAAAATGGGTTGCTGGTGGACAGCGAGTCGACTCTGGTTGTCGCCTCCCTCCACTCAGAGCCTACATGGACGACATTACAACATTGACCACCACTGTCCCATGCACCAGGAGACTGCTCAGAAAACTCGAGGAGAACATCAGCTGGGCCCGTATGAAGATTAAACCATCCAAGTCACACAGCATCTCGATTGTGAAGGGAGTACTCTGTGACCTGAAATTCTTCATCGGAGATGACCAAATCCCAACAGTGTCTGAGCAGCCGGTAAAAAGCCTTGGAAGGTGGTATGATTCAAGCCTGAAGGACAAAGACCAGGTGCAACAGCTGCGCAAAGACATCAGTAGTAGCCTCCAGTCCATCGACAACACCCAGCTACCTGGAAAGTTAAAGGCTTGGTGTCTGCAGTTTGGTCTCCTACCCCGGGTGTTGTGGCCCCTAGCAGTGTATGAGGTTCCAATCTCAACAGTGGAGAAGATGGAAAGAGGAGTCACAGGCTACTTAAAGAAGTGGCTCGGAGTTCCACGATGCCTTACCACCATAGGCCTCTATGGAGATGGTGTCCTCAAGCTGCCCCTCACCAGTCTAACCGAGGAATTCAAGTGTGCAAAAACCAGGCTCCAGATGACACTGAATGAATCTCGAGACCCAGTGGTGAGCAACAACGCGCCGACCTTGGCAACTGGGCGCCAGGAAAAGCAGTCCAGGAGGCAACAGCAGCCCTGAGACATGCTGACATTGTGGGTCATGTTCAGCAAGGGAGAGGAGGCTTTGGACTAACTAGCCGTGCTGCTTGGAGTAAGGCCACTGCACCAGAGCGGCGGAAGATGGTAGTGCAGGAAGTACGCCATCAGGAGGAGGCTGCAAGGTGGGCCAAGGCAGTCTCTCTTGCCAAACAGGGACAGTGGACTCGATGGGACAGTGTGGAGAAGAGGAAGATCAGCTGGAAGGATCTGTGGGCCATGGAAGCGAGGCGGTTGAGCTTTTCCATCAGAGCAACATATGACGTCCTTCCAACACCAGTTAATCTTCACCAATGGTATGGTGAAGATCCGGACTGTGCCCTCTGTTCCATGCCAGCCAACCTCAGGCACATTCTCACAGGGTGTAAAACAAGCCTCACCCAAGGACGCTACACTTGGCGTCACAACCAAGTCCTTAAAAACCTTGCATCCGCCCTGGAGGACAAGCGAACTGCCACCAACTCCCTACCACCCCCAGCAGCATCACACCCCTTACGGACGACCTTTGTCCGCGAAGGGGCTAAACCACCAAAGAGCGGCTCTACACCAATAGAGCGAGACCAGCTGCGCTTGGCCCGCGACTGGAAAATGCTAGCTGACATTGGCCGGCAACTTGTGTTTCCTCCGGAGATCGCAACCACCACCCTAAGACCTGACATGGTGCTCTGGTCCCGTTCGCTCAAGAAGGTCTTCATCATTGAGCTCACAGTACCCTGGGAGGACTCAGTAGATGAGGCTTATGAGCGAAAACATCTGCGCTATGCCGATCTAGCTGCCGAAGCACGGCATCATGGCTGGAACACAGAAGTCCGACCAGTGGAGGTGGGCTGCAGAGGTTTTGTGGCAACATCTACAACCAGACTGCTTAGAGACCTGGGAATTAAGGGCCAGAGCCAGCGTTCGGCAATCAGAGCTGTATCGGAGGCGGCAGAAGGCAGCAGTCAGTGGCTCTGGATGAAGAGGAAAGACCCCAGCTGGGCCCCAAAGTGAGAGGGCCAGGAGGTATGCAGTCAACAATGCTTGACTCAGGGATGAGGACGCCCCTGCCATGCATAGTCCCATGGGATGTTGGCTATCAACAACAAGGCAACTCCTATGACTAATTGGGAATGGGACGCAAGCGTAGGATTGATCACCCTGTCGCTGGCCGCCTTTGGGGAGGGTGTATAGTATGAAAGGCCGAAACACCCTAGGACCCAAAGGTTCACTACTGACGATGCGCTCCCCAAATTTCACCAGGCTCACTGTTCATGAACTCTTGGAAGTGCTTGCACAAAGGATAATAACATCTCATCCTGTGTTCTTTGGAATCTGGGTCTCAATAAAAATCTTCTGTGGGTGTCTGTGGGTTTCCTGCATTGTCCGTAGTTTGGGTTTCACGTGCCACGATCGCGCTCCTGTGGCTTTAATATCTGTCATGTATATCGGTGCATCTCTCTGACTCTCTCTCCCTCTCTGTGTGTACCTCGACGAGTCTCTAAGTTTATCTGTGGGTCTCAAGATGTCTCTTCTGTGGGTGTCTGTGGGATTACTGCGTGGTACGGAGTTTGGGTTTCACGTCCCACGATCGCGCTCCTGTGGCTCGGCGTCTTTAAATGTTCCGTCCATGCAGGAGATGTCGCGTGTGGGCCAGCGCCTCATGTGAGCAGATGCCGGTTGGGGTGGTTCCACGGCCGATGTCTCCCGGGAGGAGGGACGTCAAACTCCCAGAAGGTTTGCGATGTGTGCGTCTCCAACGAGGAGGTGGTGATTCTGTGGACGTCGTCCGCGTTTGTTCGTGTGCCGTGCCGGCCTTCATAGGTGCTCTTGCCTCAACAGTCTGTTAAGGCCAAAGTCTCCCGGGATTTTTAATTTTATAAATTTTAATTTTTTACCTACGTGACTTTACCGAAAAAACTTAAGAATAAGAATATGAGTCTGTTAAGGCTATACGGGGGGGGGGGGGGGGTGGTCTTTATCTTTGTGCGTGTGACCTAAACGTTTCACATTCAACTTCTGCTGTCGCGTCTTTGGAGCTGCAGAGGAGGTGGTGCGTGTGGGGGAGCTGTGGGGTGGTGGTGGGGGAGCTGTGGGGTGGTGGTGGGGGAGCTGTGGGGTGGTGGTGGGGGAGCTGTGGGGTGGTGGTGGGGGGGAGCTGTAGGGTGGTGGTGGGGGAGCTGTGGGGTGGTGGGGGGGGAGCTGTGGGGTGGTGGTGGGGGAGCTGTGGGGTGGTGGGGGGGAGCTGTGGGGTGGTGGTGGGGGGGTGCTGTGGGGTGGTGGTGGGGGAGCTGTGGGGTGGTGGTGGGGGAGCTGTGGGGTGGTGGTGGGGGAGCTGTGGGGTGGTGGTGGGGGAGCTGTGGGGTGGTGGTGGTGGGGGGGTGCGGAGGAGGAGGGGGGGGGTTTGGAAATTGCCCGCGGTGCAGGAGGTTACACAAACTGGCCCCAGGGGCAGATCAGAGGGCACGGGGCCCCCGCATCCTCCCCCATTACCACTCCCATCACCACCCCCCGCCTCCCCATCACCACTCCCACCCCCTCCCGTCCTCCCCCACCACCCCTCAAACCTCCCCACCCCCACGCCGCCGCTCACGCCACTCCGAGGAGAGTGGCGCCATCACTGACTCTGGTGTGTAATGACGTAGAGCTCGTGATGACGTCCGGCTCGTGATGACGTAGAGCTCGTGATGACGTCAGGCTCGTGATGACGTAGAGCTCGTGATGGCGTAGAGCTCGTGATGACGTCCGGCTCGTGATGACGTAGAGCTCGTGATGACGTCAGGCTCGTGATGACGTAGAGCTCGTGATGACGTAGAGCTCGTGATGATGTAGAGCTCGTGATGACGTAGAGCTCGTGATGGCGTAGAGCTCGTGATGACGTAGGGCTCGTGATGACGTAGAGCTCGTGATGACGTAGAGCTCGTGATGACGTAGGGCTCGTGATGACGTAGAGCTCGTGATGACGTCAGGCTCGTGATGACGTCAGGCTCGTGATGACGTCAGGCTCGTGATGACGTAGAGGTCGTGATGACGTAGAGCTCGTGATGACGTAGAGCTCGTGATGACGTCAGGCTCGTGATGACGTAGAGCTCGTGATGACGTCAGGCTCGTGATGACGTCAGGCTCGTGATGACGTAGAGCTCGTGATGACGTCAGGCTCGTGATGACGTAGAGCTCGTGATGACGTCAGGCTCGTGATGATGTAGAGCTCGTGATGACGTCAGGCTCGTGATGACGTCAGGCTCGTGATGACGTAGAGCTCGTGATGACGTAGTGCTCGTGATGACGACAGGCTCGTGATGACGTAGAGCTCGTGTACGTGCGTGGACCTTCACCCAGCAGTGGATTGAGCACGGCTGGTGGTGGTGATGATAGTGGAGAACGGTGGAGCGGTGGCGCAATGGTTAGCGCACTGCGCCATGACAGAGGCATAAAATCGGTGCAGGGTCTCCTGCTGGGTCGACTCAGCCATAAATTAACACCTGGTGACGTTTGTTTAATGTCAGCACCGGGGAGACAAAGGCGGCCAGTGGTGTTGGGGCTGACCCTACAAATGCCCTCTGCAGCGTGCTGGAGGGTGCTCGCTCACGGCCCTTGTCCCAACAGCCTGTGTAGGCTACACGGGGGACTTTTGTCTCTGTGCGTCAACAAACTTTGACTCACGAATGCTGACGTTGTCCCACCGCACCAGGTACTCGTTTGAGGCTGAGTCAACCTAGGGGAGGTCCAGGACCGTTTCAGATAGAACTCGCGTCTGATGTTAGCCATTGCCTGGGGAATGAAACTCGCTAAAGGGCATTGGCAGTGGTGTTTCGACGGCAGTATGTGCTGTATGCATTGGGTCAATGTGCCTCCTGCAGCCACTAGAGGTCGCTAAAGTTACCGCAATGTTAAAACATCGATTAGTGCCAATCGATTAGCGATCGATCGTCAGCAGAGCGGCAATGAAAATCTATTTTGTCGAAACGAAAAGGATTTGATCGGGGAATTTTAAAAGCACTTGTGTAATAACTGTATATTTATGTTTACAGATGTTCTTTCGCAAACTTTATGTAGAAAAACTATTAATTATATTCATGATACACAGTTAAACACACCCATTTAAATATTCCATTCCCGTTCACGGCCACCAACACTCAGTGACGATTAACTGAACCGGTCCTGGGCCTCCCTCTAAGGTCGACTCAGCCTCAAAACGAGTAACTGGAGCTGCGTGTAAACCTCGCCACTGGGGGAGACAAAGGCGGTCGGGGGCGTGGTGTTTCCGGCCTTACACAGGAGGTGGCCACGACGCAAACCGCAACTCGCCCCGACAAACCCGTCGAGACCGCCATGTGCGTCATCACGAGCTCTACGTCATCACGAGCTCTACGTCATCACGAGCTCTACGTCATCACGAGCTCTACGTCATCACGAGCTCTACGTCATCACGAGCTCGACATCATCACGAGCACTACGTCATCACGAGCCCTACGTCATCACGAGTTCTACATCATCACGAGCCTGACGTCATCACGAGCTCTGCGTCATCACGAGCTCTGCGTCATCACGAGAATGACGTCATCACGAGCTCTACGTCATCACGAGCTCTACGTCATCACGAGCCCGACGTCATCACGAGCTCTACGTCATCACGAGCTCTACGTCATCTCGAGGCCTGCGACAAACATCACGCGCACGCATCGCCGCGATGAATTCAATGACAGCACGTGTTCTTTGTTTAAACATATATATTTAACAACGTAGAACGCGATGAGACACTTTTGTACATTTTAAATTAAAAACGACACGATACACGAACGTGACAAGAACAATGATAATGATTTTAACAGCGACTATAATCATTGTAACAACAACAACAACTGGTAACCACTGTTAGACACAACTAACATCAGAGCGGCAACCACATCAACCACAACGCCCACAACACAGACTCACAACACAGACTCACAGTACAGACTCACAGTACAGACTCACAGTACAGATTTAAAGCTCCCTCGGCTCGCCACGCCTCTTCCGTTTCCGTTGCTGGCAGCCATGCCGATTGTGACGTCACGTCAGTCGTCATCGTCGTCATCGTCGTCGTTATAACGACCCGCGTGGGCAGACAGCCCGTAGTCGTCGAGCTGCACGTCACGTCACGTGTGACCCACTTCCCGCCCACGTGGTGTGACGGTCAACAAGCGTGAATCTGGAAAAGAAATGGCGGCCGTCGCATGCAACGGTTGCGACCAACAATGGCCTCAGCGTTGCACGTTCACTGGGGTGATGAAGTATGGTCAATCGACCACCCCCCCCCCCCCCCCACAGCTAAATGTGTTTACTTCGGAGTGAACGGGGGGGGGGGGAGTATTTGATTGTAAAGTTAACAAATCCAATTCGCCGGTCATCTCGTAGTAACCTAGCGAGCAGCGGTCAAACCCATTGATCGATTCATTATCGATCAACGCCGATTTCCCCAGCCTCACGATAATAACCCGCGGTTCGTATCCCGCGTGCAACATGCGTTGCGTGACCCGCAACGCTAACTGAATAATCGATTACTTAATCGAATAGAGAGGGCGGTCGAGGGGGTGGGAGAGACGGTAAATCGTGAAACCCCCAACTTGATGTACTGTATTTCAAAGTACTATTACTGTACGGGGTGATCCATGTATAGTTACCCCGCTGAGAACTAACGATACTACTCGCTACGTTTGTAGCGTTTAAAATGAAACACAAATACAACTGAACACGTTCATCAATAACACTGCTGCTTTAAAATAATAATAAAAATGCGACGTTTCGGGTCACGGCCCTTCTGCATAGCAGATATTATTTATGGAGGCCAGAGAGATTTCGATTTAAAGCTTTCGTGACTGCAGGGATTCATCTTCTTGGTTTTCTCGGTAAAGTCACGTAGAATGGAAATAATAAAATAATAACATTCAGACTCTGTCTTCTCGACAGACCCGTTCTTCACCTGAGGACGGCTGCTTGCGTTGTGGCCGAAACGTCGTGAGAATTATTTTATTATGTTTTCTTTTATTATTTTATTATTTCCATTCTACGTGACTTTACCGAAAGAACCAAGAAGGCCAGAGAGACTTAGTTAATAGGAGCCGGAGGCTGCGCTCTTAGACGAGATATTCGCCTGCATGGGCCCTGCTGGAAATGAAAACGCCAATAATGTACCGGAGATTGAAGGGTCCTAAATCGGTAACAACTCGGAACGGCGTGAGCAGAATAGACATTTTGTTTTAAACGGGGCAAAGGATGTGCACGTGAATACGCGTGCGGAGTAACTTGCACGTGTGTTTACATCGGAGAGGGCTTCCGAAACATCACGAGTTAGTTTTACTCCACCAAAGCGCGTACTCCCCACCCTCCCCCAAAATTATTTGTCGTGGGTGACATCTGTAACACTTTTCGCACAGTCCTGTCCTCCTAGAGCGTGGTGGTCGTTGCGTTCCCGGAACAACGCTGCATTGTGAGAAAACTCGCGTCGGAATCAATCAGAGCGATGCATGGGGCCAATCGCGGCCCGCGATGACGCGGGCAGCAGCTAAAACAGCTAAAGCAGCTGTCCTCCTCGACTGCAGCCTTGCACCCGTTTGATCCTCAATCGTTAAAAAGAAATGTGCAAAGTTCATAAATACGTAGGCTTTGATGAAACAAAGTAATTCTAGATTTGAAGCTTTCGTGACTGCAAGGAGTCATATTCTTAGTTTTTTTCGGTAAAGTCACGTAGGTAAAAAAGTAAAATTAAAAGTAATAAAAGTAAAATAAAAATAAAATAAAAATCACGACGTTTCGGAGGCAACACAAGCAAGTGATACAGCAAGCGTGCTGTGACGGTTCCACCTGAAGACGGAAGCTTGTGTTGCCTCCGAAACGTCGTGATTTTTATTTTTTATTTCACTTTTATTAATTTTAATTTTACCTTTTTACCTACGTGGCTTTACCGAAAAAACCTAAGAATATGAAACAAAGTGAGTTGTATTTATTTACGCTATTTAATTTCACCTTTATTTAACCAGGTAGTTAACGCTTAATGAGTGTTTCGATGATTTACCTTTTTAAAAAAAGATCTGTCCACGTCTCGCACCCCCAGAAAGGGCATCTCGCGCACCCCCACGATAAGAACCACTGATCTAGAAGCATCCAGCAGTATCCCCATGCCCTTATGCGATGACGCTACGCCGAGGCAGCCTGTCACAGCGGCTGATTCCTACTCGCTCGACGGAGTTTCGTTCACTCGATCGCGTTATATCCAATTGGCGTCCGCGTTATATGTATCAAGTGTGTTCCCCGATGCATTAATCGCGTTATATCCAATTCCCGTTGTGAGAACAACACGTGGCGTTCTAGGAGAACAAGACTGTAATTTATCGACTTGCTTACTGATTTCTCTACTTTGCACTCGCATCGTGTTGATGTCACCTGATGACCACCCCCCCCCCCAAACTGGACGTCTGCTAACAAAAAGAGCTTAATAGCTCATCGGATTCCTCCAGGATAAATAATGATTCTGATAAATGGATCACCCCGTACGCTCAGAATCGCACATCGCAGAGCAAAGATAATGCACGGGTACCGTTCACGGGTACCGTTCACGGCCGTGTGATGAATACGTCTGAATATTTCCAGCGACATCAGCGGGCGCAATAACTTATACGTTTATATATAGTTTTTTTTTAAACCACACACAACAACAACGATTATGGAATGACATTAATGTATCCGTCGTGTTGTCGCGAGCTGCTGAACTTCCTTCATTTAACAGTCGACAGGACACGGAAACAACACCCTCCCTTTGACGAACAAATACCGTGAGATTTTAGCGTTTTCTTTTTACATTGCACGATAAACGAACGTGGACTTTGGTGTAATAATCATCATCGTCGTAATCATCGTCATTATCGTCGTCATCATCATCGTCGTCATCATCGTCGTCATCATCATCATCATAGTCATCATCGTCGTCATCATCATCGTCGTCATCATCTTTATCATTGGCAGCATCATCATCATCATCCGCCCTGCAGTACGCAGGCAGTGTCCGTATATAGTTATCGAGTCATCTCGACAAATGATTTGGTGATGCTGATGATACAGCTGATGCTGTTGCTGCTGTCTTTGGCAGTGGTGCACAAGCAAATACAACAACAGCAACAATAATCAACACGCTAGTCAATAACACCGTGGCCTTAAAAAAATACCTAATCAGCAACGTTTCGGTCAATTGTCCTTCTTCACAGCACGTCGCCGATATGATATTTATTTTAGTTATTTTAAGTCAGTGTCGTTAACGAAGATGTCGAGTCGTCACTTTGAGCCAGCCACGGATTGGGTTCACATCCCCAACTGCGGATCGCGAATCTTACCTCCCCTGCACCCCCCCAAATCAAACAACTCATAATCTTTATTTAAACTTAATTCTAGATTTGAAGCTTTCGTGACTGCAATGATTCATATTCTTAGGTTTTTTTTCGGTAAAGTCACGTAGGTAAAACATTAAAATTAATAAAAGTAAAATAAAATAAAAATCACGACGTTTCGGAGGCAACACAAGCTTCCGTCTTCAGGTGGAACCGTCACAGCCACGACAGCTGTATCAAGTATGTTTTACCTACGTGACTTTATTTAAACTGCAGGAGGAAGCCGATGAGCTATGAAGTTCTTGTGCACAGATGCCCCGCGTGATGATCTCGGTGACGCTGCTGCTGCTGCTGCGTTAGTGGCGGTGCTTCCGCGCAGCTGATCAATAACAACTCGACTCCGCAAACTCGTCAATTCCAACACTGTTGTGTGTGTGGCCTCAATAGGAGAACCTATCATAGGCGACGTTTCGGTGTCACGACCCTTTTACAGTTCGTAGCGCATGAAAAATACACGGTTAGTGCAATTGCCCTTATTTATAGTACGCGGAGAAGGGTCATTGCCCGAAACGTCGCCTGTTATATATTTATCCTATTAAGGCACGCAGTGGTTTTGACGAATGTGTTAAGTGTTTTTGTCATTCCAAAAATCGATTATAATCGACTCGATATGATTATATATCGTTTTGTTATCGCCTTGTCGGTATTGTTTTATTTTTTTAAAGGCATTTCTATTCAGGTTGTATACTTTGGTTTGCTCCATTAGCCTCGATGTAACATTGGTACGTCATTTAATTAACGAATAAAGTCTCGTATCGTATCGATTAATCGACGCGTCGTCACACACCAGGGACGTCCCACTCACTATCCCGCCCTATCGGAATGAACGAATGAATCGAGTGGATGCTCTCATCAAGACGACCACCGTCAACAAGCCCTCTCCCACGAAGCTGCAATCACCGAACACTTATGGATGGACTGACCCCGCCATGGCAACGTGGAATTGTCCAATTCCCTGGCTCAAGGCTACCGACGGAAATATTCGCCGTCCCGTTGCTCCTTCGAGCTTCTTGAGTTGAAAACGTATCGACGGATTCCTCGCTGTTGTTCGTGAATTATAATAAAATTAATAATGTTGCTTTTTGTGATTTTTTTTTTCACTTGTACCGCCACCGCCGCCGCACAGAGTTCACTCGCTCTCGAACAGAGAGAGACACAGAGGACGACTCAGAGAGAGAGAGAGAGGACGACTCAGAGAGAGACACACAGAGGACGACTCAGAGAGAGAGAGACAGAGGACGACTCAGAGAGAGATGGGGACGACTCAGAGAGAGAGAGAGGACGACTCAGAGAGAGAGAGAGGGGATGACTCAGAGAGAGGACGACTCAGAGAGAGAGAGGACGACTCAGAGAGAGAGAGGACGACTCAGAGAGAGAGAAAGGACGACTCGGAGAGAGAGACAGAGGACGACTCAGAGAGAGAGTGGATGACTCAGACAGAGGACGACTCAGAGAGATACAGAGGACGACTCAGAGAGAGAGGACGACTCAGAGAGAGAGGACGACTAAGAGAGAGAGGGGACGACTCAGAGAGAGAGGGGACGACTCAGAGAGAGAGACAGAGGACTACTCAGAGAGAGACAGAAGACGACTCAGAGAGAGAGGACGACTCAGAGAGAGAGAGGGGACGACTCAGAGAGAGAGGGGACGACTCAGAGAGAGAGAGACAGAGGACGACTCAGAGAGAGACAGAGGACGACTCAGAGAGAGAGGACGACTCAGAGAGAGAGAGGGGACGACTCAGAGAGAGAGGGGACGACTCAGAGAGAGAGAGACAGAGGACGACTCAGAGAGAGACAGAGGACGACTCAGAGAGAGAGAAAGGACGACTCAGAGAGAGAGACAGAGGACGACTCAGAGAGAGAGAGAGGGGACGACTCAGAGAGAGAGAGGACGACTCAGAGAGAGGACGACTCAGAGAGAGAGAGGGGGGACGACGACGACTCAGAAGCACCAGGAGGAGGAACCACCGACGATGAGCGTGAAGGCAGCGGCACTCGCAGCCACAGTTGCCCAAGCTCTGCGGCCCTCTCTCTATATCAAAGTGTTTGCACGTTGCAGGAAACTGCAGCTGCCGGAGAGACGACACACGAATGGACGGAGCAGGTGGAGTCCACCACATTGCTGCTGCTGCTGCCGTGTGCCGCGTTCTCCTGAGCAGCTCATCTTAGACGCCTACGGCAAGGGAGTTTCACAACTTCTCTCTCTCTGTGTGCCCCACCAACCCCCACTGCTGCCTCCACACAGTGCGTAGCCATCACCACCATCACCACCATCACCATCACCACCATCACCATCATCACCACCACCACCATCACCACCACCACCATCACCACCACCATCACCATCACCACCACCACCATCACCACCACCATCACCACCACCACCACCATCACCATCATCACCATCATCACCACCACCACCATCACCACCACCATCACCACCATCACCACCACCACCATCACCCCCATCACCACCACCATCACCCACCATCATCACCACCACCATCACCCCCACCACCACCACCATCACCCCCATCACCACCACCATCACCCACCATCATCACCACCACCATCACCACCAACCGCTGCGCGTTGTAGAATCGAGCACAAATTGTCCGCCGCCAACACGTGACACTTCCTCCACCCCACCCCACGCCCGTGTCGTCGTGTCGTCGTGTTGTCGTGTCGTCGTGTCGCCGTGTCATCGTGTTGTCGTGTCGTCGTGTCGCCGCCACAGACGCGAGCCGCTCCGACCCCGCGACGCACCGACGCACCGTTCGACGACGTCAAGCATTTGACGAGAAAACGAAAGAAATCGACCGGCCGATGCGCGTGGTCACCGTCGAACGCAAAGGCGACATCGTCAGTCAGCTCGACAAAGGGGATGGTTGTGTCGTCTTGTTGTGTAGAGGGGGGGATGGGGGCGAGATGTCTCAAGGCGCGCAAAGTCGTGAGTAGTGATCGTCATTCGGAACGGTCGGGGAGGGGAATTGGAGGTGGAGCGGTGGGGACACGGGAGCTGTGCAGTGCGGTGTGTCTAACGCGGTGTGTACACAGTCACATACTCACACAGTCACACACAATCACAGTCACACACACAGACACACAATCACACACACAGTCACACACACACACAGTCACACACACACAGTCACACACACAGACACACACAGTCACACAGTCACACACACAGTCACACAGACACACACACACACACACAGACACACACAGACACACACACACAGACACACACACACACAAGCGCCTGAACGCAACGCAAATTGAGAATGTTGGAATCTGCGTCATCTACACATACACACGTGACGTGGCTGTCAATTGGGTACGAAGGTGATGATGACTGTGACATCGTGACATAGAGGCGAGTGAATTTGCGTGATAGTGTGCATGTGTGTGTGAGCGCGTGTAAGATATGTACGATGATAATGATGATGAATTGATGATGATGATTGTAATGATGTGGGGAGCGGCAGTGTAGCGGTTAGAGCGCTGCGCTACGAATCCGGCGACCCAAAACTGTTGTTGTTGTTGTTGTGTTTAGATTGTTGTTGTTTAGATTGTTGTCCTTCCCCCGCACCTCCGATTAGCAAGGTTGGCTACGTACGGTGCGAAAGAAGTTCAACATACTGCACATACATACCCGAGTTCGATTCCCACTCACGGTCAACACCAGTGACGATTATCTGAACTGGTCCTGGGCCTCCCCTAGGTCGACTCAGCATCAACTGAGTACCTGGTTGCGGTGTGTAGTAAACATCGCCACTGGGGAGACAAAGGCGGCCGGGCGTGGTGTTGGCCACTCAACCCATCGTGTGCCGTGCCGGTCTTCATAGGTGCTCGCTAACAGCACTTGCCCAAAGAGTCTGCTCAGGCTACACGGGGGATCTTTGTCTTTGTCTCTGCACGATTGTAAATGATGATTATGATTGTAATGATGATGATTTATTACTGTAATGATGAAAATTATGCTGCGAAACGTGGGTGGAATACAATTTTAATGTGAGCACATTGAAATATTTACAAATCCATCGATCGATTTTAGATTTAAAACCAGGTGAAGTGATTTGCAGCGTGTGTGTGTTTTAAGGCGTGTGTGCGTTTCTATTGAGTACGGTATATATATGTGTGTGCGTTTGTGTGTGCGCTGTATGCGTGTTCACGTGCATACATGTGCATGCGCGTGTGCGCCGCGTGTAAATAATGTTCAAGTAGATGCGTGTGTGCGTTCTGAACCTGCCCCAGAAGTTTGGCCTTTGTTTCATCCGTATGTATTAATGTGGCGCGCACGCGTGTGTATATGTATGCATGCGTATTGTGTAAGTTTGTGTAAGTTTGTGTGGTATATCCAAGCATGTGCCTGCATATATCGGCCGGATGCACACTCATGAACCGAGTTGACAAAGAACTGAGCTCTAACCCCGAAACCGACACAGATAAAAAAAAGCATCAAATACATCAACAACAACAACAAAATTAAATTCCCCGCAGACAGCATCACCGCAGCATCTCTGCGACCAACTCCGCGATTGAGGTAGCGTACACACACAACAACAAAGACGAAGATCCCCCTCGTAGCCTTGAACAGGCGATTTGGGGCAAGTGCTGTTAGCGAGCACCTATAAAGGCCGGGCACGGCAGACGAGGGGGTGGGTGGCTAGCACCACGCCAGGCCTCCTTTGTCTCCCCCGTGACAATGTTTACACAACGCACCGGGTACTCATTTGAGACTGAGTCGACCTAGGGAAGGCTCAGGGCCGGTTCATACTAATCGTCACCCGGTGTTGACCGCGAGCGGGAATCGAACTCGGGACGCCGGGTTCGTAGCGCGGCGCGCGAACCTTTGTGCCCCACTGCTCTCCACTCACACACACTTACACACACACTTACACACACACACTTACACACACTTACACACACTTACACACACACTTACACACACACACACTTACACACACACTTACACACACACACTTACACACACACACACTTACACACACACACTAACACACACTTACACACACTTACACACACACACTTACACACACACACACTTACACGCACACACTTACACACACACTCACACACACTTACACACACTTACACACACACACTTACACACACACACTTACACACACACACTTACACGCACACACCTACACACACACACTCACACACACTTACACACACTTACACACACACACTTACACACACACTTACGCACGCGTATTCACACCGCCGCATGTGACCTTCCTTAGCAGGGGAGTTCGTGAGGCTGCCTTTTGCCATGGAGGGGGGGGGGGTTCGTGATGCAAGGATGTAAATGGGGGGGGGGGGGCACGTGTCCAAACCCCCCCTCACCCCCCCCCCCCCCCCCACGTCAAACCCACCCACCACTCTTCGTAACCCCATCGTCTTCTCGGGTCTCTCCAGGGGGCCATGCGGAGCACCGGCGCAGTTGCACCGCCTGCGCACTTCAAAGCAAGTCACTGGCCGCTACTGCTGCTGAGAGACCTGAGCCGCAGGGGGTCTTGATGCACAACTGCAGACGAGAAGGCGGCAGCAGCGGCGGTGGCGGTTGCGGTGGTGGTGGTGGCATCGCAGTTGTGGTCGTGGTTGTCGCATTTGGCCGTGGCGGCGGTGGCGGCCCTCACAGGTGCCCGCTACTCGCTCGCAGCCACTTGCCCCAACAGTCTGTTGGAGGCCACACGGGGCTAGTATTGGGGGGGGGGGGGGGCTTTGTCTTTGTCCGCGGTGTGGCCGTGCGGAGCGGTAGGTTTGCGACCCGAGTTCCATCTCCCGCGCTCACGGCCAACGTGCGGCGAGGAATACCCGAACCTCGGTCCTGGGCCTCTCCTCGCTCGCCACGGATAAGTTTGGTCGCGAAAGCCCGACGCGTTGGGGGGTGGGGGGGGGTTGGTGGTCTCTGTCTTGGCTTTGCTGGAGGGCGGCAGGGGGTAGGGTGGGTGGTGGTGGGTGGGGGGTAGGGTGGAGGTGGGGGGGGGGTGAAGGGGTCATTGGAACTCGAGTGCCCACACGTGCTGAGGCCACCCCGTGCGTCCTTTGCTCTTCCTCTCGGCGCTGCTCGCCGCTCCGCGCTTTATCTCGTCCTGCTGCGCGCGGAGAGAGCCACAACAACAACAATAATAAACAAACATCTCGTGGCCGTTACACCACCACCCCCGCCCTGCCGGCCCGGCGCACAAAGACACAGGCAAAGATCACCCAGATAGCCTTGAGCAGGCTGTTTTGGGGAGGAGGGCAAGTGCTGTTCGCGAGTGCCATCGAACGGATGAGGCTCACAACGGCGGAACCGCGCCCCGGCCGTCTTTGTCTTCCGAGTGGAGTGGCGACGTTCATCTCAGACTGCAATCCGATGATCTGTAAAGCTCTTTTACCCATCGCACACCCAGGTACTTGACTCGTCATTCGAGTAGCCGGTGCGATGTCAACACACACACACGTAGATATACGCACGAGCAGATACACAGGTAATGATGCCTCGGTAGGCTTTGCCTGATACGATGGGGATGGTTTGGTTTTATTTGCATGTGTTTCTGGAGATTTGTTCACCATTCTTATATTTTTGCACTACTATTGTGCTTTTGTGCTATTGTTGTAACGTCCTTACCCCGTGCCCTCACTGGGCATCTGTGAAAAAATAGCTTTGTTGCTCATCGGATTCCTCCCGCAGTATAAATACATATTCTGATTCACTTAGATACGATAACTACAAGTTCATACACAAACATATCCATGCAGATACACACATATAGAAACACATACACACGTAAATACACATCTAGAAACACACAGATACACATAGGTACATAAGCATTAATCACAAACGCACACATACAAAAACACACATATATATACAAAGATCCCCCGTATAGCCATCAGAAACATTGTGGGCAGGTGATATTAGCGAGTAGCACCAATGACGGCCAGGATGGCACGGCACACGAAGGGGTGGGCGGACAACACCACTCCCGGCCGCTTTTGTCTCCCCAGCGCTGATATCTTACTGTACCGGGTGGCACTCATTCAAGGCTGAGTCGACCTATGAGAAGGCCCAGGACTGGTTCAAATATCTGCCAATTGTTGTTGGTTTGTGAGCGGGAATCGAACTCGTGTCGTCTGGTTTACAGTGCAGTGTGCTAACCACTACACCGCCGCTCTCCGTATAATATATTTCATACAAACACACACATGCAAGCATGTGCGTGTGTGTGTGTGATTAGTGTACTTGCCCCAAGAGTCTGTTAAAGGCTATATGGGAGATCTTTGTCTCTGTTAGGAATATCTCGTGGTGTTCCCATTATTGTTTGTCTAACAATTGCACTCCACCTGTGCTTTTGAGGATCACTCCGGGAAATTCTAAAACTCTCGCGTCTATGAGAAGACGGCCCTGGAGAAAATGACTTCAAAGAACTGCAACGTCACATAGATTTTTGTGCCACCCAGTCTAATAACCCGATGTGTCCTGACTTTTGGGCCACCCAGTACAATAACCCGATGTGTCCTGATTTTGGGCCACCCAGTCTAATAATCCGATGTTTCCTGACTTTTGGGCCAGCCAGTCTAATAATCCGATGTGTCCTAACTTTTGGGCCACCCAGCACAACAACCCATAACTACAACACCCAACAAAGAGCGACAACAAAACGACTAAACCCTCCACGCCATAACAAAAAAAACCACGCGAAAAGACACTTTTTGTCGTTGTCAACTGGACGTGGAAACCAGTTGAATCACGGTGATGAATGCCAACACCATCAATCCCCCGATGCTGTCACGGGCTTCCGCAGCAGACGTCCGTCTAACTCACGCGGCCACACAGCTCACTCATAGCTGGCAGCATCAGCAGCACGAGCAGCAGCAGCGGTGGTAGCAGCTATCGTGAGCCGATCCCCTCCCCGTTCGCAGACACGCTCAGCCAAAACTCAGAGGCCACCATAAATCTGGCTGTGTTTTGATTTCCTTGAGCCATCGGGCGCCCGTTGCAACAAACTCCATCGCCGTTAAAGCAACCCCCTCCCCCCCACCACCGCTTACGGAGAATTATCGCTGCAAGTCTCTATAGGTGTGGGGCAGCTTCTCCCACCCCCTCCCCCACAGCCCCCCACCCCCTCCCCCGCCAGGGGGTCACGGGGTCAATGTTAGAGTTTGTGCTCCGGACCGTGACCCAAGTGAGTAAACGCTTTTCTAGCGGTAAATCCAAGACGCCTCTGTGCATTTCCTCCGTCTAAGTTCGGCTACACGGGGGTCGTACGTGCGTACGTAAGCATCGTGTGTGTGTGTTGAACTTCTCTCGCGCCGTACGTAGCCGATCGGAGGTGCGGGGAGAAGGGCAAAAAATACTAAAACACACAAAAAGCAATTGGGTGGCGCCCGATTTGCGTGCCGTACACTTCCGGAGTGTGCAGAGACACAATCATAAATCAAATTTCGATTTAAAGCTTTCGTGACTGCAGGGATTCATCTTCTTGGTTCTTTCGGTAAAGTCACATAGAAGGGCAATAATAAAACAATAAAAATAAAACATAATAAAATAATTCCCACGACGTTTCGGCCACAACGCAAGCAAACGTCCTCAGGTGGAGAACAGGGCTGTCAAGAAGACAGAGTCTGAATGACACACCCCAGGCTTGGAGCGTCTATTTAGACCTGTTCTTCACCTGAGGACGGCTGCTTGCAGTTGTGGCCGAAACGTCGTGAGAATTATTTTATTATGTTTTATTTTTATTATTTTATTATTTCCATTCTACGTGACTTTACCGAAAGAACCAAGAAGAAAAATCATAAATCATTTAGTGGCCTCGACAAGTCACGGCTGGATAAAGGCCTCTCTCCGCGCCGTGTCGGTCGCGGGCGTCGTTCGACCTTACTTCGCCGCGCTGGTCAGCACACATCGACAGTGCTGAATACGATGTTTACAATAACGAGAAGCGAGCTCACCACAATATACACACACCTCCTTTGCGGAGGGATATCAAGCGTAAATAACCTCGCTCGCAACGGCTTCGCACATAAGACACATTCAGACTTACATAAGACACATTCAGACTTACATAAGACACATTCAGACTTACATAAGACCCGTAGATTCACAACCAAACCCACAGACTCACACAGAGAAACCCATCGACTCACACAGAGAAACCCACAGACTCACACAGAGAAACCCACAGACTCGCACAGAGAAACCCACAGACTCGCACAGAGAAACCCACAGACTCGCACAGAGAAACCCATAGACTCGCACAGAGAAACCCACAGACTCACACAGAGAAACCTATCGACTCGCACGGAGAAACTCACAGACTCGCACAGAGAAACCCATCGACTCGCACAGAGAAACCCACAGACTCGCACAGAGAAACCCATCGACTCGCACAGAGAAACCCACAGACTCACACAGAGAAACCCACAGACTCACACAGAGAAACCCACAGACTCACACAGAGAAACCCATCGACTCGCACAGAGAAACCTATCGACTCACACAGAGAAACCCACAGACTCACACAGAGAAACCCACAGACTCACACAGAGAAACCCACAGACTCACACAGAGAAACCCATCGACTCGCACAGAGAAACCCACAGACTCACACAGAGAAACCTATCGACTCACACAGAGAAACCCACAGACTCACACAGAGAAACCTATCGACTCACACAGAGAAACCCACAGACTCACACAGAGAAACCTATCGACTCACACAGAGAAACTCATCGACTCACACAGAGAAACCTATCGACTCACACAGAGAAACCCACAGACTCACACAGAGAAACCTATCGACTCACACAGAGAAACCCACAGACTCACACAGAGAAACCTATCGACTCACACAGAGAAACTCATCGACTCACACAGAGAAACCTATCGACTCACACAGAGAAACCCACAGACTCACACAGAGAAATCTATCGACTCACACAGAGAAACCCATCGACTCACACAGAGAAACCCACAGACTCACACAGAGAAACCCATCGACTCGCACAGAGAAACCCACAGACTCACACAGAGAAACCCATCGACTCACGCAGAGAAACCCATCGACTCACACAGAGAAACCCATCGACTCGCACAGAGAAACCCACAGACTCACACAGAGAAACCCATCGACTCACACAGAGAAACCCATCGACTCACACAGAGAAACCCATCGACTCACACAGAGAAACTCATCGACTCACACAGAGAAACCTATCGACTCACACAGAGAAACCCACAGACTCACACAGAGAAACCTATCGACTCACACAGAGAAACCCATCGACTCGCACAGAGAAACCCATCGACTCACACAGAGAAACCTATCGACTCACACAGAGAAACTCATCGACTCACACAGAGAAACCTATCGACTCACACAGAGAAACCCACAGACTCACACAGAGAAACCTATCGACTCACACAGAGAAACCCACAGACTCACACAGAGAAACCCATCGACTCGCACAGAGAAACCCATCGACTCACACAGAGAAACCTATCGACTCACACAGAGAAACTCATCGACTCACACAGAGAAACTCATCGACTCACACAGAGAAACCTATCGACTCACACAGAGAAACCCACAGACTCACACAGAGAAACCCATCGACTCGCACAGAGAAACCCATCGACTCACACAGAGAAACCCACAGACTCACACAGAGAAACCCACAGACTCACACAGAGAAACCCACAGACTCGCACAGAGAAACCCACAGACTCACACAGAGAAACCCACAGACTCACACAGAGAAACCCACAGACTCACACAGAGAAACCCATCGACTCACACAGAGAAACCCACAGACTCACACAGAGAAACCTATCGACTCACACAGAGAAACCCACAGACTCACACAGAGAAACCCATCGACTCACACAGAGAAACCCACAGACTCGCACAGAGAAACCCACAGACTCACACAGAGAAACCCATCGACTCACACAGAGAAACCCATCGACTCACACAGAGAAACTCATCGACTCACACAGAGAAACCCACAGACTCACACAGAGAAACCCATCGACTCACACAGAGAAACCTATCGACTCACACAGAGAAACTCATCGACTCACACAGAGAAACCCATCGACTCACACAGAGAAACTCATCGACTCACACAGAGAAACCTATCGACTCACACAGAGAAACCCACAGACTCACACAGAGAAACCTATCGACTCACACAGAGAAACTCATCGACTCACAGAGAAACCCATCGACTCACACAGAGAAACCCACAGACTCACACAGAGAAACCTATCGACTCACACAGAGAAACCCATCGACTCACACAGAGAAACCCATCGACTCACACAGAGAAACCCACAGACTCACACAGAGAAACCCACAGACTCACACAGAGAAACTCACAGACTCACACAGAGAAACCCACAGACTCACACAGAGAAACCCACAGACTCACACAGAGAAACTCACAGACTCACACAGAGAAACCCAAGTGACAATCCGCAGTGTTCTGACACCGTCTGACTTCGTCTCTGGCCTGGTGGGAGCTCGGCAACACGCGACATCGGCCCCCGGCTGGAAAAAAAAAAACCCGAAACGGAAGTCATTGCCTCCTCGACCTGGTGCTACGAAAACCGCCACTGGAGGATTGGGGGGGCGAGGGCCTCTTTTTTGCCAACTCCTCCAAACACGAGATAAATTCGCAGCCATGCAAATCACTGGCTCACGCCACTGCTGATCAGAAATCAATGAGAAGCTGTCTGGATCCTGGAGAGCCGTGGAGCTCTGTGTCACCGATGTCCAGTTGGGGCACAGGGTCAGAAAGTCACAACAAAGAAACAATGCCAAACTAAAATAAACGATGGGAGTGTAAAGTATAGGAAATGTAAGCAAATCACTGGACGTAAATTCGTAAAAAATAAAGAAAGTATATAATTTACAATGGCACAGGTATATATCAATTGTCAGGTTTGGGCAAGGCAGCAAAACAAACAGCAAAAAGAGTCTCAGACGACACCATGACAACACACAGTCTCTCAATGCAATTGCACGTGAACATTTGAACTTTCGAAAGTTACACGGGAAGGGTGACAGAGGCCTCCACTACGATGGAGCTCTAGAGAGTCCCTCAAAGAGTTGATGTTGTACGGATATCTCGCCTATTCTTCCCACACTGTTTGTTGTGGTACAGAGTTAGCCTGATAACGTTAATCTAAATTGTCTTATGGTTGTTATTGTTTGACCTGCATCCCACTGGGATTTGTGCACACAGCGTTGAAATGCGGGGTTTTTTTCTGGAAGACTTTCCTGTTTTTACAGGATTTTTCTGTTGCGTGTAGTCACTTTAAGATGTTTCTTGTTCACGTTTTTGTTTGTTGCGGTTGCACCCGAGTCAAGATCCGCATTGCTCACAGGGTTATACCTAATACATGAAACTGAAACTGAAAACACACTGGGCCAGACGTCTTGAAAAGATGAGCCACCCGCACTTTACCCCACCAGACGCAACCTGCCGAGTCGACTAACCGTTAAACAAATGTTTATTTGGCCAGGTAAGGCCCACACTGAGCTCGGTGGCTCTTTTTCAGGAGCGACCTCGCCACAAATGATAGCTCAACCAAGTGGCTTTTTCATCACGTGGAAATGTATAGCGGCCAAATACTCTGAACGCACGACGTTGACTCTGAATATGGAGGGGAAAAGCAGAAGGCCCGGAGAAAAATCCATGCAACCATAGGGAGAACATACAAAGTCTAAATATACAGCAGCAGGCGTCAGGGTCGGGATCGAACCCACGACCTCCTGCGTACCAGGCGAGGTAGTTAACATCTCCTAGCTACCGTGATGATAATGATGAGAGAGCGAAAGACACGCAAACTCCAAATATACAGCAGCAGGCGTCAGGGTCTGGATCAAACCCACGACCTCCTGCATACCAGGCGAGGTAGTTAACATCTCAAAGCCACCATGATGATGATGATGATGAGAGAGCGAGAGACACGCAAACTCCAAATATACAGCAGCAGGCGTCAGGGTCGGGATCGAACCCACGACCTCCTGCATACTAGGCGAGATAGTTAACATCTCCTAGCCACCGTGATGATGATGATGAGAGAGCGAGAGACACGCAAACTCCAAATATACAGCAGCAGGCGTCAGGGTCGGGATCTAACCCACGACCTCCTGCATACCAGGCGAGGTAGTTAACATCTCGCCCATTGGGCGGGCAAAGGAGAGGGGAGGGAGGGGAAGTGCTTAGGAGACTCCGACTCGTTGTTTCACGTGCCAGAAGTCGCGGATAGAATCGGCGACCTCTGGATCACAAGTCCAGTGTCCTTATTTCGACAGAATCTTTATTTAGATTTGAGGAATCCGATGAGCTATGAAGCTCTTTTGATTTCCACAGACGTCCCAGCGCGTGCTGCCGAACCGTTACATCGTGGCAGCATCCCGAGTCTCAGAACATCTCCATAAACTTCACGAGCGCGCTTATATAGATATATATACTGCATCTTCAAGTGGAGTTTAAAAGCCATCTGCATTTTATCCGCAGTTTGCGGAGGGAGCTGCCGCGAGCGTCATGACTGGATGCTTCTGAATTGCTGCGCTGATAAAGCACAGATGTGTCTGCGAGGCTCTGCGGGTTCTTGCTCTTTTCCTCTCTCGGTGGTATTTCAATTCCCAGTTCCCGTTGAGGGCCCTGGCAGCGAGCGAGCGGTGAATCACCTTGTGCTGAGAGAGAGAGAGGGGGGGGCGCGCCGGAAAGAGGTGGCACAGAAGCAATTCTGACACGGCTTCAATTTGACAGAACTAATAAATACGCATGCACAGCCTTTAAAATAAATAAATATATACACTGCTGGATGAGGGGTTCACCACACCGGAATCGGTCGTGGGGGTTGATTGGCCGTACTTTATTGAGAGGCCGCACTCAGGACACACAAAGTGCTCACCCCACATTCACCACGATACCCTCGCCGATCTCGTCAAGGAGCATCAGCCAGCACGCGCACTCCGATCATCCTCGTAGCAGCAGCAGCGGCAGCAGCAGCAGTAGTAGCAGCAGCAGCAGCGGCAGAAAAAGCAGCAGCGGCGGCAGCAGCTTCTGGCCGGCCATCGAACAAAGACGGTCACTTGCATCGCGCGATTTCAGATGCGCTTCTGCGGCCGTCTGGAACGCTCTCCCGTCCGATATTTGGAAGCCACTGGAGCTACGCACTTTATAAATCATCATCTCGATTGAAAACTAATTTCTGCTTTTTGTGTTCAGTTTGTTGTCCTATCCCCCGCACCTCCGATTATCACGCTTGGCTACGTAGAGTGCGAAAGAAGTTCAACAAACATACTGCGCACACTTCACCACGCTGGTGAGTGCGGGTCGGTGACGGGGATCGGGACAGAACTCGCCACTGATGTCGGCCGTGGCCGGGAAGCGAATCAGCGTCACCACCGCCCCACCGCTCTCGCCATCCAATCAGACATCCGTGCATCTCGCGTCACGTGCCCTGCTGAGAGCGTCCGCGTGTTCACCACGCGTCAGTCACAAGTAAATGTTTAATTTCTGGGGGACTCGAGCACTCGCCGTTCAGCAAAACGGAGTCAATGTTACGCCTCTAAGTATACATTTCTGGCAGCTGACACCACCAACTCACTGCGCTTGAGAGACTAATTCAGGGGGGGTGGGGGGGGGCGGCTAACGCCTGGATTCTCACTGAATATTCCGTTCGGTGCGGTCTCATTTTCGGGACTCGTCCATCGTGAAGCCCAGAGGCACTCAGCCGGCACCGTCAAAGTGTTGACTCGCTCGGGGTCAAGGGTGCGTTTGGTGTCACCACAAACACACCTGGAGTGCCCGCGTCGAAATACGACCTCTGCATTCGGTTCGATGGGTGGAGCGGTGGCGCAGCGGTTAGCGCACTGTCCTATGAACCTGTATGTGCGTTGAACTTCTTTCGCGCCGTACGTATGTGCGGGGGAAGAAGAACAGACTAAACGAATGAGTTTACAATCTGCGTTCAATTCTCGCCCACCGCTGGCCCCAGCGGCGGACGATGTCTCTGGACCAACCAATCACGCCCCCACCGCTTCACCCACTCGTATTGCCAAACGTGGTGAAGTATGGTCAAATAACCCCCAATGGTCGACGCGACGTGGGAAGTCGGCGAAGGGTCTGTGATCTGTATTGCCCGATTAACGCGGTCGGCTACGTACGGCGCGAAAGAAGTTCAACATCCAGAGTTCGTTATTGGCTCCAACGCGCCTTCTGAGAATCGAACCCGAGGCGAAATTATATCCCGAACCAGCGACCCTCTCCTCTCTTTCCCCCTCACCCCCTCTCTCCTCTGCTGTCCTTTCCCCTCTCGCCTCCCCTCTCTCCCGCTCACATCCCCCTCTTCTCTATCCTCTGCCCCCACGTTCTGTCTCCTCCGCTCGCCGTTCTGCCCTCCGTTCCGCTCTTCGTACCGCTCTCCGTTCCCCCCTGCCATCCTCCTCTCATCGCCTCCCGGGTCTTCGCGTCTCTCCTCTAATCGCCACCACCACCACCACCACCTTCCTCCTCCTCCTGTCTCATCTCCCCCTCCCTCAACGTTCCCTCCCTCCCTTGCCCTCTCTCTCTCTCCTCCCACGCTCTCCCACTCCCTCTCTCTCTCTACTACTCCATGTGCGTCTCATTATCGCCAGAGCGGAGGGCCGCGAGTGTCAGAAGCGGCCACGCAGAGGAGGAGGCCTCTCAGACGTGACAGGGCAGCGCGTTTCATCCTGATCCGCGCGAACCCTCGCAAAGTGCGAGCCGCCAACAGCAGCAGCAGCAACTGTACTGTTCATGGGCACCCCCCCACCCCCGCCCCCCCCCCCCGGCAGCGAGAGACGTGCTCGGTGGTAGATGACGGGGGAGCTCTGCATGCTGTTATGAGCTGCCCGTCGGAGGCCGTTGGACTGCCAGAAGGGCTGCGTGCAGAACGAGAGAGTGAGCGAGAGAGTGAGCGAGAGAGAGTGAGCGAGAGAGCGAGAGAGTGAGCGAGACAGTGACCGAGAGAGTGAGCGAGAGAGTGACCGAGAGAGTGAGCGAGAGCGTGAGCGAGAGAGTGAGCGAGCGAGAGAGTGACCGAGAGAGTGAGCGAGAGCGTGAGCAAGAGAGTGAGCGAGAGCGTGAGCGAGAGAGTGAGCGAGAGAGTGAGCAGAGAGTGACCGAGAGAGTGAGCGAGAGCGTGACCGAGAGAGTGAGCGAGAGCGTGAGCGAGAGAGTGAGCGACAGAGTGAGCGAGAGAGTGACCGAGAGAGTGACGAGAGAGTGAGAGAGTGACCGAGAGAGTGAGCGAGAGAGTGAGAGAGTGACAGAGAGAGTGAGCGAGAAGTGAGCAAGAGAGTGACCGAGAGAGTGAGCGAGAGAGTGAGCGACAGAGTGAGCGAGAGAGTGAGCAAGAGAGTGAGCGAGAGCGTGAGCGAGAGAGTGACGAGGAGTGAGCGAGTGAGAGAGAGTGAGCAAGAGAGTGACCGAGAGAGTGAGCGAGAGAGTGTGTGAGAGAGTGACCGAGAGAGTGAGCGAGAGAGTGACAGAGAGAGTGAGCGAGAGAGTGAGAGAGAGTGAGCGAGAGAGTGACCGAGAGAGTGAGCGAGAGAGTGACAGAGAGAGTGAGCGAGAGAGTGAGCGAGAGAGTGAGCGAGAGAATGAGCGAGAGAGTGACAGAGAGAGTGAGCGACAGAGTGAGCGAGAGAGTGACCGAGAGAGTGAGCGAGAGAGTGACAGAGAGAGTGAGCGAGAGAGTGAGCGACAGAGTGAGCGAGAGAGTGAGCAAGAGAGTGACCGAGAGAGAGAGCGAGAGAGTGACCGAGCGAGTGACCGAGAGAGTGAGCGAGAGGTGGGGGTTTACATAAAGCAAAGTTATTATAAAAAAAAAATTACGAAATGATGAACGAAGCAAAGTGCCGACTACACCGAGCATCTTCTTGTTTCCACTGATCGTAAAAAAAGAGAGAGCGAGCGAATGGGGATTGCCTGCGTACGTGTGTGTGGTGTGTGTGTGGCGTGTGTGTGTTTTGTGCGTGTGGTGTGTGTGTGTTGTGTGTGTGTTCGTGTGGGGAGCGGTGGCGCAGCGGTTAGCGCGCCGCGCTACGAACCCGCCGACCCGAGTTCGATTGCCGCTCACGGCCGAAACCGGTGACGATTTTCTGAACCGGTCCTGGGCGTCCCCTAGGTCGACTCAGCTTCAAACGAGTACCTGGTGCGGTGTGTAGTAAACATCGCCACCCTACCCCCTCGTGTGCCGTGCCGGCCTTCATAGGTGCTCGCTAACAGCACTTGCCCCAACAGTCTCTTACAGGCTACACTGGGGAGAGGGGGGGGGGGTAGAGAGCGAGAGAGGGAGAGAGAGAGAGCGTGGGGAGTGCTGAGAGAGCGTGAGGTGAAGTGTGGGGGAGCTGCCTTGGTAGGTAATCTGCGCCCGGTCATCTCCAATGTGTTTCACGTTAGCGGGGGGGGGGGGGGGGGTTCGCCTCTTTAATAAAAACGAAAGAGTTGGAGTCGTTCTCGATTGAACATCATCACGCGGGCAAAGTTAAGATGCGCTACATCTGTAGGGGCCCCACACTTTCAAGGGCCCCACGCTAAATGCTTTCAAGCTATCAATTCCGGTCGAGTGATTCTGCACTTGCTCGATTGCTATAGTACTATACCGCCTTAGGTACTCCCGGCAGCACATGTGTAGTGTGCTACCAGGATAATCCGGCACTGCTTATTGGCCGTGGGCTGGAATGGAACTCGCGTGGCCATGCTTTGTAAGCGCACTGTGCTTATCCACTTGCACCGCCGCTCCCCATACACACAAAGACAAAGATCCCCCGTATAGCCTTCAACAGACTGTTGGGGCAAGCGCTGTTAGCGAGCACCTATGAAGGCCGGCACGGCGCACGAGGGGGTGGGCGGTCAGCACCACGTTCGCCCGTAAGCCTGGTACGCACACTCACAAAGACGAAGGTCCCCGTTATAGCCTGCATGGTACTCCCGGGGCAAGTGCTGCCGGGAGTACCTATGAATACCGATACAAACTTGGCCACGCCGATAGCCGCTGCACGATGTGTCGTGGTATCACGGCGCAGCGCGTCTCCAGCAGGAACGCTATTCGATATTTAGACCAGGTTATTATTATTATATACTTTGGGTTATTATATACTTTGGGTTATATTCGCACGCAAGCAATGGTCGTTGACCGACACACAGCCCTTTGTGAATGGATTGACAAAGTGCTGTAACATCTCATTATCATCATTGAACTGTATATTTAAAAACAAAAAGTTTTGCTGGCTGGCTGGCTTCCTGGCTGACGCACCAGTCCGCGCACATCTGTTGATGACGTCACCGCATCCAAAGCGTGGAGCCGGGTTCGTGCGTGCTGACGTCACCCCCACACCCCCCCCCCCCCCCCCACCTTTCAACCCGGCCAGTACACTGATATAAAACATTTATACATATAGGCAAATGCGACAATAAACTGCACGGAATTAATAAAAGAGAACTAAGAATATTTCATACTATATATTTTTTTAAGTTTTGCTGGCTGGCTGGACGTGACGGTCACGTCTAGAAGTACGTTGCGTGCTGCTAAGTCACTACAACAGTACAGGCTCTCTCCCGTTAATGACACCCCGCCCCCACCGCCCCCCCCCCCCCAATTTTCCTGGAAAGCTTTGCGTCGTAAAAAGCGGGGGACCGTCGGTGCAGTTCTTCTTCTTTCTTTTTAAATCCTTTATATTAAGTTCACTTGCTTGCGTGCTTGCTTGCGCGCTTACGACCGTGCAAATCTTTCGGTCGTTTTTTTAACCCACTTCCCGTGATCCAATCGAGCTGACATTTTGCACACAGACTCGTTGTGCGTGACAATTTCTTTTCGTGAAAATTTTTTTCCAAAATTTTCCACTTTTTAGGAAAAAAAAAATTTCATATTTAATTTCAAATACCAATGTGATAAAAATGAAACTCTTACTCAAGAAAAACAGAAATGAATAATAAAATAAAACCGATGCCACGCATATAAAGGGTTTATAGTGAAAAACTTTGTTTTTACGGGTTAATTTTTATTCCTACTGCTACCACCGCACGAAATGGACAACGGCTCAATCGGCGCAACGTCGATTGAGCCCCCACGCTGCCGCCACCTTGGGCCTCTCGTTAGTTTTCGCTTTGAGAATTTCTTCCCTGGGCTGCCTCGGTGGAGGTTTTTGTTTTTGCACGTGGTGGTGGTGGTGGTGGAGGGAGACGCGCCTCGGCTCCCGATCAAATGTTCGCACTGGGAGTGTCGGTGGCGAGGCGACCCGCTCGTTTATTCTGGAAACAAAATCGCTCTCGGGCCTTACAGCCGAGAGCATCCAGAAGGTTTTTTTTTTGTTAATGTTTAAAATCCCGCGGCGAATAGTCCTTGTGATGTTAATTGTTATTCTTTGGCTCTTTCGGTTAAGTCACGTCTAAAGATAAAATAATAAATTAAATAATAGCATATTACGACGTTTCGATTGCAACACAAGCAATCATCATTAGGCATAAAAGAATAGCAACAAAAATCTAACTAGAAAACTATAGACAGACATACAAGCAGACAGATGTCTTAACCGAAAGAACCAAAGAATAATTCCTGCAGTCACGAAAGCTCCAAAATTAAGATGTTAATTGTTACTTTGGTTTTCACCCAGAATGGGCGGATTTCGCCGAGATCTCGAGAAATCCGTTGTCCGGGAGCGTTATGCGAGAGCGTGCGTGCCAGATTTCCTGTTTAAAGAGTTATTCAGCAAACCTGTCAACCCCTTATCAGTGCCCTACCTTATTAAATACCAACTCAGACCTTATTGGTCACCCCGTGCCCCTTATAAATATCAACGTTAATCCTACAAAGTCCCATCACAAGGGAGAAACACAAACAAATAGGCATTTTTTTGCCCGTATGGAAACGGCTGTGCGCCATATGGACCTGAAAGCTTAATTTCCCTGCACAAAAATACGGGGTAAACCGTATGGGTTGACGCGGTATGCTACTATACATTATACACTACTATACACTAATATACACTACACTACTATACACTACTATACACACACTACTATACACTACTATACACACACTACTATACACTACTATACACTACACTACTATACACTACTATACATTACACTACTATACATTACACTACACTTTAAATGAGCTATATTGAAACGGCTGTGCGCCGTATGGACCTGAAAACTTAATTCCCCTGTACAAGAATACGGGGTTAAACGTTGTGGGTTGACGGGTATGCTATTATACATTATTCCAAACTATACACTACTAGACACTACAACTACTTTGCACTACACTATACACTACTATACACAAACTACTATACACTACACTACTACACACTACTACACACACTACAATACACACTACACCACTATACACTACTATACACACTACTATAAACTATACTACTACTGTATACACTACCCTATACACTCCACTATACATTACACAGCACTATAAAATGAGCCCTATTGGAACGGCTGTGGACCTGAAAACTAAATTTCCCTGTACAAGAATACGGGTTAAACCACGTGGGTTGACACGGTGTGATTCCGTGTTTTCTTACTCTCACTGACGAGCGATCATCGTCGTCGTGATAACGACGGTGATGTCGTTCATTTACCCCTGCAGGAAATAGAGCCTCACCGAGTCTCAAAATTCGTTGCCACGAGGTTTCTGCCACATTGGGATGCTTGGCCATGAATCCCACAAACGAGAGTCAGTCTCTGTGTGGGATGAGGAAAAAGATGCTGGAAGGTGATACTGACGGCTGCTCTGTGCTTCCAGTGTTCAGATGCCTGCTTAAGGCGCGGCTCTGGCTGGAGCACGCCATGTACCACACACATGTCAGTGATGTGCACGTCTTCCTCGGACAAGCCCCTCTCTGTACCAGCGTGGACGGCACCCTCGTGTTCACCTTCTGAAGCGCTCGCTCGTCACCGTGACGTGCGCGATGACCACCACCACCACGTGACTTTTCTTTCGTGTTGTGCGCGGTGCATTTAGCACCACAGCGCGTGGATTTGTAGCGTTTATTTGTTTGTTTGCTGGTGACTTTGTGTGTTTCATATCGGAATTGCCTCCAGCGCTGTTGCTGCTGGCGGCAATAAAAGTTGTTTAAAAATCAAAAGTCTATGTGGGATGGCCATGGAGATCCTGGAGGAAATCCACCTCTCACCCTCGCACCTACAACCCCTTGCTACAAACTAAACTCTCACTATTTTATTTTACCAGGTAAGGCCCACTGAACTGCGTAGCTCTTTTTCAGAAACGACCTGGCCACAAATGATAGCTCAAAGAAGTGGCTTATCACGTGCAAATATATAGCAGCCAAACAATATAAACGCGTGACGTTGATTCTAAATGCGGAGGGGAAAAAACCCGGACAAAAATCCACGCGACCACGGGGAGAGAGACACACAAACTACAAATACACAGCAGCAGGCGTCAGGCTCTGGATCGAACCCACGACCTCCTGCACACCAGGCGATTTAGTTAACATCTCGCCACCGTAGCATAGATGTTAACTTATAAGTGGTGGTCGCCCGCCCATCTCTAAGCACTATCCAGGCTCAACGCCTGCTTAGCTTCTGAGATCCTGACTCTATTCCCGGTGACATTGGCCATACCTATCACACACACGCCGTACATGGTAGTTCACGAGAACAAAACACCCTGCGGTACATCTAGAGGAGTTAGCATCTCGCCACCGCGGTGCCTCTGCATCAACACACAAAGACAAAGATCCCCCGTACAGCCTTAATAGACTGTAGGGGCAAGTGCTGTTAGCGAGCACCTATGAAGGCCGGAACGGTACACGAACGAGGGGGTGGGTGGCCAGCACCACGCCCGACCGCCTTTGTCTCCCCAGTGGCGATGTTTACACACCGCACCAGGTACTCATTTAAGGCTGAGTCGACCTAGGGGAGGCCCAGGACCGGTTCAGATAATCGTCACTGGTGTTAGCCGTGAGCGGGAATCGAACCCTGGTCGCCGGCTTCATAGCGCAGCGTGCTAACCGCTACACTACCGCCTCTGCATCAACAACAACAACAACAACCGTCATTCGCCACTAAGTGGCGGTGACGTCACCACGACGCTTGTGCCAGGCCAAGTGCACCTTGAGGCCACGTGAAGTGTCGAACGCCCGCTGGCAGGAGGTCACGGGGCAGACCCAGCAGGTGCCACGGGTCGACTGACCGAGATGACCGAGATGAGTGGCTGATGCACCACCTGTGCCCCCTACTGTACCAACTTGCTGTGCTTTAGCCACCCGGCGCTCCGCTCGTTGTTGTGAGCGTCGCTCCTCCGCTCTCCGTTGTTGTTGGAGGGCGACTGCCTCCAACTGCCCAGTAGCGTCCTTCACGAGCCTCCTCCACTGAGGCCGATCTTGACACCGCTGGTACCAGTCATCGGCAAGTCCACTCAGCTCCACGTCCTCCTGTACCACATCACTCCATCTCTTCTCTAGCCCGTGCCGCGCCCGTTTAGCCCCCTCGATCCGGCCGAACAAAAGCTGTTTAGGCACGCGGTAGCTGGGCATGCGGGCTACATGACCCAGCATCAACACACGTACACACATGCACACACATACGTATAAAGCGTGTGACGCGTGCGCTACCAGCTGTCTCCGCCTTCGCTCGTCCCTGCCGTCCGCTCGCCGCAGCTCGGCACGGAACGCCGGCGCGTCTGCCGCGTTCTCGCCGGCCGAGGAGGGCCCCCTGGCCAACACCTCCATGAGGTAGGCGATGTAGCTGGTGGCCAGACGCAGGGTCTTGATCTTGGACAGCTTCGTGTCGGCCGGCACGTTGGGAATGCAGTCCCTGACAGGCAGAGGCACAGGAAGAAAGGATCGATGGTAAACGGCGAGTACTTTAACTGTAATGAAGGTTGTTGTTGTTGTTGTTGTTTTTTTTCTGTTGGGTTTGATCGCGTAAGTGTTAATGTGTCTTTCGATTTAAAGCTTTCGTGACTGCAGGGATTCATCTTCTTGGTTCTTTCATTAAAGTCACGTAGAATGGAAATAATAAAATAATAAAAATTTAACATAATACAATACAATTCTCACGACGTTTCGGCCACAACGCAAGCAGCCGTCCTCAGGTGAAGAACAGGTCTGTCGAGAAGACAGAGTCTGAATGAAACAACCCCAGGCTTGGAGCGTTGACGTCCCACCTGATGACGGAGACTTGTGTTGGCTCCGAAACGTCGTGATTTATAATTTTATTGCTATTATGATTTCTATTATATTTATTATTTACTTATTTTTACCTACGTGACTTTACCGAAAAAACCTAAGAGTATACACGCGTAGTATACCATCCTTAGTAGGCAAAGCTACGAGTTGTCCCCCCCCTCCAGCCCCCCCCCCCCCTTGCCAACCACCATGAGATCGACGTTCCACGACACGAGGTGTAGGCAAGCACAGCGACGCTTCTGTAACGATGCGAGTGGGGCGAGAGGAGCCGCGATATCTTCATCTTCTCAATATATATCTCAATATATATAAAAGTTGTGATATTGTGTGTGTTTGTTCAAAATGTTTAGCGTACTTCCCGACATGCAACAAACTTGAAATTTTCCATGTGGGTACTTTCCAGACTGTACACCATGCAAAAATTATAAAAATACACTTTTGTATTTTTTTTGGGGGGGGGGGAGCTCAATAATGCAGAGATTTTTTTGCACGGCAAGATGAGCTGTGACGTCACATCTGTCACGTGACCCGCGCACGTGGAAGCGTAACGCATTGTAGTGTAGTGGGTAGCGCGACGCTGCGTTACGAACCCGGGGGACCCGAGTTCGATTCCCGCTCACGGCCACCACCGGTGACGATTATTTTAACCGGTCCTGGGCCTCCCCTAGGTCGACTCAGCCTCAAACGAGTAACTGATGTGGTGTGTGAACATCGCCACTGGGGAGACAAAGGCGGCCGGGCGTGGTGGATCCGGGTAGTACAGCTCGTATACAATAAGCCGCGGTGCGATCGTGCGAGGCTGATTGCAAATGTTGGGGACCCCACGTGACCGATTGCCCCACCCACAGAGGTGATCACGTGGCGACTACGCCAATGGCCATACAACAAACTACATACATACTACAAACATACTACATACTACAAACATACTACATACTACAAACATACTACAAACCCTGCGCGCACACACAGTCTACGACTACTGTATATATGTATAGCGTAAATGTAACACGTACATTTAACATGGGAATTTCGATTTAAAGCTTTCGTGACTGCAGGGATTCATCGTCTTGGTTCTTTCGGTAAAGTCACGTAGAAGGAAAATAATAAAATAATAAAAATAAAACATACTAAAATAATAATGGCCGAAACGTCGTGAGAATTATTTTATAATGTTTTATTTTTATTATTTTATTATTTTCCTTCCACGTGACTTTACCGAAAGAACCAAGACGATTAACATGGGAAATTGAACACGGTCAATGTAACACAGTAGTAACACGTACATTCAAAACGGTAAATTTAACACGGTAACACGGAAATTCAACACGTTAAATTCAACACGGTAAATTCAACACGGTAAATTCAACACGGTAAATTCAACACGGTAAATTTAACACGGTAAATTCAACACGGTAAATTCAACACGGCAAATTCAACACGGTAAATTCAACACGGTAAATTCAACACGGTAAATTCAACACGGTAAATTCAACACGGTCATACGTTTCTGGGAAAACACGACGTCTTTTCCACATTATCCTGCATGCTAGAAGATGTTCTTGCGCGTTTCGTTTCACATTTTATATCACACGCGCAGCGCATTCCAAAGCATTGCATATATCATGTCATTTATTGTAATATTTTTGTTACGTAATATGTTTGCATTTTATATATATACGTGCATTTCAGATGGGTTGAAAATAAACATCCCACCTTTGGCCAAGTGCGAAATCCGGTTATAACTGGGGTGTCGGTGTAGCATACAATGTACACATACAATCTACACACACAATGTACACATACAATGTACACACACAATGTACACATACAATGTACACACACAATGTACACACACAATGTACACACACAATGTACACATACAATGTACACACACAATGTACACATACAATGTACACACACAATGTACACATACAATGTACACACACAATGTACACACACAATGTACACATACAATGTACACACACAATGTACACATACAATGTACACACACAATGTACACACACAATGTACACATACAATGTACACACAGAATGTACACATAAATTGGTATATGCATCGTAAATAATACAGAACGGCATAAAAAACGTTGGCTCTTCGCAGACCCTGTACACAGATGATGCATTCATAGTTGGTACACCACGCGTACACACTGTGCATTACGTAACGATGGCACCATTGCATGCATGCACACACACACCACGTACACGCACAGTAACCTCATCACCTCTCTGGCCTGCGTGCACGTGCGCTACGCAGAACAGGCATTGCCCGAAACGTCACCTATTACACCGCTTGCCATTGTGTTGATTAGCACGTTGGGTTTCGTGCAGTTGCGTAGTGCTCGCGCACCAAATGTATCGCTGCGATTTTACGCAACAGGGGGGTGGTGGTGGGGGGGTGACTTCAATACTGCACGCACACGCACGTACGTAGGGCACTTCGCAAGCCAACATTATCCCCCATGATTTGAAGCTTTCGTGACTGCATGAATCCATACTCCTTGGTTCTTCCGGTAAAGTCACGGGGAGTAAAGATTCCCCATTCTCACGGCGCCCTCTGCGCAGAGGTCGCAATCGGGTACCCGATACCCGTACCCTACCCGACCCTGGTGCGGCCGGGTACGAGTACGGGTAAGGAATCAAAACCCGTTTGCGACCTCTGCCTCTGCGCCTCCCCTCCGCAATGGGTGTGGAGTATTCTGGGTAAAGGCTGCGAGACGTTTCGAAAATGAAACGAAGTCGCGATCGGTTTTCGCGCGTTATAGGGGCAACGGAACCCCACTTTGGCTGACTATGCAGGATGGCAGAAATAATGAAAATTGACGAAGTAGAATCGTTTAATATTTAACGTAAAAAAAAATCTGCAATAGAGGTTTTTTTGGGGGGTTTAGATGGCGTTAATATAAATGTGTCGTTAAACCCGCCACCACCCGGCACTACCAATTAGTAAAGTTTGTCACATAAACAGAACGTGCTAATTCGTTACTGGTACAGCAACACCGCTGTGTTGGAGAGTAAACCCACAACATTTACCACTATAACCCCACAACAATTGTAAACCACCACATCGGTGTTGCTGTACTAGTAACGAATTGTCATGTTCTGTTTACGTGACAAACCTTACTAGTTGTAAATGTTGTGAATTGTAAATGTTGTCTATTACGGATACCATTGGTCGCGAAAGCCTACGTGTTTAACTTAATATTTTTAAAATCTAGTATCATTACTGATGTCTATGTTTCTTCTCTTTCCCGTGGGGGAGTCACCTCAAATGCGTCGTTTACGAAACTCGACCAATTGACTTCTGGATTAATTGAGTCAACAAAACAATCATTGACGAATGTTGAGAGGCGATACGCCTGTAATCTTAAACAACAACAACAAACATACTAAATTAAACATAAAAAAATGCGTTAGTGGTAAATTAAGTAAGTTGGAGCAATTGTTCAAATAATTGAAATCACCCATGATGTTTTGTTAAGATAAATGTAATAACCTTTAGGCCACGCTGTGTACAGACAGATCATCGTTTTTGTGATTCTCATTTCCGTTGTAGTTCTTAATCCAGTGGATAAATATAAAGACAGTCTGCCCGAGCCGACTTACCCCAAGGCGAATTCATCATTTACAACCATCGCCTTGCTACGTTCCTGCAATATTTTCAATTGCTCACGTGACACGGTTGTTATTGTATTTAAGATATTGTCTCTTGGAATTGTGCCTCACTTGATACAGTAAATCTAGCTGTGACGGTCCAACCTGATTACGGAGACTTGTGTTGCCTCCGAAACGTCGTGATTTATTATTTTATTTCTATTATTTCTATTATTTATTTTTTACCTACGTGACTTTACCGAAAAAACCTAAGAGTATGAATCCTTGGCAGTCACGAAAGCTTCAAATCTAGAACAGTTGTTATTTTCCCACCAGCTATTTGCTTCGCTGCTGTACTTTGTACTTTTAATCCATTCGGGTTTTTTTTCTCTCTTTTACTTTTAACAAATGTTTGTGCTCGCCCAAGTCACTCTCGCCAAAAATTGGAGACTCTCATCGCCATCTCTAGAGTCTTCTTGGTTCTTTCGGTAAAGTCACGTAGAAGGGAAATAATAAAATAATAAAAATGTAACATAATAAAATAATTCTTACGACGTTTCGCTGTCCCCCCGACAGACCTGTTCTTCACCTGAGGACGGCTGCTTGCGTTGTGGCCGAAACGTCGTGAGAATTATTTTATTATGTTTTATTTATATTATTTTATTATTTCCCTTCTACGTGACTTTACCGAAAGAACCAAGAAGATGAATCCCTGCAGTCATGAAAGCTAATAAAAATAATAAAATAAAATAAAGATTAATTTTGATGTTTTACCTACGTGACTTTACCGAAAACACCTAAGAATATGATTCCTTGCAGTCACGAAAGCTTCAAGTCTAGAGTCACGAAAGCTTTACATCGAAATCTCTACGGTCGTCCCGCCACCCGGCTGGCGAAATAAAAATCTCACTCGCGACTCGTCACTCCACGGTCGCGTAACCCTCGTCATGGGCTCCCTCTCGTTTGTTCCACGCAACGCCGCAGGACCCTCTTCCGCGTGCTCAAAGATCGGTTGCTCATTTATCACCGGCAAAATGTGGCTTTCATCATCCACCTTCGCCGCCACTCCCTCGCCACCACCGACTCCGCCAGCCCCTCCTTCACAATCACCTCTCCTCCGTGCCCCCCCCCCCGACCCACCCCCCCCCCCCCAAACCAAAACCTCCCAAAATCGCATTCCGAGCGCAATTCTCCAGGCGGCATCGGCAACGCTAAGACCCACGAGGCTGCTGTGACAGGAATTTAGAAAATTGCCGGTTTTGCACGGGCGGGAAGAGGAGCGTTCGACAGCTCTGTAATCATCATCGTCGTCATCATCATCGTCATCATCATCATCGTCAATATCGTCATCATCGTCATCATCATCGTCATCATCATCGTCGTCATCGTTATCATCATCGTCGTCATCATCGTCATCGTCGTCATCATCATCGTCATCAGCAGCAGCAACAACAACAAGAAACAGAGCGCCGTTGAGTCCCTGCAGCGAGCACACCCCACGAGTTGAACACCGCGGGGCTATGGCGATGAATGGATGGATGAGCGCGTGCGACCAGGCTGGGGGCGTGGGGGGGCAATCTTTGTCTTTGTATATAGCGGGCGAGTGTTGTTTTGTCTATCGCTTCATTTAGCAAGCCTAATTCAGTGCTTCAGAACTGCTTTTTGTGTGTTAGTGTAACACGTAGGACGCTTTCGCGACGAATATCATCCATAATGCAGGTTTTTTTGGGGGGTTAGATCGCGTAAATATATGAATGTGTCGTTAAACCCGCCATCACCCGACACAGCCAACTGCTGAGGTTTGCCACGTAAACAGAACGTGGCCAATTCGTCACTAGTAGAGCCACACCGGTTGCGTGTTTTTAGAGACAAGCCACGGCGTTGACGTGCATAATTTCAAGTCCTTCCCCCGCGCGTCCACATTAGCGCAGTCGGCTAACGTACGGTGCGAAAGAAGTTAAACGTACGGCATGCACATAGACATGCATACACGCCTGCTGCTACTGCTGATGATGAGCTTTACAAAAGTCGAAACCCGTTCAGAGTGCGTGCGTCGAGGGCGATGAACGGCAATATGAAAGAGAAACGCACGGGCAGAGGAGTGCGTTTTTAAATCCTTTATATTAAGTTCGCTTGCTTGCTTGCGCACTTACGACCGTGCACATCTTTCGGTCGTTTTTTAACCCACTTCCCGTGATCCAATCGAGCTGACATTTTGCACACAGACTCGTTGTGCGTGACAATTTATTTTCGTGAAAAAATGTTTCCATAACTTTACACTTTTAAAAAAAATTGTTTTTTATATTTAATTACCAATTGCTTAATGGTGGCAGGCAATCATCTGACCCATAGGTGGCAGCCATCTCAAGCCAGAGGACGAGAGGACTCTAGCCGCCACGCATATAAAGGATTTATAGTGAAAAACTTAGTTTTTACGGGCTAATTATTTTATGCTTTAATAACGAAGTGAGGGGCTCTAATCACGCAGTGCTGGAGTGTCACTTGTACAAGTATGTTACGCACCCCTTGTATTAAGAATGTAATTGCGAAGAAATAATCGATGTAATTTCGTGTTAGATTAAAACAATATAAAAACAATATAATGAACCAAGAAGATGAATATAATGGCGGTTAGAGAATTCATGAGTTGTAGAACGAATGCGGTGCTCGAGTTAATTGATATCTGTCTGATAATTCGGGACATTATTTATAAAATGCGTGCATGCGACTATTTTGTGGGTAGGATACGATACATATATATATATATATATTTGTGCAAACTGGAAAATCACGTGAACGAGACGATACAAACGAGCGACAATGTAAGGCACGGGATGAACACGCGCTAGCAAATATAGGTCTGAATAACCGAGTTAAATCGGGACAATCACTGGAGGTGAGTGAGCTCATTGTTGCATGTTTGATAATTGGGGGTACGAGGTCGGCAAGTGATGGATTGCCTGTGGCACGAGCCGTCACACGCATGAACATACATGGACTCACATGAACACGCATGAACACGCATGAACTCACATGAACACGTATGAACTAGCATGCACACACATGATCTCACATGAACTCACATGAACACTCATGAACACGCATGAACTCACATGAACACGTATGAACTCACATGCACTCACATGAACTCACATGAACACGCATGAACATACATGAACTCACATGATAGCAAAAGATAAAGATTCCCTAGTATGGCCAGCACTACGCCCGGCCGCCTTTGTCTCCCCAGCGGTGATGTTTACACATTGCACCAGCTACTCATTCTGAGGCTGAGTCGACCTAGGGGGAGAGACCCAGGACCGGTTCAGATAATCGTCACTGGCGTTGGTGGTGGCCGTGAGCGGGAATCGAACTCGGGATACCCACTACACTATACCACTCCCCCAACTTTATATTCAAAAACACTTGCTAAAGTAAGTTCAGATCTAGATTTACTCAGCCTTAAATGAGTAGCTGGTACAGTGCTGTGTATACGTGTGTGTGCGTGTCGGAGAGAGTGAAACAGACCCGGGGATACAAAGGCGGTCGGGCGTTGTTCTGACCGCACCAACTCCTTCGCGGGCTGTTCCGTACCCAACAGGCGGTCTTGTTTTGTGTTTAGTTTGCATGCGTGGAAGTTCCACAAACAGGTCGTTGTCGTGATTGTTCAACCGCGTGGCTAACTGTGGGCAGCCATGACGATGACATATTGCGAAGTGTCAGCTGAGCCATTGTGACGTCACAAGTTGCACACGTGGGGCTGTTTGACGGCGTCAGAGGGGAGCGGTGGTGCTGCAGTCAGCGCCGCGCCACGAACCCGCCGACCCGAGTTCGATTCCCGCTCACGGACCAACAACACCGGTGACGATTGATGAATTATCTGAACCGTTCCTGGGCATACCCTAGGTCGACTCAGCCTCAAACGAGTACCTGGTGCTGTGGTGTAAACATCGCCACTCGGGAGACAAAGGCGGCCGGGCGTGGTGCTGGCAACCAACCTCCTCGTGCGCCGTGGCGCGCCTTCAGAGATGCTACTCGCTAACCGCACTTGCTCCAAAATCATCTCAAGGCTATACGGGGGATCTTTGTCTTTTCGCTCTTCCTGCGTAAGAATAGCAAAACAACAGTTAACGGGCGAGAGCGGTGGCGCAATGGTAACCGCACTTGGGCGAGAGATAACTGATCGTATCCTGACCATCTGCCACCCTTCGCCAACCCGCCACCGAACCTACGTGGTGAAGTATGGTCAAACAAACCCGCCAAGACCGACGCGGCGTGGCCAGGCCTTCATCCAGTAGCACGGCGGCTGCCGGCACGGTTGGCTACGTATACGGACGCGGATGCAGTTCAAAATATACACGCACAGCGGTGGACGGACAAGCAGCTGTTAATAACGAGCATTCGTATTCATTGATAAAGTTGGGTAACCAAGATGCACCATTGGAACCTCATTTGCCAGTATTAAATATGATAATTGGTTTTTTACCCTTCTATCTGGCAACAAAACTGACACCTTTTTTACAAGGAGTCATGTTTATATAGACCACAATACCTGCAGTCATAATGCATTATCATAGTTATGTTTTTTGTTTGCATTATGACTGCAGGTATTGTGGTCTATGAAAACATGACTCCTTGTAAAAAAGGTGTCAGTTTTGTTGCCAGATAGAAGAGTAAAAAAACAATTATCAACCAAGATGCAGTTCGGGATTACAACTTGGAGCAGCAGGGTTCGAGCCGTAGTTGTGCTAATCACTGCGCCACCGCTCCACCCAAAACACTTCATTATACCGACAGGAATTCAAAAAAGTTGTCATAATGCGGTCCGTAGATTCACTCGCAGCGTCACCTCCGACACACGCGCTTCAAGACAAATGAGTACATCGTCACTGCGATGTGTAGACGGTGTTGGTATCTCAACAGGGGCTGTCCTGCGGATGAATTCGTCCCGTCGTCGTGAATAAAACTATCGGCTATTTTTTTATCTGACCAGGTAAGGGACCATATTCTTAGGTTTTTTCGATAAAGTCACGTAGGTAAAACATTAAAATTAATGAAAGTAAAATAAAATAAAAATAACGACCTTTCGGAGGCAACACAAGTCTCCGTCATCAGGTGACTTGTGTTGCCTCCGAAACGTCGTGATTTTTATTTTATTTTACTTTCATTAATTTTAATGTTTTACCTACGTGACTTTACCGAAAAAACCTAAGAATATGAATCCTTGCAGTCACGAAAGCTTCAAATCTAGGTAAGGGACCCACTGAGCTATTTAGCTCTTTGTCAGAAGCGACCTGGCTGACACAAATGATAGCTCAACGAAGTGGCTTATCACGTGGAAATGTATAGCAGCCAAATACTCTAAACGCGTGACGTTTATTATAAATGTGTAGGGACAAACCGGAGGGAGGACCCGGAGAAAAATCCACGCGACCACGGGAAGAGAGAGACACGCAAACTCCACATATACAGCAGCAGGCGTCAGGGTCGGGATCGAACACACGACCTCCTGTACACCAGGCGAGGTAGTTAACATCTCCTAGCCACCGTGATGATGATTAGAGAGCGAGAGACACGCCAACCCCAAATATACAGCAGCAGGCGTCAGGGTCGGGATCGAACCCACGACCTCCTGCATGCCAGGCGAGGTAGTTAACATCTCCTAGTCACCGTGATGATGATGATGATGAGAGAGCGAAAGACACGCAAACTCCAAATATACAGCAGCAGGCGTCAGGGTCGGGATCGAACCCACGACCTCCTGTGTACCAGGCGAGGTAGTTAACATCTCCTAGCCACCGTGGCGCCCTTGATGGGGAGTACCCACCACTGGTTAGCCCAGGGAGTTGTAAAACAGGAGGATGATTACCGCCGCTGTTGTCACTTCAGATGAAAGGGCCGCTGAGAGAGACGGATCGGGTTCAAGTCGTGGCTATGTTGACGGGTCACTAACCCCCCTACGCGTTCGTTGTCGTGTTTGTTGTTGTGGGGAGTGGCGATGTCGCGGTTAGCGCTACCCACCCCGGGGGGGAGACCGCAGTTCGATTCCCGCTCACGGCCAACACCGGCGACGATTATGTGAACCGGTCATTGCAACTCCCCTAGGCCGACTCAGCCTCCAATCAGGTGGGGGAGACAAAGGCGGCCCGGCGTGGTGCTGGCCACCCACCCGTGCCGGCCTTCATAGGTGCTGCTTGCTAGCAGCACTTGCCCCAGCAGTCTGTTGAAGGCTACACGGGGAATCTTTGTCTTTTGTTTCTTTGGGGTAAGTTTGGCTAATCCATTCCGACAACAACACAACAGCACCACCACCGCTCCCACCACCCCCCATGTGCGTTCTAGACGAAGCTCGATTCTAAGCTGCGGCGAACATCGCATCGTGGGTCACCGCCAGATCAACTCAGCCCTAAACGAGTCCCTGCCGCGTTCTGTGTGTGTGTGAGTGTGTGAACATTAGCACTGGGGAGATAAAGGCGGCCGGGTCTTAATAGGTGCTCGCTAACAGAACTTGTCCAGACAGTCTAATATTGGCTACACGGGGAGGGGATTGAGGAGGGGGGGGGGGGGCTCACCGTCTGTGTGAACTCCTCTAGATGTACTGCAGGTGTTTTGTACTCGTCAACTGCCATGCACTGTGTGCGTGTGATAGGTATGGCCAAGTCACTGGGAATAGAGTCAGGATCTCAGAAGCTAAGCAGGCGTTGAGCCTGGACAGTGCTTAGAGATGGGCGTGCGATCACCACTTATAAGTTAACATCTATGCTACGTTGGCGAGATGTTAACTACCTCGCCTGCCGTTATATATTTGGAGTTTGCGTGTCGCTCTCCCCATCGAAGCGTGGGTTTTTCTCCGGGTACTTCGATTTTTCCTTTCCACATTTAGAATCAACGTGCATTTAGAGTGTGTGGCTACTATAAATTTCCACGCGATAAGCCACTTTGTTGAGCTATCATTTGTGGTCTAGTCGCTTCTGGAAAGAGCTACATAGCTCAGTGGGCCTTAGCTGGTAAAATAAATAAAATGGCAAGGTTTGTCACGTCAACAACCCGTGCCCAATTCGTGACTGCATCAGCACATCGGCTGCGTGTTGGAGAGTAAACCCGACAACATTTACAATTCGAGTACTTGTGACTTGTCGCCGGTGATTACAGCCGCGAGCTTCATCGTTTCTGATAGCCAGGTCGCTTCTACAAAACGGACGCGGTGGCTTGGGCAGTGGCTGGACATTGCTGTGTTTAAAAAAAAATTCCATTGTTGTACTGTACTGCGCTATGCTACCCGCACTCACCAACCACCCGGCACTGATCAGTCGCGCTAAACTTATTCTTTCGCAGCGTGAGTGCTCGTCGGATGTGCCGGGGTAAGATCAACAGTCTGGAACGACATCCCTCTGCAGCATCACCTCAATCGCCTCCTTCAAGAGACACTTAAAAACTCACCTCTACAACCACGTGCTTTCGAGCGACTCTGAGCTTGGCTCCGCACCTCTGAGTTGCGGCCACTACGTCTGCAAATTTGCGCGCGTTACAAATTGAACTATTATTATTAACAAACTAAACACAACGAGCAGTGCTGAAGGAACGAGTGTTCAATCTGGATGATTTCAAAGTGCTCCAGTGGCATTCCTAACATCGGAGGGAAGAGCGTTCCCGACGGCCGCAGAAGCGTGGTCAAGTAACCCCTAACGTGGGGGGAGGGAGAGAAGTGGGGGGGGGGCATCATCCAGCAGTGGGTTGACGCAGGGTGGCGTGGAGTGGGTGCAGCGGCGGCGCGCTGAGACGCGTTTGCTCTGTTCGCGTGTACTTGGTGATGCCGAGGGTTTAGAGAGCGACTTGTTTACGAGAACTTCCCCTTTCGAGGCGAGGGAAAGTGGAGCCCCTTTTTTTTTAAACCCCGAAAAACAAAGTTATTTTACGAGCACGCGGCATTAGCGAGTTGACATTCTTTTTTTTACTAAAATCGTAACTTACGACCCACGACTTGGCCACACTCCGCTCTGCCCGAGTAACGTCTTGTTTAAACATATCTATATATCCAAGACCATTTCTTTCTTGCTACAAACTCTCTTGCTAGTACAGCCGTGACTCTCTCTCCCCTCTCCTCCCTCTCCCCGTCCCTGTCGCTGCAAATTTGAAACAACAAACAATGAAGGGACTGCGTGATCAGTGGTGGTGGCCGTGTACACACGTGGTGGTGTACACACGTGGTGGTGGTGGTGGCCGTGTCCACGTGGTCAGTGGTGGTGTCTGTGTACACACCGTGTCGTAAGAGGAACACATATACAGCATGGGTGTCCAATCTAAAACAACATACATGTTAGATCTCTCTGCTACGCTGAAGGGACATTACCCAGAATCGTCACACATAACACGCTTACTGTATATATATACTGCATACATTGTAGGGGAGTGTTAATGAGTGGGCCCAAAGTTTATCGACGTAAACGGGTCGTTAATGTGTTTATTTTCTCGGGCAACTAACTCTCTGACCATCCTAACGTTTCGGGCAACGGTCCTGCTTCAGGGTGAATAGAGGGGCCACTCTGTACTTCCGTGGGCTCGCGAGAAAGGCGGTGGCATTTAAAAAAATATAAGTTCGACAAATAAAGTTATTCTAGATTTGAAAGAACCAAAGAGTATAAATAAAGTTATGTTTTTTAAGCAATTAGTAGCCACGAAGTAGACTTTTTTGTTGTTGTTGTAGTACCATTATTATACACTGATTAAAATTAAAAGCTACACGTATCACACGTCTTGTGCAAATGTTTTAACTCGAACACTCCACAACCCGACAGAGCCAACAAAACTGTGAAGGTGTTGGTGAAGTCATGGCACGAATCTCATTATATTAACATGCGGGCACTTATCAACAACAAATAATAATGATAGGTAAAAAAAACCGATCTAATTGATTAAAATTAACGGGTCATGGAAACGACACGAATAACTGATCGAAGCAACAGAAATTATCTCAACCAAGCGGCCAGTGATGAGCAGAGCCCCGAACGAAGACTGCACACACAAGACAAAGGTCCCCTGTATAGCCTTAACCGACTGTTGGGGCAAGTGCTGTGAGCGAGCACTGCGCACACACAGAACCCCCCCACCCCTTACTCGATCAATTGCCAACGCAATGACTCACTGCATTTGCGGGCTGCTCAATCCCACGTCTAAAAGCCTTGCCAATGACCCCCACAACTGATTTATAATGCATACAGACGTAAATATATATGTATTTGTCCATCAAAATATTTTATTTATGGAAATATTTTAGCTAAATCCCAGCACGCTGGGACCTTCTTGGCAATAAGTGACCGGCTCTCGTTTGTTTAAATAAAGGGACAGTGAATTGTATACGGAGCGATGCTTTGTTTTACGCCCTCGAGGGTCGTAAACGGCGTGGGAAGAATTGCAACGTCAAGACGGCCGCATCGCACGCGGCACGCACGCAGCACACACACAGCACACACACAGCACACATAGTACACACACACAGCACACACACAGCACATACACAGCACACACAGTACACACACAGTACACACAGTACACACACAGCAGGCAGCACACACACAGCACACACAGCACACACACAGCAGGCAGCACACACACAGCACACACAGCACACACACAACACGCACACAGCACACACACAGCACACACACACAGCACACACACACAGCACACACACAGCACACACACAGCACACACACAGCACACACGCAGCACACACGCAGCACACACACGCAGCACACACACAGCACACACACAGCACACACACACACAGCACACACACAGCACACACACAGCACACATACAGCACACACACACACAGCACACATACACAGCACACATACAGCACACACACACACAACACGCACACAGCACACACACAGCACACACACACAGCACACACACACAGCACACACACAGCACACACACAGCACACACACAGCACACACACAGCACACACGCAGCACACACGCAGCACACACGCAGCACACACACGCAGCACACACACAGCACACACACAGCACACACACACACAGCACACACACAGCACACACACAGCACACATACAGCACACACACACACAGCACACATACACAGCACACATACAGCACACACACACACAGCACAGACACACCGCGCAGACACACAGCACACACACAGCACACACACACAGCACACACACACAGCACACACACAGCACACATACACAGCACACATACAGCACACACACACACAGCACACACACACACAGCACACACACACAGCACACACACAGCACACACACACACAGCACACACACAGCACACACACACACACAGCACACACACACAGCACACACACAGCACACACACACACACAGCACACAGCACACACACAGCACACACACACACAGCACACACACACAGCACACACACAGCACACACATACAGCACACACACACACAGCACACACACAGCACACACACACGCAGCACACACACACACAGCACACACACACAGCACACACACAGCACACACACACAGCACACACACAGCACACACACAGCACACACACACAGCACACACACACACAGCACACATACACAGCACACACACACAGCACACACACACACAGCACACACACACACAGCACACAGTCCGTCGTGACCGGGTCATGCCGAGCGACTCGTTGAGAACTTGCAGATCGTGATCGGCGTTCACCGATCGATGCAATAGAAATGTTGTTGTTGCAATATAAATGTTGTTGTTGTTGCAGTAGAAATGTTTTTTTGTTGCAATAGAAATGTTATTGTTGTTGCAATAAAAACGTTGTTGTTGCAATAAAAATGTTGTTGTTACAATAAAAATGTTGTTGTTGCAATAGAAATATTGATGTTGCAATAGAAATGTTGTTGTTGTTGCAATAGAAATTTAGTTGTTTTGCAATAGAAATTTAGTTGTTGTTGCAGTAGAAATGTTGTTGTCGTCGTCGTTCTGTGAAGGTGCCTCGAGAAAGGCGGACGTCTGGACGCGATTACGATTAATGTCATCCATAAGCAAGGCTCGGGAAACGTGAGCATCTGCTGCTGTGAATGATGACCGGCTGTGTTCTAGAAGCGGAGCTCGCCGTACGATGCGAGCGAGTGATGCAAACTCGAATGATGTAGCAGAAGGAGTGGGGGGGGGGGGGTCATAGGAAGGCGATGTTCTAGAAACGCCGTGAAAAGCTTAAATTTGGCACGAGTGTAGTGGAGCCGACTCCGTTCGCGATTCGAACTTTGCACGTTTACATCTTGATTGAAAACGCGTTTCTTTTTATGAGCGCTCAGTTCGTTGTCCATTCCCCCCACACACCTCCGATCAGCACGCTTGGCTACGTACGGTGCGAAAGAAGTTCAACGTACACACGCAGACACAGTAAGATGCGAATACAAACACTGACGATTTTTTTTGCCCCCCCACTACACATGAATGCACGGTGAGGGTGGTGTTACTGTTGGGGCAAGCTCAGACTAACAGATTAGACTTAAACTTTAGACTACAGTTGTACAAGTCTACCGCTAAGCACCCACAGGTCTATATAGATATATTTAGGATACTCCCCCATTATCGGTGAACCGAGTAAATTCGCATCCCATGGAGTGTGACGCTAACGCCGAGAGAAAGCGCGCGAAGTTCGCTTACAACTTACAAGTCCACGTCAAATTTCGATTTCTTCACCTGAGGACGGCTGCTTGCGTTGTGGCCGAAACGTCGTGAGCATTTTATTTTGGTTTATTTTTATTATTTTATTATTTCCCTTCTACGTGACTTTACCGAAAGAACCAAGAAGTCCACGTCAGTAGAATTATTATTTTTTATTATTGCTGCTGTCACGATGAGATGAATTGTAGCGCAAAATTTAACGATTTGCTCTATGTAGCTTGACGTCCGAATGCACATTTCCTGAAGTGGGCCAGTGGACCGAAACGTCAAACGACAGACACAAAAAAAGATCTGCTCTTATTTTAGTTGATTTTTTTTATTATTCTGTTATTACTTGTGTCACGTCACCGGACCAGTATATAGTTTTAAATTATAATAAAAGCGGATTACGTACGTGTGAGTATGTTCATGTGTTATGTATGTTGAACTTCTTTCGCACCGTCCGTAGCGTGCGCCTCTGAATTCGTTACGTGTGCGTGTATATGTGTGTGTGCGATTGTGTACGGATGCGTCCAAGTTGATATGTGTACGTGTGTGTGTTTTATGCGTTGTGTGTAATTAATTTATGTGTGTGTGTGTTTGGACCGCGTGTGTGTGTGTGTGGGGAGCGGTAGTGTAGCGGTTAGCGCTACGAACCTGGCGATCCGGGTTAGATTCCCGCTCACGGCCAACACCGGTGACCATTATAATCTGAACCGGTCCTGGGCCTCCCCTAGGTCGACTCAGCCTCAAATGAGAACCTGGTGCGGTGTGTAAAATTATCGCCACTGGGGAGACAAAGGCGGCCAGGCGTGGCACTGGCCACCCACCCCATCGTGTGCCGTACCGGCCTTCATAGGTGCTCGCGAACAGCACTTGCCCAAAGTGATTATCCTCCGTATAGGTGAGGCTATACGGGGGATCTTTGTCTTTGTGTTGTGGCAAGCGGCAGTGTTGTGATGCGTTACGAACCCGGCGACCCGAGTTAGACTCACTGCTCACAGCCAACATCGGTGACATCTGAACCGGTCCTGGGCCTCCCCCTAGGTAGACTCAACCTTAAATGAGTAAGTACCTGGTGTAATGTGGAAACATTACAAATTGGAAGACAAAGGCGGCCGGGCGTGGTGCTGGCCACCCACCGCTTCGAATGGCAATATGGGTCTGCACGGTCGACCCCAACAGTCTGTTAAAGGCTACATGGGGGACCTTTATCTTTGTGTACGTGTGTACGTGTGTCGGCGTCTGTGTTGTGTGTATGTCCACGCGTACGATTGTGCCGTTCCGGCTTTGATTAGGTAGGTGCTCGCTAACAGCACTTGCTCCAACAGTCTGTTGAGGCTATAACGGGGGATCTTTGTCGTTTTTGTAGTTTGTATAATTGTGTATCCTCTGCGTGATTTGTAAACGCACGTGCGTGCTGTGTGTATGCGCGTGTGCGTGTGTGCGCCTTCCTACTACACCACATAGGTGCTTGCGAACAGCACTTGTCCCAACAGTCTGATCAAGGCTACCGGGGGGTATTTATGTATATAATGTATTATGCTATGTGCTTGTGTGTGCGTGTGTGTAAGCGCGTGTGTTTATGAGTGGGGAACGGCGGAGCAGCGGGTCGAGCCCGGCGACTGAAGTTCGATCCCTGCTCACGGTCAATACGCAGTGACGAATATTTGAACCAGTCGTGGGCAGTAGAAACTGGGGAGACAAAGGGGGCCGGGCGTGGGTGCTAGGACACCCACCAACCACCCCTCGTGTGTCGTTCCGGCCTTCATAGGTGCTCGCGAACAGCACTTGCCCCTACAATCTGCTACAGGCTACACGGGGGGCATTTGTCTGTATCTGTGTGTGTGTCTCTGTGTCTGTCTGTCTGTCTGCGTGTCTCTGTCTGTGTGTCTATGTGTGTGTGTCTGTGTGTGTGTCTGTGTGTGTGTGTCTGTCTCTGTCTGTGTGTATGTCTCTCTGTGTGTGTGTCTCTGTCTGTGTGTGTGTGTCTGTGTGTCTCTGTCTGTGTGTGTGTGTTTCTGTCTGTCTGTGTGTGTGTCTGTCTATGTGTGTCTGTCTGTGTCTCTGTGTGTGGGCCCTTGAAGTCAAACTTAAGTCTGCGGGTATCGCTTACGGCACGCAATCTGCACCACGCACACCACAAAGATCCCCCATATAGCCTTCGACAGACTGTCGGGGCAAGTGCTGCTGTTAACGAGCACCCCGGCCGCCTTTGTCTTCCCCAGTGCGGATGTTTACACATCGCACCAGGTACTCATTTGAGGCTGAGTCGACCTAGGGGATGCCCAGGACCGGTTCAGATAATCGTCACTCGGTGTTGGCGGTGAGCGGGAATCGAACCCGGGTAGCCAGGTTCGTAGCGCAGCGCGATAACCCCACACACACACCGCACACACCGACGCACACACACCCCATGCCGTCCACGTGTACAGCTCTTTGTAAATCCACTGCTGGATGAAAGCCTCCCACAAACAGTCACCATCTCAATAGTAAACGAATCCACCTACACACACACGCTGATTGCATCACTCCACTCTGTGTGTGTGTGCGAGTGGTCGTTTTGGGGGTGCGGTGGTAGGGGGGATGGTAGTGGGGGGGGTGGTGGGGGGGGTGGTGGGGGCGGTGGTGGTGGTGGGGGGTACCAGCCCCTCGCACCCGTCCAGAGAAGCCCCCCCCCAGCCCCCCGTTGGCCACCGCGTGGTGGCTGCACGCGCACGCCACGAGCTGAGTGAGTGTCAGCCTCCACCACCATCACCACCACCACCACCATCACCACCACCACCACCACCACCATCACCACCACCATCATCACCATCACCACCACCACCACCATCACCATCACCACCACCACCATCACCATCACCACCACCACCACCATCACCACCACCACCATCACCACCATCACCATCACCACCACCATCATCCACCATCACCACCATCACCACCACCATCACCACCACCACCATCACCACCACCATCACCACCACCATCACCACCATCACCACCATCACCATCACCACCATCACCACCACCATCACCATCACCACCATCACCACCACCATCACCACCATCACCACCATCACCACCATCACCATCACCACCATCACCACCACCATCACCACCACCATCACCACTACCATCACCACCACGGCGATGCCCACCATCAAACCACCGCCGTGGCTCGGTGGTGAGCAACTTCGCGCCACGGCCTCAAAGTACACCTAGCCTGGCACAGAGTGCGGTGTTGTTGTTGTTGGTTCGTGGTGGTGGTGCGCGATTTGGTGGTTGCCCAGAGTCGTGGCGCCGAGAGCCACCACCGTAGTCTGTGAGTCTCTCCCCCGCCACCACCCACCACCCCCCCACAACCCCCATCACCCCCACCGCGGCGATTACGCGTGGACGACGTTCCGAGTCAGAGCCCGGGGCCAGGGTGAAACAGGGTGAGACAGGGTTCACGCGTCATTAGTCACGATGTGCGGCGCGCAGGGCGGAACAGCAAACATCTCTCGCTCCACCCTCCCCCGCCCGCCCGACACCACCGTCATCGCATATTCACCAACTCGTCCTGAGAAAAGTGGTGAAGTATGAATTGTGATTTAAAGCTTTCGTGACTGCAGGGATTCATATTCTTGGTTCTTTCGCTAAAGTCACGTAGAAGGAAAATAATAAAGTAATAAAAATATAAAACAATAAAAATTCTCACGACGTTTCGACTGCAACACAAGCAATCGTCATCAGGTGTGAAATCCACAGCAAGAAAATTAGAATTTTTTTTTACCGAAAGAACCAAGAATATGGTGAAGTATGGTCAAATAATATTGACGACCCACGGGGGGGGATAGCTGCCGTCGGCGGGACCCCTCGGCTAAGTAAGAAGTGAGCTCTGACACGGTTGCTACGTTTCGGGCGCAGTGGAGTTCACCGTTGTTGTCTGTTGTTGTTGTTGTTTAAAGGTCCTCCTCCTCATCCAGCAGTGGATTGGCTGTGCGTGCAACAGGTAGGGACGCAAGGAAACTCCTTTAAATCGCTTCTGTTGCCAAACCACCCATTGATCGAATTGGCGAAAGTTTCCAAAAGGCACGACGCTCGCGCAAACACGAGACATGAGACTCAGCGAGCGCTTAAATATTAAACAATGACACTGGTCAACACACTTTGTCTGGCATAAGGTATTCCAATGGTTTTAATGTAATTTTGGGGTGCTGATTTCAAATCTGGCATCAGTTTTTGTCTATCACATCAGGTTTTTGAGATATCAAATATTGCATATTCAATAAAAACTGCGGAAGAAAAATATTAACTAAATGTGGATATCTACATAAAATGATATTATAAACGCACTATCCTAAAAATACAGCACCTGGATTATCTACCATAAAATGATATTATAAACGCACTATCCTAAAAATACAGCACCGCATTTTAACACTAAAGCAGTCACTGACTCGCAACAACTTGTAAAATCAATGGAAATGGGGTATGCCGATAGCATAAAAATGAGATGTATAGAGCAAATCTGAGATCAGATTTGGAATCGGCACCCCGAAATTAGTCTAAAACAGCTGCAAAAGTCCAGGCCAGGAAAAACATTGTTGACCAGTGCAATAATATCATAATTATTGTATTTGAGAGATGAGAGACACGATGAGCCACGCAGCAGAGGCCGAGGGGAACGTTCCGACCCCCCCCCCTGACTGGACATCCGTGAAACAAAAGAGCTTTCTAGCTCTTCGGATTCCCCATTGCGGTACAAATAAAGATGCTGCTTCTGGCGGCAAGGGACGCAGAGGGAGAAGATGCGACAACAGCGGCGGGAAAGGATTACGGAGCTCGGAGGCCGCGAATGGACAGGAGCGACCGGGCAGAAGGCGAATGTCTGGAGATGAACTGAGACGAAACCATTGATCTTGTTACCAGGCAAGGCCACACGGAGCTCGCGTGTTCAGCTCTTTTGGCACAAGCCACCTGACAAATGGCAGCTCTACCAAGTGGCTCGTCGTCATCATCGTCATCGTGGTTATCATCATCGTCGTCGTCGTCATCGTCACGTGGAGAATGTATAGCGGCCAAACAATCTCAACTGGGAGATGAGGGACACAGGGGTGGGGGTGGTGCTGGGGGTGGATGAGGTGGAGGTGGTGGACGAGGTGGAGGGGGTGGAGGAGGTGGAGGGGGTGGAGGAGGTGGAGGGGGTGGAGGAGGTGGAGTGGGTGGAGGGGGTGGACCATGTGGAGGGGGTGGACGAGGTGGAGGGGGTGGACGAGGTGGACGAGGTGGAGGGGGTGGAGGGGGTGATCTCAGCAGTGGGGAGTTAAAGACTGACAACAAAAACGACTACACAAAAAGCAACAACAACATGATTATATTCACCATCGTATTTACAAACAACCGCCACCCCGTGTGTTTGTACGGGGTGGTGTGTGTTTGTGGGTGTGTGTGTGTGGGTGTGTGCGTTGTGTGTGTGGGTGTGTGTGTGTAGCGGTTAGCGCGCTGCGCTATGAACCTGGCGACCCGGGTTCGATTCCCGCTCACGGTCAACACCAGTGACGATTATCTGAACCGGTACTGGGCCTCCCCTAGGTCGACTCAGCCTCAAATGAGTACCTGGTGCGATGTGTGAACATTGCCACTGGGGAGACAAAGGCGGCCGGGCGTGGTGTTAGCTACCCACCCCCTCGTGTGCCGTGCTGGCCTTCATAGGTGCTCGCTAACAGCACTTTCCCCTACAGTCTGTTAAGGCTATATGGGGGATCTTTGTGTGTGTGTGGGTGTCTGTGGGTCTTCACGTCTTGCGTTCCCCGCGCGCGACGGAACCGAACTAAATCTTCCCGATCTTTGCCCTCTCTTCGTCTTGTTCCGCTGTTGCGCCGTTCGCTAAAGACGTCGCACGCGGAGAAGCGGCGAGCTTATGCAGATTCGCGTCTTAAGAACCGCACTCACGCACGCGCATGCACGCGCACGCACTCACGCACGCGCACGCACTCACGCACGCGCATGCACGCGCACGCACTCACGCACGCGCGCGCGCGCACGCACACACGCACACGCACGCACGCACGCGCACTTAAAACGTCACTTACATTGCTAGGTAACTAAAGCCCTTAGCGTGGCGGTGAGTCAATGTTGAATTCGGTAACATTTGAAAGATATTCATGTTTAAAAAAATATAGATATATAATAACGAGTTTGTATTGTATTAGTTTGTATCTGCATACATGCGGACAGTAAATTCTTGCGTGCGTAGCGCTGTCTGCATGAGTAACGCAACTCGCTTATGCCGAACTTATTGTAAATGGAGTCGATTTAACATTTAAATCGAGGTATTTTTTTTTAAACATTAAAATCTTAGTGTTGGATATTTACGATGATATGCTACCCGATAACACGCATTAGTTAACAACACATCAAGTGCATGCCTATTACATGACACACGCATACAAGCGTCCCGCACCTCCGATTAGCACGGTTTTGCTACGTACGGTGCGAAAGAAATTCAAAGTGCTCTGCCATGCGTCATGACACGGCATGGGGTAGCCTTCATCCAGCAGTGGATAGACACAATTGGGGTTGTGAACAATCGTTAACATTGCACTATCTTGCTTTGACGTGTTGCTTGCTTATGATTCTGAATCTCGTTCAATGAGTCTTCCCCACCATGTTGCTGTACTGCCCCTGAACGGTTTAAATGTTATTATGGGTAGAGACATTCGTTCAGAAATTTACAAAAAATTACATTATAATTAAATACATCTCATTAATTGATAATTGATTACTGGTATCGATTCATTGATTGCCCTTGACGCAAACTAAGTTTTTTTATTTTTCTTCTTTCGTTTAAATCGCACGATCGTTTCGGGCGCACGGTGCTAACCACTGCACCACCGCTCCACCCTGTTTACAATTATATTTTATATTCAATTGTAAGAGATCGATATTCAAATAGCTGTTAGGGTTTATACGTTAAAACCTCAGTGGGCTTCACCTGGCAAGATGAAGTATATTCTAGTGTAGTTGTATTTGTATATTTCTAAGTGATTTATTTACCTTTCATATATCTTGCACTGCTATCGTGTTTATGTTATTGTTTGTAACGTTATAACCCTGTGCCCCTACTGGAACATCCGTGGGGGGGGGGGGGGGGGGAAGCTTCATCGCTCATCGGATTCCTCCAGCATAAATAAATATTCTAATTCTGACATCACCACCCGTAAGCGTGACCGTTCAATTATACTGGTCAACAAAAAAAAACATGTTTTTCTGGCCTGGACTTTTGCAGCTGTTCTAGACTAATTTCAGGGTGCTGATTCAAAATCTGATCTCAGATTTGCTCTATCACATCATTTTTATGCTATCGGCATACCCAATTTTCATTGATTTTACACGAAATTAACTCTGTCACTTATGATTGCAAGTTGTTGCGAGTCAGTGACTGCTTTAGTGTTAAAATATGGTGCTGTATTTTTAGGATAGTGCGTTTATTATATCATTTTATGTAGATATCCACATTTATTTAATATTTTTCTTCCGCAGTTTTTATTGAATATGCAATATTTGATATCTCAAAAACCTGATGTGATAGACAAAAACTGATGCCAGATTTGGAATCAGCACCCCAAAATTACCTTAAAACCGTTGGAAAACCTTATGCCAGAAAAAGTGTATTGACCAGTGAATTATCTAACACGTGGGAATAAAATGGCTTTACAATGTTAAATCGATGGGACAATTAATTGATTATTCATTGGACAGCGCGATTCACTCTGAATCGGGCGACACGAGTTTATGATTCCCACCCACGGCTAACATCAGTGGCGAGCGATCTTGAACCCGTCATGCATGCGACCCTCTCTCCCCGGTTCACCAAACCCGCAGCGACCAGCGTGGGGAAGTATGGTCAAGCGGCGTGCGAAGGGCCTTGAATGATAGATTCATGAACTAATTCGTTGAAGACGCTTTACTGGTAAGCAATTGTAAATTAGTTTACCTTATCCATTTATTATTTATGTCCGATGTGCTTTCGTGGTACAACATTTTTACGAATCACGTTCACGCTAATTATACCTACCACATAGATCCACATTATACTCTAGATGAAATAAGACCGACCGAATACACCAAAATTTGCAATAATTTACAAGCATTTATTCGCGTGTACTGACCAAGTCACCCTCCTGTACACGTGGCCGTGTACACAAACACACGCCGCGAACAACAGCCCTTCATCTATCCACTGCTGGATGAAGGCCTTCTCGTGTGAATGTATAGACGAGTTATCATTTCGTCGTGTCAGTATTAAATGGACAGCACATCGCTCTTGATGCGCCAAGTAACATTGACGACAGCGTTGCGGCATTTATACTGAGGATGAACGATATACAGTACGGTATATATACTTGACACACTTCTCAAAACTTTGTACAGGGGCAAGCCTTCCCACCAAAGACAAAGGTCCCCCGTGTAGCCTTTACATACTGTGTGGGGGCAAGTGCTGTTTGCGTGCAACTATTTAAAGGCGACACAGCGCACGACGGGGTAGGTGACCAGCAGCACCACGGCTCGGCCGCCTTTGTCTCCCCCAGTGGCGATGCTTACACACCGCACCAAGTACTCGTTTGAGGCCGAGTCGACCTAGACGGAGGCCCAGGACCGGGTTCAAATATTCGCCACTGTTATTGGCCACGAGCGTAGCGAAGTTGCGCATCGCTTAGAAACCGCTACGGCGGCATACACAGCCCAAGTCTCGGTCATCATCATCACCACCACCACCACTAACGTCACACACCCTGTCACTCGCACACGTGCTATCCTTCACCCATAAGTGTGCGCACACTGCTGGCTTTAACCTCCTACAATCACTAACCCATTCCGATCAATGGCACTCACAAACAGTACTGGTCATGCATTGCCAGGTTAAGAGTTAGCATGGCATACGGGCTGTGTAGAAGTCTGCTATTTTCATTGACACACATATACATCGGCCAGACTCACGTATAGCGAAAACCCTAATTCAGTACACGAGTATTGTGTGCTTGTGCTACTATGGCATAGATGCTAAACAATACAGTATAGTACACATAAGCAGATAATACAATATGTATACCTCCCTTAACTTACATATCTGCCCCAACACGTAACAGACACCGTCTCTCGATATTCTTTACACATCCCAATTGGATGGTTCAATAACAAAACACAAAAACCCTCTGGACCGGTCTCAAACGCTCCGCGTGTCACCAGCAGCCCGGCTTGCTCTGACCCGAACCAGACGTTCATGGGCCAAGGGAAACTCCTCTGGTTTACACATATAGATATGGGCCCGTATGTGCGTATACATTTCCGATGGCGTGCTTGTATGTGCAGTAGGTATGTATGTTGAACTTCTTTCGCACCGTACGTAGCCAACATGCGCTCGTCTGGAGGTGCGCGATACCTCGTGGGTCGATCAGAGGTCGCAACCGGGTACCCGATACCCGTACCCTACCCGATACCCGGCTACCCGTACCGGGCCGGGTATCGGGTACGGGTACGGGTACACGTTTGCGACCCTGGTGCGGCCGGGTACGGGTAAGGAATCAAAACCCGTTTGCGACCTCTGGGGTCGATGTGGTTGTGGTGCCACGTGGGTCAATGTGGTTGTGGTTGTGGTGCCTCGTGGGTCAATGTGGTTGTGGTTCCACGTGTTTGATGTTCAGACCCAGACTCGGTTCGACGCTCGCTCGCAAATAGCTCGAGGGCGCGTGACAGCAGAGCGAGGTGTGAGATACACAGAGATCCATCGCCCCGTGTAGCCTTAGCAGACTGTTGGGGCAAGTGCCGCTAACGAGCAGCAACCTGTGACGGCCGGCACGACACGCGAGGGGGTGGTGGTGGGTGGCCAACACCACGCCCGGCCGCCTTTGTCTCCCCCCCCCCGTGGCGATGTTTACACACCGCACCAAGGTACTAATTTGAGGCTGAGTCGACCTAGGGAGAGGCCCAGGACCGGTTTAGATAATCGTCATCGGTGTTGGTGGCCGTGAGCGGGGAATCGAACCCGGGTCGCCAGGTTCGTAGCGCAGCGCTCTAAACCGCTACACTACCGCTCCCCCACCCACACACAGACAGACACACACTGACACACACCAACACACACACTGACACACACCAACACACACGCGCACACCAACACACACGCGCACACACCGCACACACTAACACACACACACCGCGCACACCAACACACACGCGCACACACCGCACACACAACACGATTCCACTCTCGCAAACATCCGAAAATAAAACGCGTCGAGTTGCACGGACAGGCAAAGAGGTGACACGCGTCTCTGTAACTACCAAGTTAAGTTACAGCCACTCCACCCCCCCCCCCCCCCATTGTTAATCCACTGCTAGATGAAGGCCTCCATGCCCACGCCCCGTCAATCATCGTGTGGAGGGAGGGTTGTGTGACGACCATACTTCACCCCGTATGCGCTAAGCGCTGGTCGCTGCTGTTAAGAGCGGTTAAAGCCACGACAATCGTCAAAAATACAAATCGCATGTGTGTGTGTGTGTGCGTGTGTGTGTGTGTACTGTGTGTGTGCGTGTGTGTGTGCGTGTGTGTGTACGCGTGATGTTTCAGCACTCAGCTACAAGTGGTAACATAGGCGGTGCGCGTATACGTTTGAATTATACATCAGACTAGTGACTGAATGCATGACATATATCTATATACATTACTTGAATGTATATATATATACATATTATGCAAATACGCCGCATGTAACACTTCCTAGAGTATCTATATCTCCGTTACACAACCACGTGTGAATACACGCGTGTTGGTGACAGGATGAAAGTTGTTTTTTACCGACCAATTTAAAAGATAAATGCACATCAGTTGTGCCACAACGCGCCAACTCCGTTATTAAACGCACGAATGTGTAGCCTCTGCAGTGTAAACTTGCAGATTGAGCTAACCGAATTAAATATATAGTATATACGATGACGTTAATGCCAAGTTATATTCCTGATTCTTACTTCACAGAAAAATAGGTCGTTTCGACGTTTCGGATGATTGGCCTTGTTTAAAAAATATATATCCCGAAGCTTACGCATATCGCTTACTAATTACATATATACATTGCAGTAATGATACATATACACTATCATATATATACAAAATCAAAAAACAAAGATCCTCCATATAACCTCAACAGACTGTTGGGACAAGTGCTGTTAGCGAGCACCTATGGGTGACCAGCACTACGCGCGGCCGCCTTTGTCTCCCCAGTGGCGATGTTTGCACGCCGCACCAGGTACTCATTTTAAGGCTGAGTCGACCTAGGGGAGGCCCATGACCGGTTCAGACAATCGTCATCGGTGTTGATGGCCGTGAGCTGGAATCGAACTGGGTTTTCACGGGGTTCATAACGCAGCGTGCAACCCACTACACTGCAGTTTATATAATCGCATACGGAAACAGGACATACATTACCGCATCTCCACAGGAAAGTGAGTTCATCACAGCAACGGATTCACAGCGAACGACGCAGGAGCCCCCCGATGGGTCGTGAGCATGAACATTTGGGGTCTCGGATTTAATTATCACCCCCCCCAAGCACCCGCGGCATCCGTAATTCCGTGACGGCGACAGCCCCGCTTTACGACGGCAACACCCCGATTTACGACGGAAACACCCCCGTTTTACGACGGTAACACCCCGATTTACGACGGTAACACCCCCGCTTTACGTCGGCGGATTCGTTCCTACGACGGCGCGTGAACGAAACGACGTCGATCAGAGGGCGATTTATTTACGGGGTGGGCGACGGAGGCGACGCGAACCAGCGTAGCGACGCTCACGAAGTGACGACGGATTTGCGAAACGTCGTAAGAGGGGGAAGACGTACACGCGGGTATTGCTCTATACTGTACCATGCTACCCATCGATATTTAAACGACTAAACTATGCGTTGATTTGTAGTACACTGTACAATATAGCGGGGCAAAATGGACAATTCAGGGGTGGATGAGGGGGGGGGGGGTTGGAGGTCCTTCCTATCAAACTTCTGTGTCCACTAAAATATTGGGGTGATGTGCCCGTTTTTTGGGGCGAACCCAGGACCTCCTATGTACCAGGCGAGGTAGTAAACATCTCGCAGCCACCGTGGCTCTCACATAATAGTGAAGTGTGGTCACGGGGAGATCCTCATCCAAATTACCCGCACCTCCGAGTAGCACGGTTGGCTACGTGCGGTACGAAAAGAAGTCCCAAATGTACAGATTATTGGGCTAACACGTAGCAGGCTTTCGCGACCAATATCATCCATAATAGTTTCTTGGGTTAGATCGCGTAAATATATGAATGTGTCGTTAAAACCCGCCACCACCCGACACAGCCAACTAGTGAGGTTTGTCACGTAAACAGAACATGCCATTTCGTCACTAGTACAGCACTAGCGTGTAGTGTAGTGTATAGTGTAGTGTATAATAGGGTATAGTGTAGTGTATAGTAGTGTATAGTGTAGTGTATAGCAGTGTATAGTGTAGTGTAGTGTAGTGTAGTGTATAGTGTAGTGTATAGTGTAGTGTATAGTGTAGTGTATAGTGTAGTATACTAGTACAGCACTAGTGTATAGTAGTGTAGTGTATAGTGTAGTATACTAGTACAGCAACACCGGTGTGTTGGAGAGCCAGGCCACAACATTTACAATCTGCAACAACAAGAAGAAAGCCCCCCTCTAGTACAGATTAATTATGAAAATCGTGCCGAGTCAGGGGCCAGTCACTTAGTCGTCAGCTGTGTGGACAGAGGAGCCCTGAGGGCAACTGGCGAGGCCGGTCAGAGGTCACTCGTGGACAACTGCGGCTCGGTCCTGTCGCTGACCACATCCCTAGAGTGGAGGGGAGGGGGCCGGGGGGAGGGAGGCGGGAGGGGGTCACGTTGACCCTCCAGGTGTCAAGGTGAGTCGCACCAGCTTGGTAAAGCATGGCTCGAGCAACCCCACGTGACCAACACCACGCCGTGAACAGGCGACCATGCAGCAGTGGATTTGCAAAGAGCTGTCGATTGATTGTGATTATTGTGCTACGCTTTTAATATCTCGATCGATTGATCTATCTTCTTGGTTCTTTCGGTAAAGTCACATAGAATAGAAATAATAAAATAATAAAAATAAAACATAATAAAGTAATTCTCACGACGTTTCGGCCACAACGCAAGGAGCCGTCCTCAGGTGAAGAACAGGTTTGTCGGGAAGACAGTGTCTACGTGACTTTACCGAAAGAACCAAGAAGATGAATCCCTGCAGTCACGAAAGCTTTAAATCGATTGATCTATGTCTGATTCTAATGATATTCGCGTCGCTATCGCTAAACAGCTGTTCGCTTCGCAGGGGATTAAATCGCTTCTCTCCCCCCTCCCCAATGCCTCGTTTGTGGTTAGGGCGGTTTAGAGACTCGTATCAGAGCCCGGCTGCCTCGTGCAGGAACACGCGTGCGAAGTTCTCCGTCTAATATTGTTGTTATTATTATTTTTCCTATCTACGTGGCATTACCGAAAGACCCAAAGAATATGGATTCATTGCAGTCACGAAATGCTTCAAGTCAAGATGTATCAGTCTAGCGTACCGGCTGATCCATCCGCACACACCCCAGTGATGTACCCTGCACACCACTCACCCCCAAACCGGTGTTGAGATTGTTGGGAAACGTGTGTGAACAGGGGGCTTTGCGACAACAACGTTGCGCCGTTTTCTCCATAAGCTCCCCTTGTTTAGTACTAGCGGTAAGTAACCGGCGTTGCCCGGGCGAAAAAGGCAGACACACACACGTGGACTTACACACAGACATCGACCCACACACATAGAAACACATCGACTTAGACGCACACACACACATATGGTTAAACCCATAAGCTCCCCTTATTTTGTATCACTGGTGGTGATGGTGGAGAGGTGTCTATAAATGGATCACCCCGTACCTAATTCCGTTTGTCGTGTCCGGTATGCGTCGTTTGAGAGATGATAACGATGGTGGTGGTGATGGTGGCGGCGTGATGTGATTTGTAACGGTATATATATGTAAACAACCTTACTATTCGAGATCATCGATACAATCAACCGTCGTTATCATCACCGTCGTCGTTATGATCACGATCAGCAATCGGTGAAGATTGCCCGTTCTCTATAATCCCGCACCTCCGATAAGCACTGTTGGCTACGTACGGTGCGAGAGAAGTTCAACACACACGCGCGCACGCGGATCGCGAATCTGTATTTGCGTTTTGTTTTGCGTAAGTAAGATTGGTCCCCACCTGCGGTATCGGGTATTCATCTTCAATTTCCAATCAGTCGTGGCTGACAATTGGTAAGCAATGCAACGCACTTCACTCTCACACCCGTAGTATGTACGCTGAACTTATTTCGCGCAGTACGCGTTAGCCGAGATCGGTGCGTACGGTGCGAAAGAAGTCGTGTTATTGTTGTTGTGCTGCAGCGGTGCGCTTGCTAAACCACACGACAATCAATGTGATGGTGGTGGTGATGGTGATGATGATGGTGGTGATAATGGTGGTGATGGCGATGGTGTTGATTTACAACATTGCGGGCTGGAGCCGATTTTTTTATGAAAATGCTGTAGGGAGGTCCTGTGATAGTGAACTCACCAACCGGTCCGGTCTGGTAAGCAGCACAGTTAGATGAGAGGGCAGAGGTAGGAGAGCGCGTAGGGGGGGGATTGCGAGTGGAGTGAGATGAGAGGGGAGAGGTAAGGGAACGCGTGGAAGGGATTGCGAGTCGAGTGAGATGAGAGGGGAGCTGTATGAGGACGTGCGGAGAGTCGAAATGACAGATACATTTCGTACATAGACTCGTCGGTAAATGCTGACGATGACGACCCTGACGATACTCTTAGTTATTTCGGTAAAGTCACGTAGGAAAAAATGATATAAAAAATAATTTCATTTTTTTAATTCATTTTTTACCTACGTGACTTTACCGAAAGAACTAAGAGTATGAATCCTTGCAGTCACGAAAGCTTCAAATCTAGGACCCTGATGATGATGATGACGATGACCATCACGACGATGATGACTCTGCTGATGGCGGCGATGACCCCACGTACCGTAGCTCGGCGAAGGCGCTGTTGATGCTCAATGTCCTCCGCCGTTCCTTGCGATTCGCGGTTCCTCGCCGCTTCACGGGCGGGCAGTACGGGACCCGCGGCCTGCAGCAGCGACGGCCTCCCCTCCCTCCTGTTGCAGAAGCGCCTCCCCGTGCTGCTGCTGCTGCTGCTGCGGATGCTGCTGCGGGTGCTGATGATGCTGGTGCTGTTCATGATGATGCTGCTGCTGCTGATGGTGGTGGTGGTGATGATGATGGTGTTGGCTGTCCAAGTCTGGCCGCTCAGGGCTTGAGCCGTACACGCAGCTGTGCGTCGTCACGGCCGTGCGCTGCTGCTGCTGCTGCTGCGCGATTCGTGAATGTTGCTGCTGCTGCTGCGTCAACTGCTGCAGCTGCTGCTGTTGCTGCTGCTGCTGCTGCAACTGCTGCAGGACAGCAGGCGGTCCCGACGAGTACTCGGCGCCTCCACCGCCGCCTGGGTGGCCGAGAATCCACGAGTGCAGGTAGGAGGGCGCGGGGAGCGGGGGCGACGGTGGGTGTCCCTGCAGAGCGAGGCGAGCCGCGGGCGCGAAGCCTCCGTACATCGCCTCGTGCGGCAGCACAGACGCCGGCTGCGAGAAGCCGCCAGCGACGCTCATCGCGAGAAGCGGGAACGGCGGAGGATGATTGTAGCGGCTCTTGTTGTTGTTGCTGTTGTTGTTGCTGTTGTTGTTATTGATGTTGCGGCACGTGTCTAGTGTTCGTACGAGCGCCTCGCGTGCGTCAACCCACCCGTGGTTCGTCGGATCGCTCGGGACTTGTCAGACGTGCAGCAGTAGTAGCAGCAGTAGCGGTGGTGGAAGTAGCGGCGAGGATGACGACGACAATGATGATGATGACGCTGCTGCTGCTGCTGATGGCGACGATGATACAACTATGAGCGAAGAAAGGCCCATGTTTAACAGCAGACGCGCAAAGCAACTGCGCTCGTGGGTTACTTGACACGTGCGGTGGCGGCGGTGGTGGCTGTCACGGCCCTCGTCGATTCGCGTGGCGCCGTTGGAGGGAAGCGCACGAGGGGGGTCGAGGCGGACGTGGAGTCGTGGCAAGTCGCAGGGGAAAACTTCGGCGCGCTCGGGGCCGAGTCGCTTGAGGTTCGCTCGTCTCAGACCGACGCCGGGAAAGTTTCTCGTCGTCGTTTCTCTCTCGGTGGATTTACCGTAAATTTTTTAATGAAAAATAGTTTTTTTACTTTTTTACTTTTTTGCCCAAAGCGAGAGTTGTCGACCGGGGACCTCTCGAGCAACTCGAGCGAGAGAACGCACGTCCGCGTGCGGTGGAGTTTGAAGGGTTACGAAAGAGATGGTGTCGAGGAGCCTCCTCCGCTCGCCCGGTGATGACGACGACGACGATGATGATCTGCTTCTTGCACGCGACTCTGCAATTGCGCAAAGGGCTCTCTCTCGTTTTCTCTCTCTCTCTCAACCGCGCCTCTGATTCACGTCTCACCCCACCTCCTCCCTCGACATTAATCGGACGCGCTAGCAGCTAGCTGCAGCGGTGGCATCATTATCAGTGGTGTGTTCTATTTACTGGCGTCGAAATCACTCCGTTCAATTTTGAACTCGGATGCAAATAGGATGGAGGATCGGTCAGTACGGGGTTTGAGGATGATTGTGGGTGGGGGGGGGTTGAGAGCGGGAGGGGAGGCGGTGTGGGCTGGGAGAGGAGGCAGGCTGGGAAGGAATATGTATACTGTATACAAATAGAAAATTTAAAAATTCTGGCGAGATTCCCAAGAGTTGTGTGGACGCTTAGAATTCCAACGCAGGCTTGGCTCGATGGTCAAGAGTAATCTCTCTCTCTCTCTGTCTCTGTCTCTCTCATCCGGAACGCCTCCAACACTCTTCTCTGCGTCCCTCCCGCGCCGGCCAACTCCCTCGCACGTTGCTCCGATATTTTCGCAATTTCGTCGTCTCCCTCGCCTCGAAGTTCCCGTTGGATTCGAGACCCTGGCTTCGGCTAACAACAACGACAAAAAATCTAAGAAATAAATTATTTTAAACAAGAAAAAAAATACACACAGGGAGAAGGGAGAGGGTGAGAGAGAGACTTCGTTACAAGCTCAGAAAGCGAGATGCGTGAAGAACGGAGCAGAATTTTCAGAGCGATCTCGGGCCCAATTTTTTTTTCGGGGAAGCCAAAAAAAAGTCGCTTCCCCCTACGGCGTCGGAACGCCTACTCGGCCGGCCTGGTCGTGCCCAGGGCCCCTATATCGGGGGTCCCTGATCCCTCCCGCCCCGGGGCCCCCACGTCCCCGCCAATCCGTGCCGAGCTCTCTGCTCCGGTGACCACGCGAGTCGGTCTCGGCGTGCGCGGCTCGGGCTCCTATCATTGGACGACGCGGCGGAGAGGGCGGGGAGGGTGGTGATGCTGGAGGGTGGCTTACCCCCCCACACACACCCCACGCTCACCACCCCCCACCACCACCACCCCTCGCTATCCAAACCCTGCCGGCCCTGTCACCCGTCCTCATCCCCTCCACCACCACCGCCGCCGTGCCGCGCGCGGAGCCGCTGGCTCCATCCTCGGCGTTGCGCGTGAAGCGGACTGCGCAGTCGCCAGCCTGCAGTGTCGCAGGTGGGACTCAAGCGACGACGACGACGATGATGGTGGTGGTGGTGGTCATCCTCATTAACTATCGTCAATCCACTGCTGGATGGAACCCTACCCAACCCACCCCCCACCCCCCAAGCTGTTGCCATCGCTCACGGTTCTGCGATTACAATGATGATCACAGTCTTAGCCATAGAGAGACTTGGCCATAGCGAGACTTGGTCATAGCGAGACTTGGCCATAGCGAGACTTAGCCATAGATAGACTTAGACATGCCTAGTTTTAGCCATGCCGAGTACCGTAGCCATACTAAGACTTAGCCATAGCAAGTCTGCACTACACCGAAACTTGACACTATTTTTGAAGAATGGTCCTGCTGCATATCGTACGTTTTGATACGTTGATCTCTTTTTTCTTCCTCCAAACGCGAGTGTTATGATTGATATATTCGTCCATTTGCTTCTAATTAAGTAATTTGGTTTCACGTTGGATTAAACCGGAGTACCAACCTGAAACCCCACGACGCATTCGAGAAGGACACCTGGTCCAAAAAAACTCCGCACGATTTTTTTAAATATTTCTTTTCCGGCCGTATCCCCAGTCCAGCAAGTGTCAATGGATGATACCGGAAACAAATCCATCGGTTACATCGCTTCATCCATTTTCTATCCACTGCTGCTGCTGCTACTGTGTGTGTGTCTGTGTGTGTCTTTGGTCAATGCGGCAGTGCCAGGGTGGGTACGGCGAACCTTTCACGCGTCGCTCTCCACTAACAGCACCCGTTGCGTCCGTTCATCGAACTCATCCCCCCTTTAAAAACAACAACAACGCCCTCCGTGTACACCCACAGAAGGAGTCTCAAGACTCGTACTCAAGAGGGGAGGGGGTGGTGCCTGGCTCCCGACACGTTAGCAACATTCCGTTCGTGCATCGCGCGGCGAGAACACAAATACGGAGCGGCGAGCGAAGAAAATCCATCGGAGCAACACCATCGCTCAGAGCTCCGCGGCAGAATAAACGATTCAGGGATTCCGCGATGCCGCCTGTCTCGCTCTCGTCAGACCGATTCCTGTGGTCGGTGATGGGCGCACGAACCCGCGATGGATGGCGTCTGAATCGGGCTCGGCTCTCCCCTTGGTCCGCTCGGCCTGAACGTCGACGGCTGTGCGCCAACGTGAGTCGGCGAGGGGTGACGAGGTGCCGCGGGTCTGTTCCCAAACCCTCGTCGTCGTCCGTGCCCAAACTCCGCCGGTATTAATAGGCGCTCGCAAACATTTGCTTACCCTCGCAGCCTGTAAGGATGATGATGACGATTATTATTATAGGAGAGATGCTGTGTCTTCATGCGTGGTGCTATGTATGTCCTTGTGTTTGTTATTGTTGATGATGATGTCACTTCCAAGTGGCCATGACATCTGTAAAAAAACGAACTTCATAGCTCATCGGATTTCTCTACTATAACTAAATATTCAGATGATGTATATGTATACTGTATAGAATACATTTGTTTGTATATATTCCTCTTGGTAATGGAGTTAAAGAATGACGGACACACACACGCGTATCTAACGTCATCAATAGTTGAATTATGATCATTTTGCTGGTGATGGTAATAACAATTACGAAGTTGATTATTTACAAACATGCCATTCAACCCAGCTGTCAATAGGAGTCTCTCTCGAGCAATTAACGCCAACAAGTTGCGTGTGTGTTGAACTTCTTTCGCACCATACATAGCCAACCGTGCGAATCGGAGGTGCTAAACGATTATTAGTGTTATTGCCGCTCTTCAGATTAGCTACGCAAATGAAATAATCTCGCATTTTATAAAAAATTTAGTTTTTTTCCCCCACTGATTTTCATTTCTGGTGAATCGCTCTTCCTTTACACTGAATTCAGTCTCGAGTCATCAGCGGAATGACTGACACACACAGTTTGTACGAGTCCAATATTCGCATGATACTCGTATTATGCTCTACTTGCAAATCAATAAGGAGGAACACATTTAAATTCATGCCTTCTTGGACGCTCGCCTCGACTCAAATAGGCAAATTTTTCTGAGTAGGACTGCATTATGATGTTACGGGCTCATTTGCGTAACACCTCGTGTGAGAGTGTGTGTGCATTGGAGCGGTCCTGGGCCTCCCCTAGGTCGACTCAGCCTCAAATGAGTACCTCGTGCGGTGTGTAAACATCGCCACTAGGGAGATAAAGGGCGGCCGGGCGTGGTGCTGGCCACCCACCCCCTCGTGTGCCGTGCTGGCCTTCATAGGTGCTCAATAACAGCACTTGCCCCAACAGTCTGTTAAGGCTATACGGGGGTCGTTGTCTGTATATTTGTTTAATACACACACGCACACGGACACACATACAGAACACACGCTTACACACACACACACGTGGCACTGATAATATAGACAAAGATAACCCGTATAGCCTAAACAAACTTTTAGGGCAAGTGCTGTTACCGAGAACCGATAAAGGCCGGCACGGCACGCGAGGTCGACTCAGCCTAAACATCACCACTGGGGAGACAAAGGCGGCCGGGCGTGGTGGTGCTGCCCTACCCACCACCAGTCTGTTGAAGGCCACACGGGGGATCTTTGTCTTTGTGTGCCAGCGGTGGTTCAGTGGGCCTTCGTAGGTGTTCGCCAGCAGCACTTGCCCCCGAAAGATTGTTAATGCCATACGGGGGAGCTTTGTCTGTGTAGTTGTTAGCTTGCTGCGCTACGAACACAGTCAGTCACCTGACTTCGAGTCTCACCCACGGGCATCATCATCATCAGCGGCGGCGAGTATCTAAATCGGTCCTAGGTCTACCCCTGTAGCCCTACTAACTCGGCCTTAACTGACTTCCTGATGGTTGGATGTGAATATCAGCACTGGGGGGGGGGGGGGGGTGGGGGAGAGACAAAGGCGGCCGGGCGTGGTGCTGGTCACATCACCCACCTCGCGTGCCAGGCGGTTTTCACAATAGGTGCTCGCTGACAGCAGTCTCAACAAGCAGTCTTTTTCAAGGCTCTAGGCGAATCTTTGCCTGACGCGTATTTATATATATGTGTCTATATCTAAAACCTGGGTCACGCGAGGCGATCGTGCGCACACGCTCACCGTGGCTTGCGGTTTATCCGCTACGGTTCGCACAGCTTTGATGAGGCGTCAGATGCTCGGGCTCGTTGGCTGGCAGATATGCGGAACGGTGAAGTTACCTCTCTGGGCTGGAGAAACCACGCCACGTGTCACGCGCAACAACTGCCTTTGATCGCGGGAAGAGTTTCCCGAGCGCGTCTGCGCGTTTCGAGTGAGCGTGCCGATTTGTGTCCGTGCGTCTGTGTGTGGCGTGTATCCGGGGATCGGTGGCGCAGCGGTTAGCGCGCTGCACTACGAACCTGGCGACCCTGGTTCGATTCCCGCTCACGGCAAACACCAGTGACGATTATTTGAGCCGGTCCTGGGCCTCCCCTAGGTCGACTAAGCCTCAAATGAGTACCTGGTACGGTGTGTAAACATCGCCACTAGGGAGACAAAGGCGGTCGGGCGTGGTGCTGGCCACCCACCCCCTAGTGTACCGTTCCGGCCTTCATATGTGCTCGCTAACAGCACTTGCCCCAACAGTCTGTTAAGGCTATATGGGGATCTTTGTTCTTTGGTGAATCCGGGGAGCGGTGGCGCAGCGGTTAGCGCATTGCGCTACGAACCCGGCGACCCGCTCACGTGCACAACACCGGTGACGATTATCTGAGCTGGTCCTGGGCCTCGCCTAGGTCGACTCAGCCTCGAGCGAGTACCTGGTGCCGTGTGTAAACATCGCCACTGGGGAGACAAAGGCGGCCGGGCGTGGTACCTGACCACAACACCGCCGCGTGTGCCGTGTTGGCCTTAATAGGTGCTCGCAAACAACACTTGCCCCAAAAAGTTTGTAACGGCAATACGGGGGGAGATATTTGTCTTTTTTTTGTATGTATTAACATATGGTGCTTGCTAACAGCGCTTTCCCCAATCCTATTGGAGGCGACACGAGGTTAATTTTTCTGTGTATGTACGTGTGGTGCCGTTTCGGACGTAATAGGTGCTCGCTAACAGCAAGTGTCCCAACAGTCTGTGAAAGGCTGCAGTGGTCTATTGCGAATGTTCCTTTATACAACTACGTGTTGTGTTTCGATGCATGTGTGTTTGTATCGCTGCGTACGTGTGTATTATACGTCTGTGTTTGTGTGTGTGTAGGGAGCGGTAGTGCAGCGATTAGCGCTACGCTGCGCTATGAACCTGGCGACCTAAGATCGATACCCGCTCACGGCCAACACCAGTGACGATTATCTGAACCGGTTCTGGACCTCCCCTAGGTCGACTCAGCTTCAAATGAGTATACCTGGTGCGGTGTGTAAACATCGCCAGTGGGGGAGACAAAGGCGCTCGCTAACAGCACTTGCCCCAACAGTCTGTTGAGGCTATATGAGGGATCGTTGTACTTGCATAGGTAAGGAAACGGTGGCGCAGTGGTACGTCCAATTACGCTGAGAGCCTGCGACCTGAGGTCGATCCCCGACTACGGCTAACATCAGTGGCGAGTGAAGACTGAACCAGACCTTCAGCAATGAACACGAATAATACTAAGCACTATAATACTAAGAACAATAATTACTAAGAACAATTCAATCAACAGCTCTCTGCCTCAATCCAGTTTCACGAGATGAAGGCCTCCACAAAGCCACGTTGGCCGTGAGCCTTCCCGTAGGTAGACTCAGCCTTAAATGAGTAACCTGCCCGCCGGGTGTGTAAACAAACATCAGCGGCCGGGCGTGGCGCCTGCCTCGCCACACGACATTAAAAAACAATCGATACATCAATTCGTGGGGTAAATTGTCTGGGTAAACAAAATAATTTAGTTACCATTATCTTTGCACGTTGCCCGCCAGAGTGCTTAATGAGCTATTTGCCGGCAGGAAACCAACAATCTGACACCACGTAAGGCAGTCCTCGCTTAGCGCGACCGCACAAGAACGCCGCTTCGTTATAGCGCTCTTCGTCACGGAAGAACATTTTTTTGCAACAAAGAAAACTCCTAAACATTTACCGCATCATTATAACAGCAGTTGCTGCCAGTAGTGTGTGTATAATAAGCACAACAACAACGCCAAAACAAAACGATATTTTGTTAAGCTCCCAATTATCGCGTAATCGTGTAAGAGACATCCATCCGAACGTTAACAACGGATCTATGCGAGGCGCCTAAGCAGATGCTGCCACTAGTATCATGTATACACAGCGCGTCACGCGCGTTATATAGAGTTGCTTGTTAATTCGATTTATGTGTTTTTTTTAATATGTACACGCACACAGCGAAATCGTCACCAAGCGCAGTACGATACAGCGTATATACCAAAGAGGATTGCGTGCAGGACAGGGCACGTGTAGACAAAATAAATCATAGTTGTGCTGTACTTATCTATGCCCCCCCTCGCCCCCCGGTCGGAGCATTCTATGCACTGCTGACCAGCGCCGTGAAAGAATGGAGTGTCATCCGATGAAAACTGACGACCTCATCATCATCATCCAGCAGTGGATCGAGCAAAGGGCCACACGTGTACTCTGCATTCATGCGCTTCTGTGTGATTCAATGGCGTGTGCGTGTTTGTGTTTAATACACGTGTGCGTGCGTGTGTGATACGTATGTGTGGTAGGGGGGGGAGATCTGTAGTGCAGTGGTAGGCTCTTTGCTCAACGAAACCAGAGCCGATGTTCGATTCCCGCTCACGGCCAACACCGGTGACGAATATCTGAACCGGTCCTGGGCCTCCCCTAGGTCGACTCAGCCTCAAATGAGTACCACTGGGGTGACAAAGGCGGTCGGGCGTGGTGTTGGACACCCACCCCCTCGTGTGCCGTGTCCGGCATTCATAGGTGCTATTCGCTAGCAGCACTTGCCCCAACAGTCTGTTAAGGCTATACCGGGGATTTTTGTCTTTATCTTTGTTGATACACACCCACGCACGGACACATGTACAGAACACACGCTTACACACACGTGGCGCTGGTAACATAGCCAAAGATAACCCGTATAGCCTGCACAGACTGTTAGGGGCAAATGCTGTTAGCGAGTAGCATCTATGAAAGCTGGCACGGCACACGAGGGGGTGGGTGCCCAGCACCACGCCCAACCGCCTTTGTCTCCCCAGTGGCAATGTTTACACACATAGCACCGGGTACTAATTTGAGGCTGAGTCGACCTAGGGGGAGGCCCAGGACCGGTTCAGATAATCGTCGCTGGTGTTGGCCGTGAGCGGGAATCGAACTCGGGTGGCCAGGTTCGTAGCGCAGCGCGCTGACTGCTGCACCACCGCTCCCCCACATACATACACTCGCCACGTACAACATACACACAAAGGTCCCCCGTATAGCCTCAACAGACTGTTGGGGCAAGTGCTGTTAGCGAGTAGCACCTCTGAAGGGTGGCACGGCACACGCTAGGAGCGGGCGTCCAGCACCACGCCCGGCCGCCTTTGTCTCCCTAGTGGCGATGTTTTTGCACATCGCACCAGGTACTACGTTTGAGTCGTATAGTCTTAACGAACTTTTGGGCCATGTGCTGTGAGCGAGCACCTAAGACACAAACACATACGCGGACGCGCAAGCACATTCACAAACGCCGATTCACACACGCCGATTCACACACGCAGATTCACACACGCAGATTCACTCACGCACATTCACAAGCACATTCACACACGCACATTCACGCACGCAGATTCACACACGCAGATTCACTCACGCACATCAACACACGCAGATTCACTCACGCACATTCACACACGCAGATTCACCAACGCAGATTCACACACGCACATTCACACACGCACATTCACACACGCACATTCACACACGCAGAATCACCAACGCAGGTTCACACACGCACATTCACACACGCACATTCACACACGCACATTCACACGCAGATACACACACGCAGATTCACACACGCACATTCACACACGCAGATTCACACACGCAGATTCACACACGCAGATTCACACACGCAGATTCACGCACGCACATTCACACACGCACATTCACACACGCAGGTTCACTCACGCACATTAACACACGCAGATTCACACACCCAGATTCACACACGCACATTCACGTAAACACACGCAAGCACTTGCACGCATACACACACACTCACCAGCACGACACATTAAAATTAACAACTTTCTAAACGCATCAGTAGGGTCTTTCCGAAGTTAGACGCACGTATACGAGACACGCACACACTTGCAGGCCGATACATATACAAGCAGCACGTCCACACACACACATCTCTATTTGATAGACATACATTATACACACATACGTACGTATACACGCGAATCTCGTCTCAGGCTACTGACCTGAATAACACTGAAGACCCCAGTGAAACCGAAGATGTTGAATCCAGAGCTGTTGCTCACACATCTTGACACAAACCACGTCGCTTTACTGCCGAAATTTGAAATGTCATATGCCAGCCCGTGTCTGCTAATGTATATCATAAACAAGCCATATGCCTCGTGATAAAACAAAAGGCAAAGATGCCCCGTATAGCCTTCGCCAGATTGTAGGGGCAAGTGCTGTTAGCGAGTAGCACCTATGAAGGCCGGCACGGCACACGAGGGGATGGGTGGCCAGCACCACGTCCGGCCGCCTTTGTCTCCCCAGTGGCGATGTTTTTACACACCGCAACAGGTACTCATTTGAGGCTGAGTCGACCCTAGGGGAGACCGAGGACTGGTTTATATAATAAATCAATGGTGTTGATGACCGTGAGCGGGAATCAAACTCGGATCTCTGGGTTAGTTGCACAGAGCTAACCACGACACTACAGACACCCCCACACACACATCACACACACATCACACACACACACGTATCACACACATATCACACATCACACACACGTCAGACACACACGCGTATCACACACACGTATTACACACATATCACACATCACACACACGTCACACACACATCACACACACATCACACACACATCACACACACACACCACACGCACACACACACACACGTATCACACACACACGTATCACACACACATCACACACACGTATCACACACAACGTAACACACACACATCACACACACACATCACACACACACGTATCACACACACATCACACACACATCACACACATCACACACACGTATCACACACACACGTAACACACACACATCACACACACACACATCACACACACATCACACATCACACACACATCACACACACGTATCACACACACATCACACACACACATCACACACACACACACATCACACACACACATCACACACACATCACACACACATCACACACACATCACACACATATCGTACACACACATCACACATAGATCACACACACATCACACACATCACACACACACACCCACGTATCACACACACATCACACACACATATCACACACATCACACACACGTATCACACACACACATCACACACACACGTATCACACACACATCCCTCTCGTGTGCCCTTCCGGCTATCGCAGGTGCCGCTACTCGCCAACAGCACTTGCCCCAACAGTCTGTAAAGGCTACACACACGGGGGGGACCTTTGCCTTGGGGGGGGGGCTTCCCCATCCCACCCCGCCCGCTCTCGACCCGTGTGTTCGGCGGCGACTTCAAAAAGATTTCCCCTCCCAACCCCTAGGAGCGAGGAGGAGGAGGAGGAACGAGGTGGTGGTGGTGGCGGTGTCCACGTGAAGACCCCCTTGCTGACACGTCGCTCCGATCACTCACTTCCTTAATAGCCACTCGCGAGCAGCCAGCGAGCCAGCTATGATTGACTCGCGTATAGCTTAAGCTGAGGTATGTGCGCTGCTGCTGTTGTTGTTGGTGGTGGTGTTGTTGCTGCTGTTGTTGTTGCTGTTGTTGCTGTTGTTGTTGTTGCTGTTGTTGTTGTTGCTGCTGCTGTTGTTGTTGCTGTTGTTGTTGTTGCTATTGCTGCTGTTGCTGCTGTTGTTGCTGCTGTTGTTGTTGTTGCTGTTGTTGTTGCTGTTGTTGTTGTTGCTGCTGCTGTTGTTGCTGCTATTGTTGCTGTTGTTGTTGCTGTTGCTGTTGTTGTTGCTGCTGCTGTTGTTGTTGCTGTTGTTGTTGCTGTTGTTGTTGTTGCTGCTGTTGTTGTTGCTGTTGCTGCTGTTGCTGCTGTTGTTGTTGTTGCTATTGCTGCTGTTGCTGCTGTTGTTGATGTTGTTGTTGTTGTTGCTGTTGTTGTTGCTGTTGTTGTTGTTGTTGTTGCTGCTGTTGTTGCTGCTATTGTTGCTGTTGTTGTTGCTGTTGCTGTTGTTGTTGCTGCTGCTGTTGTTGTTGCTGTTGTTGTTGCTGTTGTTGTTGTTGCTGCTGTTGTTGTTGCTGTTGCTGCTGTTGCTGCTGTTGTTGTTGCTGTTGTTGTTGCTGTTGTTGTTGTTGCTGCTGTTGTTGTTGCTGTTGTTGTTGCTGTTGTTGTTGTTGCTGCTGTTGTTGTTGCTGTTGTTGTTGTTGCTGTTGCTGCTGTTGCTGCTGTTGTTGTTGCTGTTGTTGTTGCTGTTGTTGTTGCTGCTGTTGTTGTTGCTGTTGTTGTTGCTGTTGTTGTTGTTGCTGCTGTTGTTGTTGCTGTTGTTGTTGTTGCTGCTGTTGTTGTTGCTGTTGCTGCTGTTGCTGCTGTTGTTGTTGTTGCTATTGCTGCTGTTGCTGCTGTTGTTGATGTTGTTGTTGTTGCGGCTGTTGTTGCGGCTGTTGTTGCTGTTGCTGTTGTTGTTGTTGTTGACCACGACAAGGCGCCCTCTTCTTCCGAGGCGTCTGGCACAGTGTGGAATAGTAGACCAAGTACCCCGCTGCAGGGTGGTAGAGGTCGAGGGGGAGGAGTGTCTCTTTCTCTCTCTCGCCAGAGATTTGCTCGAGCGGAGGCAGCGGCGTTGAGACAGGAGCTGTTGCAGGGCTGCGCCTTTAGCTTGCTCGTGTCACGTGGGGTTCACGCATCGACCCAGCTTCTCCCTCCAAACTTGCACAGCAAAGTAATTGTATTTTTTCGTTTGCTATACAGCCGGGAATACGACGAATCGATAACCTTAAACACCCAGTCGTTCATAAAAGTTGAAGGCGGTATAGTACTATAGCAATAGAGCAAGTGCAGAATCACTGAACGGGGATTGATAGCTTGAAAGCATTTAGCGCGGGGCCCTTGAAAGTGCGGGGCCCGTAGCTACTACATATGTAGCGGCTACACATGTAGCTACTACACATGTAGCAGCTACATATGTATTATTTAATTGTTATTTACACAAATACGATGACATACACACAACCAGTGTCGGATTATCGTAGTTGCAAAAGTAGCTTCTACACATGTAGTAGCTACACATGTAGCAGCTACTACATACTACTAGCGCAGTGCGCTGATCACATATGTAGTAGCTACTACAAATGTAGTGTGTACACATGTAGCAGCTACTACACATGTAGCAGCTACTACATGTAGTAGCTACTACAATACATGTGTAGTAGCTGCTACATATGTAGCTACTACACATGCAGCTGCTACACATGTAGCAGCTACTACACATGCAGCTGCTACAGATGCAGCTACTACACATGCAGCTGCTACACATGTAGCAGCTACACATGTAGCAGCTACTACACATGTAGCTACTACAGATGTAGCTACTACACATGCAGCTGCTACAGATGTAGCTACTACACATGCAGCTGCTACAGATGTAGCTACTACACATACAGCTGCTACAGATGCAGCTACTACACATGTAGCTGCTTGTGCTACGAGTATAATCCGGCACTGCCCTTAGCCGAGAGGTGATGTCGCTCCTAGCGCTTGGCTGTAAACGTCGCCTATGAATTATGACAATCTCGCGGTATCGTGGCGGCTGCTGCTGTTTGCGTTGCCGGCGCGCTGCGCTACAGCGCGCCGCAGCACTCGACTCTCCTCCTCCGTGGTGGTTCTCATCCGATCGTCGACGATTTGCTGCTGTCCACGATTGCACTTGGCTCGCTTTCGTCGTAACGCGCAACATGTTTGCGTGCGTTTCTGTTTTCGGAAGCGCCATCGGCAACTGACGTCCCATCGAATGTCTGCAACTTGCTTATTTCTAATGATCTATTTAATCATTGCCACTGATGCAATTCACACGATGTGTGTGTGTGCGCACGTGTGTGTGTATGTATGGCGGGGAGCGGTAGTGTAGCGATCAGCGCGCTGCGCTACGAACCTGGCGACCCGGGTTCGATTCCGGCTCACGTCCAACACCGGTGGCGATTATCTGCACCGGTCCTGGGCCTCCCCTAGGTCGACTCAGCCGAAAACGAGTACCTGGTGCGGTGCGTAAAAACATCGATAAAGGCGATCGGGCGTGGTGCTGGCCACCCACCCCCTCGTGTGCCGTGCCGGCCTTCATAGGTGCTGCTCGCTAACAGCACTTGCCCCAGCAGTCTGTTACAGGCTACACGGGGGGACCTTTGTCTTGTGTGTGTGTGTGCACAGACGATTGATCTCGCGATCGATCTCGCTGGGCAATCCTCCCGTCTGCGGTGCCGATTTCATTGAAGCGTCAATGTCGTCGTCGTCGTCTTTGCGGGAACGAGCGACAGCGCTGAGGGTGGGGAAGTCGCCAGGGGATGATGAGAGACACTTGGGACCCCCCCCCCCACTCCCTCCCGCCGGTATAGCGGGAGTCACTCTCTGGCTGTGTCGTAACAATTGCAGAAGGGGGCGAATGGTACCGATCGTATCAATTGCAGTTTTGTTTATTAAGTATGGCCCTGTGAGCCACGTGGCTCTTGACTCGGGTGCAAACCGCAACAAACAAGAAACATCTTAAAGTGACGACGCGCAACAGAAACATGCAGGACAAAACAGCGAAGTCTTCCAGAAAATAATCACTTGGGTTGCCCCCTGATTTGTTGTAAGCTTGTGTGTGTGTGTGCAGTGTTTGTGTGTGCGTGCGCTGTGTGTGTGCGTTGTGTGTGCGTTGTTTGTGCGTGTGTAGGTGTGAGAGTGTGTGTGGAGGTGTGAGTGAGTGTGTAGGTGTGAGTGTGTGTGTAGGTGTGAGTGTAGGTGAGAGTGTGTGTGTAGGTGTGAGTGTGTGTGTAGGTGAGAGTGTGTGTGAGTGTAGGTGTAAGTGTGTGTGTAGGTGTAAGTGTGTGTGAGTGTGTGTGAGTGAGTGTGTGTGTAGGTGTGAGTGTGTGTATAGGTGTGAGTGTGTGTGAGTGTGTGTGTAGGTGAGAGTGTGTGTGATGCGTGCGTCACTCACGCCACGCCGCCGCTAATCTCGGCGCAGGAACGCGCGGAATGCGCCGAGCGGCGGCGCTGAGACGGAGCCCCCTCCCTCGTCCCCCCCTCCTCTACCCCCCTCGCCCCCACCCCCTCCTTCACCCCACCCCCTCCACCCCTCGTCCCCCCATCCCCTCCTCCTCCACCCCCTCCCCTCCTCCTCGTGGCGTCTGGCACCGCGACCTGGACCCGCGTCTGCTTTCCGGCCGCCTCTCAATACATAGCCCACACATAGCCCACACACAGCCCACACATAGCACACACACAGCCCACATACAGCCCACACACAGCCCACACATAGCCCACGCACAGCACACACACAGCAGACACACAGCCCACACACAGCCCGTACATACAGCCCACACACAGCCCACACAAGCCCACACACAGCCCACACACAGCCCGTACATACAGCCCACACACAGCCCACACACAGCCCACACACAGCCCACACACAGCACACACAGCCCACACAAAGCCCACACATAGCCCACACATAGCCCACACACAGCCCACACATATCCCACACACAGCACACACACAGCCCACACATAGCCCACACAGCACACACACAGCACACACACAGCACACACACATAACACACACACAGCCCACACACAGCACACACACAGCCCACACATAGCCCACACACATAGCACACAGCCCACACACATAGCCCACACACAGCCCACACACACAGCCCACACACAGCCCACACACATAGCCCCATACACAGCCCACACACAGCCCACACACACAGCACACACACAGCCCACACATAGCCCACACACCACACACATAACACACACACAGCCCACACGTAGCCCACACGTAGCCCACACACCACACACACAGCCCACACACAGCCCACACGTAGCCCACACACAGCACACACACAGCCCACACACATAGCACACAGCCCACACACATAGCCCACACAAATAGCCCACACACAGCCCACACACACAGCCCACACAATAGTGCGTGTCGTGGCCCGTGTCAGCTTTTCCACAGCAGTCATCACAACCCGTGTCCACTCGGCCCGCGGGGCTGTGTTCGGCGGCGGCGTGGGGTGGATGGGGGGGGGAGGTTATTATCGGTACTTACACCTCGAAACATCCGATATCACTCGCAACTGAAGTTCAGCAAGCCGCACACACAAACACACACACACAAACACACACACACAAACACACAACAACAACAACAACCGCCATTCGCTGGCGGTGACGTCACCACGACGCTTGTGCTAGGCCATGTGCACCTTGAGGCCACGTGAAGTGTCGAACGCCCGCTGGCAGGAGGTCACGGGGCAGACCCAGGTGCCACGGGTCGACTGACCGAGATGACCGAGATGACCGAGATGACTGGCTGATGCACCACCTGTGCCCCCCTACTGTACCAACTTGCTGTGCTTTAGCCACCCGGCGCTCCGCTCGTTGTTGTGAGCGTCGCTCCTCCGCCCTCCGTTGTTGTTGGAGGGCGACTGCCTCCAACTGCCCAGTAGCGTCCTTCACAAGCCTCCTCCACTAAGGCCGATCTTGACACCGCTGGTACCAGTCATCAGGCAAGTCCACTCAGCTCCACGTCCTCCTGTACCACATCACTCCATCTCTTCTCTAGCCCGTGCCGCGCCCGTTTAGCCCCCTCGATCCGGCCGAATAAAAGCTGTTTAGGCATGCGGTGGCTGGGCATGCGGGCTACATGACCCAGCCAACGCAGCCTTGCCTGCCGGAGGAGCTCACTGATGGGACATTGCCCAGATCTTTCAAGGACTTGTGAGCTCCTCACACAATCCAGCCTGGTTAAACCCAGGATGGATCGTAGGCAGGCCAGCCTAAATGTTTCCAACCGGCGAAGATGCTCCAAAAGGGGGGTCCACAAACACACACACAAACACACAAACACACACACAAACACACACACAAACACACACACAAACACACACACACAAACACACACACAAACACACAAACACACACACACAAACACACACACAAACACACAAACACACACACACAAACACACACGCACACACACACACACCGCGCGTGATTATTCCGGATTCGAACCGTGAAGTTTTGCAATAAGCGGCGAAATTTCGCTCCCGCTAGGCCACGTGACCGTGCCCCGATTGTAACCGGTGCACGTGGTTGTGGCTCGGTGTTTTATCGTAAATTTTCGGACATCATTTATTACTACTGCTAACCCTGCCTCATCCCTTTGTTGCTGCTAATCCTACATAATGCACGAGCATAATATGACTTTGAGTCCCCCCCCCCACCTCCTACGCATTCCACAAGTAGTGACTAATCCAATATCTGCATTTTTCCATAAATATGCTAAATTCCTCTGTTGATATGCAAATTCATTTGTCAAGACGCTCTTCCACCTCTAACCCAGCTTAAATATACGCTGACCAAGCTTGGTGGTGTTCATTCAGACGCCGTCTTTCCGACAGACCTGCTCTTCACCTGAGGACGGCTGCTTGCGTTGTGGCCGAAACGTCGTGAGAATTGTATTTTATTATGTTTTATTATTTTTATTTTATTATTTCCCTTCTACGTGACTTTACCGAAAGAACCAAGAAGAGTATTGTCATCATGCCCTACGCAAATGCATCATTCGCAACGTTCGCAACCACGGACGAAGACCGCCTCAAGCCGCGTCGATCGTGATGGTGTCCTTGTTGACCATACTTCACCATTCTCGTCGAGGGTAGGAGGGGGGGGGGGGCCCACGACCGGTGCAGACATCACTCACAGCTGATGACGTTCGTCGTATAGCCGGGAGAATCGCGAACGCAAGTCGCCCGCCGTTCATCATCCAAGTGCGCCCAACCACTGCGCCACCGCTCCGCCCTGTAGCATACTCGGGAGGAAATAAAGACGCAATTATACACTTTCATGATAAATACACACATACACTTATTATATGCTCATATGTGCTTTTTTGACGTATTCTTAATATAACTTATACACGTCCACTTTAAAGTCGTCGCAAATACTCTATTGGCAATTAATCACGGTAATAATTGCGAGCGATTCGTAATTGCTGGCTGATTAGACCAATTATCGGCAAAATGACGAACAATAGCTCCCCCCCCACCACCCCCACCACCCCCACCACCCCCACCACTCGGGCCCCGCGTCTGCGATCCTCTGCGCCCCCCCCAAACCCCCCGCGATTTTAGAAACCGCAGAGCGAAGCTTCGCTGTTGATGGGCCCTTTTGAACGGTGCACCCATCGATGGTTAAATGTCATCGTTAAATGTCATCGGTGTACGCGAAGCCAAATATGCAATGCGTGCAGGCGATGGTTACCAAGCGAGCGAGTTGAAGCGTTGTGTTAACGATGTTCTAGACGAGGTTGGGATGATGACAACTTGACGCAGATGAATGATGCAATACGCTCCACGATAGAAATGGTTTTGGGTGAGATCGCGTAAATATAAATGCGTCGCTTAAACCCCCCGTCGCCGCCACCACCACCACACGAAACGCTATCTAAATGGGGAGGGACCTCTATTCTGGATAATATCGGTGACCTGCTCGGTGTTAAACTTATAATGTGTATATGCTCAGTGCGAGAAAAAGACGAAAACTAAAACTTGTAAGTGTTTTACCCCCATCTTATTGGTTCTTTCGGTAAAGTCACGTAGAAGGGAAATAATAAATAATGAAAATAAAACATCATAAAATAATTCTCACGACGTTTCGGCCACAACGCAAGCAGCCGTCCTCAGGTGGAGAACAGGTTTGTCGATAAGACAGCGTCTGAATGACACGTCTGGGCTTGGAGCGTCTATTTACCCCCGACAAAAATCACAGCGCGGAGTTCGTTCATTGGTTTCGCTCACAGGGCACGGATATTTACATATATTTTATATATACACACACACGCGCGTAGGCTCTCACGACCAGCGTGGTTCATCACCGGTTTGTGTTGCCTTCCGTCGTCCTGTAAAACAAAACAAAAATGTGCGTCGTAAAGCCCTCCCGCCACCCGACCACGGGCCACCAATGAATTCGAACAAAACGCGTCACGGGCATCACGTGACGTTGTGGCATCTACTTCAGGGGCCGCATCGGGGAGCGCTTTCGCTCGAGATTTGAGCTTCTGTTGTCGACCTGATGATGGTGACTCTCATCTGCAGTGAAACGTCGTTACTGGATTCAAGTGTTGTGCGATTACTCTACGACGATGATGACAACGGTAGTGATGTTGCTGCTTGCCGAAGCAGCGACACGTTTGGAATATTTCATTCCCGTGACGTTTTCATTCATTTGATGTCGGGTGGAGTAGGGGTATACGACACGCGCTTCTACACGGCCTCAACCCAAAGTAAACGAATTACGGATCGGGGAAGGGGCGGTCTAAATGTTCACATTGCTGCTCACATGTGCAGTGCGTTGCCATACACCGTAATCGAGTTAACCAAGGAATTCGCATTTATATTCTTAGTATTTTTTCGGTAAAGTCACATAGGTAAAAAAATTAAATTAATAAAAGTAAAATAAATTGCCTCCGAAACGTCGTGATTTTTATTTTACTTTTATTAATTGTAATTTTTTACCTACGTGACTTTACCGAAACAACCTAAGAATATGAATCCTTGCAGTCACGAAAGCTTCAAATCTAGAACCAAGGAATTCGCCTTCGGTGGAGTGTGACGCTAAAGCCGAGAGAAAGCAAACGAAGTCCTCTCTGATACGCGCGGGAAACATTGAACAGCTGTTTTCAAGAGACTTACAACAACAATTATAATCATAATTTACGTTTGTAAGGCGCATTTCATCCGTAGATCCCAATGCCCCGACTGTTTATAGCGACGCAAAAAAAGTTACGCATTATTAGTCACATTTATAGAGCGTCATTGTTTTTGTGCAATTCTGGCAATTGCCTGATGATGTTGATCATGCGGCTGGCTGGAACTGTCATCGAAACGTCGGACTCAGATGTTAAATGTTTGTGAGATCGCTCTCTCTCTCTCTACATTGTTGGCAGGTTTGTTCACCACGTGACAACTTCATTCGTTGACTGTGTCGGGTGGAGGAGGGTTTACGAAACACACTTTATTTACGCAATCTGACCCAATTAAAAAAACATCTATTATAAATATAAATGTCTGTTGAAATTGAAAGCTGAAAAGAAACATTGAATAAAATCTATGTTTAAAAAAATATTTATTTGACTCATGGTTTGCTTATTTATTTAATTAAATGTGTGGGGGGTTTTTTTGGCAATCGGATACGCTAAGGGTCACTCGTTTAGAGCAAACTAGATTCCGAAATTGAAAAAATAACAATGTATAAGTTTCTAATGCCAAACGTTTATATGCATATATATACATATGTTGTGATTAATACAACTAAATTGTTCTCGTCATTGTTTTATTATGATATTATTAAGAAATTCACAACCCCTTGTCAATCCACTGCTGGATATATACGATCGCCTCCCAGAAGCCCGCGTTGGCCAAGGAGGTCGTTTGACCATACTTCACCACGCTGGTCAGCGCCTGGGTTATTACAAAAGCAGCAGTAGAATATAAGGTGTGTGTGTGTGTATGTTTTACGCTGCGTGTCGTTTCAAGCACATTATAATGTTCGGGGTGTGTGCAGTGCCGGACTAAGCTAGTGCGGGGCCTGTAGCGTAAGTTATAAAGGTGTCCTAAATAAAATAAAAACACGTAAATATTAAAACACAACTTTTTAACTTGCATAGTAAAGTAATTGTATTTTTTCATTTGCTATACAGCCAGATAATACGACAAATCGCTAACCTTAAACACCCAGTCGTTCATAAAAGTTGAAGGCGGTATAGTACTATAGTAATCGAGCTAGTGCAGAATCACTGAACCGTAATTGAACTCTTGAAAGCATTTAGCGCGGGGCCCTTGAAAGTGCGGGGTCCGTAGTAGCTACATGTGTAGTAGCTACTACACATGTAGCTACACTTTTGCTCCTAGGATAATCGGACACTGGTTGTGTGTATATCATCGCATTTGTATAAAAAAACAATTAAATATGCGCTGTCATAGGATAATAATCGGGAGAAAAACATCGATTAAAATATCCATATACGGTACACAGTCCAATATATAAATAGTTTTTAAAACCATCAACCAACACTGTCCGGGCAGTGTCCATCCAGCCAGGATACACGTTTCCTCTTGTCCGTGCAGCGAGGAAGATTCGTGCATCGATGGTAGTTGTCTGTGTGCGTGTCTACGCTGCGCTCTTCTTAGCGTGATAATTACGGAGTCAACGGCGTTAACCCGGCGAACCTAAGTTAGATACCCGACCACGGCTGAAGAAAAACGAGTGATATCCGAATCAATCCGCTAACCCCGCAGTGACCAGCGTGGTGAAGTATGGTCGGAACTCGTCACACGCACTGACCGACGCGGTTTGGAGATGGCCCTCATCCAGCGTTGGATCAGACTCAGAATATGTATTTATTCTGGAGGAATCCGATGAGCTATGAAGATCTTTGCCACAGATCTCCAACGACAAAGAGATGCGTGTTTTTTGTTGTTGTTGTTATACGTTTTAAGTGTCCGCTACAGTGACAATATTAAATGGCTCCGGGTGCATGGTTAAAGAACGCTTTGAAAACGCAAACGTCCCAATGAATCATGCATCTTTTGTGCTGTTATGGCCTAGGGGTTTAGGGCTGAATTACACGAATGAGGTATCAACACATTTGAAGGCGGTATAGTACTATAGTAATAGAGCAAGTGCAGAATCACTTAACCGGAATTGAAAGTGCGGGGCCCGTAGCTACTACATATGTAGTAGCTACTACACATGTAACTACTACATATGTAGTAGCTACTACACATGTAACTACTACATATGTAACTACTACATATGTAGTAGCTACTACACATGTAACTACTACACATGTAACTACTACATATGTAGTAGCTACTACACATGTAACTACTACATATGTAGTAGCTACTACACATGTAACTACTACATATGTAACTACTACATATGTAGTAGCTACTACACATGTAACTACTACACATGTAACTACTACATATGTAGTAGCTACTACACATGTAACTACTACATATGTAGTAGCTACTACACATGTAACTACTACATATGTAACTACTACATATGTAGTAGCTACTACACATGTAACTACTACACATGTAACTACTACATATGTAGTAGCTACTACACATGTAACTACTACATATGTAGTAGCTACTACACATGTAACTACTACACATGTAACTACTACATATGTAGTAGCTACTACACATGTAACTACTACACATGTAACTACTACATATGTAGTAGCTACTACACATGTAACTACTACATATGTAGTAGCTACTACACATGTAACTACTACACATGTAACTACTACACATGTAACTACTACACATGTAACTACTACATATGTAGTAGCTACTACACATGTAACTACTACATATGTAGTAACTACTACACATGTAGCTACTACACATGTAACTACTACACATGTAACTACTACATATGTAACTACTACACATGTAACTACTACACATGTAACTACTACATATGTAGTAGCTACTACACATGTAACTACTACATATGTAGTAACTACTACACATGTAACTACTACACATGTAACTACTACACATGTAACTACTACATATGTAACTACTACATATGTAACTACTACACATGTAACTACTACATATGTAGTAGCTGCTACACATGTAGCTACTACACATGTAACTACTACACATGTAACTACTACACATGTAACTACTACATATGTAGTAGCTACTACACATGTAACTACTACACATGTAACTACTACACATGTAACTACTACACATGTAACTACTACACATGTAACTACTACACATGTAACTACTACATATGTAGTAGCTACTACACATGTAACTACTACATATGTAGTAGCTACTACACATGTAACTACTACATATGTAGTAGCTACTACACATGTAACTACTACATATGTAGTAACTACTACACATGTAACTACTACATATGTAGTAACTACTACACATGTAACTACTACATATGTAGTAGCTACTACACATGTAACTACTACATATGTAGTAGCTACTACACATGTAACTACTACATATGTAGTTACTACACATGTAACTACTACATATGTAGTAGCTACTACACATGTAACTACTACATATGTAGTAGCTACTACACATGTAACTACTACATATGTAGTAGCTACTACACATGTAACTACTACATATGTAGTAGCTACTACACATGTAACTACTACATATGTAGTAGCTACTACACATGTAACTACTACACATGTAACTACTACACATGTAACTACTACATATGTAGTAGCTACTACACATGTAACTACTACACATGTAACTACTACACATGTAACTACTACATATGTAGTAGCTACTACACATGTAACTACTACATATGTAGTAACTACTACACATGTAACTACTACATATGTAGTAACTACTACACATGTAACTACTACACATGTAACTACTACACATGTAACTACTACATATGTAGTAGCTACTACACATGTAACTACTACATATGTAGTAGCTACTACACATGTAACTACTACATATGTAGTAGCTACTACACATGTAACTACTACACATGTAACTACTACACATGTAACTACTACATATGTAGTAGCTACTACACATGTAACTACTACACATGTAACTACTACACATGTAACTACTACATATGTAGTAGCTACTACACATGTAACTACTACATATGTAGTAACTACTACACATGTAACTACTACATATGTAGTAACTACTACACATGTAACTACTACACATGTAACTACTACACATGTAACTACTACATATGTAGTAGCTACTACACATGTAACTACTACACATGTAACTACTACACATGTAACTACTACACATGTAACTACTACACATGTAACTACTACATATGTAGTAGCTACTACACATGTAACTACTACACATGTAACTACTACACATGTAACTACTACACATGTAACTACTACACATGTAACTACTACACATGTAACTACTACACATGTAACTACTACACATGTAACTACTACATATGTTGCTGCTGCGTTGGTGGTACGCGAAACGGCGTCTTATTGTAACCAGGTAAGGCACACTGAGACATGTTTTTTTTATTTCAGAAACGACCTGGCTATCACAAATGATAGCTCAACGAAGCGGTTTGTCGGGTGGACATTTACGGCAGCCAAATGTGGAGAGAAACAACCGTAGGACCCGCAGAAAAGAATCCACGCGACCACGGGGAAAGAGAGAGACACGCAAACTCCAAATATACAACAGCAGCAGGCGTCAGAGTCCGGATCGAACCCACGAGCTCCTGCATACCAGGCGAGGTAGTTAACGTCTCCTAGCCACCGTGATGATGATGAGAGAGAGACACGCAAACTCCAAATATACAGCAGGCGTCAGGGTCGGGATCGAACCCACGCCCTCCTGTATACCAGGCGAGGTAGTTAACATCTTCTAGCCACCGTGATGATGATGAGAGAGAGACACGCAAACTCCAAATATACAGCAGCAGGCGTCAGGGTTGGGATTGAACCCACGACCTCCTGTATACCAGGAAAGGTAGTTAACATCTCCTAGCCACCGTGATGATGATGAGGGAGAGAGACACGCAAACTCCAGAATATACAGCAGCAGGCGTCAGGGTTGGGATTGAACCCACGACCTTCTTCGTACCAGGCAAGGTAGTTAACATCTCCTAGCCACCGTGATGATGATGAGAGAGAGACACGCAAACTCCAAATATACAGCAGCAGGCGTCAGGGTCGGGATCGAACCCACGAGCTACTGCATACCAGGCGAGGTAGTTAACATCTCATAGCCACCGTGGCAGTGGTGCACAAGTACGGACAACAAACAAAACAACCATCGTCAGCAACACCGTGGCCTGAACAAGAAAGAGTTCATAATAGGCGACGTTTCGTGCCATGGGCCTTCTTCACAGCACATAGGTCAGATGTCTCTCTGTGCGTGCTTTGAAGAAGGGCCACTACTCGAAACGTCGGCTATCATATACAATTCTTTCTTCCTACGTAATACTTCTTAGGGCAGCGTTATCGACGAATGTGCTAAGTGGATGTATTTGTCCGCGCTCTCGTGTTGTAGGTGTTACATGTGTGGCGGATGTTAGAACTATAGGAGTCTATGGGGGTTTAGGTGAGTGTTAGGGCTCAGCTGCGTGTCCTGCGATGCCGTTCTGCTATCAGACAGAGGAGTCGGTGGCTCCTCCTGTTGCCCCGTCATCACTGAGACACGGGCGGCCTCGTCACCTTGATCCAGAGGTCGCAACCGGGAACCCGATACCCGTACCCTACCCGATACCCGGCTACCCGTACCCGGCCGGGTACGGGTACCCATTTGCGACCCTAGTGCAGCCGGGTACGGGTAGGCCGTGAGTCACTGGTGAGTCACCGTTTGTCACTCATTTCCCAACGTCTTGTCTCTTCTCACAATTCAAGCTCCTAGAATCAACCCACCCGCGCCTGCAACATGGCTCCATCCCAGAGGTCGCAATCTGGTACCCGATACCCGTACCCTACCCGTACCCGGTCGGGTACGGCCGGGTACGGGTACCCATTTGCGACCCTGGTGCGGCCGGGTACGGGTAAGGAATCAAAACCCGTTTGCGACCTCTGCCTTGATCTCATCGACGGGAATACATCTCCCATCCCACCCCGCGCGGCGTGGTTATCACGTCGATTATTGCGATTGGGTAACTCGACGGCAGTGGAGTCGAGTCTTTGAGCAAATGGGGTTTGTGTTGTTGTTGTTGCCAAGAGGATCGTTTACCGATATGACGAATAGTAGATACCCCACTCCCTTAACCACGCCGTGACGCTCATTCATGCACCGAGCACACTTCACCACGCCGGTTGGTGAAGTGGGATGAGATGGGGGTAGGGTGGGGGATGGGATGGGGGACGCGACAGTGTCGCAGATATCACTTGGCCACCACCACCACCACCAACTCTGATGTCAGACGTATCCTGGGTACCCAGGTACCCCGGTTCATAGCGCAGTGCGCTAACCGTACCACCACCACTCCAACAGGGCACCACGGTGGCTAGGAGATGTTAACTACCTCGCCTGGTACACAGGAGGTCGTGGGTTCGATCCCAACCCTGACGCCTGCTGCTGCTGTATATGTGGAGTTTGCGTGTCTCTCTCTCTACCTGCGGTCGCGTGGATTTTTCTCCGAGTCCTCCGGTTTTTCCCCTCCACGTTGAGAATCAACATCACGCGTTTAGACGATTCGGTTGCGATTCATTCCTGCGTCACGATATCAGCCACTTCGTTAAGCTATCATTAGTGTGGTCAGGTCTAGAAAAAGCTAAATAGCTCAGTGGGCCTTACTTGGTAAAAATTAAAATACAAATAGTCGTTAATATTCTTTGAGTCTTTGGGTAAAGTCACGTAGATAGGTTCAAAGCAAATAACAAAAACAACTTCGACGTTCCGATCGCAACACAAGCGGTCGTCATCAGAATATAAATTCCTGCAATCACTAGAACTTTAAGTCAACAGTCGTTAAGTTTGAGCACCCGTCAAATTGGGGATGCGTTTATTGTGGAGGCGAGTCCGTTAACTGTGGAGTCCTCCTGCTGCTGTTCCGTGCCAGAGCAGCTGCAGCGAGCCGCGGTCTAAGTGACGCTGGGCTGGGTCACGATGCAGGCAGACAGACGGGCGACGCCTTAATAGCTTCCCACCCACCCCCTCGCCCACCACCCCCACCCCCACCCCCTCGCCCACCACCACCACCCCCACCACCCCCACCACCACCACCCCGCCCGTCTCTCGCCAGCGAGGTCCCTAAACAGCCCCAACAGGTCCCCAATGTCTTGGCCCAAAGACAAAGACCCCCCGTATAGCGTGTAACAGATTGTCGGGGCAAGGGCTGTTGACGAGTAGCACCAATGAAGGCCGGCACGGCACACGAGGGGGGTGGGTGGTCAACACCACGCACGGCCGCCTTTGTCTCTCCGGTGGTGGTGGTGTTTCACACACCGAATCAGGGACTCGTTTGACGCTGAGTCGGCCTAGGGGAGGCCCATAACCGGTTCAGATCATCGTCGCTGGTGTTGATGGCCGTGAGCGGGAATCGAACTCGGGTCGCCCGGTTCGTAGCGCGGCGCGCTAACCGCTCCACCACCGCTCCCCAGGGCCCCCTCCAAGACAATACAAAGATCCCCCGTATAGCCTTAACAGACTGTTGGGGCAAGTGCTATACCGACCCACGTGGCACACGCGCTTAGTGAGGGGCGTGTGGCCAGCACCACGCCCGGCCGCCTTTGTCTCCCCAGTGGCGATGTTTCACACACCGCACCAGGCACATACTCGAGGCTGAGTCGACCCTAGGGGAGGCCCGGCATCGGTAATTTATTTCAGCCAAATGTGGATAGAAAAACCGGTGGACCCGGATAAAAAATCCACGCGACCGAGCGGAGAGAGACACGCAAACTCAAAATCTCCAGCAGGCGTCAAGGTCTGGGTCGAACCCGCATATCAGGCGAGATAGTTAACAGCTCCTAGCCACCGTGATGATGATGATGAGAGAGACACGCAAACTCCAAATATACAGCAGGAGGCGTCAGGGTCGGGATCGAACCCAGGACCTCCTGTATACCAGGCGAGGTAGTTAACATCTCACAGCCACCGTGATGATGATGAGAGAGCAAGAGACACGCAAACTTCAAATATACAGCAGCAGACGTCAGGGTCGGGATCGAACCCACGACCCCCTGTACACCAGGCGAGGCAGTTAACATCTCACAGCCACCGTGGCTCACAAAAAGTATCGCGTGATCGCCCACCTCTGTTCGATGCCTCTCGAGGCGCCGTGAGTCTCACTTTCACAAAGCGACGTTTATTTGCACATGAGTCACTGCAAGCCGGAACAATTCACGCCGGAGATCGTCAACGCACCGAGAGCGAGAGAGAGAGAGACTTTTTGACTTTCAAACAACTTTTATTGCCGCCAGCAGCAACAGCACAGGAGGCGATTCCGATATGAAACGCACAAAGTCACCAGCAACACAAATGAAACACACGCTATAAACCCACGCGCTGTGGCGCTAAATGCACCGTGCAGAACACGAAAGAAAAGATAAAGAGAGAGAGAGAGAGCGAGAGAGCGAGACACATGCACAGAGCAGAGCCGCTGATTTCCGTCGACTCCGCAATCAGCCCTCGATGACCCATGTGTGTTTATTGTGTTGAAGACAAATAGCCTTCCGTGTAGACATCAACAAACTATTTGGGGAGCTGGCAAAGCAAGCGCGCGTGCTGTTCGCGAGCTCCCATCAAGGCTCAGAATCAGAAACGGTTTTAATCGCCATGAAACACTATGAGATCTCTTTTACCAGTGGCAAAATATAGTAGTAGGTTTTTACCCTTTTAAACTGGTACAAAACTGACACCATTATCAGAGTTGCTTCTTTTTGTTTGCTTTTTTGACTACTTGTGTTGTGTTATTGCAAACATGATGCCTTGAATAAAGGTGTCAGTTTTGTACCAGTTTAAAAGGGTAAAAACCTACTACTATCGCCATGAAAGTTTACACATACAGGGAATTTACTATGGCCGGAAGGTGCATACATTCAACATTGAGCAATCTTAAAAACTCGAATAGGTGATATACAGTCTAACTATACTAACGTTACAAAGTATAACTAATACTAACGGGCTAAAGTATTTAAAATTATGAATAAGTAGACCATATGGTGTGGCAATCAAAGGCGCGTTGCGTGCGTGGCTTACACCACACGCCCGGCCGCCTTTGTCTCCCCACGACTGACGTTGACACAACCGCAGCGGGTAAACAAGTTCTTTTTTTAAGGCTGAGCCGACCTAGGGGAGGCTCAAGACCGGCTCAGATCATTCGCCACCATCGTCGTTGGCCGTGAGCGCGGGGATCGAACTCGGGTCGCCGGCGCTTGTGACGCAGTGCGCTAACCACTGCACCACCGCTCCCCACAAGATGGCATTGAGTACACACATTGAGTACACACATTGAGTACACGCGCTGAGCACACACATTGAGTACACACATTGACTACACACGCTGAGTACACACATTGAGTTGCACACGCTGAGTACACACACACTGAGTACACATATTGACTACACACGCTGAGCACACACATTGAGTTTCACACGCTGAGTACACACACACTGAGTACACACACTGAGTACACACGCTGAGCACACACATTGAGTTTCACACGCTGAGTACACACACACTGAGTACACACGCTGAGTACACACGCTGAATACACACGCTGAGCACACACATTAAGTTTCACATGCACACATACTCCTCTTGGCGGTCGAGCGGTGACGCACATGTGATGCACTTCCATGTACGTGCGGACGTAAATATACGATGGATTCAAATCAAAACCATGACGCCTGTAGGTGATTCACGCATAATCATGTTCCCTTCAGTCGCCCACTGAAACTACATCCACGCTCATCGCCATCCTCATCGTCGTCGGCCCCCCATTCTCAATCCACTGCTGGATGAAGGCCTCTTCTCACGATCATTGCTGGTGTTCGTCATCCACCCATCGCCTGAACACAGACCGTGGTGGTTTAGGTGTCTATCGGTAGTGCCGCGGTGGGGGGGGGGGGGTTGACCATACTTCACCTCGACGGTCAGTGCGAGTTGGTTCGCAAAAGGAACACATCTTGTCTCGCTCCTCGCGCAGTCACCTCCAAGATGCTCGGGCCACACAGCAACCCGCTGGCAAGGCCATAATTAGAATAAATATTAAAATATGCTCAACATGCCCCCCCCCAATATATTGCTATAATAATAATTGCTATGCTATGTAAATAAAAACAACAATTTGCTGAACCTTGGCCACAATATCTGGACTTGTCTTCATGTAAATCAATGCATAGATTTCTATTTATATGATTGTGGTTATGGTTGTACTTTATGAATCCCTAATCTCTGCCATTACATACAATGAAATAAGAAATGGTAAAAAAAAAAGTAAAAACAGAGCAATGTAATACAATACACTGTTAGACATTATTGTAAAAAATAAATAAAAAGTCAATCCCATGTGTTAGTGAATTAAATATTTTAGGCAGGAAATAAGTTTTCAAATGTAGATATTTTGTAATCCTTTATATTAAGTTCGCTTGCTTGCTTGCTTGCGTGCTTGCTTGCTTGCTTACGACCGTGCAAATCTTTCGGTCGTTTTTTAACCCACTTCCCGTGATCCAATCGAGCTGACATTTTGCACACAGACTCGTTGTGCGAGACAATTAATGTTCGTGAAAAATTCCAAAATTTTACACTGTTTAGGGAAAACAAATTAAATATTTAATTACCAATTGCTTAATACTGGCAGACAATCATCTGACCCATAGGTGGCAGCCATCTCAAGCCAGAGGACGAGAGGACTCTAGCCGCCACGCATATAAAGGATTTATAGTGAAAAACTTTGTTTTTACGGGTTATACTTGTTCTGGGTTGGGACCCTCAGACACGCTGGAAGATTTGGTCCCCCCCCCCCCCCCCCGATGTTGACTCCGTGGCTACGGCCTTGCCCGCTGCGGCTGCTGGCTCCACGAGCCGCTTTTTGAACGCGACGCGACTTTACAATTGAGTGGTTCGTCAATAAATGAGCCTCGTCTACGGAGTGGACTGCATCGGTTTTCCCCGTCGGGTCGAATGCATTTCTTTGGGACGCTTCCAGGGACGAGGCATAACTGTGATTGGAAATTCGCCCTTCCCTTCCCTTCCGCCAGCCTGATCAATAGTATTTGGCCGTGAACACGTTTTGTATAGATGAATAGTTATGACCGTGTTGTAAGCATGGATGTCATGAGCGTGTTGTGTATATGAATAGCATGAACATGTTGTATATATGAATAGTGTGAACGTCATTGGAACCTCCTTTGCCAGTAGCAAAATATGATAATTGGTTTTAAACCCTTTTATCTGGCAACAAAACTGACACCTTTTTTACGTGTTGTGTACATGAATAGTATGAACGTGTGGTAAAAATGAATAGTATGAAAATGTTGCATATATGAATAGTATGAACGTGTTGTATATATTAATAGTATGATTGTGTTGTATATTTGAATAGTATGAACGCGTTGTATATATGAATAGTATGAACGCGTTGTATACATGAATAACATGAACGCGTTGTATATATGAATAGTATGAACATGTTGTATATATGAATAGTATGATCGCGTTGCATATATGAATAGTATGAACATGTTGTATACATGAATACAATGAACGCGTTGTTTATATGAATAGTATGAACGCGTTGTGTATGAGTTCAATTAGATGGGGCATCAGACTGGGAGACGCGGGTTCACCGAAGTTGTTCAGGGCGATATTTGAAGATGGATTTCCCCCGAAACGGAAAGATAAAGTAATGAACAAAATCCAAAAGTATATACAGTACAGGGTGGCACAAAAGTCAGGACACATCTGGTTATTTGATTATTATTATTTTGACCCTGATATTAATAATTGTTCTTGTTTATTCTTTAAGTTCATATTATTATTTCATATCGTTGATATTATTATTATTTTTTTTCTTCAAATGGCATTTAAACATGTAAAGAATATTGACTCAAGCCGAAACGAGTTAGATTCGTTTTTATGTCCACTCAAGAAGGGAGCTGTCATCTAAAAAAATTGTCCTAAATTAATTTCAAAAGAGAAACCGTGCATCGTGCATTAATGCTACTGAAAGTCGGTTTGAACATTTGTTAACAGAAAGGCAATAACCTTATACGTGATTCGTGAAGATGAATGCAAGAACTCTTTGTGCCCTGACTTTTATCGCGGCCCTTCAGACGTTCATGGGACTCAACAAAGTGCCGCTTGGAACCACGACGGGCCGAGCGAGGCGTCGTGGGGCGTCACGGTGGCTAGGAGATGTTAACTACCTCGCCAGGTATGCAGGAGGTCGTGGTTGCGATCCCAACCCTGACGCCTGCTGTATATGTTGCGTTTGAGCGTCTCTCGTCCCGTGATCGCGTGGATTTTTCTCCGTGTCCTCTGCTTGTTCCCTTCCACATTAAGAATCAACAACACGCCTTTAGAGTGTTGGCCGCTATACATTTCCACACGATAAGCCACTTCGCTGGGCTATTGTTTGTGATAGCCAGTTTGCTTCTGAAAAAGAGATATATAACTCAGTGGGCCTTGATAATTGTTTTTTTACCCTTTTATCTGGCAACAAAACTGACACATTTTTTTTACCTCGTAAAACAAAGTTAAATAAATTAAATATATAGTGGGGTAAATATTCCTCCTGCGTGAAGCAAAGACACTGCCCACGTTTAGAAGGAATTGTCCAAGAATCAAATGAAGCAATAACACGTTTGGTGTTATCTCACAAGCTTTATTTAGAGTTTACCCGCCCTTACAATATTACTTTCATTTTATGGAGCGTCATTCACGCTAATAGCATCCCATAACGCTGCAAATTTATTTAATAGAAATAAAAGAACCAAATGCCATCTACCAGCCACTACCAAGCAAAACAAAATTGTATTAACAAATTAAGAAATGGCACAAAGACATAAGGCACACACATGAACCAAAGGTTATGACGAGAAAGAGAGAGAGATGAGCCCAAATCGGCCGCGGTGGGCCCGATCTCGCCAGATCTCGAAAGCGAAGCAGCATTTTGTGTTTAGCTTGGAATGGGTTGATCACATTTTGCACGACACAGGTGTTATAGGCTGCGTGCTGGACATTTGCGGTAACATCCATTGTTGTGCCCTACCCTGTGGCACCACGCAGATGCCCTCCCTGCCCGCACCAAACCCGCGTTGACCGCGGCGGTGAAGTATGGTAAAAAAAAACGCGGCGAGGCGCCCTCGGACAACCGTTGATTGGCAAAACAACGGAGCCGTACATGATATTATCCTGACATCATCATGATCAATCACCAATTACCAACCATCGCCATCAATCATCCTGTCACATTAACGTTCTCGAATCGCTTAACGCACGCGACTGGTCACACACAGGGCACACGTGCGCGCAAGACGCACCGACAACAAGAAACAAAATCATCAAACGCCACCCCCTCCCACTACTCCCCATGTTATCAGGCAGATGCCGAGCGGTGTTCAGAGTCTTTACAGATAACCCTGGGTCCCTAAACTACTGTGGTGGTTGGTGGTGGTGGTTGGTATTGGTGGTGGTTGGTAGTGGTGGTTGGTAGTGGTGGTGGTTGGTAGTGGTGGTGGTGGTTGGTGGTGGTTGGTGGTGATGGTTGGTAGTGGTGGTGGTTGGTAGTGGTGTTGGTTAGTGGCGGTGGTGGTGGTTGGTAGTGATGGTGGTGGTGGTGGTTGGTAGTGGTGTTGGTTGGTAGTGGTGGTGGTTGGTAGTGGTTGGTGGGTGGTAGTGGGTGGTGGTTGGTAGTGGTGGTGGTGGTAGTGGTGTTTGGTAGTGATTGTGGTTGGTATGGTGGTGGTAGTGGTGGTGGTAGTGGTGGTGGTGGTGGTGGTGGTTGTGAGTGGTGTGGTATGTTGGTAGTGGTGGTTGGTAGTGGTGTTGGTTAGTGGCGGTGGTGGTGGTGGTAGTGATGGTGGTGGTGGTGGTTGGTAGTGGTGTTGGTTGGTAGTGGTGGTGGTTGGTAGTGGTGGTGGTTGGTAGTGGTGGTGGTTGGTAGTGGTGGTGGTTGGTAGTGGTGGTTGGTAGTGATGGTGGTTGGTAGTGGTGGTGGTTTGTTGGTTATATCTGAACCGGTCCTGGGCCTCCCCTAAGTCAACTCAGCCTCAAATGAGCACCTGGTGCGATGTGTAAACATCACCACGAGGGAGACAAAGGCGGCTGTGCGCGGCGCTGGCCACCCACCCCCCTCGCGTACCGTTTCGGCCTTCACAGGTGCTGTTCGCTACCGGCACTTGACCCTCCAGCCTGTTAAGGCTACACGGGGGACCTTTGCCTTTGGTGAGCAGTGACCCACGGCGGTGATGGCCACCCACTTTAGCCCCCCCCCCGCCGTCGCCTCCACCCCCCCCCTCCCAGGCTACGGATCCGAACCCCCATCGCCCCCCCCCCCGTTCACGTAATCGCGTTAGCGGGGCGCCTGCTCGCCGGCACGTCGCCTCGAGCAGCGCGGTGAAATGTTATTATTTAGCCGCGCTGTCCTCCACAACGCATCGTACGCACGCACCCCCAACAACAACAACACCACCACCATCATCAGCAACAGCAGCAGCAGCAGCTCACTCGTCGCACGTACACGCGCGGCGCACGGGGCCGGCTCGACACGTGGACCCGCTCATTCTGTCTCGCGGACCAGGCTGCCCCCCTTTTGTCGCCGCTTTGCTGCTCAATAAAAGTTAACTCGCCTTTAAATTAGGGCCGTGCGGTGCCCAAATCTTGTTTTCGCTCCCAGCGAGCGAGCAGGGGTCAATCGGTGGCTTCGCTGCGTACGCGTCGCGCAGACGATCGCTCGCGCAATGCTCTTCGAAGAGACAAAGATCCCCCGTGTAGCCTCGGGCCAGCAAGTGACGTTAGGAGCGAGCACATTTTTCGATTTAAAGCTTCTTTCGTGACTGCAGGGATTCATCTTCTTGGTCCTTTCGGTAAAGTCACGTAGAAGGGAAGTAATAAAAGAATACTTCCCTTCTAGCGAGCACATGTGAAAGCCGGAACGGCACGCGAAAGGGGTTGGGTGATCAGCGCCATACGCCCGGCCGCCTTTGTCTCCCCAGTGTTGATATCTTTTTTTGGGGAGGGTTTTGTTGTTTGAACACACCGCGCCGGGTAGACCTCATGGGGAGGCCCAGGACCGATTCAAAATATTTGCCACTGTTATTGGGTCGTGAGCGGGAATCGAACTCGAAGGGTCTGGGGGTTTGTATAGAGCGCAGTGCGCTAACCGCCGCGCCACCGCTCCCCCACGATCCTCTTCAAACGAAGACAAAGATCCCCCGTGTAGCCTTTAACAAACTGTTGGGGCAAGTGCTGTTAGCGAGCACCTATGAAGGCCGACACGGCACACGAGGAGGTGGGTGGTCAACACCACGCCCGACCGCCTTTGTCTACCCAGCAGGGATGTTTGCACACCGCACCAGGTACACACTTGAGGCTGAGTCGACCTAGGGGAGGCCCAGAACCGGTTCAGATAATCGTATTGGCCGTGAGCGGCAATCGAACTCGTGTCGCCGGGTTCGTAGCGCAGGGCGCTAATCGTGACACCACCGCTCCCCACAAATACAAAGACCCCCCGTGTAGCCTTCACAGACTGTAGGGGCAAGTGCTGTTAGCGAGCACCTATGAAGGCCGACACGGTGGCACACGAGGGGGTGGGTGGGTGGCCAGCACCACGCCCGGCCCGCCCTCGTCGCCCCAAGTGACGACCTTTACACACCGCACCGGGTACTCATTTGAGGCTGAGTCGACCTAGGGGAGACGCAGGCCCGGTTCGGTGAATTGTCGCAAGCACTCACCCGAGAGACGCTTCGGTCCTCGCTCCGCCTTAAAGATCGAGAAGCGAAACTCGGCGCAGCGACGACGGCCAAAGCGACACGTGGCCGGCTCGCGCGGCGCCGATTCAACGCGAGCGAATCCGGCCGTCTCTATTCAACCAATCATTCAGACATTACAACATTGTCGCAAACAAATTATCGCTCAAAGTAAATGCTGCCGGGGAAACAGTTCGGGCGTCGAGGCTCAGAGGTCGATGGGCACATTCGTTTTTTTGTTTACGATATTCCATTGCACGGGGTTCATATTCTTGGATTTTTTCGGTAAAGTCACGTAGGTAAAAAATAAAATACATTAAAACAACTAAATTAAATTACGACGCTTCGGGCGCAACACAAGCACAACACAAGCGCCCGAAACGTCGTGATTTAATTTAGTTGTTTTCATTTATTTTATTTTATTTTTGACATACGTGACTTTATCGAAAAACCCAAAGAGTAGGAATCCTCGCAGTCACGAAAGCTTCAAATCTAGAATCATTGCACGGGAATTGTCACTTTGACGGACCAAACTAATCATCTTCACAATGAAGTTGTATTTTTGGGTTAGATCGCGTAAATATAAATGTGTCGTCAACCCACCACCACCCGACGCAGCCAATGAGTATAAGGTGTGTCACGTAAATTGGCAGCTTCGGGTGGCCGTGGGTCAACGACACATTTGTATTTACGCGATCTAACCGAATTAAAAAATACATACATTTTTTTATGCAATTACATTTTTTTATGAATTAATGAAAGCCACCTCCTACTACTATTACTACTGCACGTTAAAGCAAATAATTATCAATGGGCTCGAGCATTTCAACTTTGCCAGTTTCTCTTACTCTTGATAGCCTAAAGGGGTCACGTAGAGGAACGCGCTCAGAAATCAAAGTCATCCGAATATTTACTTGTGCGAAAATAATCCGATTGAGCAATGAAAGCTCTTTTTTCACGGATGTCCAGTCGTACCCTAGTGGTAGTGCCTTACGCCAGTAGGGGCGGGTCAGAACGGTCCAACAACAAACAATACAGCACACACCACGAAAGTGCGAAGTATAGAAAAGGTAAGCGAATTGCAAAAAAAACTAAATTAGTTTTATTTATTAACCAGGCAAAGCCCACTCAGCTATTAGTTTATTTTTTTTAAGAAGCGAACTGGCCGCTAGTGACAACCGCCCAGGAGATCGGGCGACACATTTGCGTTCACGTGGAGCGCGCTAAGTGCGCTGGGATACGGGATTTATCCAGCAGCGGATTAAACCTGGCCAACAATGACGCTGACCGTCAGGGTACAATTGTGTCAGCCGTAGACTCAAGGAGTGCGCGAGCTCTAAAGGCCGATAACGAATATCCATGGCACAGGTCCACTCGCGATCGACAGCCCTTCTGTGAGCGAGCGAGAGAAGTCAGCTGGACGCGCAGTCTCTCTCTTAATGACATTTAACTCGCCACTTAAGGAGAATCGACTGCCCTTTGTGGGGGTTGTTGTTTTTTTAGTGGTCCCTGCAACCACCGTGAACAGAGGCCACGCACGTGGCGCGTGTCCCGTCTCAAAATGCGTCGCCAAAACACAAAACACGCCACCCGCTCCCTCCCTCCTTCCCCTCTCGTGCAGCCGATGTCTCGAGTAATCTGGTTATGGAAAGAGATTGGGCCACTCCTAAAAGGGGGCCTCGCTATAGGCACCTAGAGCAGCAGCCCTCTGTCAAGCCGCACACGCCGTGACTCAGCCTCAAACGGGTCGCTGTGTTGTAGAACATCGTCATGTGCCGTGCCGTGCCGGCCTTCGTAGGCGCTCGCTGACAGCACTTGCCTGTTGAGGCTATCCGGGGTAAGGGGGGACCTTTGTCTTTGGCGTTGGCTGTGGCGACACAGAAGGCACAATGAGTCACAATGAGCCACATTTGGGATATAGGAGGCGAGTGAGAGGCGGTTTGGAAGGGTGCGCAGGGGGGAGAGGACGGGACGAATCAAATTTCCCTGTAGTTAGGAGGCAATTAGCACGGCCCGGAGCCAATCTGTGCGGTGCCCAATTAACGAGGAGTCGCCGTCTCCCCCCCCCCCCCCCCCCCCAGTCGCTCCTACTCAGCTTTACAACCTCAAAGCGGCCACATTGAGCAGCCGTGGCTATATGAGCCATCATTAAAACAACTAATAATAGTCCGACACGTGCCCGGGAGAGCCACGGCCGCCAAGGGAGTTCTCGAGAGTGATTTTCAGGAGGGTCCTATTTTGTAACTTAACCAATGTCTCATTGGGGTAATGAATAAAGCCATTCTGGAGCTGAACTCTGTGGGGATTGCACCGTTCTGTTTTTTTTTTACATGGTACGCGCGGTATTCATCATTATCATCATAAACATCATAATAATAGACGATCATATTTGAATTAGAGTGCCCCTGAGAAGGAAGTTATGGCACTCAGGGATTGCATCGAATGTTGCTCGTGGAGCCGGGATATCGTGGCGAGCGGCAGTGGTAGCGTTGATCTTAACCTTGTGTCGGGTTTTATACAGCGCCTTTGTCGAAGCGCTTTACGAGGATCACAAATTGAACATTCAATATTGGCTGGGGGGGGGATGTGATGGGGGTTGCGTGTTAGGGAAGGGATGGCAAGGAAGGGTGATGATGGGGAAAGGTAGGGGCGAGGTTAGGAAGGTTTTAAGGTTTATTGGGCTGTGCTACGAACCCAGCGACACGAGTTCGACTCCCGATCACGACCAATAACAGTGGGTCGCCTCAGCCTTACATTAGACCCTGGTGCGGTGTGTAAACATGGACGGGTTGTGCTTTTTCCGTAGGATTTTATTGTTTACGTATGTGATGTTTAGATTTGTGTACAATTAATTTTACGTGTATCTTGTAATTTTAATGTTTGTTGCGGTTGAACTCAAATCAAGAGCCGAATGGCTCACAGGGTAGATCCTAATACATGAACTGAACTCCTATAGGGAGACAAATGCGGCCGGGCGTGGTGCTGGCCACCAACACCCTCGTGTGCCGGTGCCGGCCTTCCTAGGTGCTACCTGCTAACAGCACTTTCCTTAAGAGTCTGTTAAGGCCACACGGGGGATCTTTGTCTTTGTGTGTAATTACGCAGCTGCATTCAATGCGATTCCTCTGCCCGGCCGATTCAATTCGCATCGTTCACAAATTGCCGGCGACGATTCGTTCGACCCTCCTCTTGCCTATTTCTCCCTTGTTTTGTCTCGTTTAAAATAAATGAACACATGTCAACCTCCGCTCCAGTCACCCTCTTGCTCGATGCAAAAGAAGGCTTCATCCAGCATTGGAATGACGTGGCGGATTGTTGGACCATACTTCCCCGCTCTGGTTCGTGCCCGTTTGCGCGTGAAGGGGGGGGGGGTCAGGCAGGGCATGGTTCACGGCATCACCCGTTGTCCCCCCACCGATGTTGGGGCCACTGATGTGAGCCGTGAAGTTATGGGGGATCAAACTCAGACGGCGCGGGGGTTCGTGGCCGCAGTGCGAGAAACAACTCCACACACAGACAAAGATCCCCCGCATAGCCTTCAGCAGGCTGTTGGGGCAAGCGCTGCTAGCGAGTAGCAGCACCTAATAAAGGCCGGCACGGCACACGAAGGGCGAGAGAGGGGGGGGGGGGGGTGCAACACCACGTCCCACCGCCTTTGTCTCTTCACTGCTGATATTTACACACCGCGCCAAGAACTGTACTCGTTTGAGGCTAAGCCGACCTAGGGGAGGCCCAGGACCGGTTCGAATATTCGACACTGGCTTCTTTTTTATTATTACACGCTTTCATTTAACTCACTCTGTTGCTGTTGTTGTATCCTCAAATCTTGTAACTCAATTTTAACCCACTTCCCAATGTGGTACCGACTGCAAACTTGGCATACTTAAGTCATACTGATGACAATACTATATTCTATCATAGAAAATAAAAAAACATATTTCTAAACATTATTTTGTATATGTTATGTTTCGGCTTGGGTCTAATTGTCCACGCTCAACTGAGGTTGGCTGTAAATCACCACGGCCACTTACGTTATGGCAAGCTTCGGGGCCACTTCCTATAGAGTCGTGGAGTTCTGCCATTACTAGTACGGTACATTTAATTAAAGCGTGCTTTTAAAAAAAGTATTTTTTTTATATTGCTCATTTAGGTCACGAGTGGGAATCTGACGCGGGTCGCGCCGTGCAGTCCTTCACTGCGCGCTACCGCTCCTCCGTAGCTGTCCAAACGCGCGAACTGGAGCCGCGTCCGGGCGGTTTATAGCGACACTGCGCTAACCACTGCGCCACCGCTCCCTCCCTCCCTCCTTCGCTCCCTTCCTTCCTCCCGTCTCCCCACGAGCGTTCTTTAATTAGCTCCCCAGCAATTGTGGCCGGGTCGCGAGCGATACGGGCTTCTCTTAGCGAGGGCGCAGCCAAGGCACCGAGCACAATGACGGACAGCCACTTCCTTGACACAAGGAGGAATAAGGCGACGCTGTGAGCCCCCCCCCCCCGCCCCCCACCCGGGTCGCTATCTCCTGGCTCGTGTTTTATAAATATTGTAGCGGACGGACGACTGTGTGCTGACGATGTGGTCTCTTGTCCAGCAGGGTAACGAGCGTGGGGGGGGGGGGGGCAGGGGGGTGCCTTGCTCCCCACGCCCTCCCGGTGGTCAAAGCTGCGAGTTGGGGCCAGTGCCTGATTAAGTTAGTGCGGGGCCTGTAGCAAAAGCTGTTATCAAGGAGCCCTGAATAAAATAAAAAAACGTAAATATTAAAACACAATTTTTTTTAACTTGCACAGTAAAGTAATTGTACTTTTTTTCATTTGCTATACAGCCAGATAATATGACAAATCGCTAACCTTAAACACCCAGTCGTTCATACAAGTTGAAGGCGGTATAGTGCTATAGTAATAGAGCAAGTGCAGAATCACTGAACGGGAATTGATAGCTTGAAAGCGTTTAGCGCGGGGCCCTTGAAAGTGCGGGGCCCGTCGCTACTACATAGTAGTAGTATATAGTAGTAGCTACTACTTATGTAGCTACATATGTAGTAGCTACTACTACTATGTAGTAGCTACTACTTATGTAGCTACATATGTAGCTACATAAGTAGTAGCTACTACTACAGATTTGCTCTATCACATCTCATATTTATGCTATCGGCATACCCCATTTTCATTGATTTTACCCGAAATTAACTCTGTCACTTATGATTGCAAGTTGTAGCGAGTCAGTGACTGCTTTAGTGTTAAAATATGGTGCTGTATTTTTAGAATAGTGTGTTTATAATATCATTTTATGTAGATATCCACATTTATTTAATATTTTTCTTCTGCAGTTTTTATTGAAAATGCAATATTTGCTATCTCAAAAATCTCATGTGATAGACAAAAACTGATGCCAGATTTGGAATCAGCACCCCAAAATTACCTTAAACCCGTTGGAATACCTTATGCCAGAAAAAGTTTGTTGACCAGTGTAATGCAGTCACGCCACTGCTCGTGTCGTACACGGAGCGTTACACGCGTGAAAGCAAATACAGCCATTGTACACTGCCTCCCGTCTCAACGCGTTCATGCAAACGATACGGTGAGTCAATTAGCCCTATACTTATTGGCTTGCCAAGAACCGACATCGTTAAACGGTAATTTGTTTTAGGCGAGAATAATGCTGGAGCGACTTTTCCATGTTCTGCACGGGTCTAATCAGCGATGTCGGGCTTGTTAAACCAAAAACAAATTGCTGGAGGTTTACCAGAACGTATTGGCAAGGGTGAATAACAATGACTCATCGTCATCATCAGCCCTGTGATCAACCCACCAACTCTCATTGACCAGCGTGGTGAAGTATGGTCAAACAATCCCCTTCCCCAATGACTCGACAGCACCTTGCCTAATCATTTCAATTACGGCTTAATTTTACGACGCTATTTTCAGAAACTCGACGAGGCTGGCTTGGTCTCGGGTTCATCGGCGTGAGACACGACGACGAGAGGCCAAGGTGCTGTGTATCCATGTCCATAACGACGCTCACAACAACGAGCGGAGCACCGGGTGGCTAAAGCACAGCAAGTTGGTACAGTAGGGGAAACAGGTGGTGCATCAGCCAGTCATCTTGGTCATCTCGGTCAGTCGACCCGTGGCACCTGCTGGGTCTGCCCCGTAACCTCCTGCCAGCGGGCGTTCGACACTTCACGTGGCCTCAAGGTGCACTTGGCCTGGCACAAGCGTCGTGGTGACGTCACCGCCACTTAGTGGCGAATGGCGGTTGTTGTTGTTATAACGATCCTACCTTTTTTTATTATTATTATTGTACCCTAGAATAATCCTGTAATCATCTGAGGCCAAAATCACGGACTTTGACGAGGCCATATTACTTGCTGGAACAGCGTTGCCGAACTTGCGCCGACTAAAAGCGAGCCCTCTATACACATTCGCTTTCAATACATCCACACAGTTTATATGTTGACGTCAGATCCAGACGTTGAGGCCTGCTGTGTATTTGGAGTTTGCGTGTCTCTCTCTTTTCCTCTCTCTCTCTCTCTATCCTCGTGGTCGCGTGGATTTTTTTGCCCCGGGTCCTCCGGTTTTTCCCAACTCCACATTTAGAATCGACTTCGCGCGTTTGGGAGTTGTTATTATTTCTGCCATACATTCCCACGTGAATGATGACGGGCCACTTGTTTGAGCTCTCATTGCCGCGTGATAGCCATGTCGCTTCTGAAGAGGATTTTTATATATATCGCAGCTCAACGGGGCCCTTACCTGGTAGTTAAATAACGATAGCTGCATCTTCTTGGTTCTTTCGGTAAAGTCACGTAGAAGGGAAATAATAAAATAATAAAAATAAAACATTATTAAATAATTCTCACCACGTTTCGGCCACAACGCAAGCAGCCGTCCTCAGGACGCAAGCAGCGTCCTGCTTGCGTTGTGGCCGAACCGTCGTGAGAATTATTTTATTATGTTTTATTTTTATTATTTTATTATTTCCCTTCTACGTGACTTTACCGAAAGAACCAAGAAGATGAATCCCTGCAGTCACGAAAGCTTTAAATCGAAATTTAACGATAGCTGTAGTTGTATTTGAAACATACAAATGGTGACGAATCACTACTCCCACCGTTGCGTGTATACAACACATTCCATGCACACCGTTCGCCGAGCTGATTCGCGTCTGTATATACGGGTTCCTCTATTGCATACAAAACACTCAGGGCTCATAAACAACTGAAAATCGCTCCCCCCCCTCCCCACTCTCCTCGCTACCCCCCCACCAACCCCTCAGCAAAAAAAAAACTGTCTGGAATTTCCATTGTTAATTATAAACAAGTCGAAGGCGGCGACCGCGGGAGTATTTTAGTGCGAGGCCACCCTTGAGTCAGACAGCGCGAGACACACAGCAACACTTTGTGAAACAGCAAAGATGATGGAACGAGTTTGGAGAAGGGGTAGAGGATAAGGGGGGGGGGCGGATGTGTGTCGGGGTGGGGGGCAGGTTGTGTCTTGCACGGATTGCCCCCCCCCCCCACACACACGACACACAGAGGCGAGAGAGAGGCGGGCATTCATTGCTGGGTGTCATTGCTCCTCGTGCCACCAGCATGTGCGACTCCCCTCTCTCGCTCGCTCGCTCTGCGTGCGTGCCGCTCGGCTCTTCTTCTGCGGCGTGAGCTATTAAAAGCACACGAAGCGTTTGCGTGCGAGCGTTGTGTGCGCGTGTGTGTCAGTGTGGGGAGCGGTGGTGTAGCAGTTAGCGCGCTGCGCTACGAACCTGGCGACCCGGGTTCGATTCCCGCTCACGGCAAACACCAGTGACGATTATCTGAACCGGTCCTGGGCCTCCCCTAGGTCGACTCAGCCTCAAATGAGTACCTGGTGCGATGTGTAAACATCGCCGCTAGGGAGACAAAGGCGGCCGGGCGTGGTGTTGGCCACCCACCCCCTCGTGTGCCGTGCTGGCCTTTATAGGTGCTCGCTAACAGCACTTGTCCCTACAGTCTGTTAAGGCTATACGGGGGATCTTTGTGCGTGTGTGTCAGTGTTGGAGTGTGTCAGTGTGTGTGTGTCAGTGTGTGTCTGTGTGTGTGTGTCAGTGTGTGTGTGTCAGTGTGTGTGTGTCAGTGTGCGTGCGAGCGTTGTGTGCGCGGGTGTGTGTGTCAGTGTGTGTGTGTCAGTGTGTGTGTCAGTGTGTGTATGTCAGTGTGTGTGTCAGTGTGTGTGTGTGTCAGTGTGCGTGCGAGCGTTGTGTGCGCGGGTGTGTGTGTCAGTGTGTGTGTGTGTCAGTGTGTGTGTGTCAGTGTGTGTGTCAGTGTGTGTGTCAGTGTGTGTGTCAGTGTGTGTGTGTGCGCGTGTGTGTGTGTCAGTGTGTGTGTGTCAGTGTGTGTGTGTCAGTGTGTGTGTGTGTCAGTGTGTGTGTGTGTCAGTGTGTGTGTGTGTCAGTGTGTGAGTGTGTCAGTGTGTGTGTGTGTCAGTGTGTGTGTGTCAGTGTGTGCGTGTGTGTCAGTGTTGGAGTGTGTCAGTGTGTGTGTGTGTCAGGGTGTGTGTGTGTGTCAGTGTTGGAGTGTGTCAGTGTGTGTGTGTCAGTGTGTGCGTGTGTGTGTCTCAGTGTGTGTGTGTCAGTGTGTGTGTCAGTGTGTGTGTCAGTGTGTGTCTGTGTGTGTGTGGGGAGCGGTGGTGTAGCGGTTCGAGCGCTGCGCTACCTGGTGACGATTATTTGAACCGGTCCTGGGCTTCACCCAGGTCGACTAAACCTCAAATGAGCACGTGGTGCGGTGTGTAAACATCGCCACTGGGGAGACAAAGGCGGTCGGGCGTGGTGCTGGGCACCCACCCCCTCGTGTGCCGTGCCGGCCTTCATAGGTCCTCGCTAGCAGCACTTGCCCCAGCAGTATGTTAAGGCTATACGGGGGATCTTTGTCTTTGTCTGTGTGTCTGCGTGCGTGTGATTCCCCTACCCCTGTTCTATTTTCTCTCTCGCTCTCTCGCGTGTAATTAGCCCAGTGGTGATTATTATGAAGGAGCTTGGCGATTCATATTCCGTTGTTTGTCGCCCAAGGGGATTTCACGAAGGCCCGCTGCTCTCAAACTGCCCCATTTGCTAAAGAAAAAAAACAAGAAAAAAGAGCGGTGGCGCAGTGGTTAGCACACCGCACGATGAATCCCGGCGACTTGAATTCGATGCCAGGTCACGCCTGAACACCAGCGGGGTGAGCGTTACCTGAACCGACCTCATCCAGCCAATCAGCATCGACCGCCGGCATGGTGAAGTATAGTCAAACAACATCATTGGACTGAGAGCAGCATGCAATCGTTGGATGTTAATCCGTGTACGTTTGTCCGAAGCAACAATCAACAGTCAACGTCTCTCTTAGAGGGCGAACTCAACCGTCGAACCTCCCCCGCGGGGTTCCAACTTTCCCCTTTTCTCTCAAAAACCCCGCTCGTTATTTACATTATGAGACCTCCTTTGCCAGTAACAAGATACAGTAATAGGTTTTTTACCCTTTTATCTGGCACCAAAACTGACCACCTTTATACGAGGGATCACGTTTGCAATAACCACAACACTTGCAGTCAAAATGCAAACAAGAAGAGACACTGATAATGATATGCACTGTCCTTGAGAAATTGATTGGTCCACACCCGAGACGGCTTTTCTTAGAGCCCAGTCTCCACTGGTGTTGGCCTCGAAGCCGCAAACAAGCAACGCGCTCGTAACGTTGTCGAAAATGCATCGATCCGTACCAATCGCGATTGGATCCGCGTCTCGTGAGCGCGTGATCATCGATTTGTTGTTGTTGTTGCTGTTTAAAACACGCGATGAATCGACGAATCGCCGCGTGCCAGGTGAACAGGTGGCGGGTCGAGGTGGCGTGACAGGTGCGGCAGGTGGCGATGGAGGTGCTCCACTGATCTGCAGATCTTGCAGATCACAGCCCTGCCACTTAGCTGACTCTAAATACGCGGTGCCACTTTACACGCTCGTTACTCAATACGGCTGTGTTGGGGTGAAGCGGCATTTGCCCTTCGTGTGTGTGCAAGCGCGTCTGCGTGCGTGCGTGCGGTGTATGTATGTACGTTGAACTTCTTTCGCACCGTACGTAGCTAATCGGCGGCAGCGGGGGCATCGCCACTGGGGAGACAAAGACGGCCGAGCGTGGTGCTGGCCACCCCCCCCCCCCCTCGTGTGCCGTGCGGGCCTTCATAGGTGCTCGCTAACAACACTTGACCCCAAAAGGCTATATGGGCGATCTCTGCCTTTTAGGTGTGTAAACATCGCCACTGGAGAGACAAAGGCGGTCGGGCTTGTTGAGTTGTTAATTCCCTCGCCTGGTTTGTAGGAGGTTGTGGGTTCGATCCCGACCCTGACGCCTGCTGCTGTATATTTGGAGTTTGCGTGTCTCTCTCTCTCATCATCATCATCACGGTGGCTAGGAGATGTTAACTACCTCGCCTGGTGTACAAGAGGTCGTGGGTTCGATCCCGACCCTGACGCCTGCTGCTGTATATTTGGAGTGTGCGTGTCTCTCTCTCATCATCATCACGGTGGCTAGGAGATGTTAACTACCTCGCCTGGTACACAGGAGGTCAGTGGGTTCGATCCCGACCCTGACGCCTGCTGCTGTATATTTGTAGTTTGCGTGTCTCTCTCTCCCCGTAGATTTTCCCTTTCGGGTCCTCCGGTTTTATTTCCATCCACACTTAAAATCAACGTCACGCATTTCGAGTCATTTGGCCGCTATAAATGTCCACGTGATGATACGCCGCTTCGTTGAGCTATCACGTGCCATAGCCAGGTCGCATCTGAAAAAAAGAGTTGCTACATAGCTCCAAATACAACAGTTGACTTTTAGTTTATGCGTGTAATGTATTGAGACGTCTCGGAAATAACCAGCCGTCCCCGTCCTCCTCCTCCCCATCCAGGTCCGACCTCCTAAAGTGCAGCCCACTTGAAGTTGTTTGGGAAGCTGTCCCGCGTGCAGTCAATTAGCCCCGAGCAGCCTTGCCGGCCACAGAGATAGCCGCCTAGCCCGCGGCTACAACCGCCTGGCAGCGACGGGCGGTTGCAGGGAGTTGCGTTTAAAGTGTTCAAGGAGGCCGAGAGACAGTAAGAGGGAGAGAATAGGAGTGAGACAGGGGAGAGGGGGAGTGAAAGAGAAGAGAGAGAGAGAGAGCGGGCTCAGGTTACGGGAGAAGTAGCCCGATGAATCACCGACTCCTCCTCCTGTTCACCCGGGCAGCAGCAGCAGCAATAGCAGCAGCAGCAGCAATAGCAGCAGCAGCAGCAATAGCAGCAGCAGCAGCAATAGCAGCAGCAGCAATAGCAGCAGCAGCAATAGCAGCAGCAGCAATAGCAATAGCAGCAGCAGCAATAGCAGCAGCAGCAATAGCAGCAGCAGCAATAGCAGCAGCAGCAATAGCAATAGCAGCCGCAGCAATAGCAGCAGCAGCAATAGCAGCAGCAGCAATAGCAGCAGCAGCAATAGCAGCAGCAGCAATAGCAGCAGCAGCAATAGCAGCAGCAGCAATAGCAATAGCAGCAGCAATAGCAGCAGCAATAGCAGCAGCAGCAGCAATAGCAGCAGCAGCAATAGCAATAGCAGCAGCAGCAATAGCAGCAGCAATAGCAATAGCAGCAGCAATAGCAATAGCAGCAGCAGCAATAGCAGCAGCAAAAGCAGCAATAGCAGCAGCAATAGCAGCAATAGCAGCAGCAATAGCAGGAGGTGGTGCTGCTGCTGGTGGTGCTGGTGGTGACGCGACCAGGGATGCGAAAGCTAGGCGGTACGCAGGCGGTGCAACTGCACCAAGGACCCCCCCCACCACCTCCCACCAAACGACGATAAAACCTGATTCGATACGTTGCGTGCACGCGTGTGGAACTTCTTTGGCAACGTACGTAGCCAAGCGTGCCGATCGGAGGCGAGGAAATCTTGGAGCGATGTCTTTAAAGAAAGAGTCATCGCCGACAAACACCGGGCAGTTCGCCAGCATTGATTCACACAAAACCTGGACGCTGCTGATGAGACGCTGTCATGCCGAAACGGGTCCAGAGTTTGCTTCTGTACCGAATCAATGCTGCTGAAGTGACGCTCTCTTTGCACAAGGCCGCGTTGGGTTGTTTGTAAAGAATTGTTTTTATATAGTTGTGAATGTGGAGAGACACATATATGAAAGAGAAATATTTTTTTTTATTTAAAGCTTTCGTGACTGCAGGGATTCATATTCTTGGTACTTTCGGTAAAGTCACGTAGAAGGGAAATAATTAAATAATATTTATATGCTTTATATTTAAAGAACCAAGAATATGAGAAATCTCTTCTCTATTTTGTAATTTATATTCTTCATAACGACGCTGATACTTAATTTATAATTACATTGTATAATTAGTATACCTACGTGCCGTGTCTGCAGGGCTATAATGTTTCAATTGTTACATGTAGGCGTACTTTGTATTCTCGTGATTCAAAGTGGCAGCGCCTTACGCCATTAATCCACACTCCTAGTAAGCCTAATGTGGAGCACCATATCGAGCACCATATCTTATCAAGAGTCGGGTTGCTTGCGTCTAGCATACGCAAGTTCGCGCAAAGCCCTGCAAGACTCGACACGAAAGTCATTCAAAGTCTCCACTCTTAGGGAGATGTTAACTACCTCGCCTGGTTTGATCCCGACCCTGACGCCTGCTGCTGTATATTTGGAGTTTGCGTATCTCTCGCTCTCTCATCATCATCACGGTGGCTAGGAGATGTTAACTACCTCGCCTGGTACGCAGGAGGTCGTGGGTTCGATCCCGACCCTGATGCCTGCTGTATATTTGGAGTTTGCGTGTTTCTCGCTCTCTCATCATCATCACGGTGGCTTTGAGATGTTAACTACCTCGCTAGCTATGCAGGAGGTCGTGGGTTCGATCCCGACCCTGACGCCTGCTGTATATTTGTAGTCTGCGTGTCTCTCTCTCCCCGTGGTCGCGTGGATTTTTTTCCTCCGGTGATTTAACCTCCACATTTACGAATCAACGTCACGCGTTTAGAGTCTGTGGCTGGAGTAAATGTCCACGTGATGTTGATGAGCCCACTTCGTTGACCTATCATTTGTGATAGCCAGGCCGCTTCTGAAAATAAGAGCTACACAGCTCAGTGTGGGCCCTACCTGGTGACAAATAAAAACAAGTTGAAGGTTCATCAAAGTCTCCCGCGGGTCGCCCTCCCCGTGATACGTGGGATCAAACAAACCACTCGAGACAAACGGTGCGTGCATGGCAAGCGAGGGAAGTTCATTGCGAATGCTGTCGCAAGAGTTCATACTCTTAGTTTTTTCGGTAAAGTCACGTAGGTAAAAAAATGAAATTAAAATTAATAAAAAATAAAATAATAAAATCACGACGTTTCGGAGGCAACACAAGTCTCCGTCATCAGGTGGGACCGTCACAGCCAGATTTGCTGCATCAAGATTATTCATTTAAAATTTTTATATATTTTAATTTCATTTTTTTTACCTACGTGACTTTACCAAAAGAACTAAGAGTATGAATCCTTGCAGTCACGAAAGCTTCAAATCTAGAATTAATGCTGTCGCAAGAGGTCACGCGTCTCGAAGCGACGCTCTTTGCGCTGACTGGGCGAGATGAGTGAAGCGAATGAGAGAGGTCTCTTCTACACGGGCGGTAGCTACACGTCGTGCGCTCCTTGTCCCCCACGCCCGCACCTCCGATGAACACGGTTGCCCACGTACGATGCGAAAGAAGTTCAACACACGTAGGCACAGAGCGTGCTCTCCTCCGTGAGCCTGGCGTGTCTCTCTGGCTGCGCTGAAATTCTGAGAGTGGGAGCAGCGAATCCACGCAGGGCGGGAGAGACTTTTGACTTTCAAACAACTTTTATTGCCGCCAGCAGCAACAGCACTCGAGGCGATTACGATACGAACACACACAAAGTCACCAGAAAACAAACAAATAAACAAACGCTATAAATCCACGCGCTGTGGCGCTAAATGCACCGCGCACAACACGAAAGAAAAGTCACGTGGTGGTGGTGGTGTTCATCGCGCACGCCACGGTGACGAGCGAGCGCTTCAGAAGGTGAAGGGAGGGATGACAAGGAAGGGGATTCCTTAACTCTCAACGCATTGCGAATCCCATTGCCCGGGTCTCCACGGAATCCACCCGTAGAACGTTGTGTATTTTATTTCGTAAAAAAAAAAACCGGTCGTGTTTTTCTTTCTAACAGCTCAAATGTAAACTTTTACATATGCCCGAGCATTTGTTCTTGTTTTAGATTCACTGCACATATATATAACACATTATTATATAACTCAACTCGCAATTCACTTAAGCGCAAAAAAATCCAATCATAATCATCAGTCATGATCGATCCGCTGCTAGATGAAGGCCTCGCCCCCAATCCATTCCTCATGGCCTCGCGATGTTCATGCACAACCACCACCACAACAACACAAAAGACAAAGATTCCCCATATAGAATTAAAGAGAGTGTTAGGGCAAGTGCTGTTAGCGAGTTGCACCTATGAAGGCCGGCACGGCACACGAGAGAGGGGTTGGGTGGCCAACACCACGCCCGGTCGCCTTTGTCTCCCCAGTGACGATGTTTACACATCGCACCAGCTACTAATTTGAGGCTGAGTCGACCTAGGGGAGGCCTGTGACCGGTTAAGATAATCGTCACTGGTGTTGGCCGTGAGTGGGAATCGAACTCGGGTCACGCTGGGTTCGTAGCGCAGCGCGCTACCCGCTACACTACCGCTCCCCACCAACAACACCGCCAAAGGCAAAGATCCCCCGTATAGCCTTAACCGACTGTTGGGGCAAGTGCTGTTAGCAAGCGCCTATTAACAACACCAACAACCACTAACACCGTCACCGCTTGCACAGCAATCAAGAGCGCCACCAAGTTGCACAAACCACCACCGACACGTCCCTAACCCCCAGTCCCACCAATCAAAATAAAAATCCCACAGTTCCCAAACCACGACAACCACCCCTTACCCCACCACCACCACTCTCCTCCCCCCCCCCCGCTCCTTCCCCAACCCAACCCCCGGCGTCTTCCCTCCCCTCCCATCGAACCCGGGCCGTGTCCCCGGGGCCCCGGGTATTTTATCTGACGGTCGGCAGGCCTTGCTGTCCTGCAGACCCAGGCACGGCGCATGGAGCCACGCTAATTGTGTTACTGACGCGCGGAACGACTGAGTGTGGGAGGGGAGGTGGTGGGGGTTGAGTGGGTGGTGGTGGTGGTGGGGGTATGGGTGGTTGTGGAGGGTTGGTGTGATGGTGAGTTGGTGGGGGATTGATGGTCATTGCGTTTGCGGGTTGGTGTGATGCTGGGTTGATGTGCGTCTGTGTGTGTGTGTGTGTAAGGGGTGCGGTGGTGTAGCGGTTAGCGCTACGCTGCGCTACCAACCCAGTGAACCGAGTTCGATTTCCGCTCACGGCCAACACCCAATGACGAATATCTGAACCGGTCCTGGGCCTCTCCTAGGTCGACTCAGCCTCAAATGAGTACCTGGTGCGGCGTGTAAAGATCGCCACTGGGGAGACAAAGGCGGTCGGGCGTGGTGCTGGCCTCCCACCCCTCGTGTTCCGTTCCGGCCTTCATAGGTGCTCGCTAATAGCACTTGCCCCAAAAGTTTGTGAGAAGACTATACGGGGGATCTTTGTGTTATGATTGCAATGTTGTGATGATGAGGTGGTAGGTTGACGGATTTACATGACGATGTCACGATGTGATGATAATGATGTTGATGCTAATATGGTGAGTTGGTATGTTCTGTTCTATTGATGTGACTGTGGCGATGGATTGTTATCGGGTTGATCTGATGGGTTGGTATGATGGCGGATGGATGTGATTGATGGTGGGTGGTTGATGTGGGTGCACGTGCTGTCGGAGTGACGTGGTTACACTGGTCAACTAACTTTTTCTGGCATAAGGTATTCCAACGGTTTTAAGGTAATTTTGGGGTGCTGATTCACATCAGGTTTTTGAGATATAAAATATTGCATTTTCAATAAAAACTGCAGAAGAAAATATTAAATAAATGTGGATATTTACATAAAATGATATTATAAACACACTATCCTAAAAATACACCACCATATTTTAACACTAAAGCAGTCACTGACTCGCAACAACTTGCAATTATAAGTGACAGAGTTAATTTCGGGTAAAATCAATGAAAATGGGGTATGCCGATAGCATAAAAATGAGATGTGATTGAGCAAATCTGAGATCAGATTTGGAATCAGCACCCTGAAATTAGTCTAAAACACATTCAGACTCTGTCTCCTCGACAGACCTGTTCTCCACCTGAGGACGGCTGCTTGCGTTGTGAGAATTATTTTATTATGTTTTATTTTATTATTTTATTATTTCCATTCTTCGTGACTTTACCGAAAGAACCAAGAAGATAGTCTAAAACAGCTGCAAACGTCCAGGCCAGAAAAAAACATTTTTTTTGTTGACCAGTGTTATCGGACGGTGGTGTTGTGGGTCATACGTGACAGGTCACCGTGCTGCCGTTGTGAATGAACATCGCCTCGTTGCTGTGTGTTGTTGACGACGAGAGACGTCTATGTCGAGGTCACGCTGACTCGACGCCTTGCCGTGACTGGGTGTTCACGTTGACGGCTCTGCGAACGATGCCGCCTTCGCCAACCCGCACTCACCAGCATAGTCACCTATCACTCACGACTCGTGAATTAGCTGACAGCACTTCACGCGTAGAGGAGCGCAGAGCTTAGGCAATTGTTGGTGGCACCGGCTGCACACCGCGTGGGTATGCTGCATTCATTGGCTGAAACATCTGAATACGCAGAGGAGAGCAGAGCTTGGGCAATTGTTTTTAGTGCCGGCCGCTCACCGCGTGACTACTGCTGCTGCCTTCCCGCTGCTCGTCTGTGGTTCCTCCTCCTGGCGCCCCTGAGTCGACCCCCCCACCCATCTTCTCTCTCTCTCTCTCGTTGCCATCATTATAATTGACATCGCTGCACGCGCGCGCGCCGTATTTACATCGACCGTGGCGTGACGCCGAGCGGGACTTGAACTCCCTGAACCCACCGCGTGAGCCGCGCTGGATAGGCGAGACACGCGGACTCTGCTGCCCGGATCGCGCAGTCACGGATTACAAACTCCCGACTTGTCCGTCTTCATTTATAGACTCCCTCCGCCACCCCCCCCCCCCCTGGAATTCTTCCCCCCTCGCACGCGGGCCGAGCGCTCTGCGGTTGTAATGAGAGGATGAGAGGGGACAATTAACGACGATTTGTGTGCCATGCAAATGACTGCCCGCGGTGCTCGCGTAATTCAACTCCTAAATCCATGTGACATTCGTTCGTTTGAAATAATTGCCAGGATTTCGTCAAATGCAGCACCCCTTCCCACACACAATCCCCCCCCCCCCATATCCACCCTCAACCTACTCCGCCCCCGTATTGTATCTACATATCTCTTTGTCAATCCACTGCTGGATGGAGGGTCTGCCTGACACCGCGAGCGTGTTGGTCTCGTCTTGGGCTGTGTGACCATACTTCACCACGCTGGTTTAGCGCATGTTGGTGGTGAAGAGTTAAAGGGGTTGGGGGGAGTGGGGGTGCAGATATCACTTGCCAACTGATGACCTGTTGAACCGACTCGTGGAAGTTCACAGTGGGACGCGGAATTGAACTTGGGTCGCCGTGTCCGTGGCGCGGTGCGCTTGCAAACAAACAAAGGCAAATGTCCCCCGTATAGCCTTACCGGACTCTTGGGGCAAGTGCTGTTAAGCACCTATGAAGGCCGGCACGGCACACGACGGGGTGGGTTGCCAGCACCACCCCTCGCCGCCTTTGTCTGCCTATAGTGACGATGTTTCATTTGAGGCTGAGTCGACCTTGGGTTGAGGCCCAGGACCGGTTCAAATGTTCGCCACTGTTGCTGTTTGTGAGCGGGAATCGAACTCGGGTCCACCGACAACATCACCACCAGCAACCAATACAATCTAAAACGTGCATTCATCATTGTGGACACAATCAATTGTCGTGTCGCCATTGAACACGGCGTGCGTGACTCGGTTGACTCAGACGACAGTTGACGAAGACACGTGACCCAATTGACTGAGACACGTGACTGCAGGTATTGTGGTCAATGTAAACATGACTCCTTGTAAAAAAAGGTGTCAGTTTTGTTGCCAGATAGAAGGGTAAAAAAACAATTATCATATTTTTACTGGCAAATGAGGTTCCAATGGTGTAAATGCTTACCCCGAGCTCTCATACTCTGATGGTGCATTGTCTTTGAGTTGTGCGCCTTTTGGCGTCATCTGGTCCAACACCATGTGAGACTAGGCTCTAAGGAAAGTTGTCTCGGGTGTGGACCAATCAACTACAAGGACAGTGCATACATCATCAGAGTTGTGTTTTTTGTTTGCATTATGACTGTAGGTATTGTGGTCTATGCAAACATGACTCCTTGTAAAAAAAGGTGTCAGTTTTGTTGCCAGATAGAAGGGTGAAAAACCAATTATCGAAGACACGTGTCTCGTGCTCTCTCGCCACGTCGTAGCCGGGCCGAGTGGAGCGCGCACGAGCGCGCTAACCGCTGCGCCACCGCTCCACCACAACGCCCTCCACGGCCATTTGCATGCGGCCGCCGGCGAGTGACGACCACGTTGCATGTGTTTAGTTTGGGACTTGCCAGTCGCGCTGTCTGATAGGGGGCCGCCTCCTCCACACTCCCCTCCCACCTCCCCACAATTGTGAAACCCGTTCCGCCGCTCACGTCTGCAGGGGGCATGTGGCGCCACGCTTTGATGTTGTTAACTGATGTCATTTTCTTCTGACGCCGGCCGGGTTGAAAGATATCTGCAGGACACGGGGCTCGGTGGTCTGGAGTCTGGCTGCAGCACTTTTCAAGTGCTCCAACTGGAAGGGGTGGGTCGGAGGGGGGAGGGCGGGGGGTGATCGCTGGGAGTGAGTTGCTGGTACAGCAGCAATGACAGAAATTGAAAGGTAACTTTTGTCCACTGCTGGATGATGGACTCACTAAGCCACCCCCCGAACGTTATACCTCGTCGGTCAGTGCGGGTTGGTGAAAGCGGTCAGCATAGGTGTCGGAGGATATTATAGTAACAACAATTGGTTGATGTGGAACCGTTCCATGCGAACGATATGGCACTCGGAGCAGCCTATAATACCTGTTACACGTGTGGTGGTCGCCCATGAAGCCATCCTTGGCTTCAGAGATCTCTGATTCGATGCGGTGCATGCTGGGGGGGGGGGGATTTTGATCAGAGGTCTAAGAAATAATCCATCCTCAGAAAACATGATCTTCTTCCTGCGTGTCAGGAAAATCTTAAACTATCGTGGCCCAATCTCAGAAATCTCAAAGCTAAACCAAGACAATTCGAAATGTACATCTCGGTCAGGGGTAGGCAACCAAAACCACAACAATTAGAGCCATTTCTTCTCGATTTCGGTAATAAACTCACTATATCAAGGGCTGCAATGCACGTCAATACGAGGGGGTCCTTCATAAATACCGTCACGAAGCAGTCCTTAAAGAGCAGCATGAACTGGAATTCCATGGTAAACCGGACTTCCATGGTAAATTGGACTCCGATGGTAAACTGGACTCCAATGGTAAACTGGACTCCGATGGTAAAATGGACTTCCATGGTAAAATGGCCTTCCATTGTAAAATGGACTTCCATGGTAAACTGGACTTCCATGGTAAAATGGACTCCCAGGTAAAATAGACTCCCTTGGTAAACTGGACTCCGATGGTTAGGGTCGACAACCAAAATAACAAGGAGAGAATTAAAATAATTTTAGAATTCGGTAAAATAAAACAAAAACGCCCTCAACATTTCAGGAGCCGCAATACACCGCGCGGGTCTCCCTTGCGGCGATGCGATGCCTCAGCGAACAGCGGAACCTTTGAGAGCAGTAAGCAGGGTTGGTGGGTCACGACATGATGGTATCAGCATGGAACATCCAAGTGCCTTGCAACGAGGTGGTAAGCACATAAAGTGGGTTCGCCACCGACCCATGCGGACTGTTCACCGCTTACTCGAGTTACTCAGTTTCTCACCATGCGCCATACAAACGGCAATGGATTGTTGAATCCATCTGTGCGGATCTTTGGCCGTTCACCCCCTCCTCCTCCTCCACCCCCCCAAACCACCACCACCTCGCCATGCATAGAGCGTGTTTCTCGGAATCCTGCGGATTCCTTAAAATCTCTAAATAACAAAAAGGATCGCATTGTCACGAGACAACTCCTGGAGTATAAGTCTTGAGACTCGAACGAGGCGTTCGCGGATCGCATCAGCCGGCACGTGGATCGAAACGTCGGACATCGTGCCGAACGGCAACCCGAGAACACACCGGGCAGTGATCCCAGCCGGAGCAGTCCGGCACCCTGTCACATCCTTCTTCTCCTCGTCTTACGCTGTCCAAATATACACGGCACTTATATTTATAAAACTGTTCATATGATTATAGGATTAACGTAGGGGTACAATAATATAGGATTATCCATAATACAGGTTATTTTTGGGTTAGATCGAGTAAATATTATATATATGTTCGGGTTAAATGGTGTTAGTATTATATAGAAACCAAAAAAACCTGTATTATGGATGATATTGATCGCCAAAGTCTACGTGTTAAATATGCAGGATTACTATGGATAGGCAAACCTAGCACCCATCAGCATCTTTTGATTTAGACCGGAGGAATCCGATGAGCGATGAAGCAAATTTTTTTCACAGATGCCAGTCGGTTCGCAGTTGTCCAGTACTTGTAGTGCCCTCGTGGTATCGTGCCTTACGGGGACAATAGCAGCGTGGCAAATAAAACCACCGCCTAGATTTGAAGCTTTAGTGACTGCAAGGATTCATACTCTTAGGTTTTTTCGGTAAAGTCACGTAGGTAAAAAATAAAAATAAAATAAAAATTAATAAAAGTAAAATAAAAATTACGACGTTTCGGAGTTCAACACAAGCTACGCGACTTTGCCGAAAAAAACCTAAGAGTAAAAAAAACACCGTCGTATATCGAGTGAGGAATCCAGCCCCGGCTACCCCACACAACGCAATATGAAATGCACGAATTTTAGACACTCGTTGTTAGCGCACGGGGGGGGGGGGGGGGGGGGAGTTGTAAATAGTGCAAGCGAGTGAGTGAGTGAGCGAAGGAATCAGCAAACAGTGGTGCAAGATATAAAACTATTTAGATTTAAAGCTTTCGTGACTGCAGGGATTCATCTTCTTGGTTCTTTCGGTAAAGTCACGTAGAAGGGAAATAATAAAATAATAAAATAGAAAATGAAAATAATATTTTATTATTTCCCTTCTACGTGACTTTACCGAAAGAACCAAGAAGATATGAAACTATGTTTTGTATTATTATTGAGCTATCTAGCGCTTGTTATGTAACTTGCTGACATGCGCCCCCCCCCCGGCCCCTACTGTGAAACGAGCTTTACAGATCATCGGATTCCTGCTGCTGCTGCTGTTGCTGTTGCTGCTGTTGCTGCTGCTGATGCTACTGCTGTTGCTGCTGTTGCTGTTGCTGCTGCTGTTGTTGCTGCTGCTACTGCTGTTGTTGCTGTTGCTGCTGTTATTGCTGCTGCTGCTGCTACTGCTGTTGCTGCTGCTGCTACTGCTGCTGTTGCTGCTGCTGCTGTTGCTGTTGCTGCTGCTGTTGTTGCTGCTGCTGCTGCTACTGCTGTTGCTGCTGCTGCTGTTGCTGCTGCTGCTGCTACTGCTGTTGCTGCTGCTGCTGTTGCTGCTGCTGCAGTCTAAATAAAGATTCGGATTCTGAAGACGAGAGAGCAGCGGGGGGGGGGGGGTTAGCGAGCCCCTCCTTGTCCTTTAATCACCGTGGCAAGGGAGAGATAATTTCGTGATGGGCCCTTCTGATTGCTCCAACCTTTGACCCCTTGCTTCACCTCTAATGGTCCCGGCCGCTTAACGGCGCCCTCTTTAACACACACAGACACACATACAGACAGATACACACACAGACACAAACATCAGAGACACACAGACATAAACACAAACATCAGAGACACACACAGACATAAACACAAACATCTCACACACACACAAACATCAGACACACACACAGACATAAACACAAACATCAGAGACACACACACAAACATCGGAGACACACGCACAGGCGTAAACACAAACATCTCACACACACACAAGCATCGGAGACAAACACACACAGACATAAACACAAAAATCAGAGACACACACACAGACACACAATCATCGGAGACACACACACACAGACGTAAACACAAACATCTCACACACACAAGCATCGGAGACAAACACACACAGACATAAACACAAACATCAGAGACACACACAAGCATCGGAGACAAACACACACAGACATAAACACAAACATCAGAGACACACACAAGCATCGGAGACAAAAACACACAGACATAAACACAAACATCAGAGAGACACACAAGCATCTGAGACAAACACACACAGACATAAACACAAACATCAGAGAGACACACAAATATCAGAAACAAATACACAGAAGCATCAACACAAACATCAGAGACACAGACATACACACAAACATACACACAAACATACACACAAACATACACACAAACATCAGAGGCAAACAAAGACGAAAACATCAGAGACACACACACGGACACACACACGGACACACACGGACACACACGGACACACACGGACATTAGACAAGACAAAGACAAAGATCCCCCATGTAGCCTGTAACAGACTGTTGGGGCAAGTGCTGTTAGCGAGTAGCACCTATGAAGGCCGGCACGGCACACGAGGGAGTGGGTGGCCAGCACCACGCCCGGCTGCCTTTGTCTCCCCAGTGGCGATGTTTTTACACACCGCACCAGGTACTTATTTGTGGCTGAGTCGACCTAGGGGTGGCCCAGGACCGGCTCAAATAATCGTCACCGGTGTTGGCCGTGAGCAGGAATCGAACTCGGGTCGCTGGATTCGTAGCGCGGCGCGCTAACCGCTACACCACCGCTCCCCAACATCAGAGAGACACACACATCAGAGACACAAAAACACGCGGGGCCGTGCCCTCTGTGAGTGAGGCTCTGCCATGCCCTTCCCTGGTGATCCGTCCGTGAGATTATGCTTTATTGTTATTGATTACTGTATTGCTAGAACGTGGGCGCCACGGTGGCGAGATGTTAACTCTCTCGCCTGGTACCCAGGAGGTTGTGGGTTCGATCCCGACCCTGACGCCTGCTGCTGTATATTTGGAGTTTGCGTGTCTCTCTCTCTCTCCCCGTGGTCTCGTGGATTTTGCTCCGGTGTTTCCCTTCACATTTAGAAACACGCGTTTAGAGTGTTTGGCTGATGTAAATGTCCACATGACAAGCCACACTCCGTTGAGCTATCATTTGTGGCCAGGTCGCATCTGAAAACGAGCTATAGAGCTCAGTGGGCCTTACCTTGTCAAATAAAAAATAATGTAATAGTTTGTTTTGTTGGTTTTACCTTTGTGACAATCGTCACCTGGGCAGAACCACCGAGATTTTGGCATCTCGCATTTCGAATCGTGAAGCGATGGATCCAGTGACGGGACTGGGACAAACACAAATCGGGCCCTAGGCATCTGCAAACACACCGGCCCAAATTCGGACTACGGTCAATTTTGTTTTTGTTTTGAATGAGCCGTACGACAAACCGTATAGTACTCGTAGCTTGACTTCCGCTGTGGCGATTTTTGCCGTGCGATCTCACTGGGCCCATTTTTGGAAGCTGGGTCCAAGAAACAAATGGGGCAGCTGAGGAGGAATCTTTGAGGGCTGCCGAATGCCCACTAAGAGGGTAAAATGAGCAATGACGCGTACACATTCGAGGTGTTCACTTTCGTCGCCGTTTCACTCTGATCACGTTTCTAATTTCGCTCACGCGGACCGGCCCTCTGAATGGAGCTGCCCTTTGATCCAGTCCGGGGCCTGGGTGGATCAAATCCATCCACGGAGCGCGCGAGCCGATCCGAGGGGGTTCCCCCAAAGAAGCCGGGCCACTCCACGTACGTGCAGAAATAATGGTTGTTTAGAATTAGTCAGGGGTCATAAAAGACCACACAGACAGAACGGCCATGGGTGCTGGCGCTGATGGTGTGGGTGATGGCGAGGATGGGGGGAGGGGATTAGATGGGGGGGTTGGTGGGAGGGTGGTTACCCACTGAACTCACCCCACCCCCGCCTACCCGCCCACCTTCCCCCCCGGCCCACCACCTCAAGCCAATGGCTCCTTCTGCCCGAGCACCACCCCGGGGACACGGCGAGTTTAATTCAGGCCCCGCTCGGTCTGACATTCCTCCTCCTGCTCCTCCCCGCTGCTGCCGGAGCTGCGCGCGGATAAACGGTGCTGAGGGCGCGCGCGTGTGTGTGTATGTGTGTGTGTCAGTGTGTGTGTGTCAGTGTGTGTGTGTCAGTGTGTGTGTCAGTGTGTGTGTGTGTGTGCCAGTGTGTTAGTGTGTCAGTGTGTGTGTGTCAGTGTGTGTGTGTCAGTGGGTGTGTGTCAGTGTGTGTGTCAGTGTGTGTGTCAGTGTGTGTGTGTGTGTCAGTGTGTCAGTGTGTGTCAGTGTGTGTGTGTGTGTCAGTGTGTGTGTGTAGTGGGGAGCGGTGGTGTAGCGGTTAGCGCGCAGCGCTATGAACCTGGCGACCCGGGTTCGATTCCCGCTCACGGCTAACACCAGTGACGATTATCTGAACCGGTCCTGGGCCTCCCCTAGGTCGACTCAGCCTTAACTGAGTACCTGGTGCGGTGTGTAAACATCGCCACTGGGGAGACAAAGGCGGTCGGGCGTGGTGCTGGCCACCCACCCCCTCGTGTACCGTTCCGGCCTTCATAGGTGCTCGCTAACAGCACTTGCCCCTATAGTCTGTTCAGGCTATACGGGGGATCTTTATCTTTGTAGTGGGGAGCGGTAGTGTAGTGGTTAGCGCGCTGCGCTATGAACCCGACAACCCGGGTTCGATTCCCGCTCACGGCTAACACCAGTGACGATTATCTGAATATGTTCTGGGCATCCCCTAGATCGACTCAGCCTGAAATGAGTACCTGGTGCGGTGTGTAGTAAACATCGCCACTGGGGAAACAAAGGCGGTCGGGCGTGGTGCTGGCCACCCACCCCTCGTGTACCGTTCCGGCCTTCATAGGTGCTCGCTAACAGCACTTGCCCCTACAGTCTGTTAAGGCTATACGGGGGATCTTTGCAGTGTCGTTTCTGAGTGTCTCAGTGTCTCAGTGTTGTGTGCGTGTCTGTGGCAACGTATTTGTGAGTGCGTGTCGACGAGAAGTCTTCGTCCAGCCGTGGATAGATCATGGCTGAGGGTGATGCACGGGTATTATTATGCACGCAGGCATGGCGTTGTAGGTACAGCCTTTATTTAACTCGAGACCACATCCAGAGCAGCACGTAACTGTCAACATCAACAACAACAACCGACATTCGCCACTAAGTAGCGGTGACGTCACCACGGCGCCTGTGCCAGCCTAGGTGCACTGTGAGGCCACGTGAAGTGTCCAAGGCTCGCTGACAGGAGGTCTCGGCACAGACCCAGGTGCCACGGGTCGACTGACTGAGATGACTGGTGCATGCACCGCCTGTGCCCCCTACTGTGACAACTTGCTGTGCTTTATCCGCCCAGCGCTCCGCTCGTTGTTGTGAGCGTCGCTCCTCCGCCCTCCGTTGTTGCTGGAGGGCGACTGCCTCCAACTGCCCAGTAGCGTCCTTCACGAGCCTCCTCCACAGAGGCCGATCTTGACACGGCTGGTACCAGTCATCGGCAAGTCCACTCAGCTCCACATCCTCCTGTACCACGCCACTCCATCTCTTCTCCAACCCGTGTCGTGCTCGCTTAGAACGACACACGCGCGGCACTACATTCAAACCCGCCTTGAATTGGTGTCCACATTTACAATTGTTACAGTTTTGTGGCCGGTGGTGATCGGTGGCGCGATGGTTAGCGCACTGGCGCTGATGGTCTATCTCCCAGCCACGACCGTGATCGTTGATGCGCGATAGCTGAACGGGCCCTTCTCGTAGCGTGCAGATCGCCACACTCACCGTGTGCAGAATAACGCGTCAACGCGACTAGCTGTCATTCGGTGTCGGTGAGATGGCTCGGTGAACAATGGGTGACGTCAGTGTCTCTGTCTTTCTCCCGTGTCCCTTCGTGTCCGTGTGTCTCTTTCTCCCCGTGTCTCTTTGTTTCTCCGTCTCTCTGTGTCTGCGCGCGCGTGCGTGTGCGTGTATCCACATGTGTGCATGCGTGCGTACACTCAATAACTGCACTTCCCCCCAAAAGTGTTTGGAGGCTGTACGGAGGTGGGTGGGTGGGTGGGCAGGGGGGGGATCTTTGTCTTTGTGTGAGTCACCTCGAGATGAGTGTTGCCAGCGTGGATGTTTTTAAGTCAATGATGATGATGATGACTATGATTGGCAATGCGACCCAACTAAAGGATCAGCCTGTCGTGGGCAGCTGTCAATCAGAGATGTCTCGTCGTCTGGCCTTGGCTCAGCCCGCCCTCGTCTCGACAGGCCAACAAAGACAAAGATCCCCCGTATGGATTTAACAGACTGTTGGGGCAAGTGCTGTTAGCGAGCACCTGTGAAGGCCAGAACGGCACAGGAGGGGGTGGGTGGCCAGCACCACGCCCAGCCGCATTTATCTCCCGCTAGCCACATTTTTACGCACCGCACCAGGTACTCATTTGAGGCTGAGTCGACCGAGGGGAGGCCCAGGACCGGTTCAGATAATCGTCACCGATGTTGGCCATGAGCGGGTATCCAACTCGGGTCGCCAGGTTCGTAGCGCTAACCGCTGCACCACCGCTCCCCCACCCGCCCGTGAGAACGGCGCCTCTCGTCCGTCAAATCCGGGGGTCGGCAACCAAAATTCGGTTAAACGAAAAAAAAAACACCTCGATATCTCAAGAGCCGCGATGCACTGTGTGGTGAATACGAGACGGGGGGGGTCCTTGGTAAGTAACGGTCACGAAGCGGTCCTTCATGAGCAGAGCCGCAGGTCGCCAACCCCTGCCCACGGTGAACCAGACTTCCACAGTGAACCAGACTTCCACAGTGAACCAGACTTCCACGGTGAACCAGACTTCCACAGTGAACCAGACTTCCACAGTGAACCAGACTTCCACGGTGAACCAGACTTCCACGGTGAACCGGACTTCCACGGTGAACCGGACTTCCACGGTGAACCGGACTTCCACGGTGAACCGGACTTCCACGGTGAACCGGACTTCCACGGTGAACCGGACTTCCACGGTGAACCGGACTTCCACGGTGAACCAGACTTCCACAGTGAACCAGAGTTCCACGGTGAACCGGACTTCCACGGTGAAACAGACTTCCACGGTGAACCGGACTTCCACGGTGAACCGGACTTCCACGATCACGAGTCGGCAACCACAACAACAACAAGAGACATTTTTTATTTCTAATTTAAAGAGCCGCTCACTGCAGCTCCTTAAAGAGCCACCGGCTGCTGAGCCGCAGGCTGCCGGCCCCTGGCCTCGTCAAGTCGTTGACGAGTCTAAACTGAAACTAAACAAAATGTTTGTATTTCATTTTAAACCGGGTAGAGGCCCACTGGAGCTATAACGCTCTTTTTTTGTCACAAGCGACCCGGCACACAAACGATAGCTCAACGAAGCGGCTCATCGTCACGTGGTGATTTATAGCGTCAGCCAGATATTCGTCACGTGGTGATGTTGATTCTCAATGTGGAGGGGAATACCCCAGAGGACCCGGAGAGAAAAAAATCCACCCGTTCACGGGGGAGAGAGACACGTAAACTCCAAATACACAGCAGCAGCAGGCGTCGGGGTCGGGATCCAACCCACGACCTCCTGTATAGCAGGCGAGGTAGTTAACATCTCATAGCCACCGTGATCATGATGAGAGAGAGAGACACGCAAACTCCAAATATACAGCAGCAGGCGTTGGGGTCGGGATCCAACCCACGACCTCCTGTATAGCAGGCGAGGTGGTTAACATCTCATAGCCACAGTGATCATGATGACAGAGAGAAACACGCAAACTCTAAATATACAGCAGCAGGCGTTGGAGTCGGGATCCAACCCACGACTTCCTGTATAGCAGGCGAGGTGGTTAACATCTCATAGCCACCGTGATGATGATGATGAGAGAGAGAGAGAGACACGCAAACTCCAAATATACAGCAGCAGCAGGCGTCGGGGTCGGAATCCAACCCACGACCTCCTGTATAGCAGGCGAGGTGGTTAACATCTCATAGCCACCGTGATCATGATGAGAGAGAGAAACACGCAAACTCCAAATATACAGCAGCAGGCGTTGGGGTCGGGATCCAACCCACGACCTCCTGTACACCAGGCGAGGTAGTTAACATCTCAGCCACAGTGGCGCCACTTAAGCGTGCAGGGTTTTCCCAAATCTCTCTTCCACGCCCCCCATCTCACCGCTTCTACCGACGGATTACTCCTCTCGTTCAAATACAAGTGAACGCGTCACACGCTACACGCGCCCGATGGTTGTTACACACGTATCACGTGACACGCTCAGCAGCTCATGAAATCCTGGTGAATCGACAGACAGGATAAACGCAAGAGTTAGCGTGCAGTGAGATGGGAGAGAAGTAGGAAATAATCATGAGAGAAATATTAGTGAGACTGGAAAAACAGAGATGCAGACAATATAGAGATGAAAATGCATAATTGTTCCTTAATGAAAATACTTGATAATTCAGTGTAACGAATAAAAAAAATTGTTCCTGGGTAGTAAGTGTTATTTTCTAATTGCGTATGTCTCAAAAGTACAGAAAATGTATTTTATTCCCCACAAACTCGCTTTTGTGACCAGGCCAGTAATATTTTAAAATTGACCTATTTTCAATCAGAAAACGTGTTCATCTGTGTAATTCCTTCACGTAAAGTCCTGGTCACAAGAGCAAAGTTTGTGGGGAATAATCGCCATTTTCTATACTTTTGAGGCATAATCAATTAGAAAATAACACTCACTACCCAGGAAACAAAAAATCGTGTTACACAGCGATATAGAATTTTGTCCCGTTTATTAGGACGTAAATTCGACGCGATATTTTCATCCGCGTGCGTACACTCGTTGTGCTCGCGAATCAGATTGCCCGTGGAGCCGATTGGAGGCCGCGAGCTTTTTGAGCTTTCGTTTCGCTCTCGTGTCCTGAGCGCCGTTTTTGCGCTCCGCGTGGGCGACGAACGTGAGAGCGGCCGACGCCTCTCGTAGCACGAGCGAGACGTAGCCGCAGCGTCGGCACGGCCTCCCTTATCAGGAGACGCGACTGGGACGCGCCATCCATCACTGCCGTGTCCTCCGTCTCTCTGCCTCTGCCCGGCGCGCAGATTTGTAGGCCGTCAAGAGCTTTGCTGGGGAGAATGGTGTCCGTAAGTCGGGTACTGTGTGTACCTCTTCTTGGTTCTTTCGGTAAAGTCACGTAGAATGGAAATAATAAAATAATTAGAAATAGTGCTAAAGCGTGTGCGTTTGTCGTTGTGTCTATAGCAGCACGTGTATCATTCACAACAAACAGCAAGCAGAATTAAAACTCTGGGTAATATAAATAGTTTGCAGCTTTAAGCCCTGTGCGAAAAGCAGATTGGAGTGCTGTATGTCAATAATTCCTCGTTTAGCGCGGCAGATGCGTTCGTGAAAAGTTCCACGCTAAGCGGAAAAAATTAAATTCGTCAAATACGAAAACATTTATAGACACGGTGGAGTCATCGTCCCTCGCTGGGAAACGTTCTCCGCCGCTGGGAGATGGAGCGCCGAAATCGCCCTCGTGCGCACGAGCTCTGTGGATCGGTGCAACGCAGCACCGGGGAGACATGGCGACGGTTCGGGCAAGACCCTCACCCAGGGCGGATTGACATAAGGGCCGAAAATTTACGTTGATGAATTCGCGTGATTGAATAATGCAAGGCACATTCAAATTAAGGGGTTTCCTTTAAACTCTGTTTTGATTTGTACTTCATTTAACATAGTTTTGGTTATATTATACAGTAAAAATAATAATGACATTACAATGTTAAAAGTGTCGCTATAACATGGCAGGACATGACCATGGGGCTTATATATTTATACACGTTGGATTATGTGTCCCTACTGGGTGATTTAACGATTAATGAACTTTGATTTCGTAACATACACGGTGGCCCAAAAGTCAGGACACGTAGTGTTATTTCATTTATTTTAACGCTGGCATTAAACATTTTAATTGCTTATTATTTAAGTTAATAATTTATCTGCTATCATAACACTGGTCAACACACTTTTTCTGCCATAAGGTATTCCAACGGCTTTAAGGTAATTTTGGGGTGCTGATTCCAAATCTATTACATCAGGTTTTGAGATATCAAATATTGCATTTTCAATAAAAACTGCAGAAGAAAAATATTAAATAAATGTGGATATCTACATAAAATGATATTATAAACACACTATCCTAAAAATACAGCACCATATTTTAACACTAAAGCAGTCACTGACTCGCAACAACTTGCAATCATAAGTGACAGAGTTAATTTCGGGTAAAATAAATGAAAATGGGGTATGCCGATAGCATAAAAATGAGATGTGATAGAGCAAATCTGAGATTTAGATTTGGAATCAGCACCCTGAAATTAGTCTAAAACAGCTGCAATAGTCCAGGCCAGAAAAAAAATGTTTGTTTTATTTTGACCAGTGTTATCGATATCTACTTTTCTTCCTGTGGGGGGGTACTTCAAATCCGCCGTTTACAAAACTCGACCAAGAACCCTGTGAATGAATGGAAACAACCAAACATCATTGATGCATGCTCAGAGATGACGCAATGCAATCTTTAAACACAAAAATAAAGTCCTAAACTAACTTCAAAGGAAAATCCACGCATCGTGCATGAATGTTAACACTGGAAGTGAGTTTGAACATTGGTTCAAATAAATGAAATAACCATGTGTTATTTGTTACAATAAACAGACTAACCAAATGTGTCCTGACTTTTGGACAACCTTGTAGTAGAGACATTGCCATTGCAGAGGTGACCAGGTGATTCGGAGATCAGATCACCGCTGGAGATCATGGGTTCCAATCCAATCAGCCACCTTGTGAGTAAACAGGGTTCTCACGTGTATGTATGTTGAACGTCGTCTATGGGTCTCTGTGTGACGAGTCTGTGGGTCTGTGTGTGGTGAGTCTATGAGTCTCTGTGTGATGAGCTTATGGGTCTCTGTGTGGTGAGTCTATGGGTATCTGTGTGGTGAGTCTGTGGGTATGTGTGTGGTGAGTCTATGGGTCTCTGTGTGGTGAGTCTATGGGTCTCTGTGTGATGAGCATATGGGTCTCTGTGTGATGAGCCTATGGGTCTCTGTGTGGTGAGTCTATGGGTCTCTGTGTGGTGAATATATTGGTCTCAGTGTGATTAGTCTATGGGTCTCTGTCTGATGAGCCTGTGTGTCTCTGTATGGTGAGTCTATGGGTCTCTGTGTGATGAGTCTATGGGTCTCTGTCTGAAGACCTATGGGTCTCTGTATGGTGAGTCTATAGGTCTCTGTGTGGCAATTCTATGGGTCTCTGTGTGGTGAGTCTATGGGTCTCTGTGTGATGAGTCTATGGGTCTCTGTGTGGTGAGTTTATGAGTCTCTGTGTGATGAGCCTATGGGTCTCTGTATGGTAAACACAAAAATCAGTTCTAAAGAAACGAGTTTTCAATCTAGAGAATGAGTTCATGGTCTCAACCTAGTCACCAATGATTGCACAGAAACCCTGTCGCGTGAAATTCGTTTTTTTTTTATTAATGTGGCTAAATTCCAGCTTTGAGAGTTACAACTAAAAATAAAACGGGGTTGTCTCTACCAATTACTCTCTCAGGGCAGATGGCAAGGCAGGTGGCAAAAATGCTACCCCCTAAATGTATGGACCAGTGTTGTTTTGCTTGAAGAGATCTCAGATGTAGTTCTGTGTTATCCACTTGCGTGGGCCCGTTCTCGAACGTGCAGGGTGACCGCACCGCGCTGCGAGCGAGCGGTGGACGCCTCCGTCTCAACGGCGCAAATCGGACCGAGCTTGGGAATTAGAAGAAGAAAGAAAAAAAACTGATTTCTATAAAAAGAGGTGCGAGACATTATCCCAAAACGGCACCAAGTGACATGGCGCAGCGATTCGTAATCGTCAAACGATTAAAGCCGCGTGGGTAGTAACAAGGGGCCTTGCTGTTGTTGTGCGCGAGGCGTCACAGCCTCGAGGAAGGAACCACCCCCCCCGGCCCCCCCACGACTTTCAGCCAGAGAAGGCCCCGGTTCAGCTAAAGTGCCGCGAGGAAAATATTTTGTCTAATTGGCAACACGAAGGACGATGATGAATGAATGGGCGTTTTGCGGTCGTCGTTATGACCTCGGCATTATGCGCAATTAATGAATTAACTGACGAATAATTATGAGACATCCGCTGGTCCGTCTCTGTATAAAAACATTCAACTATACGTCTTTGTCTAGAGCAGGCGCGGTAGCAACAACAAACGTGACCAGCCGCGACGTGGGTGGTGCATCCACCAGTGAACTGATAAAGGAATGCACATTATGGAATTGTTATTATCGTCAGACTCTGAACTTTACCAAGCGAATGTTGTAACAACAGCAGGAATGCGGGTTTCGGTACGTTGGGGAGAGTGGGGGGGTGGTGTATCATCAGCAGAGTCAGCTCTGCTCAGTACCGCAGCGCTGCTGGGGTTGCCACTGCAATTGTCAAGACCGCTCCCTCTCTACGAGACCGGGGCCTTGGGGTGAAATTCAAAAAAAGCAAAAAAATAGCAACAATGCACCCAGACTCGGTGTGCGCCCTTTGCGATGTAGTGTACATGCCAATCCACCGCTGGATGAACGCCTCCCCACACCGTGTCAGTTATGGGGGGGGGGGGGAGGAGGGAATGTTTGGACCAAACTTCCCTATGTAGAGCAGTGTGGGTCGGTGGAGTTCAGGGGTCGGCATCGGTTCAATTATTTCTCGCTATTGATGTTAACCATGGCAGTCAGTGGAACTCGAGTCGCCAGGTTTATCAGAGCGCGGTGCGCCAACCGCTGCTCCACCGCTCTTTCCACTTGGAGCAGCGTGAGAGTCTAAATATACATCTCTGCGCCGCGGCATTGAGATGTAAATAAAAAAAAAAGTGCCAAGAGATGCTAGACTTGAAGCTTTCGTGACTGCGAGGATTCATACTCTTTTTCGGTAAAGTCACGTAGGTAAAAAAATAATTATAAAATAATAATAAATGAAAATATATCAATTGATTAAAAATAAAATAATAATAAATGAAAATAAATCAATTGGTTTATTTGCAGTTATTATTATTATTTTATTATTCTTTTACCTACGTGACTTTACCGAAAAAACCTAAGAGTATGCCAAGAGACCCATGCGCGGTTCGTAACACCTATTTAGAGGTACCGTATCTCGTACAGGAACGTTAATCTGCGAGTGTCTATTGAAATCTAGCGAGAGGAAAACGGACTGCACAGTCCTGGATGGTTTGGGAGGATTGATCTCGTGCCGATCTCGTCAAGGAGCACGAATCACCATCACGCGAACTCCGCTCGTCATTCTCGCAGCAGCATCAGCAGCATTCAGCAGCATCAGCAACAGCATCAGCAGCATTAGCAGCAGCAGCGTCAGCAGCAGCATCAGCAGCATCAGCAGCAGCATCAGCAGCAGCATCAGCAGCATCAACAGGAGCATCAGCAGCATCAGCAGCAGCATCAGCAGCATCAACAGCAGCATCAGCAGCATCAGCAGCAGCATCAGCAGCAGCATCAGCAGCGTCAGCAGCAGCAGCGTCAGCAGCATCAGCAGCATCAGCAGCATCAGCAGCAGCATCAGCAGCAGCAGCATCAGCAGCATCAACAGCAGCAGCATCAGCAGCAACAGCAGCAGCAGCAGCATCAGCAGCAGTATCAGCAGCATCAACAGCAGCAGCATCAGCAGCATCAGCAGCATCAACAGCAGCATCAGCAGCATCAGCAGCAGCACCAGCAGCATCAGCAGCATCAGCAGCAGCAGCATCAGCAGCATCGGCGGCGTTTGGCGAGCCGGTGGTCAATGCATCGCGCGGCTTTCAAGCGCGCCTGTGCGGCCGTCTGGAACGCTCTTCGAACCCGATGTAAGGAAGCCACTAGATTCAAAAACTAATTTCTTTAGAAATGATTTTTGTGTTTTTAACTTTTGTTGTCTGGCTTCGTACGGTGCGAAATAAGTTCAACGCGCGCACATCTCCTACATCTCAAATCCCCGGTATAAAACAAACACGGACTCTGCTCGATGCAACGTAACTACGCGAGTTTTTTGTGTGTCAACAATGCAATACACTTACTGACACGTGAGTCTTCAAATTCATGATATCGGTGTCGCGTTTGCCGAGTGGCTCAGAAGTCTGAGCACTGAACCGACGCGGGCCGAGATGCCGGGTTGGAATCGAGGCAGGCGCCGGTGATTAGACTGCGCTCCCAAGTTTTTGCGCGTTCACGGATCTCTAGCCCATGACGACCGCTCTGAATACGAAGGGGGGGGGGGGAAACTAAACAAAAACATTCGGTTTGCCTGTCACGGGGCGAACATCGCTCTGCGGAAGGGCGAGTGGGAAAGTGCCGTCCCTTTAGCGTGGTCATGAGAGATTCTTTTTAAATCCTTTATATTAAGTTCACTTGCTTGCTTGCTTGCGCGCTTACGACCGTGCAAATCTTTCGGTCGTTATTTAACCCACTTCCCATGATCCAATCGAGCTGACATTTTTCACACAGACTCGTGCGTGACAATTTATTTTCGTGAAACATTTTTTCAAAAAATTTACACTTTTTAGGAAAAAATTAATTATATTTAATTACCAATTGCTTAATGGTGCCAGGCAATCATCTGACCCATAGGTGGCAGCCATCTCAAGCCAGAGGACGAGAGGACTCTAGCCGTCCCGTTTCAAAGACCAATGTGGGCTGGGTTGTGGCCCATTGGACACGCATATAAAGGATTTATAGTGAAAAACTTTGTTTTTACGGGTTAATTTTTTTAGTTCTGTGATATCCACTTCCGTGGACGGTATAATGTCAGCGCGCTCTGTATGTACGGTGCAAGGGGGTCAGCAACCAAAGTCACAAGACGAGAGACATTTTTTGTTCGAATTCGCTAAAACAAAAATAAAATAAAATCCCTTAGCAGTGCCGGATTATCGTAGTAGCAACAGTAGCTACAAATGTAGTAGCTACTACATAGGTAGCTATACGGACGCCGCACTTTCAAGGGCCCCGCGCTAAATGCTTTCAAGCTATCAATTCCTGTTCGGTGAGTCTGCACTTGCTATTCTTAGGTTTTTTCGGTAAAGTCACGTAGGTAAAACATCAAAATTAATAAAAAATAAAATAAAATAAAGATCACGACGTTTCGGAGGCAACACAAGTCTCCGTCATCAGGTGGGACCGTCACAGCCAGATTAGCTGCATCAAGTGAGGCAATGATTCAAGATGTAATCCCTTAAAAGCGAGTTGCTCTATTACTATAGTACTATACCGCCTTCAACTTTTATGAACGGCTGGGTGTTTAAGGTTAGCGATTTGTCGTATTATCTGGCTGTGTAGCAAATTATTAAAATACAATTACTTTACATTGAAAGTAAAATAAATTGTGTTTTCATATTTTTATTTAGGGCCCCTTTATAACATATGCTACAGGCCCCGCACTAACTTAATCCGGCACTGCCCCTCAACATATCTATCTATCAAGATAGCCACAAATGCGTGTAAGTAACGGGCACGAAGCAGTCCTTAAAGAGCCGCACACGGTTTCTGTGCCGCGTCTTGTGGCGGCCCCCAGGACTCTGGTCGATTACGTCTGGTGGGAGAGGGTTGGGGAGGGGGGTATAAACCGGGTGAAGCGTTCCTTTGTAAATAAAGAGAAGAGGAGGAGACGCGTGATGCTGCAGATTAGCCGGGGCCCTATCGCGGCCCCCCACCGCCCGTGTTTATCCGGAGCGCTTCTTGCAGTGATGTAGAGCGCGTTCTGATCCTTGGCAGTGTTATTGAGCCATAAACCAACTCTGTTTACTTACTTCCAGCAGCGTCTTCTTTACAACTAAAAAAAAAAATCGGTAAACATTCCCCTCCCACATATCAGTCGCGTGTGACATGACCTGGACGATATGGTGGGTGGGTGAGTGGTGGTGGGTGCGTGGTGGGTGGATGGTGGGTGAGTGGTGGGTGGGTGGTGGGTGGGTGAGTGCGTGGTGGGTGAGTGGTGGGTGGATGGTGGGTGGGTGCGTGGTGGGTGAGTGGTGGGTGGGTGAGTGCGTGGTGGGTGAGTGGTGGGTGCGTGGTGGGTGGGTGGTGGGTGGGTGCGTGGTGGGTGGGTGCGTGGTGGGTGCGTGGTGGGTGAGTGGTGGGTGGGTGAGTGGTGGGTGAGTGGTGGGTGGGTGTGCGCGTGGTGGGTGAGTGGGTGGGTGCGTGGTGGGTGAGTGGTGGGTGAGTGGTGGGTGGGTGGGTGGTGGGTGAGTGGTGGGTGGTTGCGAGTGTTGACGCCGCTGTAACCTGCCGCACCGTGGCGCTCCGTCAATCCGGCCGACTCGGTTTGATTCCGGCCCTCGGCTGTGACATCGGTGGCTGGGCTGGCGAATCATGTCAGAGCATCTCCCTGCCTGCAACTTCACTTCGCGCGGACGCGGGAATTTCTCTTCGGTTTATTTTAACCGATTTCCCCTATCAACATCATCAACAACATCATCATCATCGTCGTCGTCATCTGCATCATCACGCAAGCAGCCGTCCTCAGGTGAAGAACAGGTCTGTCGGAAAGATTTCAGACGCTGTCTTTCCGACAGCCCTGTTCTTCACCTGAGGACGGCTGCTTGCGTTGTGGCCGAAACGTCGTGAGAATTGCATTTTATTATGTTCAATTTTTATTATTTTTTTATTTCCCTTCTACGTGACTTTACCGAAAGAACCAAGAAGATGAATCCCTGCAGTCACGAAAGCTTCAAATCAACATTTTTGAACTCGCAAAACCCTCCCAAACCCTCCCCCCGCCCCACCACCACCGCTCAGCGGAGCCGATGTTTACAGCGAGGGTCACCGCAAGATTTGTTTTGCTCCTCCTCCGCCCCTTCCTCCCCGTCGCATCTCGCTGGCCGGCAATTGATAAACTCGGATTCGCCGAGGCGGCGTCTGCGTCTATCTGCGCGCACGCGTGGGCAGCTCCTTATCCTTCGTCAGCGGTGCAGCAAAACTAAAAAAAAAGTCAAGCGGCGCCTGCATATGGCCAAGGCGGCGTTTTGTATCAACGTTGTAGCCCCCGAAATTCAGACCGATCGGACGCAAGAGCCGTACCGTGGTGTGCGTTGTTTTTGTGTTGTTGTTGCGTGGGTAGTGAGCAATTGTGTTCATCTTGCACAACAGCCACCCCCTCCACACACCACCCCCCTAAAAAAAAAGTTGCGCATCATTTATCAAGCAGAGACGACGACGGGAGATTTTCAAATGCGGAGCAGAATTTTCCACGGTGTGGGAAGGTGCTCGTGTAGCAGTCATTGGAAGTTCACGAAACAAATGAGACGGCCGTGTAGACCGAGGGAAGGCGGCCCTGGGTGGAAGAGGCGAGTGAGAGCGGTTTCGTGCGGTACTCTGAACTTGATGTTAGAAAAACGACGTAGCAATGTGCCTAAAGATTGCTTTTTCAGTCACTGCGTTAGTCAACATTCCTTCTAGATGTCAATATCCCCGGTACACATGGAACGTTGGACGAACGTCGAGCCAACGTTGGTCCGACGGTTCGAACCACATGCCAACGTTGGGTCAACGTTGTATACTGGGACGGTGTCTAAAACCTGCGTATGCCCTCTGATCCATGTCTTCCTTTTTCTGTCACTCGGTGTAATTCCTAGCGCGTGCCCCACACACCCTGCGCGTCAGTGCCGGATGAAGCTAGTGCGGGGCCTGTAGCAAATGCTGTTAAAAAGGGGCCCTAAATAAAATAAAAACTAAAATATTAAAACACAACTTTTGTTTAACTTGCATAGTCAAATAATTGTACTTTTTTAATTTGCTATACAACCAGATAATACGACAAATCGATAACCTTAAACACCCAGTCGTTCATAAAAGCAGAAGGCGGTATAGTACTATAGTAATAGAGCAAGTGCAGAATCACTGAACCGGAATTGATTGCTTGAAAGCATTTAGCGCGGGGCCCTTGAAATTGCGGGGCCCGTAGCTACTACAATATGTAGTAGCAACAGTAGCTACTACATATTGTACTGTTGCTACTAGGATAATCCAGCACTGCTCTGCGTGTTTTGTTGTTTTATCACACGTTTAAGACTTTGTTCCATTCCTTTGTCAATGCCCCCACGTGGCTTCTTCCTTACATCACAGCGGGTAATATGCACCGAGTGAAAAAGACTTCGCACCGACAGTTAAAGTAGTGTCTACTCACAGTTGGCAAGACGGGGGGCTGTACACTTCACCGAAGTCGGCTTGCGTTATGAATATTTGTGTGCGTCGGTATCAAACTGAAGTTGCCGCCTGTTTTTTTTTATTGTTCGTTGTTGTAACTTTATGACCCGTCACTACTGGACAACTTTGACAAAGAGCTTCATAGCTCGTCGGATTCCTCCAGTCTAAATAAGATTCCGGTTCTGATTCATAGCGCAGTGTGCTAACTGCTATATATGGCGGTATCTATTCAAGCCACGTGTCGTTAAATAAAAAAAATCTAGAGCTTAAATGTTATGGCAGCAGAGATGGGTTCCCATTCCGAGTTAATGTCCAGACTTAAGATTTGTCGTCGAAAATTGCACAGGGGAAAAGTAGTAGCATACCACAGTGCCTTCAGAAGGACGTTTTTAATCAAAGTAACCTGTTGTGACGTGGAGCAGGAACACGGGACATTGACTAAGGAAATGGAACAAAAATTAACCCGTAAAAACAAAGTTTTTCACTATAAATCCTTTATATGCGTGTTCAATGGGCCACAACCCAGCCCACATTGGTCTTTGAAACGGGCGGCTAGAATCATCTCGTCCTCTGGCTTGAGATGGCTGCCACCTATGGTTCAGATGATTGCCTGCCACCATTAAGCAATTGATAATTAAATCTAAAAAAAATTTCCCTAAAATGTTGAAAATTTTGGAAAAAAATTTTCACGAAAATAAATTGTCTCGCACAACGAGTCTGTGTGCAAAATGTCAGCTCGATTGGATCACGGGAAGTGGGTTAAAAAACGACCGAAAGATTTGCACGGTCGTAAGTGCGCAAGCAAGCAAGCAAGTGAACTTAATATAAAGGATTTAAAAAGATGAAAAGTGTGCAAAGAAGCGTGGGGAGGCGGCGTGCTTGGGATTACGCCGTGATACTACAAGTGGAAACTCGCGGATCCATCAGAAAACACGCGCAAGTTCGAGACATCTTCACGGCATATAGTACGCGGACTGTCGCGGGACACGTTGCTTTCGAAGTTGGGAATTACCACAGCGCCAGCCAAGGAACGCAACACACCCGGGAGAAAATTCCCACCACCACCGCCGCCGTGGAGATGGAGCGATGAAATCCGACCGCACCGAGGCGCTTTATTGATCCTTGCGACGCAAGATCGTGAGACATGGCGATGCCCCCCGGGTGAGTTTCTTCATCCCAGCGGTGGACGGATCGTGATGAGTGAGGATGGTGCCAATAATCTGGGAGAAGCCAACCTCGTGCGGTGTGCGGACGATTTACTCTGATGCCAGGTATGGCGTCCTGGTTATAATTAAAATATACTACCCCACCCACCACACGCATTGTCGTTCATTGGGAGCTGTTTGATTTTACTTCGCCATTCTGATCAGCGCGTGTTAATGAAGTTGGGAGGAAGGGACCCTGGGGTGGTGTAGGTTGGGGGGGGGGGGTCGAGAGAGGCACCAGGAATGGTTCACGCAGCACTCTCCACTGATATGAGCCGAGACGTGGAACCGAACTCAGGTAGCCGCCTGGCCATTGACTTGCCTGTTCTTGTAGCTGTGCCTCGAAACCTCCGCTCAGCACCGTTGGCTACGCGCGGCGCGAAAGAAGCTCAGCAGTACACACAGTACACACACAGTGACACAGTACAACAACAACAACCGCCATTCGCCACTAAGTGGCGGTGACGTCACCACGATGCTTGTGCCAGGCCAAGTGCACCTTGAGGCCACGTGAAGTGTCGAAAGCCCGCTGGCAGGAGGTCACGGGGCAGACCCAGGTGCCACGGGTCGACTGACCGAGATGACCGAGATGACTGGCTGATGCACCACCTGTGCCCCCTACTGTGCCGACTTGCTGTGCTTTAGCCACCCGGCGCTCCGCTCGTTGTTGTGAGCGTCGCTCCTCCGCCCTCCGTTGTTGTTGGAGGGCGACTGCCTCCAACTGCCCAGTAGCGTCCTTCACGAGCCTCCTCCACTGAGGCCGATCTTGACACCGCTGGTACCAGTCATCGGCAAGTCCACTCAGCTCCACGTCCTCCTGTACCACATCACTCCATCTCTTCTCCAGCCCGTGCCGCGCCCGTCTAGCCCCCTCGATCCGGCCGAACAAAAGCTGTTTAGGCATGCGGTAGTACACACACAGTATACACACAGCAGTACACACAGTAGTACACACAGTACACACAAGCAGTACACACAGCAGTACACACAATAGTACACACAGTACACACACAGTGACATAGTAGACACAGTAGTACACAGCAGTACACACAGTAGTACACACAACAGTACACACAGTACACACAGCAGCACACACACAGTACACACAGCAGCACACACAGTACACACAGTGCACACAGCAGTACACACAGCAGTACACACAGTAGTACACACAGCAGTACACACACAATACACACCTCCTGGACATCTGTGGAAAAAAAGCTTCATAGCTCATCGGATTCCTCCAGTCTCAATAAAAGCGTCTGATTCTGAGCGCAGTGTGCTAACTACTGCGCCACCGCTCCCCGTGCCCCTATCTCTGTGCCGGGTGTCTCGCTGCAGCTGCCTGGCAGTGGATTTGCTTTTTGCCATCAGCGAATCTTCACACGCAAAGGAAGGACCGTCAGCCTCTGCCACCTACTGGAAGGTGCCAGCCTCCTCATCGCAAGCCACTGCATGGTGGGCGAGCTGGGGATTTTTTTTGTTAATTGATAATCCACATCGTACGCTGAACTTCTTTCGCACCGTACGTGGCCGACCGTGCGAATGATCGATTATATTTGTGGCAATTTATCAGCTTCAGAGTCCTTCTTTGGAACACCATCGCATGTTTACATGGGTCCCTCGGTTTGGTGTCCTTCCCCTGCACCTCTTGAAGAAGTTTAACATACGTATGTTGAACAAGTTCAACATATATGTCAACACGTATGTTGAACTTCTTTCGCACCGTACGTAGTCAACCGTGCTCATAGTCGGAGGTGCCGGGGGAAGGATAAACGAACTAAACATACTCTCTGGTTTTCTCGGTAAAGTCACGTAGAGAGAAAAAATTAAGTAAGTGTTATTTTATTATTATAGAAAAAATAAACGTGTTCTTTTATTATTATAGAAAAAATTATAAAAGAACAGTGTTCTTTTATTATTTTTTCTATCTACGTTCTTTATATATTTTTTTATATTTACGTGACTTTGCTGAAAGAACCAGAAAGTATAGATTATTGCAATCACGAAAGCTTCCAAACAAGATTGAACTATACACTGTAAAAAATGTGACCCATTGTTACTTTAAAAAGTATGGAAACAAAGTGACACGTGATATAATTGAATATATTTTAAGCACTACAACTTTGAATAAAAAGTATTGAATAAATTAACAAAAAAATAAGTACATGGTAACAAAAGCAACAGTTAAAATGTGTTGGATTTAGTAATAGCATGCCAAATGATGAGTTATATAGCCTAAAAAAATAGTGTAAATCCAAATAGATTTTAAAAGGAAAAGTGATTTATATTTACTAAATATCTGAGCAATGGTAATTTAGATTTACTAAATATCTGGTGGAATCTGATTAATATTTATTATATTTCGATTTAAAGCTTTCGTGACTGCAGGGATTAATCTTCTTGGTTCTTTCGGTAAAGTCACGTAGAAGGGAAGTAATAAAATAATTAAAATAAAACATAATAAAATAATTCTCACGACGTTTCGGCCACAACACAAGCAGCCGTCCTCAGGTGAAGACCAGGTCTGTCGAGGCGACAGCGTCTAAAAGGTCTTCACCTGAGGACGGCTGCTTGTGTTGTGGCCGAAACGTCGTGAGAATTATTGTACTATGTTTTATTTTTATTATTTTATTACTTCCCTTCTACGTGACTTTACCGAAAGAACCAAGAAGATGAATATGTATTATGTTTATCAACATAAAAAGCAGCTCTAAAGAAACTAGTTTTCAATCTTGACTTTTTTTTTACATCGCTGTCAATGTGCAGTAAAAATGTATTCCGTAAATGTTCAGTCCCTTTGCAAATCCACTTAAAAAAAAACGAATTTAGATGCAATAAAATATTGCGTGATTACATTATTTATATGATGTGTATACACACACACAGGGTGCTTAAAAAAATGTTAACACTTATATTCGACTATCGTTTTTAATAATAAAAAAAAATGGATAATACACTGTAACATGATAACAAATGTTGCCTGAAACGTCGCCATGTGCATATCCTTTAACAGCCACGGTGTTATTGACGAACTTGTTAAGTTTTGTTATTAATTGTGCCCCGCTGCGAACACAGCAGCAGTTCACGCGACTAACCATTACTAATTGGCGGTGTCGGGTGGTGGAGGGTTTAACGACGCGTTTATATTATTCTAACCCATAAAAGCCACATTACGAGTAAATATTGGTCGCGAAAGCCCTCTAATTACAACGCGTTAAACTGAACCCGAACCATAGTCTATGGTTATTTCGGTAAAGTCACGTTGATAGAAAAATAATAACAATAAAATAATACAAATACATTTTTTTATTGTTTATATTTATATTATTTTATTATTTCCCTTCTACGTGACTTTACCGAAAGAACCAAGAATAATAAAACATAAAGTGAATTAAAACATCACGACGTTTCGATCGCGACACGAATATAAATTCCTGCATGCCACGAAAGTTTTAAATACAATTTTAAATTTTGACCCGAACCATTATTTTCGTTCAATTGAGAAAGCGCTTCGCGGTGACCCGAACGACGACTCCGGCTCCGTCGTCGCGGACTCCACTCCGTAGTCGCGGTCACCGCAGACTCCGGCTCCGTTCGTCACCGAAACGACGACTCCGGGCTCCGTCATCGCGGACTCCACTCCGTAGTCGCGGTCACCGCAGACTCCGGCTCCGTTCGTCACCGCAACGACGACTCCGGGCTCCGTCATCGCGTACTCCACTCCGCGCCTTACCGACCCCGCGACTCGCTCCAACGGCCACGCGAGCGAACGGCTATTGACCAATGGGAACGCAGGTTTGGCGGTGACGTCACGGTCAAACTGACCAATGGGAGGGGGTCTTGTTGTTGTTGGGGGGCGGCGGTACGCGCGGGCGCCACCTTTGAATTGGCGGCAGTGAAGGCCGCAGCCGCCGCCGCTTCAATCTCCCTCCTCATCGTCCTCCTCTTGGCTCGGTGTCGTCCTCCTCAGCGTCGTCTTCGTCGTCCGCACTCGAGGTACGGTGCGTTCTGCTCCCCAGCCCCGCTTGGCTACGATGTATGCAGCGATGCGGGAGAGGCAGTCCCGCCTGGTTACCGTGGTAACGCACGATGCGTCGAGCGAAGTTTATAACGATTATTATAGATTTGAAGTTTCTTATAACGATGTTTTAATTATATTAATAAGACATACACGTTTCTTTGCCGTCTATACTCTCCCCCTCCCCCCGTCGTCTCGTTTCCTAAACCTCTGATAACCTAATTCTAGATTTGAAGTTTTCGTGACAGCAAGGATTCTTTGGTTTTTTCGGTAAAGTCACGCAGGTTAAAAAAATTAAATGTATTAAATCACAACGTTTTGAAAGCCAACACAAGCCTCCGTCATCAGGTGTAACCGTATAACCTTGTGCCCATTCAGCCGACCACTCGTGCAGTACGCAGCACAGTACTGCGATCTCGACAGTGCTTCTAGATTTGAAGCTTTCGTGACTGTAAGGATTCATACTATTAGGTTTTTTTCGGTAAAGTCACGTAGGGAAAAATAAATAATAAAAATAAATAATACAAATAATAGAAATAATAATAGAAATAAAATAATCATTTAAAAAAATACAAAAAAATATTAGAAATAATAATTTAAATAAAATATTATTTAATATTTCTATTATCTATTTTTTTCCTACGTGACTTTACCGAAAAAACCTAAGAGTAACTCGACAGTGCTGTTTGTTACCGTCTCCTTGACGTTATTTGGGGGGTGTTGGGGGACGCGGTAGCTGTGTCCAGGCGCTGTGTTGCAAACAATAACCACGTGATAATTGTTTTTTACCCTTCTATCTGGCAACAAGACTGACACCTTTTTTACAAGGAGTCATGTTTGCATAGACCACAATACCTGCAGTCATAATGCAAACAAAACACAACTCTGATGATGTATGAACTGTCCTTGAAGTTGATTGGTCCACACCCGAGACAGCTTTCCTTAGAGCCTGGTCTCACATGGTGTTGGACCAGATGACGCCAAAAGGCGTACAACTCAAGGACAATTCACCATCAGAGTACGAGAGCTCGGGGTAAGCATTTACACAATTGGAACCTCATTTGCCAGTAGCAAAATATGATAATTGTTTTTTTACCCTTCTATCTGGCAACAAAATGACACCTTTTTTACAAGGAGTCATGTTTGCATAGACCACAATACCTGCAGTCGTAATGCAAACAAAAAACAGAACTCTGATAATGTATGCATTGTCCTTGAAGTTGATTGGTCCACACCCGAGACAGCTTTCTTGAGAGCCTAGTCTCACATGGTGTTGGACCAGATAGGGGGTAACACTCAAAAGGTCCGCACAGATTAATTCAAGAATCCGTTGCTGCATTCCCATCTCGTGGTCACCTCGCAGTCTCTTCGAAAGTTTCTAACCAGGGCTCAACTCTGCTTAGCTTCGAAGGTGTGGACGAGGTGGGTCGCCATCAACGCCAACGTTGAAAAGGAACACAATTGGGACTAACATTTAATCAGTCTACGGCTCATTTATAATCACCACATGAATAAAAGGCGACCAGCATGTGACTTAATTGACAGCTCACATGTAACGAAGTTGTGACCACACGTGACTAACTTATGACTGACATATGACCAAAATGTGACAACTTCCGGAAATAGTGCTCAGCCCTTTTGACGGCCTCTCTCTCTGTCTCATACTTCATGCACCACCTGCCCTTCTTGTTTGTGTGGCCCCTTTTCTTTGTTGTCCGTATTGCCCATAACATTTGGTAACCGAGCAGTATTCATATCTCAGAAAAGCCAAAACTGGTCGTTTAAAAAAAGTAAGATCCATGGAACAGACCCAAAGGCCTAGGCCGCAAAGCAGCCAAACACACATTTCAGGATTAGAGGAACTTTGGGAATGAGGTGACGGGAAGGGGAGCTCCACGGTCGAGCAGTGTGAGGAAAGAAGGAAGAGGACCAATGTCGTGTCCCACTCTACCAGTGATCTTCATTGCAAGGCCCGCGGGCAACTGGCGGCCCCCTGGTGGCCTTAAGTGCGGCCCCCGCAGAGGTCGCAAACGGGTTTTGATTCCTTACCCGTACCCGGCCGCACCAGGGTCGCAAATGGGTACCCGTACCCGGCCGCGTACAGGTACCCGTTCCCTACCCGTACCCGTACCCTACCCGAAATGAGTGACAAACGGTTACTCACCAGTGACTCACGGCCTACCCGTACCCAGCCGCACCAGGGTCGCAAATGGGTACCCGTACCCGGCCGGGTAGCCAGGTATCGGGTAGGGTACGGGTATCGGGTACCCGGTTGCGGCTTCTGGGCCCCCGACAATGCACAAATGTAGTGAAACCAACCCTTGCACTGGCGGTGTGGCGGCCCTTACACTGGCGACGACTTATCGGTGACAGTGGCTCCCCCCGTTCTGAAAATTGGTGAAGAACACTGGGCTGTACGGTTGTCGAATGCTGTGTGCATAAGGGAACATAGGCAATCCTTGCTGTTGGTTGGCAGAGGTATCCAGGCATGCCGTTCATAAGAACAGTGACCATAATAGTAGTAATAATGAGACAATTGAACTAATGGGTGACTGGAATTGATTATGTTGTGAGTACATCTTGTTGTGTAAACAAAGCGAGGGGGGGGGGTGTGTTAATTTTTTTCGATGAAATACTTTTTTTTACTTTTGATTTGTTATACTAACATATTTACTCAAGCAACAATAGGAGTAATTAAATAGATCATTCTGTGCATGTATATGTTTTATGTCAGGAAAGCCTGGCTGACTCTCAAGGCTATTCTCACTGCGAGATCTGCATTGGCATATTGAACAGATTACTATTTTATCAAGTCAACTCATGCACACACCTCAACAATGTAGTTATTCATCGATTTAAAAACTGATTTTTTTTCATGATCATTTTGCATGACTCTATCTCCAATTCATGCACAGATTATGCAAATGATTAATTTAGGCTTATTGATGGCAGGACGCAGCATTAATAAGATGGTCAGCAGGGAAGACAATATACATGAAAAGGTAACATTATTTTTACATGTATTTAACTGCTACCTCATAAATAAAAAGTTCATATTTAGGTTATAAACTTGTATCACATTTTTTACTTTTTTTAATGTAACATGTATTAAAAATAAATAAATGTAGTTATTTTTACTTTTATTTATTTAATCTTTATTTGAAGCTTTCGTGACTGCAAGAATCCATACTTTTTATTTTATTTTTCTACCTACGTGACTTTACCGAAAGAACCAAAGAGTATGTATTTATTTACTCCATAATCTAGTGTTATTTTGTCTGAATGTGAATACTTGCTTTCAATTTGTGTGTTCTATTTTATTGTATAATACCTGTAGTCTATGTTTAATGTCTGTGTTGTTCATAGTTTGCACTTGAAGAGCTGTTTGTTGCAAGATGTACATCTTTTTTTACCCATATCTTCTTTAAAAATATATTTCTGATCTCAGCACACTTTTACCTTGTTTTTATTAAAGGCAATCTATCAAGCTAAGTTGTGCTCAGGTTATTTTTGTTTGGAGAATCACACAATGCAGTCAGTCAATAAATGTGAATGTATGTAAATATGAAGATTTGTATCATAACTTTTTTATCTTTTGAAATATGGGTTTGTTAGTGGATTATCCCAAATACTCTCTTTGTTATTTTCACTGATGATTTGCGCTGTAGTCTGTGGGGCTCCCCTTCCAGCAAAAGCTGTGATGAATTCAGTCCAAAATATACAATGACTCAACAGTGCAACAGTTAAGCGCTTCAGTGGGTTTTAGGAGCACAAAAGATGCCTCCTGCGTAGCATTTGACCGCAGCAACTTTCAGAGAATATGTTTTAAGTGCCCCTGTAAATTATCAGAGCAGTTAAATTGTCAGAGCACGCATTAGCGTAGAGATGTCTGAAACAAAACACCCTCTCCATCATCACATTTGCAATAACAAGGATCCAAGCAGGATGATTTGAAGGATTTTAGGCTATAACGCCTGCAGCATTGATTTGTTTAAAATAGGACTACAATTGTACTAAATTATACCTTTTTCGTACAGTATTGCACTAAATTGTCTCAATAACGAGCGCAACACGTTAAACGCGCGCTGGCTCGAGGTAAGGTTTTTCACATCGATTGCAGCTCCAAAATATCTCAAAGATGTGTGCTGTGAATTTTCTGAGAAATATTACACACAGCCCGTAAACAGAATGGCCACTATTAGAGGTCTGGACAACGGTTTATATACATTGGATCTGAAAAGTTTTACAGGAGGCAGACGGCAAGGGTCCCAAACACATCGGCAAGGGTTTTCAGAAAGAACAAAGAGGCAGCAGAAAATTAATACATGTGCATTCCACAGCTCTCAAGTGATTTACGCGGCTCAAGAGTGAACTAAATGTGAGCGTGCGTTGGCGCCTGCCTTTTGCCGCCCAGCGATGACGACCGGCGACATCAAGGGCAGTCTGCGCCGCGTGCAGATGGAAGTCCGGCTGCTGCGCTACCCACACGAGGTGGACTACGAGGGGTGAGCACGGGCGAGAGTTTGGTTTTCTTTAGCGGTTGTTTTGAGCGGCGGAACGCAGGGCAGCTGCATCGCCCCCCACCCTGCCGTCCTTCCAAACCCGGGCCCTGCCTGAGCCTCCATGCTGCCTTATCTCCTCTGTTGGGCCCTCTGGCAGAGTGACGATAGATTCGATGTCAGGAATGAGAGCTAGGGATTGACTTTTTGAGTAAACACTGGCCCGTGGCATGCTGGACGGAAAGGTCCATACATCCGAGCCGTTAGATGACACATCATATTGTTATTTGAGTTTGGTGTGTGTGTTATTAATGTCTGTGCTCTGAGTAATGGAGGGCTATTGCCCGTATTATTTTACTGCAGATATTTTATAAGTCAGTGTTAATATTGATGTCGGTATAATATTGCTGACCGTTGCCCAAGTGTTTATGTAAATAATGTTTAAGAAAATTCTACTTAAAAAAAATGTAATCTAACAATTATCAATCGAAATTCAGCAAAAAATGTATGGAATTTAAAGGTAATGAATTGTAAATGTTTAAAGGCAGATACAACCCCCCCCCCCCCCCCAAAAATGTCTTATCTGTAGATAAGTCTCTAATCTGTGCATTCCTGGTTGCCCTGACACAAGTATGAAGCTTTGTTCACGAGGTAAATGATGTAAAGTGCCGGTGATACACATTGTATTTGTCAAAGTGGCATCACTCCCGCTTTTATTTATATAAATTCACTATAGTTACATCACCAATGTGACATTGTGATTTCATATTCTTTGCTATCAAATTACCAGATTAACAATCTTCAAACAATCATGTTAGACAGCCTATGGCGCACATACTCTTAGGTTTTTTCGGTAAAGTCACGTAGGTAAAAAAAATACTAGAAATAAGTATGGAAATAAAATAATAAATCACGACGTTTCGGATGGATACACATCTGTGTTCAGATTGGGTACATATCTACAAGATAAAAATAATCCTTGAGTTTTTATTTCGGTTGTTTTTTACACAAATTACAAAAACACAACAGAACACAGTATCACGCTCCTGACTTGTGTTGTGACTCACTGCATGAAGTTTGCGTGTATTATAAATCGGACTTATTATTGTTAATGTTGCAGAGCAGGGCAGTTTATTGTGTTCCGTCCCTCATGGTGTGTACGCAATAGGGCACGATTTCTCACCGATTATTTTCTCGGTCGCTGGTAGATTGGAGTAGGCGGCATGTGAATAGCTGCCCACACCCAAAGTGAGAGGTGTACTGGATGTGGTGTGCCGAGTCCAGGAGCCTTTTCTGTCGGTCGCCGACTCGGACAAACCTGGCTGAGACAAAGCCTCGGTTCACAGTAAGTTAATTTGTGCGTTTGTGTTCTCGGTGCGTTTGTGGTATATTTTTTTCACGCTGCGTTTGCCGGTACGCTTTGCCGCTGCGTGCAGGCTCCTCACCGGTGACGCCAAGGCGCTGCTGCCGCTGCTGCACCACACGTTCACAGAATACTCTCTCCCCGTCGCCGAGTGTCTAGCTGAGTGGGGCGTGGAACTCGCAGCCAAGAGCGACCTGCGCTTCGTGGAAGCCGTCTACAGGGTGGGTAGGGCCCGGAGCCGAGAGCCAAGGTCCACCTGAGATCGTGCACTCTGCACTGCGTCCACCTACGCGATTGCAGCGTGCGAACGTACACAAGGCGTCGTTCGCTTCTTTCTCTGCGTGTCCTCCAAGCAGAACGCCGGGCGGATAAAAACGCAGAAAGTTGGCACAGTAGGGGAGCACGGTTGATGCATCTGCCAGTCATCTCAGTCAGTCGATTCATGGCACCTGGGCCTGTTTCGTAACCTCCTGCCAGCGGGCCTTCGACATTTCACGTGGCCTTAAAGTCCACCGAGCATGTCTGTCGGTGTCTGTCTCACCTGATGTCTTTTTCTGTTTCTCTTTGTTTATTTTCATATGTCTTTCCCTGTAATCTCTCTCTCTGTGTCTGTCTCCTTCTCGTTTTGTTTGCCTCTATGTTTGTATGTCTTTTTGATTCTCCCCTTCTCGCTATTAGACATAAATCATATGCCTGAGAATGAACATAGAACAAATAATAAACGATACAAATGAGTTTTAAAAACATGAGACAAAAATAATTGATTGTTGAATCAAATCATGACCCTGAATTATGAAAATTAATCAAATCTCTAGGGAGGTGAATCATTGCATTACTTCTCTCATCTCTGTGTCTGTTGAATTTTCTCTCTCCGTAGTTGCCTTGCTCTTTGTCTCTGTCCATGCTTGTCGGTCCCTGTGTCCATCTCCGTGTTTGTCTTTCTGTCGGTGTCTGTGTGTTTCTGTGCTTGGGTCTCATTGTGTTTTTCTGTCTGCATGCGGAGCATATCATCCTTCCATCTGCACTGGGCTCTGGCTGGGTCTTGAGATGGCTGTCTGCATGTCGCCTGTTCTGCGTCGGTGACGTCCTTCTTGTACCGACTCGCGTTTCTTTTGATTTTCCTTAGGTCTTTTTCTGGACGTGGATTGTGTGGCTCTGCGCCTGAAGATTCTAGTCATGACAATATACCAAAATACATTTTTTTGCAGATGGCTGTTGGGTGAAATGAAATTGCCTCTTAGAAATAATAAACGGCAATTTTGATCACAGCGCTATTATTTTAGAAATTAGTTGACAACATTTTACAATCATGTTCAATGCAATTCAAGTTACTGGCACAGTATTAAGTTGCAGTGTTTGTATTTATAGTAACATTTATCATGGAATTTAATATTGCTGCCGTTACGGTAAATGTTGGGAAGACCACTGTTACCATGCCATATTTTGGGATGGTGCTATTGGTCCAGTACTTAAATGTATAGAAAAATTACTGTTGTACAACTAATAATGAATATAACTGCAAAGTGTATATACCATATCATTATTACCAATCATTAGTACAGTAGCAAATTTTGTGACAACATTTTCCCAAAATATGGTAAATCATACGTAACTGCACAGATGTATAATTTACGCACAAGCTGCACGGGTTAATTTCAAAGTGCCGAGAAGTCATTTTTATCGAAGACGAACACAACAGCTGGGCCCTTCGTTAAGACGCGGTAAAAATAATCCTGGGCGCTCGTCTGCCCGTGCGCGAGACACTGACGCGAACCTCTCGCACCGCGCACCTCTTCGTTCACGAAACTCGGTGCGTGCCGCTCGTAAGACCGTGATAGAGTTCCCGCGGAGAAAAAAGCAACGGCGTCGCTAAATGGATCGTGCCGCGTTTGAGCTTTGCCCAAAATTGCGCTGCTGAAATGGACCGGTTGTTTTCGAGCAGCACTGTCCCCGGGTTGCGAGAAAGGCGGCGGGGGGGGGGGGGGCGAGGAGGAGGAGGAAAGGAGGGGGGAGCTGAGAAGAGGCTGTGGAGATTTGTCATTCCGTTTGGCAGAAATTGTATTTGACGTTTCCCCCACCGACTTTGTGTAATTGCGGGCTGTTTGGCACCGGGGTCACGCCCTCATTATGGCAGTTAGGTTAGGCGGGGGCGGTCAACGCTACGAGCCCGTGTAGATTATTTGCCTGTGCTGCGGTCCTGCAGGCCTTCATTACAGTACTTTAAGACCGTATATATAGCACGGCTTTGGAAAAAAAGGTCATTTGGAAAGTGGGCCTTTAAATGGATATTACACGAGAACAGCATTATTGATAATAGGTACTGCAATTTTAAATAATCTTTAAGGTCGTCTACAGCAAAATCTCACTTGTCCTAAGCCAGGCATTTTTAGCTCTGAATGTGACTTTTATAAATATTAAATTTTTCTAAGTAATGAGAATGGTATTAATTACAAATTAATCCTGAAAGCAACATATTTTTCTATTAATTTCGAAACCGATAGCAGTGCTAAAGCTTCTCCCGAGTATAGGTTTCATAAATTGTATTTAAGCGTTATTCGAAATGTCTGCGTTATTGTAAACGAACGGCATTGGAATTCACGGACATGCGGGAATGTGCTGCAGGTTCCCAACCTGTAGTTCGTGTGCTGCTGGTAGTCCATTTTTTCACAAAACGCTGCATTTTGTTTTACTGCATGGTGGTCTGCGGGTCCAAAAAGGTTGGGAACCACTGCTGTCAAACGTGATGTGGAGCAAGCAGGGTAAGACATCTTGTGCCATTATAATGAATAAGGCCTGCCTATGCCTACCTGTAGCCTGTTGTCCCGAATAAATGTCTCTTCGCTTTGCTGCAAATGCCACGATTGCTGCAGGAAATACTATTGTCAAAATTGCCAAGATCAGAAGCTTTAGTCTCTGTAATGAATCAGAGCCTCAAACTGCAGGGAGCGAGCGAGGGGAGGAGAAAGGCAGTGGGAGAGCCACCGTGGCGGTTGTGGTGGAAAAAATCGGCAAAAAGTTTTAAAACAAGAAAACGGCAACTCGCCAAAACGTCCCTCAGCCGCGACACGGCGTTTAGCAGCGGCAGTCGCCGGCGATGCAGTCTGAGCCGATTTTTTTTTTTTTTTTTCCCTGAGCGGAGTAACGAGGCATTTAATGGGAAGGGAAACAAATTGTGGGTAATGAGCCTGGCTGCAAAGTGGAGCGCAGGACTGCGACCATTAGTCATGCAACCCTGCATGGCAATGACAAATTCAAATTAAAACCACGTGGGAGGGGAAGTAAAAAAACCGCAATCAGAGATTGCAGAAGGGATCGTTTTTGTACGGCACACGCCATGCAGCACGCACTGTCGTAAGTGGAAGCGGCTTTAAATACTGTTTGAAGGTTTTGTCACTTTCGCCCGTGTGCCGTGCGAATTCGCAAGCCGCGTGCCGATGATTCGCGCGTTGACCCCTGCTAAGCTGTGAACGTTATGATGATTTTTACGCGAGCAATCGGTACTTCCCCGTGTGTGAGACAGTACCTTAATTGGGCACCAGATCACAAACCCACAGTGATGCGGCGTCGTGTAAATTTGAATGTTGAACTTCTTTCGCACCGTACGTAGCCAACCGTGCTAATCGGAGGTGCAGGGGAAGGATAACAAACTAAACACAAAAAGCAGTTCTCAAGAAATGAGTTTTCAATCGAGATTTAAAAGTGCATAGCTCCAGTGGCTTCCTAATATCGGAAGGAAGAGCGTTCCAGATGGCCGCAGAAGCGCACTTGAAAGCGCGCGATGGGTCTCTATGTGAGGCTATTTTACCCTAATAACGTTACGTAAATTGGGTGCCACTGGATTATTATATAAGTCATGATGACTAGAGAAGACGAGAGGAGACTATATGATACGATGGAGCGATCAAATAAGTTCACCTGCAGGTGCAGGATGAATTGTTAAATCCCAGGACCTTGATCGATGGCTTGGGAAGGCCTTAATCCAGCAGTGGAATGGTCATGGCTGATGATGTTTTGTTTCAGTTAGGGGGGGAAAACTTTTTTTAAATTCTGCACTCTATTCACCCCATTATGGTAAGTTTATGACACATTTGGTTAAGTCAGCAACCGTGATTACATTAACAATGCTTCTTAGTGGCGTTTGCATTGTACTCCTGCATTAATGAAGTTGTTGTGGTTAATTGCTTTGACGTTCTTGTGCTAAACGTGCAAAGTCGTGATGCAGAGAGCTTGCTACCCAAAGAAAGAGAATCTGGTTTCATGCAGACGTCAATGTAAGTAATCTATGACCGTACAAGGGGAAGCAGCCATGTACACCTGCATCGGCAGATCCCTTGGGGATAAATGTAGTTTCTGATATTTCTGTGGGGTTTGGGAGTATTCATGTCTTAATTCCGTAAAGATGCATAACCGCTGGATTTTCTCAATACTGGTTGAGCTCTGCTGATTGTTCTGCCGTGTGCCACGCTGTCGAAATGACGTTTGTATGTTTCCGCCAGTGACGCGTTGATGTGTGGCGTGCGAGTGTGACGCTTGCGCCAATGCGTCTGTTCCGCACCTCCCGATTAGCACGGTTGGCTACGTACGGCGCGAAAGAAGTTCAACTTACGTACGTGCTTTGCACCCAGAATCAGAAGTTTATTATCCAAGTAAATAACCCATTGAGCTATGCAGCTCTTTTTTAAGGGTGACTCGGCCAGCAGACAGACACGGCAGCAAGAGTTTATAATAAACAAGATATAAAATATTAAAAGTGTGAAGTAAATTTCGATTTAAAGCGTTCGTGACTGCAGGGATTCATCTTCTTGGTTCTTTCGGTAAAGTCACGTAGAAGGGAAGTAATAAAATAATAAAAATAAAACATAATAAAATAATTCTCACGACGTTTCGGCCACAACGCAAGCAGCCGTCCCTTCTACGTGACTTTACCGAAAGAACCAAGAAAAAAAAAGCGTGAAGTAAATATAACCAAACGATCTTATGAAACAATTACACACATTTGTATTGTTTCGGCCTCAATTATGTCTGTTTAAAAGAGTAAAGTGATGGCAAAGTGGCGATCCCCAGAGAAGACACCACCAGTTTGTTCCAAAACATTGGAGCAACTACATTAACCACTTAAGAACCAAATTCCGTACGAAATCTACCTGGGAATACAACAGGGCTATTCCGATTTATGTGCATACATTACAACGTTCAGGTTTAAGTTAAACAATAAAATGAGCACCGTAGAACCAGCATAATAGTAATAATTATCTCGAGTGGAAACGTATGGGTGTTTATTGAAAATATATTTATCGAAATGTGTTCGTGAGAAAGCATTCTGGCACAATGCTCAGAAAAAAGTAGAAAGGGTCATGATTCCAGGGCATCACAGGGTGGGCATTGCATTGAAATGGCACGATGGTGTATTTCACGTTAGCTTCAGACGTAATCTAGAGTAGAGAGTCAAGGGGGTCGCAAAACACATGTAATAAACAAAAACAGATAACGTGAATGAATGCCATAATATGGTAGTCATCAATTTGTAAACTCCCATACTCTTCCGGTCACATCCCAAAAGGGAAGATGTGCATCCCCGAATTATTTTTGTAAATTTAATTTTATTCTCTGATAAAAGAAAAAAGCACTGAACACAGCGCATCAATATAAAATCAACCAAGTTTCTTCCAGAAACTTGGAACGGATGTAGGGGTGGGTGGATGGGGGATGAGTTTAAACATAACATGAAATAGAGGAAGCAGGAGAGAATTGAATTATAGAGAAACATTAAACAGCATTGGGGATCCCTAAGATCACGAGGTCAGTTGGGATGTAATAAGAGGTGACCAGAGCTCCTCATAGATCAATGATTTTCCCAAATAATGTTACTCAGAGGTTCTACAGATGCCAGTCGAAAGATTATATATCCGTTTGGATCAAAGACATGCGGAGTCTTTGTGGTTTTTTATTTTACCCGTTTGTGCGTTTTGACGTTTGCCGACGCGGATGCTGCTGTCGCTCTCGTGGCATGACGTAGGTGCTCAGGGACAGGTTCGAGGTGCGGCCCGTGCTCACTAAGGCACAGTTCCTGCAGCTGGGCTTCGCCGAGCGCAAGATGCAGATGCTGTGTGACATCGGGCAGGCCGTGCGAACCAAGCACAAGGAGCTGACACAGCTCGCCCACAAGGTGAGCGCACGGCAGAGGTCGCAAACGGGTTTTGATTCCTTACCCGTACCCGGCCGCACCAGGGTCGCAAACGGGTACCCGTAACCTACCCGATACCCGGCTACCTGTACCCGGCCGGGTATCGGGTAGGGTACGGGTACCCAATTGCGACCTCTGGGATGAAGCCATGTTGTAGGCGCGGGTGAGTTGATTCTAGGAATTTGAATTGTGAGAAGAGACAAGACGTTGGGAAATGAGTGACAAATGGTTACTCACCAGTGACTCACGGCCTACCCGTACCCGTACCCGGCCGCACCAGGGTCGCAAACGTGTACCCGTACCCGGCCGGGTACGGGTAGCCGGGTATCGGGTAGGGTACGGGTATCGGGTACCCGGTTGCGACCTCTGGCGCACGGCAGCCCTGCAGCGCCTTCTAGCGGAAGCAATCGTCGACGCCTTTTTAAACCTGTGTCCGCCCACGAGGTTCCTGGGTGGCTCAAAAGAGTGCCGACAATTGGCATCGCTGAGATCCCCGGTTTTTCATTCAGATAGGCGCCTGTGAATAAACCAGATTGTCAAATGTAACGAGTTGATGGTGTCAGCTGGGTCGCTGCACTTGCCACACAAAAAAACCCATCACATTTAATTTGGTTCATGCGAATAATTTGACTAAATTTGAGCCCCGAGACTTGAACTATTGGCTTGACCATCATGTTAATTATCTGATGTATGCATTATTTAAGTATGTTGGTCGAAAAGGAATGTCTGGACCGTTAGGGAAGTGCTTGGGGGAAGGTTGACAAGGCGTACTATGTGTAAAATGCCCGCCTTGTTAACTCGTTCGTATTATGTTTGACTTCACAAAACGCGGGGTAGAGCGACGGCATAGTAGTTAACGCACTGCTTTGTTAACCCAGCGACGTGACATCGATTTCTGGTTACGGCAAGCGTAGGTGGCAAGCGGTATCCGAACCACTCGTAAACCCGCACTGGTCCGTACGGTCCAAACAACCCGCATGACTGAAATGGTGTGGGGGGGAGGTCTTCATCTCGCAGCAGATTGGCAGAGGATTGTAATCTTTAATCCTGGCGACAATTCAGCGCGCTTTAGTGGTTCTCGTGTTTACGCTTTCGTCAGCTGGCCACCACTGCTGGCGGCGTCTGAACGCTTCGCCGTGTCTCGCTGTGCTCGCAGAAGTGCACTCCCTCCGCCCGAAAGCCAGCAGCGACCGCAGGCTCACTGGCGGCGGAGGCTGTGGACGGCCAGCCGCCTCCCCAGCGACCCCATCGTGCTCCGTGCGAGCCGTTGTTCAATCACCCGCAGTCTCTGGTGGGGACGCACGGCTCACTCATCGTCGTCATCATCATTTATTATTTATAAAATGCACCTCCCATGCAGTACATCTCAAGGCGCCAGAGCAAAAAGGGTTTTTGAGATGATTGCAAAATACGGAAGGGATCGTAGACCAAATACAACGTGCAAAAATAATCCAGTACTGTATAGACAATATATGCAGCAAAACGAGAATAAGCAATGTAAAAAAAATGTAGCTGTGCTGAAGACTGGTCTGAGTTATTCATATGCAATCTCAAAAACACTTTACTTAAATTTGATTTAAAATGTATTTATTGTGGGTGAATTCGTAAAAATAAAATAAGTTTCCACTCCGTATTTATATCGGTCCAATATATCCGGGCTTCGAGCGTTGTTGCTGTGAATGCACAGAGACGTGAAACGGTTAAAGAATTCTATTAAAATTATATGTGGGCCACTTCATCAGTGAAGTTAAAAAAAATATCGGCTCAATAACATACCTCAAGATGTTTATACGCAACTTATTTCTTTACAAAAATATTGTTCCGAGTTAAACTTACTGGAGTTTAAAGGTTAATCTGTTTTTGTTCACTTATTTTACCCTGACTTTTGTTTTAAGTCAGCACGCAGACAGTCTCCCTTGCTACGCGCTGTTGAAAAGTTTGACCTCTGCGAAATGTCAGGTTTTACAAGTGCGTGCACGGGAGTCGTGCTGAAGCTTAATTTCAGAAGAAAAAAAAAAGTGTAATTAAGCCACTTGGCGTAGCTCACCACTGAGCAATTACAGCTGGCCAGTGCGCTCGCGGTCATCATAGCCATAACATTTAGTGAGCACAAACTCCAGGCTAAACCCGAGAGCAAAACCGAAGGGCCAGAGGTGACGGTCCGCACGGTACCGAGGCATCTCATTAGCCGTGATGTTTCGCGTCAAGGAGAAATGGTCCCTTGAGGAGAGGCCACCTTGTGCGTGGCGGCGCTGCTTGCCGCACGAATGGCGTTAGCATGTCGCGTGTGTAATCCGCAGGGCCTGGTTGTGGCGGGCGCAGGAAATGGAAATGTGCCAAGGCCACTGGTGCAGAGGCATTGTGGGCCGCACGGGGAGGCGGCCCGGGGCTCGTGTCCCACGCCGCGCCAGGTAATGTGAGCCGATGTGTTCTTTTTTTCAAGTCCTTTTGGTCGTTTTAGCTTCCCCCCCTCCCCAGTTATATGTACAATTGGGGGAGCGGTGGTGCAGAGATTGGCGCACTACGCTGTGAACTTTGCGAGCTGAGTTTGTGTGCCAACCGTTTTTAACGTCAGGCGTGGTTCTGCACGTGCACCCGGCTCCCCTTCATCAACTCCCACTGACCGGCCTAGTCAAGTACGGTCAAACAATGCCCATGAACGGCACGTTATAAGTCCTTCATCCAGCATTGTATTGACATGCCTTTTTTTGTTTACAGCGTGTTAAATGTCACCGTATCTGTGTGGCAACTATGCCACTGCTCTACACCGTTTTTAACACGATCTAATGAGTAATGCAATTCTTGTTTTTGTTTTATAGGGGGTTCTTCCAGAAGCAGAAGTTTTGCTTGAGTTGCCAAGCCATGCCCCACAAAGCAGTCCAGAAGGAAAGAAAGATGATACCAATGCAACTAATCACCAGCTATTGCAGGAGGTAAGCAGAGCCAATGCAAGGCCGCAGATAGTGAATCTTAGGATCCCGCAAATTTATATCAGGCCGGGATTGAGTTTTTTTTAAATGTGCATTGTCGTTAAAGAAAGATGAAGAAAAACGACCGAATATATCTTGTAGGTACAAATCTAGGCTATCACGGACTGTTTTTAATTCTCATAGCTGGATTTTAGCCACGTTAAGTGGAAAACCACATTTACGTTTTGATACGTACGGTGCGAAATAAGTTCAACATACATTTATGGTCATGGGTCATTTGTGCAATCAGTGGTGACTAGATTAAGACCATCATTCACTACACTTGAGAGCCTGGTTTAATCACGGGTGGCTACCCAAATTTGAATTCAACTCAAGAGGTGCCGTGCTCGGAAACTCTGAGCCACCCTTGTCACCTTGTTGGTCTTGCCTGTTTGTCCTCCTTTGAATGGCACTAATTTTGACCTCATCGCTGTGAATCGACCAAGCAGTGGTGTAGCAATCGAGTGTGTTGGGAGATGCAGTTTCAAGAGGGGTCCAGGGTCCAGAGGGGCCTAGGTGCCAGGATACGAAGAGAGGGGAAACTGGGAAGGGAGCCCCATTTAATTCCCTGGGGCGAAAGAAGTTCAACATGCATATGTATGTAGTTCAACTTACAACATAAATACGTATGTAAGTTGAACTTCTTTTGCAATGTGCATAGCCAACTGTGCTAATCAGAGATGCGGGGATGGACAATAAACTAACTAAAAAGCTACAGCACTTTCACATTGTTACGCCAGCTTGCAATCCACCAATTCTGCCCCCACCACGATCGACGACACTGCCCCCCCGACAGATGTCGGAGCTGCGAGCGACGGTGTTGCAACTGCAAGCGCAGTACGCCAAGACGTGCGCCAACGTGGCAGCGCTGAGCTTCGCCATGCAGGGCTCAATCCTGGTGGACCGCAGCGAGTGGGAGAACCTGGCGAGCCGCGTGACGCTGCTCGAGAACCAGGCGGTGCTGCTGCTGGCCGGGGTGAGCGCTCGCCAGAGGTCGCAAACGGGTTTTGATTCCTTACCTGTACCCGGCCGCACCAGGGTCGCAAACGGGTACCCGTACCCGTACCCGGCGGGGTACGGGTAGCCGGGTATCGGGTAGGGTACGGGTATCGGGTACCCGGTTGCGACCTCTGGCGCTCGCGTACTCTCAACAACGCTCGTGCAAGTCGGTTGCAATTGTTATTTTTGTTAGTTCTGTCAATGAATTCGTACCAGTCCTTCTATTATGTGTGCAATGAATCATTTTCTCGTTCAGGTCTTAATGAAGGTGTAGTTGAACCCTTTTCTGTTCCAATGACGTACGAGTACATCATCAGCATCAAACAAGTGACAGTGGAGCGACATTCACTTAAATAAGCAAACACCTATGTATACATAAAATAGCTTTTATCAATACCGAGGCGCCCGCAAGGCCATGCGGGAGGGCATGTGGCACAGTTTGCCGCCAGCTATCGTAGGGTGCGGTCGTGTCGCTACAGTTCTCAGCGGTGAGTACAATGTCTTTAAAAACAGCGGCACTATGCCTTTTTAAATAAAATGAACGCCAACCGCTTGCGCGGTCCGGGATTCAGCGGTGAACGGGACCCACCCTACAACTTGCAGTTGCATCGCTGAGATCCCCAGTTTTTCACGTGGCTCGCTCCGAAGCCACGTGGAGCGGTGAAGGCTTGCCGACAAGTCAACACCGAGTTGTTGTGGATTGACATTCGCGTGACCAGCAGACGCAACGACTGCACCGCTCTCGATTCGAACTTGATGAGTTTTGTCAGGCGGGTGTGTTGCTTATTAAGTGAACGTCGCTCCGCTGTCTCTTGCTGTTGCTGGAGGGCGGCCACTACTGCCAGCCGCCCAGTAGCATCGTTGTTGAGTCTCCTCCACAGAGCTACAGCTGTAGAAGCACGAAACTTGCTCATATGTGCATACGTGCAGACCCATAGGCACGCAAGTATACACTATGACTTAAAAACATCATAAATCAGCGCGCTGCACGTGTATGCACCAGGGTGTTCTGGGCGTCGTTCGTTCTGTGTCGTTGCTGAATTTAGACCAAATCCGTCACAATTGAGTCCTCGCTGGGGACCTGGCGTTGATGAATAATGTTATGAGAAACACAATAACAAAAAAATAATAAGAACCATCACTTACGAGAGCAATGACATCTTTATGAAATGGTAACTCCCAGGCTGCCAAAGCCCCAAGCCAGAGCTGCTAAGTGGTCTTGCTGGTTGCGGTGGTCGTTGTTTTTTCGCTGCGAGGATGGGCCGGCTGTGCTACCCTTGATGACTCTCTCCCCTGTCCTCACTCTTCAGCCGCGCGGCACATCACGTGGTGATGCATCACGTGGCGATGCATCACGTGGCAGTGCATCAAGCAGTGGCGACGCACCTGGGACTGCCCGAGTGTCCAAGCTCTTCTCTGCAGGTGCCTTTTTTTTTTACACACAAATGTAGGAATAAAGTGAAGACAACTTGAAACGCACGTAGAATGTGTCCTTTCCATACAACTATAATTACCATATAGTTGGATTTGTGATTAAAGGAAAAAAACAAAACGGTTTTGAAAATCAGCATCGGAACGAGAGTGCTTTTGTACTGTTGCGATAATTAGTTTCACATGTTCAAATGGGAGTTTGGTAAAAACGGGCCCTTGGTAAGGAGGTTACTGAACCCTCGCAAGGAGCGGTTTGTTTTTGCGTTGCCGACAACGAAACCGACCCGAGAGCCCGACACAAACTCTTGACGATCGCGTCCATAAAGCACCCTTACTCCGTCCTCCTCTCCGAGAAGTTATTTCTTTATTTTCTTGGCCCTCTCCGTGCTTGGCATGTCGCCAAGCCCGACGCGTGGGCCAAACCTACCGAGAGGCTTGTGAGAACGCCTTGCCGTCGTGGGATACATGTTTTCCGGCAGGGCTCGAAGACCGTGGGTCCCCCGTGCCGCCTGGCGCTGGGCCCGTGTCCGTCCTGGTGGAGCCGTCCACGTCCCTGTGTCCCGTGGAGGGACTCGTGCCCACTCAGGGCAGCGGGGAGCAGCGGGACCCGCTCCGCAAAAGCAATGACCAGGTGGGCAGATAGGCACGCCGCTGCTCTGTGATCTCCGATCACGAGTTTTAATTTTGGTCGAATTTTAGAGTGCCGTGGTGGCGAGACGTTAACTACCTCGCCCGGTATACAGGAGGTCTTGGGTTCGATTCCGACCCCAACGCCTGTATATTTGGAGCTTGCGTGTTCTCCCTGTGGTTGCGTGGATTATTCTCTGGTTTTTCCCTCCATTTAGGAACATGCGTTTAGAGTATGTCTGCTATAAATTTCTACGCGATAAGCCACTTAATTGGGCTATCATTTGTGGCCAGGTCGCTTCTGAAAAAAAAGCTGTATGGCTCAGTAGGCCTTAAAGCTTAGTTTTAGTTTAGTTTGTTCGATTCATCCATATTTGTGTTTCTCCATTTTCCCCAAGAGTATGTCTGTCGCTGTTGCAATGTTATGCCCAATAGTATGTCCAATGGTATAATGAAGTTACCATACTGTAAAATGAAGCTGGTGGGATAATCGACACATTTAAATGCAACAGAGATGTGAGAACGTCTGATGAATGACTCAGACTGAAATGTGTTGATTGGTGCCGATTGTATTCGTGAATAAGAAGAAAGATACGAAGTTATTGAGTAGAAATAAACGCGCATCTTTAGTAACCATTGTTAAGTTAATTAAGTGTTGTATGTTTGCAGATACTTTCAATGTCGTTGGAAAAAGCAAAACCACAAGTGGAGCGCTTGGAAAGAATGTACGTAGAGACAAACCTTGACAGTCTGTTCAAATGTTTGCCGTGCTTCCTACAAAGCAAGTCGGTATGTTTGTGACACGTGACGGAGAGTGGTCGTCGTATCGTTGTGTGGTGTCTGAGCAGGCTGGAGGAGACAAGGATGATGCTGAAATCCGGGACTTTTGGAGTCTGAGGCTTGTACCTCGATATCGAGGAAGCCGCCATCACCCACTCTTCTACTACAGAAGAATAGCGCTGCTTTTATCAGAGCCTTCCGCGAGGCTTGTCCCTCCATCGACACCATTATCATCATCGGACACGATCAATGCACTGGTGGATGAAAGTCTCGCCAAGCCATCGCCATCTCTCTCACGATCCTATGATGTAACAATTAATCCCGTGTCGGCACGTGAGTTGATTTCATTGACATCCGTTCACGTCAAATGTTGGCAGGTGCGTGACACTTTAACCACAACCAGAGGGATAACATCGCCATCGCTCCAGGAGAGAAGACAGCGCTACGGTATATGTAACTTGGATAATCACTGTTTGAAAACACCAGCGAGCCAACTGCTGTGCTGGAGCAAGCACAGCCAAAGACGGGAAATTGCCCTATCCCTAATGGCTTCCTCACTGTGGCCTCTAGCTGCACCCAAGTCTAGCGGCACAGCTGTACCACAGGAGGGGTCCCTCCGGTCTCCTGAGCGACGGGCCCGTCGCACGTTCTCATCAAACCTCCCCGGAGGAATGCGTGGGAATTTACGGGGTTGTTTTGGAACCCCCCACTCCTCCCCCGAGTTTGACATTTAAGAAAATAAGTCATTTGTTTTTGGTGTCCCAGGTCTGAATCTTGTGTGATTCTACAATTAGTTGTGATTGGCTGGCTTCTCACCTTGCTTCTTTAGCCAAAACCCCATTTTCTGTACGCAAAGGGAATTTCACAATTGGAAAAACAAACCTAACTTGCCCGTCACACCTCCCATCTCTCTTGAATGCCAAAAGTAAAACTGTCTGTAATTTTCCTTTAAAAATAAATGGGACTTCTATAACAAAAAAAAATAAGCACATGATCCAAGAAGCTTTACTGGGTTGACTGGGAAACAAAATTAATTATCAATATTTTTGGCGATGAGAAGTAAACTAAACAAACATATTTTTAAAAAATCTCTTTTCTACTGACGTCTTCATTCTTCGTGTTATTTTAAGCAGCTTTTCCTCGTGGAAAGACTTTACTAAGCCCCCATCTCCTGGAGACAGAGGTGGGTGTAAAACGTTTTACAATGTGTAAAGAGACTTTAAATAAACGGTTTTATTTAATGCACGTCTTGGTTTTACACACACACAAAGTAAGCTATCACACATTTAAATGGATTGACACGCTGGATGCTGCCGTGGTGTAATGGTCAGCACACTGGACTTGTAACCACCAAGAGGTCAATGGTTCGATCTCCCGGCGTGGCAGCTGAAACAATAAGCCAATTTCTTAAATCCACGTTTCTCCACACAGCAATATAAATGGGTACACCACAGCCAATGTGGCGGGGTAAAGTGTGGATATTCTCACCTCTTCCAAGAAGTTTTGCCTGCGTGAAAGAATGGGTCTAAGTATCCACAAAGGAGGCTTTCTAGAGCTTTCTATTGTAAGCGCTTCCACCAACAGTGGCATGAGCAAATAATTACAGGGCTGTGCTTTTACCATAATTTATGATGCTGTGGTTTAATACTGCCCCATGCGTCCAACTGGGAGAAAAATAATCGGTCGCATGAGCTCCAAATTTGCGCCGACCGCTGGGAAACTGCGCACAGGATGCGTCAGCATTCTGTATCAATGGGAGCCAATTGCAATTGGAACATTTTTCTCAGATTACAAACGTTCAGGAAAACCTCCATTACGGAATGTAAAACAAGAGGCATGAGTGCGCGCCGTGGCTGGGTGTACAAATTTAGTTTGCCGTGGGCATCGGATGTAATATGGCAAGATCGAGCATCAAAAGTGAATTCATAACTCATTCTCCAAGAGGCAGGTCGTATAAACAGCACGTCTAACAGCAACAGCGTAGAGTCAAGCGGGTATTACAAAAAGCAACTCGAAAGAATAAAACACGGCTCTATAGTGCTGCCACAGGCAACACTGAGCAATGCCAGACAACACAACTTTGCTCAAAATAAAACAAATGGGTCGATTAGACTGCTCACTTCAAATTAGCCTTGCATCGCGGTGCTTGACACTCCCCAGGGCTTCAAGGTGACTGCGTCTTTAGGAATGTACCATTCATCAGGGGATCTGTTAGTTGGGAAGGAGGGTGGCGGTGTTACCCGAGATGCGGTGAATTTTCATAAAAACCGGGAGTCCATTTGTAACTGAGCTGCACTCGTGTATCCATCATCCCAACTGGTCTTTTCAGTCCTTACATTTTATACTGTCAACAGGGGGCAGTGCAGTCAAATCCATGGTACTATACCGCAGGTAAATCCTTGCTAAATGAGTGAACGCAACGCATTTTCGCTCTTACGCCATTAATTCGCGAACACGTTTCGCGCAACACTGAACGCGCACCGTAATGACAGCATCTGACTGCGTACATCGTATCTGGGCAAATATTTATTGTTGCATTATGGGGATATTTTCGCTTAACACGGAACTTTTCGGGAATGCATCTACCGCGATAAACGATGACTTGCCGCGCTACGCACCGTCGCAAACCCGCACTAACCAGAGTAGTGAAGCGTGGTCAAATACTGTACTCAAGATTATAATACGCTTCGGAGAGACGCATCCCACATGTGTGCCTGGGGTCTAGACAATTCTGGACAAGCACACTGGATTCAAAGGCACACACCCAAACATGTAAAATACAGGATGGAAAACAAAGTACGCCCTGTACTCCGTATAAAACGGTAACCCTCACGAGCTCCACGGCACAGGGAAGCCCCCGTCCGGCAGTGAATTGATAACATGACTGTGCATGTATATAAAAAAATGTTTGTCTAGGTAAGGTCCACTGAGCGAAATATAGCTCTTTTTCAGAAGCAACCTGGCCACATTATATCTCGACGAAGGGGCTTATGTGGACATTTATAGCCGAATACTCTAAGCGCATGTTACTACATGTGGCAGGGAAAAACTGGAAGTCCCGGAGAAAAATCGACGCGACCACAGAGAGAACACGCAAACTCTAAATCTACAGGCGTCGGGGTTGAGATCGAAACCACGACCTCCTGAGGTTGTGAGCATCTCGCCACCGTGGTGCCCTATTGCCAGGTAATTCTGGACTGCTCGGAGACAAACCCTTTTAGCAGCCGGGCAAGGTGTGTGCGCCAGGTGCCCCGTCCGCCCACTGGAAGAATGCGCATTGGCGGTCGCGCCCCTGCGCGCAGGCGTAGAAGTTGCGTCCGTTGTTGGGGCCCAGCTTGAGGACGGTGCGCATGACGCAGCGCAGGCCGTGATCGCACTCTGGGAAGTGCAGGTCGGCCCACTGCACAAAGACAAAGATCACCCATATAGTGTTAATGTACATTTGGGTCAAGTGCTGTTAGCACCATTGAAGTCCAGAATGGCACACGAGGGGGTGAGTGGCCCTACAGACACATACACAACCACACACAGATCACACCACCAGCAACCCCCATTAAAGACGACAGCCAGGTTGAGCTGTCAGCGGCGGAGCGCGAGATCTCCCGCAGCTCGGCCAGAAGTGGCTCACCTCGAAGTGCTGGCACTGCTGCTTCTGCGGGAGGGCGCAGGCGTGGAAGTGCCGGCCCCTGTTGGGCCCGGCTTTCTGCACGACGCGCAGCGCGCATGGGCGGTCGTGGCCCCTGCAGCGTGCCACGGTGCCATCTCGCGCCGCTGCCCCGCTCGCATCGGGGATTTCACTGCCAGGAAAACGCGCGGTGGCTTAGAATTGATGCTCTAGGAAGGCGAAAGGTACAGCCCTCAAATTGCTTGCTCACACCCCAGGTGACGGAAGCGCCCTCCACTGTAAGCAGCTACGGGGTATTTTGGCCTATTCAAAGCTGGACCCACGGTGGCTATGAGATGTTAACTACCTCGCCTGGTATACAGGAGGTCGTGGGTTCAATCCTGACCCTGACGCCTGCTGTATATATGGAGTTTGTATGTTCTCTCCGTGGTCGTGTGGATTTTTCTCCGGGTCCTCCGGCTTTTCCCTCCACATTTAGAAACACGCGTTTTAGAGTATTTGGCTGCTAGAAATTTCCACAGGACAAGCCACTTCGTTGAGCTATAATTCGTGGCCAGATCACTTCTGAATAAGTATAACCCGTAAAAACAAAGTTTTTCACTATAAATCCTTTATACGCGTGGCGGCTAGAGTCCTCTCGTCCTCTGGTTTGAGATGGCTGCCACCTATGGGTCAGATGATTGTCTGTCAGTATTAAGCAATTGGTAATTAAATATTTAATTCGTTTTCCCTAAACTGTAAAATTTTGGAAAAAAAATTTCACGAACATTAATTGTCTCGCACAACGAGTCTGTGTGCAAAATGTCAGCTCGATTGGATCACGGGAAGTGGGTTAAAAAACGACCGAAAGATTTGCACGGTCGTCAGCAAGCAAGCACGCAAGCAAGCAAGCGAACTTAATATAAAGGATTTAAAAAGAGCGATATAGCTCAGTGGGCCTTACCTGGTAAAATAAGATAGTTTTACTTTGTAAGAGGTGACAGTACCAAAACTTTAACCCTCCACCCATATATATATATATACACACACATCAGTTCTCCAATATGATTTGGATCGCATTGTGTGTTGATTGGTGACGATATCTGACTTTTTTGCTCCATGACCTGGCAGCTTTTTCAGGAACCGAATTCACGGTTGTGATGTACAGCACAACGGCATGAAACCTCTGAAGTTATATAGTTAAAAAAAATCTGTCCTAACTCTGGTTGGGGAAATGTAATCCTTCCTGAAAGTTGAATGCAACTTTCAAATGCCCTTCGCTGGTAATCACACACTAACACACATCTCAGTTACTTCTGTAATTATCAAGAGTCGGTGACCTAACTGACCGAGCACTCTAAAATTAGAAACGGCGGTGTTGTGACCGTCAGAAACATTCCCCTCTGCATTACCCGATTAGTGCGGCCAAGATCCTTGCTGCGCGGACAAATATGGCGTGAGCCGTTTCTCCTCGTGTGATCATGGTTTGGAACGAAACCCATTTTCATGCTGCAGGTTCCGGATGTAGGTGCAGGATCATGTGTTCAAATGCGGTCGATTTCACAAGCTTACCGTACCCGGAATTTTGGCCGCGATTGTTGGGTGTCCTGTCCACAGAGTCGGGCTTGAATCTCTTAAATGCTTGGGAGGCATGGAATGGAGCAACCGCTCCGGGTGTGCGTGGGGCTGTTTTCAGAGGGCTTCTGGAATTCGCACCTTCATTCCAGCTCACCGCCTGTGCACAGAACAAATCACTTCTGGGTTAGGGCTCTGTTGATATGATGTATGTAATTCGTTTTACTGAACACTCTTTAGCGGTGAATGGAGAATTGTTTAACGATCGTCAACTATGGTCGGAAGCGATGACTCTATGGCTCCATCTGTAATGGTGGGTGGTACAAACAACTCTTGAATGATAACCAATATGAACAGCACTTAACTATGAAGTTGTGTTGCTATTAGGGACCTACCAGATTGAAAACCGAGCATATTAATCAAATTCAAGAGGCACAAACCAGAGCTAAAAGGATTTTTTTTTAAATAGACGAATTTTAACCTGACAGCTGCCTGCCAACTTGTATCCTGCTCACAGTAGCGAGATGTTAACTACCTCGCCTGGTATGGAGGAGCTCGTGGGAGCTCGTGGGCTCCATCCCGATCCCGACGCCTGCTGTATATTTGGAGTTTCAATGTTCTCCGGGTCCTCAGTTTTTTTCCCTCCTCCACATTTAGAATCAACGTGCGTTCAGAGTACTTGGCTGCTATAAATTTGCACGTGATAAGCCACTTCGTTCAGCTATCATGTGGGGCCCGTTTTGAAAAAATAGCTATACAGCTCAGTGGGCCTTCCCTGGTAAAATAAAAAGTTTCGTTTCTATAATATAGTTCAGTTTAATACTTTCAAAGACAAACACACGTTGGAAAGCGCCAAGTAATCCACACGTTTTGGCATGATATTTTGCGCACTTGGTTTAGTTTTGAGTCTACCTTCTGGAGGTGATGGGAAGCTTCGATTTCCCCGCAGAACTCTTTACCTGGCGCGAGTCCGACGAGCCCCCTGCCCCAAACGGGGCGTCCCGCGCGGGAGGGCCAGGGGGCAACCCAGGAGAGGTGATGATGAGCGTGGCCGTGCCAAACGCCGTGCGTCGGTTGACTTTGGTCACCACGCACGGCCGTGGGAAGGCGTTGCACGGGTACAGCATGAGACGGTCGTCATGCAGCGTGGAGCAGTGCTCCGTGCAGTCTGCCTGAGGCTCCGCTGCACAGGAACGGTAATACGTCATCTTAAAATGAGAACTCAAAAGCAACCAACCCAACCCATACAAAAATGTCTGCGTGCTTTTCTGCTCAAACGAGCACAAGGTGGTGAACGTCGCCTGTGAATATGGCCATAGGTAAACTACGGTTGACTTCCCACGAGCTCCAGGTGTAAAATAAGTGAGAATAAATCACGAATCATCGATCGGTTTACAACGTGCGTATGTTCTCGGAAGTATTTACTTAGCAATACGGGAGCCAACGCACGTGGCTGTCAGGGATCTTTCTTACCAAAGCATGCCACATACTTGCATTAGACTTATCAGGTTTGCAGAACTGCAAGTGGTCCTTTTAGCTCTAGCTTTGGTCTCCCAAGTATTGGTTAATTCTTCGATCAATTTGGACAGTTTTCCTCTGGGGCATGTCCCTAATAGCAACGCAACTTTGGATAATTGTTGCGCGCGTTATCATATCCGCTTGTTATAGACAGATGGACACACAGAGCCGACGATAATTCGCTTTTAACCTTCGTTGGAAAGCTGCAACAAACGTTCAAACTTGACGTTGAAAGATTCGGCACAAGAGGCTGAAAACGAAAAAATTAACCCGTAAAAACAAAAGTTTTTCACTATAAATCCTTTATATGCGTGGCGGCTAGAGTCCTCTCGTCCTCTGGCTTGAGATGGCTGCCACCTATGGGTCAGATGATTGCCTGGCAGCATTAAGCAATTGGTAATTAAATAAATAAAAAATGTTCCTAAAAAGTGTCAAATTTAGCAAATTGTTTTTCACGAAAATTAATTGTCACGCACAATGAGTCTGTGTGGAAAATGTCAGCTCGATTGGATCACGAGAAGTGGGTTAAAAAACGACCGAAAGATTTGCACGGTCGTAAGCGCGCAAGCAAGCGAACTTAATATAAAGGATTGAAATAAATAACGACCGAGAGATTTGCACGGTCGTAAGCGCGCAAGCAAGCGCGCAAGTGAACTTAATATAAAAGATTTAAATAAAAAACGACCGAAAGATTTGCACGGTCGTAAGCGCGCAAGCAAGCAAGCAAACGAGCTAACTTAATATAAAGGATTTAAAAAGCACAAAGTGTTCGTGAGCGAAGGGCCACGGCGGAGTGGCGACGCACGGGGAGGTCGCTGGGTGAGGCAGGCGTCGCAAGCCGCGTCGGAGCCGCAGTTGACGAGCGTGCAGACGGCGCAGGCCCACTCCTCCTCGGCTCGCGACGCAACGTCCTGCCTGCCGACCTCGGTGGTGTCCGGCCTGCCTCCTTGCACCCAGGCCAGAAGGCTGTTGTTTCTGTGCTGCAGTTTGCTGTTTAGGGGGAAACATCGGGAGTTTACAGCAGAGTTCTTCAACTAGACTAGGGGTCGGCAACCAAAATAACAAGAAGAGCCATTTCTTTCCAATTCGGTACAAAATTCAGTATTTCAAGAGCCGCAATGCATCTATGTACATACTGTACATACGTATATATCGTCAAGAAGCAGCCCGTAAAGAGCCGCATGCGGCTCCGGAGCCGTAGGTTGCCGACCCCTGAACTAGACCATCGCATACCGAAATCAGCGTGCGTTTGACGACTCGTTAATTACACTGGTCAACACACTTTTTCTGGCGTAAGGTATTCCAACGGTTTTAAGGTAATTTTGGGGGGGGCTGATTCCAAATCTGGCATCAGTTTTTCTCTATCACATCAGGTTTTTGAGATGTCAAATATTGAATTTTCAATAAAAACTGCAGAAGAAAAATATTAAATAAATGTGGATATCTACATAAAATGATATTATAAACACACTATCCTAAAAATACAGCACCATATTTTAACACTAAAGCAGTCACTGACTCGCAACAACTTGCAATCATAAGTGACAGAGTTAATTTTGGGTAAAATCAATGAAAATGGGGTATGCCGATAGCATAAAAATTAGATGTGATAGAGCAAATCTGAGATCAGATTTGGAATCGGCACCCTCAAATTAGTCTAAAACAGCTGCAAAAGTCCAGGCCAGAAAAAAAAGGGTTTTTTTTTTTTTTGACCAGTGTTATCGAAGTGACGGTGACGACACCTCGCCGGGGTTTGAAACGGGGGACCCTCGCTACCTGGGGTCGACGTGCCGTGGATCCTCGTGCTGGCAGCTTGGGCAGAAGTACGTCATGCGCCCATTCTCCCCGAGCCGGCACACGACCACGCGGGTCCGGCACTGCCCGCACGCGCTGCGTTTGTACACCCTGCAGTGCTTCTGCAGCGCCGCGCCCGTCTTCCGGCACTGGGTAACAGAAGCGAATCGTCAATATCGGCAGTGGAGAACCTTCACCGGCCCACGACTTCATTACGTATGCCCCGCAAACTTTGTTTATTTCGGCCCGTAGCTTAATTTTGTACTGCTCACGAATTCATTTCGTACGACCCTCGACTTAATTTTATACTGCCAATGACTTCATTCACGTGGCCTGTGGAGTTCACTTCCAACAGCCTGCGAACTTCGCTTCGCAGGGCTTATGGCATTCACTTGACATGGCTCGCTAATTAAATGAATATTGTCCGCCGTGACCAGCTTGGTAAAGTATGGTTATACTACCCCAATGACTTATCGGCGTGGGAAACCTTTTCATGCAACAGCGGGCTTGATGAAGGGCTCAAAATTATTCACGTGTTGTTATGTACAAAAAGCCAGGGGTCGGCAACCAAAATAACAAGATACATTTTTTTCGTATTCAGTATAAAAAACACTGAGTCGCAATGCACTGTGGGTGAATCCGAGACGGTGGCGTTCCTTAGTAAATAACGGTCACGAAGCAGTCACTTAAAGAGCCGCATGCGGCTTCGGAGCCACAGGTTGTCGACTCCCTGATCTAAACTATCCATAGGTGTGCAGTCGGTGTGTTGTGCGCCCCCGTATGATGAGTAAGTGCTGGGTTTGGTGAATCGGTGATTTGTTTGTTGCTTGCCACCAGGACCCCACCTGATAGAAAAGCAGAGAGAAATCCCTGGTCATTTTCACGAGGTGTTTGATCTGCTCCAAGCTCAGTTGGCTCACCTGAAAAAAAAAAAGAACATCACAAAAGCAACAAAGAGAGTATTAATGGTCAAGTGAAGCCACGGATGACATCAGTGACGAGTGATATCTAAATCCGTTCTGGGCACCTACTTTCACCAAACCTGCATGACTGACCAGTGAGGTGAAGTCTGGTCAAACAAATTTGCATGACCAACATGGCATGGGCAGGCGTTCATACAGGAGTGGATTAGCTATGGACTTAACTTTGTTTTAAGTATATAAAAACAAAACAAAAGAAAAGTAATCTTACCGTTTAAAAACACCAACAGTATGTGTTTGCACAAAGGCAATTGCACTCATGAGTTGCCAGAATAAATGGCGAAGCACCATCATTCTCGACCAAGTGGAAGTGTGTTTTGATTAGACTCCAGGCATTCACAGTGTAGGAGTCTTTAGTTTTTCTCCAGGAACAATTTACAGGCAAGATGGACTAAGGTTTAAGAATACGAGACATTAACGAAGCAGGCATCATTTCGCACATTCTATGGCGGCAATATGCTAAATATTAAAAATGTTCTCACATTAGCCACCAATCTCGAATTCGTGAAAGTTCAAAAAGTGGAGTTCAGGGCTTCATTGTTTCCGGGGTCAGTGTCCCAGAAAATATCTCTGCACCCGGCACATCACGTCCAGTATACAACTCGCTATGGCTCCTGTGCCACCTCATCCAGTCTGTCAGTGACCCAGAAAGTATTCGGTGAGAAATACTGCCCCCTTCATGCCAACCCACTCATGGATTCAATAATTAAATTATTGAGCTGCCATCTCGTGGCCGCCGCCGCCGCCACCATAGCCTCAAGGATACACCACCTGGTGTTACCAGATAGCCTCACGATGACCTACCAACCAGCCTGAAACTCTGCTTCGCTTTCTCCGGGTGCTCTTAAATGCCACCACTGTGGCATGTGCGCCTTGAAAAAAAAACTGTTGAGAAATGCCCAACAAGAAGCGGCGGCGACGCCAAAGGCTTCTGTGGTTCTTCCGCCGCCTGTTCTCACCGTAATGGCTGGGTGGAGACCGCTGTCCAGGAGCCCCTCGTTCTTGATGATGTTGCCGACGCCGGGCAGCAGCGCCTGATCGAGCAGCACGTCGCACAGCATGCGGCCCGCGTGGGCCCCCAGTTCCGTGCAGGCCCTCTCCACGTCGAACCGTCTCGAGCACACGTCCAGGTCTCCCCGCGCCCGTACACGCTCGCGACACGCTTCGGCGGACCTACGGTTTCGCGCAAAGACAACGGTCCCAGGGTTCTACAGACTGGGCTGCTGCGGGGAAAGTGCCTGTTCACGAGTGCCTCTGGGTCCTCTCCAAATCAGTAATTTTTTTTCAAATTCCAGACAATCAAAAATGCCACTGCCAGACTTCTCACCCGCATCCGTAACCAAGATCACGTCACCCCAATACTCCGACTTCTCCGCTAGCTCCCAATGCAATCCCAGATCAATTTTAAGATCGCACCCAACGCCTTCAAGATTCTCCATGAACTTGTACCGCCTACCTCTCATCTCACTCTATTCCGCTCCACTCACTCTTCCACCTCTTCCTTCTCATCTCACTCTACTCCCCTCCACGCACTCTCCTACCTCTCCCCTCCACGCACTCTCCTACCTCTCCCCTCTCATCTCACTCTACTCCCCTCCACGCACTCTCCTACCTCTCTCCTCTCATCTCACTCTACTCCCCTCCACGCACTCTCCTACCTCTCATCTCTCATCTCACTCTACTCCCCTCCACGCACTTTTCTACCTCTCCCCTCTAATCTCAATCTACTCCCCTTCACGCACTCTCCTACCTCCCCGATAATCTCCCTCTGCCTGCCTCCATGCACCCTCCGCTCCAGCAGCCATCCTTGACTCGTCGCTCAGAAGTGAACACGCCCTCTACTGCCCACCGTCTTTAGCAGCGTCAGCACATGCAGGGCAGCCCTTTTGTCAATCCCCCGTAGGACGAGGTCTGCGTCAGCACCTGATATCAAAGGTGGAGTCGTAGAAGACGATGCGGTCGCTGCTGAGGACGACTTCCAGGGCGGGTGGACGCCGAGTCTGGCCGTCGGCTCCAGGGTTGATTCTCATGGAACCATTCATGCCGAAGTGCACCCTGTGTGGGAGAGCGCCAAGTTGAACGAACACTGCAGTGTGTGTGAGATCTAATCGTAAGCACAGCTAGTGCATCTGTCAATCGTCTCAGTCAACTCAACAACCTTGGTCTGTCCTGTAACCTCCTGCCAGCGAACCTTCCACACTTGACGTAGCATCAAAGTGCACCTTGCCTGGCACAAGCGCCGTGGTGACGTCACCGGCACTTATGGTGGCTGTTATTGCTGTTCTGCTACTGCACTGGTACTTACAGCAGAGGCTTTATCGTGATACTGTACAGTGAGTTGGTAAAAATCTAGCATGTGCATAGATTATGTAACGGACATTGCTGGAGGTACACTACCGAGAAACACGCCACAATGTGTATTCCAAGCAAAATTATGAAAGGCAGTTTGGTATTAAAATTATTCAAATTGAGAGCACATTTCAATTCATGTATACTAACTGCTATGACAAAATGGATCAGAAACATGGAACATTGACAAAGAATTTCTAAAATAATGCACGTTTCATTGTACCATCTCCCCACGCAATTTATTTAATAATTCACACAATCTATTAATGTAACGTCTCCTCTCAAAAAACACATTTTTGGACCGTGAGCTTGTATAAGTTATCTTTTTTTTCTCTCTGCAGGAAACGACCTCAACCCACCTGCCACTCCCAACAGGCCCAAGGTGTAGTCGGTCCCCTGGGTGGCAGGAAGATTTTTGGAGGCTCAGTACAAAATTCCAGACGAGGGCCCCCCCCTCCTTGGCCCTTTCTGAGGTCTCCGAAGCCAGGGGCAAATTGCCCCACCTGCCCCCCCCACCACTATCGCTGCAGCCCTGGCAGTGCCTACCGTAGTGCGCTCTCTTTGAAGTAGAGGAACAGCTCCTTGCCCAGGGTCTCCACGCCCGTGTACTGCTGCCCCGTGAGGCTTGAGAGCTGCCCGGCTGGGCACCACCCTCCTCCTCCTGCTGCTGCGCCCTGCGCGGCCGCCTGGCACGGCTGAGAAAGAGACACGGGGAGCATTGGGAACAGAGTTCGTGTTTGGCTTTCGAGTGCGAACGAACGCCACTGTTCAGTGTAAAGGTGCAGTAATGCAGCTATAGTGTGTACAGGCGGTGCAACTGCACCGGAGTCCAGGTGTCGGACTACGAAGAGCCGAGCGGGCCGGGCGGGGGCAGAACTGGACAGGAGGCCCTCATTTCACGGGTCTTCATCTCGCCACGGTGGTGAAATGTTAACTCCCTCGCCTGATATGAAGGAGGTAGTGGGTTCGATCCCGACCCTGACGTCTGTATATTTGGAGTTTGTACGTCTCTTTCCCTGGGTCCTCCGGCTTGTCCCTCCACATTTAGAATCAACATGAGTTTTGGAGTATTTGCCTGCAATGAATTTCCACATGATGATAAACCACTTCGTTTGCGTGATCATTTATGGCCAGGTCGCTTCTGAAAAGAGCAATATATCCCAGTGGCTCTTACCTGGTAAAATAAAAAATAAATTGTTTAGTTTACTTCCACTAGGTGCCCATACCAACCACGCCACGCCATTGAGGAGGTTAAGAGGTATTGGGAAAAGCTAAGCAGGTTTCAGCCTGGTGATTACTCGTTTGCTTGACTGCCTGGTTATACCAGACAGTCGAGGCTTGGCCTACGTTGTGTGGCCAAGTAAATCGGATGGTGGCACGTGACTGCAGTAGCCGCAGTGCATTATCGAGAGGTGTGAACTGGATGCGTTGTGCCGGGCTGTGAATCGAAAACAGTGCAATGCATGAGGATGAGTTCAGTGGCCGGATTAAGGTTCTTGTAGGCCCAAGGCACTCGCTTGATTGTGCGAAAAACACCATTGGAAAATGTAAATTTTGCAATTTAAAGAAATCTCGAAAAGTTAATCTCCGGTGTTAATTTCGCTCACCTTATGAAAAAAACGATTGATATTGACACGACTCTACCTCTTCTATATATTATTTGCTTATCCTTACTCTACAAATATATTTATTCAAGAAGATACCTTGGTTAAACGTGTTTTTGTTAATCATACATACAAACAAAACACATGGTCAAAGTGCGCCTTTTGGCGTCATCTGGTCCAACACCATGTGAGACTAGGCTCTAAGGAAAGCTGTCTCGGGTGTGGACCAATCAACTTCAAGGACAGTGCATACATTTTCAGAGTTTTTTTGTTTGTATTCCGACCGCAGGTATTGTGGTCAATGCAAACATGACTCCTTGTAAAAAAGGTGTCAGTCTTGACAGATAAAAGGGTAAAAAAACAATTATCATATTTTGTTACTGGCAAATGAGGTTCCAATAGTGTAAATGCTTATCCCGAGCTCTCATACTCTGATGGTTCATTGTCTTTGAGTTGTGCGCCTCTTGGTGTCATCTGGTCCAACACCATGTGAGACGAGGCTCTAAGAAAAGCCGTCTCGGGTGTGGACCAATCAATTTCAAGGACAGTGCATACATTATCAGAGTTATGTTTTTTGTTTGCATTCCGACCGCAGCTATTGTGGTCAATGCAAACATGACACCTTGTAAAAAAGGTGTCAGTCTTGTTGCCAAATAAAAGGGTAAAAAACAATTATCACGTGGTCAAAGTGTTTGTTCTCGTCGGCCCTGGATGAGTTGTAGGAACTCACGCGCTGCTGCTGCTGGTGGTGCTGGACTGCAACTCCAGATGCCGCTGTCCTCGTGCTCAGCACCGTCTGGGAGACGCGAACCCTGACCCTGATCCTCTCTCCGTTCAGCGTGCACCCAGGACCCTCCACCATGGCGATTCAACAACAGCAGCAGCAGCCACCGCTAATCTTGCACAGGGCTGTTGAAGAGCGCTAGTGGCATGAGCAGGGGTGACCACTAGCCGTAGCAGCTACCACCATCCACACAATGATCACGTTCTGGTAGTAGCAGAGGATCTTTTAGCAGGAGCACTATCTCTTAGCAGGAGCACTATCTCTTAGCAGGAGCACTATCTCTTAGCAGGAGCACTATCTCTTAGCAGGAGCACTATCTCTTAGCAGGAGCACTATCTCTTAGCAGTAGCTACCACCACCTTATTCTGCAGTCTATAAGATTCTATAAGGAATACTGTCAGGAACAGCCACCCTCTGTGAGCTACAGCATCCCACTAGCAGCAGCAGCTACTATCAACACTGCAGTGTGATTGCATTAGGCGCAAAAGCACGATTTATGTTGAACTTCTTTTGCACCGTACGTAGCCAACCGTGCACAACGGAGGTGCGGGGTGGGGGGAAAGGACACCAAACTAAACGCACGAAGCAGTTCTAAGTGAAAACGAGTTCAATAAATGAGCGCTATAACGGCAAGATTCGCCAACATCCCTAGCAGTGGTTAGGGAGAAGACGGCTCACGCTCCTGAACCACTACAGACTCCACCATCACCCTGTGTCCTGGCAGTAGCAGCAGCAGCAGCAGTAAGGAGCCCACACGACATTGACAGCCAACAACCCTGACGAGACCACGGGATTGATGCTGGCAGCGGCTACCCCACACAGCTCACGGCAGCAGGCAACTGCGTCTCAGCAGCAGCAGCAGCGAGCGGGAAATTTGCTAAACGCAGGCGGCTTCAGCGAAAAATTCAGTGGCCGGGGACATTTGCGGAAGTGGCAGCAGCAGCATCAGCAGTAACATCAGCAGCATCAGCAAGCAGCTGCAGCAGCAACATCAATCAGCAGCATCAGCAAGCAGCTGCGGTTTGCAAGGGCCGAGCACAGAGAGACGACAGCTGGAGCGACAACACCTCTCGCTAGCAAACATCAACAACCGCAGCGGAATAAGCTGCTGAGCAGCGAGTTGGGGGAGGAACAAGGAGGAGGAGCGGTGGCGCTGCGGTTGGGTCCACGCGGCACCAGTCGTGGCTGCTGCTGCTGCTGCTGTTCTATCGATAGAGGCCCATGGACTAGGGGTGGGCTGCCAGAGGGGGCTCGAGTGAGAGTAGCGAGGACGACGAGGAGGAGGGCACACGGGTGAGCGAGAGAGTGAGCGAGAGGTGGAGGTTTTACACAGAACCGGCCCTAGACCTTTGGGGGCCCTAAGCAAAATTTGGTTGGAGGCCCCTTTGATGTATGATTTTTTTCACCCACTCGCTAGCAGTGAATCTAGGGGGCCCTCTGCTGGCCACGGGGCCCTTTGCAATTGCAAGGGTCGCTTAGTGGCTGGGCCGGCTCTGGTTTTACATAAATGCTAAGTAAAAAAAAAATACGAAATGATGAACGAAGCAAAGTGCCGAATACACCGAGCATCTTCTTGTTTCCACTGATCGTAAAAAAGAGAGAGGAAAAAAAAGGATAGCACACGGGGAGGCAAATGGGCGACTGCGAGGGGAGAAGGTAACGACTGTGAGGCTAGAGGAGAGAGTGGAGCGGAGAGAATGGAGAGGGGAGAAACTGTGAGGGTATCGACTGAGGGGTGAGGGGAGAAAGTGTAGCGACTGTGAGGAGAGTGGAGCGACTGTGAGGGGTGAGGGGAGCGACTGAGAAGGTAACGACTGAGAGGGTAACGACTGTGAGTGGAGAGAGAGGGGAGGGAGGGTAACGACTGTGAGAGGTGAGGGGAGCGACTGAGGAGAGGGTAACGACTGAGAGGGGTGAGAGTGGAGCGACTGAGAGGGGTGAGAGGAGAGAGAGTGGAGCGACTGAGAGGGGTGAGAGGAGAGAGGAGAGGAGAGAGTGCCTTCCCACGGCCAAGTCCAACGTCACACTCGAGGTCTTCAAATTGAACGTTTTCCACAGCGCAGGCAAAGAGCAGATGTCCTTCACCCAACACGACAACCGCAAGTGCGGGTGCAGGCCCTGCTCGGGACCACTAGGGTCCCGAGACCCATGAGACAGAGAAGCTTTCCCGGGGAAATAAGCTGAATAAATAATACAATGATTAAAAAAGAGAGAGAGAGGAGAGAGGGTAACGACTGTGAGGGTAACGACTGAGTGGAGAGGAGAGAGAGGGGAGAGAGGGTAACGACTGTGAGAGGTGAGGGGAGCGACTGAGGAGAGGGTAACGACTGAGAGGGGTGAGAGTGGAGCGACTGAGAGGTGTGAGAGGGTAACGACTGAGAGGGGCGAGAGTGGAGCGACTGAGAGGTGTGAGAGGGTAACGACTGAGAGGGATGAGAGTGGAACGACTGAGAGGGGTGAGAGTGGAGCGACTGAGAGGGGTGAGAGTGGAACGACTGAGAGGGGTGAGAGTGCAGCGACTGAGAGGGGTGAGAGTGCAGCGACTGAGAGGGGTGAGAGGAGAGAGAGGAGAGAGTGCCTTCCCACGGCCAAGTCAAACATCACACTTGAGGTCTTCAAATTGAACGGTTCCCACAACGGAGGCGAAGAGCAGATGTCCTTCACCCAACACGACAGTTGCAAGTGCGGGTGCAGGCCCTGCTCGGGACCACTGGAGTCACGAGACCCATGAGTCAGAGAAGCTTTCCCGGGGAAATAAGCTGAATAAATAATACAATGATTAAAAAAAGAGAGAGAGGAGAGAGGGTAACGACTGTGAGTGGAGTGGAGAGAATGGAGAAGGTAACGACTGTGAGGGTAACGACTGAGTGGAGAGGAGAGAGAGGGGAGAGAGGGTAACGACTGTGAGAGGTGAGGGGAGCGACTGAGGAGAGGGTAACGACTGAGAGGGGTGAGAGTGGAGCGACTGAGAGGTGTGAGAGGGTAACGACTGAGAGGGGCGAGAGTGGAGCGACTGAGAGGTGTGAGAGGGTAACGACTGAGAGGGGTGAGAGTGGAACGACTGAGAGGGGCGAGAGTGCAGCGACTGAGAGGGGTGAGAGTGGAGCGACTGAGAGGGGCGAGAGTGGAGCGACTGAGAGGGGTGAGAGTGCAGCGACTGAGAGGGGTGAGAGTGGAGCGACTGAGAGGGGTGAGAGTGGAACGACTGAGAGGGGTGAGAGTGGAGCGACTGAGAGGGGTGAGAGTGGAACGACTGAGAGGGGTGAGAGTGGAGCGACTGAGAGGGGTGAGAGGGTAACGACTGAGAGGGGTGAGAGTGGAGCGACTGAGAGGGGTGAGAGGGTAACGACTGAGAGGGGTGAGAGTGGAGCGACTGAGAGGGGTGAGAGTGGAACGACTGAGAGGGGTGAGAGTGGAACGACTGAGAGGGGTGAGAGTGCAGCGACTGAGAGGGGCGAGAGTGCAGCGACTGAGAGGGGTGAGAGGGTAACGACTGAGAGGGGTGAGAGTGGAGCGACTGAGAGGGGTGAGAGGAGAGAGAGGAGAGAGTGCCTTCCCACGGCCAAGTCAACAATAACGCTTGAGGTCTTCAAATTGAACGGTTCCCACAACGGAGGCGAAGAGCAGATGTCCTTCACCCAACACGACAGTTGCAAGTGCGGGTGCAGGCCCTGCTCGGGACCACTGGAGTCACGAGACCCATGAGACAAAGAAGCTTTCCCGGGGAAATAAGCTGAATAAATAATACAATGATTAAAAAAAGAGAGAGAGGAGAGAGAGAGAGGGTAACGACTGTGAGTGGAGAGGAGAGAATGGAGAAGGTAACGACTGCGAGGAGTGAGGGGTGAGAGTGGAGCGACTGTGAGGAGAGAGGGGAGAGAGAGTGGAGCGACTGTGAGGGGTGAGAGAGAGAGGAGAGAGGGTCACGACTATGAGTGGAGAGGAGAGAATGGAGAAGGTAACGACTGCGAGGAGTGAGGGGTGAGAGTGGAGCGACTGTGAGGAGAGAGGGGAGAGAGAGTGGAGCGACTGTGAGGGGTGAGAGAGAGAGGAGAGAGGGTAACGACTGTGAGTGGAGAAGAGAGAATGGAGAAGGTAACGACTGTGAGTGGTGAGCGACTGAGGAGAGGGTAACGACTGAGAGGGGTGAGAGTGGAGCGACTGAGAGGGGTGAGAGGGTAACGACTGAGAGGGGTGAGAGGGTAACGACTGAGAGGGGTGAGAGTGGAGCGACTGAGAGGGGTGAGAGGAGAGAGAGGAGAGAGTGCCTTCCCACGGCCAAGTCAAACGTCACACTCGAGGTCTTCAAATTGAACGGTTCCCACAACGGAGGCGAAGAGCAGATGTCCTTCACCCAACACGACAGTTGCAAGTGCGGGTGCAGGCCCTGCTCGGGACCACTGGAGTCACGAGACCCATGAGTCAGAGAAGCTTTCCCGGGGAAATAAGCTGAATAAATAATACAATGATTAAAAAAAGAGAGAGAGGAGAGAGAGAGGGTAACGACTGTGAGTGGAGAAGAGAGAATGGAGAAGGTAACGACTGTGAGTGGTGAGCGACTGAGGAGAGGGTAACAACTGAGAGGGGTGAGAGGGGAGAGAGTGGAGCGACTGAGAGGGGTGAGAGGAGAGAGAGAGGAGAGAGTGCCTTCCCACGGCCAAGTCCAACGTCACACTCGAGGTCTTCAAATTGAACGTTTTCCACAGCGCAGGCAAAAAGAAGATGTCCTTCACCCAACACGACAACCGCAAGTGCGGGTGCAGGCCCTGCTCGGGACCACTAGGGTCACGAGACCCATGAGACAGAGAAGCTTTCCCGGGGAAATAAGCTGAATAAATAATACAATGATTAAAAAAGAGAGAGAGAGGAGAGAGGGTAACGACTGTGAGGGTAACGACTGAGTGGAGAGGAGAGAGAGGGTAACGACTGTGAGAGGTGAGGGGAGCGACTGAGGAGAGGGTAACGACTGAGAGGGGTGAGAGTGGAGCGACTGAGAGGTGTGAGAGGGTAACGACTGAGAGAGGTGAGAGTGGAGCGACTGAGAGGTGTGAGAGGGTAACGACTGAGAGGGGTGAGAGTGGAGCGACTGAGAGGTGTGAGAGGGTAACGACTGAGAGGGGTGAGAGTGCAGCGACTGAGAGGGGTGAGAGTGCAGCGACTGAGAGGGGTGAGAATGGAGCGACTGAGAGGGGTGAGAGAGTAACGACTGAGAGGGGTGAGAGTGGAACGACTGAGAGGGGTGAGAGGAGAGAGAGGAGAGAGTGCCTTCCCACGGCCAAGTCAACAATAACGCTTGAGGTCTTCAAATTGAACGGTTCCCACAACGGAGGCGAAGAGCAGATGTCCTTCACCCAACACGACAGTTGCAAGTGCGGGTGCAGGCCCTGCTCGGGACCACTGGAGTCACGAGACCCATGAGTCAGAGAAGCTGTCCCGGGGAAATAAGCTGAATAAATAATACAATGATTAAAAAAGAGAGAGAGAGGAGATAGGGTAACGACTGTGAGGGTAACGACTGAGTGGAGAGGAGAGAGAGGGGAGAGAGGGTAACGACTGTGAGAGGTGAGGGGAGCGACTGACGAGAGGGTAACGACTGAGAGGGGTGAGAGTGGAGCGACTGAGAGGGGTGAGAGGGTAACGACTGAGAGGGGTGAGAGTGGAGCGACTGAGAGGGGTGAGAGTGGAGCGACTGAGAGGGGTGAGAGGAGAGAGAGGAGAGAGTGCCTTCCCACGGCCAAGTCAAACATCACACTTGAGGTCTTCAAATTGAACGGTTCCCACAACGGAGGCGAAGAGCAGATGTCCTTCACCCAACACGACAGTTGCAAGTGCGGGTGCAGGCCCTGCTCGGGACCACTGGAGTCACGAGACCCATGAGTCAGAGAAGCTTTCCCGGGGAAATAAGCTGAATAAATAATACAATGATTAAAAAAAGAGAGAGAATGGAGAAGGTAACGACTGCGAGGAGTGAGGGGTGAGAGTGGAGCGACTGTGAGGAGAGAGGGGAGAGAGAGTGGAGCGACTGTGAGGGGTGAGAGAGAGAGGAGAAAGGGTAACGACTGTGAGTGGAGAAGAGAGAATGGAGAAGGTAACGACTGTGAGTGGTGAGCGACTGAGGAGAGGGTAACAACTGAGAGGGGTGAGAGGGGAGAGAGTGGAGCGACTGAGAGGGGTGAGAGGAGAGAGAGAGGAGAGAGTGCCTTCCCACGGCCAAGTCCAACGTCACACTCGAGGTCTTCAAATTGAACGTTTTCCACAGCGCAGGCAAAAAGAAGATGTCCTTCACCCAACACGACAACCGCAAGTGCGGGTGCAGGCCCTGCTCGGGACCACTAGGGTCACGAGACCCATGAGACAGAGAAGCTTTCCCGGGGAAATAAGCTGAATAAATAATACAATGATTAAAAAAGAGAGAGAGAGGAGAGAGGGTAACGACTGTGAGGGTAACGACTGAGTGGAGAGGAGAGAGAGGGTAACGACTGTGAGAGGTGAGGGGAGCGACTGAGGAGAGGGTAACGACTGAGAGGGGTGAGAGTGGAGCGACTGAGAGGTGTGAGAGGGTAACGACTGAGAGGGGTGAGAGTGGAGCGACTGAGAGGTGTGAGAGGGTAACGACTGAGAGGGGTGAGAGTGGAGCGACTGAGAGGGGTGAGAGTGGAGCGACTGAGAGGTGTGAGAGGGTAACGACTGAGAGGGGTGAGAGTGCAGCGACTGAGAGGGGTGAGAGTGCAGCGACTGAGAGGGGTGAGAGTGCAGCGACTGAGAGGGGTGAGAATGGAGCGACTGAGAGGGGTGAGAGAGTAACGACTGAGAGGGGTGAGAGTGGAACGACTGAGAGGGGTGAGAGGAGAGAGAGGAGAGAGTGCCTTCCCACGGCCAAGTCAACAATAACGCTTGAGGTCTTCAAATTGAACGGTTCCCACAACGGAGGCGAAGAGCAGATGTCCTTCACCCAACACGACAGTTGCAAGTGCGGGTGCAGGCCCTGCTCGGGGCCACTGGAGTCACGAGACCCATGAGTCAGAGAAGCTGTCCCGGGGAAATAAGCTGAATAAATAATACAATGATTAAAAAAAGAGAGAGAGGAGAGAGAGAGAGGGTCACGACTATGAGTGGAGAGGAGAGAATGGAGAAGGTAACGACTGTGAGTGGTGAGCGACTGAGGAGAGGGTAACAACTGAGAGGGGTGAGAGGGGAGAGAGTGGAGCGACTGAGAGGGGTGAGAGGAGAGAGAGGAGAGAGTGCCTTCCCACGGCCAAGTCCAACGTCACACTCGAGGTCTTCAAATTGAACGTTTTCCACAGCGCAGGCAAAAAGAAGATGTCCTTCACCCAACACGACAACCGCAAGTGAGGGTGCAGGCCCTGCTCGGGGCCACTAGGGTCACGAGACCCATGAGACAGAGAAGCTTTTCCGGGGAAATAAGCTGAATAAATAATACAATGATTAAAAGAGAGAGAGAGAGGAGAGAGGGTAACGACTGTGAGTGGAGTGGAGAGAATGGAGAAGGTAACGACTGAGAGGGTAACGACTGTGAGGGTAACGAATGAGTGGAGAGGAGAGAGAGGGGAGAGAGGGTAACGACTGTGAGAGGTGAGGGGAGCGACTGAGGAGAGGGTAACGACTGAGAGGGGTGAGAGTGGAGCGACTGAGAGGTGTGAGAGGGTAACGACTGAGAGGGGTGAGAGTGGAACGACTGAGAGGGGTGAGAGTGCAGCGACTGAGAGGGGTGAGAGGGTAACGACTGAGAGGGGTGAGAGTGCAGCGACTGAGAGGGGTGAGAGTGGAACGACTGAGAGGGGTGAGAGTGCAGCGACTGAGAGGTGTGAGAGGGTAACGACTGAGAGGGGTGAGAGTGCAGCGACTGAGAGGGGTGAGAGTGGAGCGACTGAGAGGGGTGAGAGGGTAACGACTGAGAGGGGTGAGAGTGGAGCGACTGAGAGGTGTGAGAGGGTAACGACTGAGAGGGGTGAGAGTGGAACGACTGAGAGGTGTGAGAGTGCAGCGACTGAGAGGGGTGAGAGTGGAGCGACTGAGAGGGGTGAGAGGGTAACGACTGAGAGGGGTGAGAGTGGAGCGACTGAGAGGGGTGAGAGGAGAGAGAGGAGAGAGTGCCTTCCCACGGCCAAGTCAACAATAACGCTTGAGGTCTTCAAATTGAACGGTTCCCACAACGGAGGCGAAGAGCAGATGTCCTTCACCCAACACGACAGTTGCAAGTGCGGGTGCAGGCCCTGCTCGGGACCACTGGAGTCACGAGACCCATGAGTCAGAGAAGCTGTCCCGGGGAAATAAGCTGAATAAATAATACAATGATTAAAAAAAGAGAGAGAGGAGAGAGAGAGAGAGGGTAACGACTGTGAGTGGAGAGGAGAGAATGGAGAAGGTAACGACTGCGAGGAGTGAGGGGTGAGAGTGGAGCGACTGTGAGGAGAGAGGGGAGAGAGAGTGGAGCGACTGTGAGGGGTGAGAGAGAGAGAGGAGAAAGGGTAACGACTGTGAGTGGAGAAGAGAGAATGGAGCAGGTAACGACTGTGAGTGGTGAGCGACTGAGGAGAGGGTAACAACTGAGAGGGGTGAGAGGGGAGAGAGTGGAGCGACTGAGAGGGGTGAGAGGAGAGAGAGAGGAGAGAGTGCCTTCCCACGGCCAAGTCCAACGTCACACTCGAGGTCTTCAAATTGAACGTTTTCCACAGCGCAGGCAAAAAGAAGATGTCCTTCACCCAACACGACAACCGCAAGTGCGGGTGCAGGCCCTGCTCGGGACCACTAGGGTCACGAGACCCATGAGACAGAGAAGCTTTCCCGGGGAAATAAGCTGAATAAATAATACAATGATTAAAAAAGAGAGAGAGAGGAGAGAGGGTAACGACTGTGAGGGTAACGACTGAGTGGAGAGGAGAGAGAGGGTAACGACTGTGAGAGGTGAGGGGAGCGACTGAGGAGAGGGTAACGACTGAGAGGGGTGAGAGTGGAGCGACTGAGAGGTGTGAGAGGGTAACGACTGAGAGGGGTGAGAGTGGAGCGACTGAGAGGTGTGAGAGGGTAACGACTGAGAGGGGTGAGAGTGGAGCGACTGAGAGGTGTGAGAGGGTAACGACTGAGAGGGGTGAGAGTGGAGCGACTGAGAGGTGTGAGAGGGTAACGACTGAGAGGGGTGAGAGTGCAGCGACTGAGAGGGGTGAGAGTGCAGCGACTGAGAGGGGTGAGAATGGAGCGACTGAGAGGGGTGAGAGAGTAACGACTGAGAGGGGTGAGAGTGGAACGACTGAGAGGGGTGAGAGGAGAGAGAGGAGAGAGTGCCTTCCCACGGCCAAGTCAACAATAACGCTTGAGGTCTTCAAATTGAACGGTTCCCACAACGGAGGCGAAGAGCAGATGTCCTTCACCCAACACGACAGTTGCAAGTGCGGGTGCAGGCCCTGCTCGGGACCACTGGAGTCACGAGACCCATGAGTCAGAGAAGCTTTCCCGGCGAAATAAGCTGAATAAATAATACAATGATTAAAAAAAGAGAGAGAATGGAGAAGGTAACGACTGCGAGGAGTGAGGGGTGAGAGTGGAGCGACTGTGAGGAGAGAGGGGAGAGAGAGTGGAGCGACTGTGAGGGGTGAGAGAGAGAGGGTCACGACTATGAGTGGAGAGGAGAGAATGGAGAAGGTAACGACTGTGAGTGGTGAGCGACTGAGGAGAGGGTAACAACTGAGAGGGGTGAGAGGGGAGAGAGTGGAGCGACTGAGAGGGGTGAGAGGAGAGAGAGAGGAGAGAGTGCCTTCCCACGGCCAAGTCCAACGTCACACTCGAGGTCTTCAAATTGAACGTTTTCCACAGCGCAGGCAAAAAGAAGATGTCCTTCACCCAACACGACAGTTGCAAGTGCGGGTGCAGGCCCTGCTCGGGACCACTGGAGTCACGAGACCCATGAGACAGAGAAGCTTTCCCGGGGAAAAAAGCTGAATAAATAAGACAATGATTAAAAAAAGAGAGAGAGGAGAGAGAGAGAGGGTAACGACTGTGAGTGGAGAGGAGAGAATGGAGAAGGTAACGACTGAGAGGGTAACGACTGAGAGGGAAACGACTGTGAGGGTAACGACTGAGTGGAGAGGAGAGAGAGGGGAGAGAGGGTAACGACTGTGAGAGGTGAGGGGAGCGACTGAGGAGAGGGTAACGACTGAGAGGGGTGAGAGTGGAGCGACTGAGAGGGGTGAGAGTGGAGCGACTGAGAGGGGTGAGAGTGGAGCGACTAAGAGGGGTGAGAGGGTAACGACTGAGAGGGGTGAGAGTGGAGCGACTGAGATGGGTGAGAGTGGAGCGACTGAGAGGGGTGAGAGTGAAGCGACTAAGAGGGGTGAGGGTAACGACTGAGAGGGGTGAGAGTGGAGCGACTGAGAGGGGTGAGAGGGTAACGACTGAGAGGGGTGAGAGTGGAGCGACTGAGAGGGGTGAGAGGAGAGAGAGAGGAGAGTGCCTTCCCACGGCCAAGTCCAACGTCACACTCGAGGTCTTCAAATTGAACGTTTTCCACAGCGCAGGCAAAAAGAAGATGTCCTTCACCCAACACGACAGTTGCAAGTGCGGGTGCAGGCCCTGCTCGGGACCACTGGAGTCATGAGGCTCAGACCAGCAGACATGGCCAGAAAGACAGGGCTGCAATCGCTCCGGGTGGCTGCCCGGATCCTGATCGAAGCCAAGGGGGCCTTCTCAGCGGCAGCGGGGAGAACGCCCCCCATCGGCGTTGGGGATGACGAGGCCCCTCTCGGTCCCCCTCCACCGGAGCTCTCCGTCGTGCCGCTGCATCGCCAATGCCGACAAGCGAAGGCGGATCACAACCTGTGCCGGCTGGAAGACCTACCAGAGGTTACCTTCGCAAATGTCAGGAGGAAGGTGCTCTACTCCTACATGGTCCGGTTTCACCAACAGGACACCCTGAGGAGCCACAAGGACCATGCCTGGAGGAAAGCCCTGCCCTGCATCTCTCCGGAGAGGCCTCGCTGGAGGCAACTCTACTCCAGCCCGACGTACAACCGCATCGGCGACCTCAGCTGGAGCATCGCCCACGGCACCGTCACCACCAACGCCTCCCTGGCGCGCCTCACCGACACGCCCCCGGAGTGCCGGTCCTGCGGTAAAATGGAGACGGTGGCGCACCAATACGTGGAGTGCAAGAGCCTAAACTCGCTTTTCAAGGTCCTGAGAAACATTCTCCTAAAGTTCAGCCTCCACTTCTCCCCGACGGTCCTCATTTTTGGATACCCAAAGGGCGACGGACCCCAACATCTTCAGGGGCTGGTCAACGTGCTCGTCGGCTACGCCAAGCTCGCCATTTACAGGGCGAGGAAGGTGGCCCTGGAGGGGAAACGTCCGGCCAGCAGCCTGGGCATCTTCCACGCTCTCGTCGGAGCCAGGGTGTGGCTGGAGTTCCGCCATACGCGGCTGACCCACGACATGCCGGCCTTCAAGGAGCAGTGGGCGATGGAGGAGGCCGTGTGCTCGGTGGCAGATGATGGGGAGCTCTGCATGCTGTTATGAGCTACCCGTCGGAGGCCGTAGGACTGCGAGGAGGGCGGCGTACAGAACAAGAGAGAGCGAGAGAGTGTGAGCGACAGAACGAGCGAGAGAGAGCGAGAGAGTGAGAGAGCGAGGGTTACATAAAACCCCGTTTAAAAAAAAAATTTACGAAATGATGAACGAAACAAAGTGCCGAATACACCGAGCCTCTTCTTGTTTCCACTGATCGTAAAAAAAAAAGAAAGTGGAGCGACTGAGGGGTGAGAGGAGAGGAAAGAGAGGAGAGTGCCTTCCCACGACCAAGTCGAACGTCACACTCGAGGTCTTCAAATTGAACGGTTCCCACAACGGAGGCGAAGAGCAGATGTCCTTCACCCAACACGACAGTTGCAAGTGCGGGTGCAGGCCCTGCTCGGGACCACTGGAGTCACGAGACCCATGAGTCAGAGAAGCTTTCCCGGGGAAATAAGCTGAATAAATAATACAATGATTAAAAAAAGAGAGAGAATGGAGAAGGTAACGACTGCAAGGAGTGAGGGGTGAGAGTGGAGCGACTGTGAGGGGTGAGAGAGAGAGGGTCACGACTATGAGTGGAGAGGAGAGAATGGAGAAGGTAACGACTGTGAGTGGTGAGCGACTGAGGAGAGGGTAACAACTGAGAGGGGTGAGAGGGGAGAGAGTGGAGCGACTGAGAGGGGTGAGAGGAGAGAGAGAGGAGAGAGTGCCTTCCCACGGCCAAGTCCAACGTCACACTCGAGGTCTTCAAATTGAACGTTTTCCACAGCGCAGGCAAAAAGAAGATGTCCTTCACCCAACACGACAGTTGCAAGTGCAGGCCCTGCTCGGGACCACTGGAGTCACGAGACCCATGAGACAGAGAAGCTTTCCCGGGGAAATAAGCTGAATAAATAATACAATGATTAAAAAAAGAGAGAGAGGAGAGAGGGTAACGACTGTGAGTGGAGTGGAGAGAATGGAGAAGGTAACGACTGTGAGGGTAACGACTGAGTGGAGAGGAGAGAGAGGGGAGAGAGGGTAACGACTGTGAGAGGTGAGGGGAGCGACTGAGGAGAGGGTAACGACTGAGAGGGGTGAGAGTGGAGCGACTGAGAGGTGTGAGAGGGTAACGACTGAGAGGGGCGAGAGTGGAGCGACTGAGAGGTGTGAGAGGGTAACGACTGAGAGGGGTGAGAGTGGAACGACTGAGAGGGGCGAGAGTGCAGCGACTGAGAGGGGTGAGAGTGGAGCGACTGAGAGGGGCGAGAGTGGAGCGACTGAGAGGGGTGAGAGTGCAGCGACTGAGAGGGGTGAGAGTGGAGCGACTGAGAGGGGTGAGAGTGGAACGACTGAGAGGGGTGAGAGTGGAGCGACTGAGAGGGGTGAGAGTGGAACGACTGAGAGGGGTGAGAGTGGAGCGACTGAGAGGGGTGAGAGGGTAACGACTGAGAGGGGTGAGAGTGGAGCGACTGAGAGGGGTGAGAGGGTAACGACTGAGAGGGGTGAGAGTGGAGCGACTGAGAGGGGTGAGAGTGGAACGACTGAGAGGGGTGAGAGTGGAACGACTGAGAGGGGTGAGAGTGCAGCGACTGAGAGGGGCGAGAGTGCAGCGACTGAGAGGGGTGAGAGGGTAACGACTGAGAGGGGTGAGAGTGGAGCGACTGAGAGGGGTGAGAGGAGAGAGAGGAGAGAGTGCCTTCCCACGGCCAAGTCAACAATAACGCTTGAGGTCTTCAAATTGAACGGTTCCCACAACGGAGGCGAAGAGCAGATGTCCTTCACCCAACACGACAGTTGCAAGTGCGGGTGCAGGCCCTGCTCGGGACCACTGGAGTCACGAGACCCATGAGACAAAGAAGCTTTCCCGGGGAAATAAGCTGAATAAATAATACAATGATTAAAAAAAGAGAGAGAGGAGAGAGAAAGAGAGAGGGTAACGACTGTGAGTGGAGAGGAGAGAATGGAGAAGGTAACGACTGAGAGGGTAACGACTGAGAGGAGTGAGGGGTGAGATGGAGCGACTGTGAGGGGTGTGAGAGAGAGAGGAGAGAGGGTAACGACTATGAGTGGAGAGGAGAGAATGGAGAAGGTAACGACTGTGAGTGGTGAGCGACTGAGGAGAGGGTAACAACTGAGAGGGGTGAGAGGGGAGAGAGTCGAGCGACTGAGAGGGGTGAGAGGAGAGAGAGGAGAGAGTGCCTTCCCACGGCCAAGTCCAACGTCACACTCGAGGTCTTCAAATTGAACGTTTTCCACAGCGCAGGCAAAAAGAAGATGTCCTTCACCCAACACGACAGTTGCAAGTGCAGGCCCTGCTCGGGACCACTGGAGTCACGAGACCCATGAGACAGAGAAGCTTTCCCGGGGAAATAAGCTGAATAAATAATACAATGATTAAAAAAAGAGAGAGAGGAGAGAGGGTAACGACTGTGAGTGGAGTGGAGAGAATGGAGAAGGTAACGACTGAGAGGGTAACGACTGAGAGGGAAACGACTGTGAGGGTAACGACTGAGTGGAGAGGAGAGAGAGGGGAGAGAGGGTAACGACTGTGAGAGGTGAGGGGAGCGACTGAGGAGAGGGTAACGACTGAGAGGGGTGAGAGTGGAGCGACTGAGAGGGGTGAGAGTGGAGCGACTAAGAGGGGTGAGAGTGGAGCGACTAAGAGGGGTGAGAGGGTAACGACTGAGAGGGGTGAGAGTGGAGCGACTGAGATGGGTGAGAGTGGAGCGACTGAGAGGGGTGAGAGTGAAGCGACTAAGAGGGGTGAGGGTAACGACTGAGAGGGGTGAGAGTGGAGCGACTGAGAGGGGTGAGAGGGTAACGACTGAGAGGGGTGAGAGTGGAGCGACTGAGAGGGGTGAGAGGAGAGAGAGAGGAGAGTGCCTTCCCACGGCCAAGTCCAACGTCACACTCGAGGTCTTCAAATTGAACGTTTTCCACAGCGCAGGCAAAAAGAAGATGTCCTTCACCCAACACGACAGTTGCAAGTGCGGGTGCAGGCCCTGCTCGGGACCGCTGGAGTCATGAGGCTCAGACCAGCAGACATGGCCAGAAAGACAGGGCTGCAATCGCTCCGGGTGGCTGCCCGGATCCTGGTCGAAGCCAAGGGGGCCTTCTCAGCGGCAGCGGAGAGAACGCCCCCCATCGGCGTTGGGGATGACGAGGCCCCTCTCGGTCCCCCTCCACCGGAGCTCTCCGTCGTGCCGCTGCATCGCCAATGCCGACAAGCGAAGGCGGATCACAACCTGTGCCGGCTGGAAGACCTACCAGAGGTGGCCTTCGCAAATGTCAGGAGGAAGGTGCTCTACTCCTACATGGTCCGGTTTCACCAACAGGACACCCTGAGGAGCCACAAGGACCATGCCTGGAGGAAAGCCCTGCCCTGCATCTCTCCGGAGAGGCCTTGCTGGAGGCAACTCTACTCCAGCCCGACGTGCAACCGCATCGGCGACCTCAGCTGGAGCATCGCCCACGGCACCGTCACCACCAACGCCTCCCTGGCGCGCTTCACCGACACGCTCCCGGAGTGCCGGTTCTGCGGTAAAGTGGAGACGGTGGCGCACCAATACGTGGAGTGCAAGAGCGTGGACTCACTGTTCAAGGTCCTGAGAAACATCCTCCTAAAGTTCAGCCTCCACTTCTTCCCGACGATCCTCATCTTTGGATACCGAAAGGGCGACGGATCCCAACATCTTCAGGGGCTGGTCAACGTGCTCGTCGGCTACGCCAAGCTCGCCATTTACAGGGCGAGGAAGATGGCCCTGGAGGGGAAACGTCCGGCCAGCAGCCTGGGTATCTTCCGCGCTCTGGTCGGAGCCAGGGTGTGGCTGGAGTTCCGCCATGCGCGGCTGACCCACGCCGTGCCGGCCTTCATGGAGCAGTGGGCGATGGAGGAGGCCGTGTGCTCCGTGGCAGATGACGGGGAGCTCTGCATGCTGTTATGAGCTACCCGTCGGAGGCCGTCGGACTGCGAGGGGGGCGGCGTACATAACGAGAGAGTGAGCGAGAGAATAAGCGACAGAACGAGCGAGAGAGAGAGCGAGAGAGCGAGCGAGAGAGTGAGCGAGAGAGCGAGCGAGGGAGAGAGCGAGCGAGGGCTACATAAAGCCCCGTTTAAAAAAAACAATTTACGAAATGATGAACGAAACAAAGTGCCGAATACACCGAGCATCTTCTTGTTTCCACTGATCGTAAAAAAAGAGAGAGAGGAGAGAGAGGGTAACGACTGTGAGTGGAGAGGAGAGAATGGAGAAGGCAACGACTGCGAGAAGTGAGGGGTGAGAGTGCAGCAGGAGTTCGAGCGGCAACAGTTGGAGCTGCAGCAGCTGCAGGAGCGGTTTCAGCAGCCGGAGCTGGACCCGCAGCTGGGAATGTACCTGGAGCTGAGGCTGCTGCATCGGCAGCAGCAGCAGGAGATGCAGCAGCAGCAGCGGGATCTGCAGCAGCAACAGTGGGAGCTGCAGCATCCGGGGTGGCAGCAGGCTACGGTAGCTGGGGCACGAGCTGTATCACGCTGAGCGTGGGTTCGATCGCGACCCTGACGATGCCTGTGTGTTTGGATACTCTGGTTCTCTTGGTAAAGTTGAATTAAGTGACGACGTTTCGGGCGCTACACAAGTGCCCATCATCAGGTGTAAAACAACCCCAGCAATAAACAAATTGGTGAAATGGGCAAAAGGAGGCTTGCTTGTGACACGAGGAGAGATGGAGGAGGTGGGGGGTAAGGGGAGTGGAGAAGGGCAGTCACCCAGTTTAATGACCAGGCTATGCTTTGATTTAAAGCTTCTTTCGTGACTGCAGGGATTCATATTCTTGGTTCTTTCGGTAAAGTCACGTAGAAGGGAAGTAACGATATAAATGTAAAACAATAAAAATTCTCACGACGTTTTGACTGCAACACAAGCAATCGTCATCAGGTGTGAAATCCACAGAAAGAAAATTTCAAAGAAAAATAAAATAATAAAAATATAAAAAGAGAGAGAGGGAGCGAGGGGGGGGGAGAGAGCGAGGGTTACATAAAGCCCCGTTTAAAAAAAAAATTACGAAATGATGAACGAAACAAAGTGCCGAATACACCGAGCATCTTCTTGTTTCCACTGATCGTAAAAAAAAAGAGAGTGGAGAAGGTAACGACTGAGAGGGTAACGACTGAGAGGGTAACGACTGAGAGTGGAGAGGAGAGAGAGGGGAAGGTAACGACTGCGAGTGGAGAGCGACTGAGAGTGGAGCGACTGTGAGGATTGAGAGGGGAGAGAGAAGAGAGAAGGTAACCACTGCGAGTGGAGAGCGGTGAGAGTGGAGAAGGTAACGACTGTGAGGATAGAGGGGTGAGAGGGGTGAGAGTGGAGCGACTGAGAGGCGAGAGAACGAGTGAGAGAGAGAGCGAGAGAGTGAGAGAGCGAGGGTTACATAAAACCCCGTTTAAAAAAAAAATTTACGAAATGATGAACGAAACAAAGTGCCGAATATACCGAGCATCTTCTTGTTTCCACTGATCGTAAAAAAAAAAGAAAGTGGAGCGACTGAGGGGTGAGAGGAGAGGAAAGAGAGGACTGCGAGGGGGGCGGCGTACAGAACGAGAGAGTGAGCGCGAGAAAAGGAGCGAGAGAATGAGCGAGAGAGAGAGCGAGCGAGCGAGAGGGCGAGCGAGCGAGAGAGCGAGCGAGCGAGGGCAACATAAAGCCCCGTTTAAAAAAAAAAAAAATTACGAAATGATGAACGAAACAAAGTGCCGAATACACCGAGCATCTTCTTGTTTCCACTGATCGTAAAAAAAAAAGAGAGGAGAGTGCCTTCCCACGGCCAAGTCCAACGTCACACTCGAGGTATTCAATTTGAACGTTTTCCACAGCGCAGGCAAAGGGCAGATGTCCTTCACCCAACACGACAGTTGCAAGTGCGGGTGCAGGCCCTGCTCGGGACCACTGGAGTCACGAGACCCATGAGTCAGAGAAGCTTTCCCGGGGAAATAAGCTGAATAAATAATACAATGATTAACAAAAAAGAGAGAGAGGAGAGAGGGTAACGACTGTGAGTGGAGTGGAGAGAATGGAGAAGGTAACGACTGAGAGGGTAACGACTGTGAGGGTAACGACTGTGAGGGTAACGACTGAGTGGAGAGGAGAGAGAGGGGAGAGAGGGGAGAGAGGGTAATGACTGTGAGAGGTGAGGGGAGCGACTGAGGAGAGGGTAACGACTGAGAGGGGTGAGAGGATAACGACTGAGAGGGGTGAGAGTGGAACGACTGTGAGTGGAGAGGAGAGAATGGAGAAGGTAACGACTGAGAGGGTAACGACTGTGAGGGTAACAACTGTGAGGGTAACAACTGTGAGGGTAACAACTGTGAGGGTAACAACTGTGAGGGTAACAACTGTGAGGGTAACGACTGTGAGGGTAACAACTGTGAGGGTAACGACTGTGAGGGTAACAACTGTGAGGGTAACAACTGTGAGGGTAACAACTGTGAGGGTAACGACTGTGAGAGGAGAGAGAGGGGAAGGTAACGACTGTGAGTGGAGAGGAGAGAGAGGGGAGAGAGGGTAACGACTGTGAGAGGTGAGGAGAGAATGGAGAAGGTAACGACTGCGAGTGGAGAAGGTAACGACTGCGAGTGGAGAGCGACTAACCACTGCGAGTGGAGAAGGTAACGACTGCGAGTGGAGAAGGTAACGACTGCGAGTGGAGAAGGTAACGACTGCGAGTGGTGAAGGTAACGACTGCGAGTGGAGAGCGACTAACCACTGCGAGTGGAGAAGGTAACGACTGCGAGTGGAGAAGGTAACGACTGCGAGTGGTGAAGGTAACGACTGCGAGTGGAGAAGGTAACGACTGCGAGTGGAGAGCGACTAACCACTGCGAGTGGAGAAGGTAACGACTGCGAGTGGAGAAGGTAACGACTGCGAGTGGTGAAGGTAACGACTGCGAGTGGAGAAGGTAACGACTGCGAGTGGAGAAGGTAACGACTGCGAGTGGTGAAGGTAACGACTGCGAGTGGAGAGCGACTAACCACTGCGAGTGGTGAAGGTAACGACTGCGAGTGGAGCGCGGTGCGAGTGAATGGAGCGAGGCGCCGATTCGCCGCGTGCCGATTCGCTTCCGGTGACGCGAAAGTGGCGCGGCCACTTCCGGTGACAGCGCCAACAGCAGAGACGGCGCAGACGCGGCTGATGCTGATACTACACACACCACTCAGTAGTACTGATACTACAGGTAATACTCATACTGATACTACCACTCAGTAGTACTGATACTACAACACCACTCAGTAGTACTGATGCTACAGGTAATACTCAGTAGTACTGATACTACAGGTAATACTCATACTACCACTCAGTAGTACTGATACTACAAACACCACTCAGTAGTACTGATACTACAGGTAATACTCAGTAGTACTGATACTACAGGTAATACTCATACTACCACTCAGTAGTACTGATACTACAAACACCACTCAGTAGTACTGATACTACAGGTAATACTCATACTGATACTACAGCTACCACTCAGTAGTACTGATACTACAGCTACCACTCAGTAGTACTGATACTACAGGTAATACTCATACTGATACTACAGCTACCACTCAGTAGTACTGATACTACAGGTAATACTCATACTGATACTACAGCTACCACTCAGTAGTACTGATACTACAACTACCACTCAGTAGTACTGATACTACAGGTAATACTCCTACTACAATACTACAACTACCACTCAGTAGTACTGATACTACAGTTAATACTCATACTGATACTACCACTCAGTAGTACTGATACTACAGGTAATACTAATACTCATAATCAACGATTTTTGGGTTTAGATCGCGTTTATTTATAAATGTGTCGTGACCCTCCACCACCCGACACGGCCAATCAGTAAAAATGTGTCACGTTGACAAAGACAAATAGTTCACTGCTTTAGCCCACATTTTTACTGATTGGCCGTGTCGGGTGGTGGAGGGTCACGACACATTTATAAATAAACGCGATCTAAACCCAAAAATCGTTGATTATGAATAACATTGGTCGCGAAAGCCTACGTGTTAAACCAATACTAATACTGATACTACAACCACCACTCAGTAGTACTGATACTACAGGTAATACTGATACTACAACTATCACTCAGTAGTACTGATACTACAGGTAGTACTCATACTACAAATACTACTCAGACTCATACTACAATACCACAAATACTACAAATACTGCTGATACCACAGGTACTACTCATACTGATACTGCTGATACTGATATTTATATTGATATACTACTGATACTGCTCATACCACAGGTACTAATCCTCCTGCTGCTGCTGAAACCGGTACTACACCTACTGCTACAGGTACTACTACGACTGCTGCTACTCATACCACAGGTACTACTCATACTGCTGCTACTGATACCACCGGGACTACTCCTGCTGCTGTTGATATTGTTACCTACTGCTGGTCCTCCTGTTGGTACTATTCCTACTGCTGATGGGATTAATCCTACTGCTGATGGGATTAATCCTACTGCTGATGGGACTAGTCCTACTGCTGTTCCTCCTGTTGGAATTATTCCTACTGCTGATGGGATTAATCCTACTGCTGATGGGACTATTCCTACTGCTGATGGGATTAATCCTACTGCTGATGGGACTATTCCTACTGCTGATGGTACTATACCTACTGCTGATGGGATTATTCCTACTGCTGATGGTACTATACCTACTGCTGATGGGACTGGTCCTACTGCTGTTGTGATTATTCCTACTGCTGACGGTACTATACCTACTGCTGATGGGAGTATTCCTACTGCTGTTGTGATTATTCCTACTGCTGTTGTGATTATTCCTGCTGCTGATGGTAATATATACCTACTGCTGATGGGGTTATTCCTACTGCTGTTGGTACTATACCTACTGCTGTTGTGATTATTCCTACTGCTGATGGGATTATTCCTACTGCTGATGGTACTATACCTACTGCTGATGGGATTATTCCTACTGCTGTTGTGATTATTCCTACTGCTGTTGTGATTATTCCTGCTGCTGATGGTACTATACCTACTGCTGATGGGATTATTCCTGCTGCTGATGGTACTATACCTACTGCTGTTGTGATTATTCCTGCTGCTGATGGTACTATACCTACTGCTGTTGTGATTATTCCTACTGCTGATGGTACTATACCTACTGCTGATGGGATTAATCCTACTGCTGATGGGACTAGTCCTACTGCTGTTCCTCCTGTTGGAATTATTCCTACTGCTGATGGGATTAATCCTACTGCTGATGGGACTATTCCTACTGCTGATGGGATTAATCCTACTGCTGATGGGACTATTCCTACTGCTGATGGTACTATACCTACTGCTGATGGGATTATTCCTACTGCTGATGGTACTATACCTACTGCTGATGGGACTGGTCCTACTGCTGTTGTGATTATTCCTACTGCTGACGGTACTATACCTACTGCTGATGGGAGTATTCCTACTGCTGTTGTGATTATTCCTACTGCTGTTGTGATTATTCCTGCTGCTGATGGTACTATACCTACTGCTGATGGGATTATTCCTACTGCTGTTGGTACTATACCTACTGCTGTTGTGATTATTCCTACTGCTGATGGGATTATTCCTACTGCTGATGGTACTATACCTACTGCTGATGGGATTATTCCTACTGCTGTTGTGATTATTCCTACTGCTGTTGTGATTATTCCTGCTGCTGATGGTACTATACCTACTGCTGATGGGATTATTCCTGCTGCTGATGGTACTATACATACTGCTGTTGTGATTATTCCTGCTGCTGATGGTACTATACCTACTGCTGTTGTGATTATTCCTACTGCTGATGGTACTATACCTACTGCTGATGGGATTATTCCTGCTGCGGATGGTACTATACCTACTGCTGTTGTGATTATTCCTGCTGCTGATGGTACTATACCTACTGCTGTTGTGATTATTCCTACTGCTGATGGTACTTTACCTACTGCTGTTGTGATTATTCCTGCTGCTGATGGTACTATACCTACTGCTGTTGTGATTATTCCTGCTGCTGATGGTACTATACCTACTGCTGATGGGATTATTCCTACTGCTGATGGTACTATACCTACTGCTGTTGTGATTATTCCTACTGCTGATGGTACTATACCTACTGCTGATGGGATTATTCCTACTGCTGATGGTACTATACCTACTGCTGATGGGATTAATCCTACTGCTGTTGGTACTATACCTACTGCTGATGGGATTATTCCTACTGCTGATGGTACTATACCTACTGCTGATGGGATTATTCCTACTGCTGTTGGTACTATACCTACTGCTGATGGGATTATTCCTACTGCTGATGGTACTATACCTACTGCTGATGGGATTATTCCTGCTGCTGATGGTACTATACCTACTGCTGTTGGGATTATTCCTACTGCTGATGGTACTATACCTACTGCTGATGGGATTATTCCTACTGCTGATGGTACTATACCTACTGCTGATGGGATTATTCCTACTGCTGATGGTACTATACCTACTGCTGATGGGATTAATCCTACTGCTGTTGGTACTATACCTACTGCTGATGGGATTATTCCTACTGCTGATGGTACTATACCTACTGCTGATGGGATTATTCCTACTGCTGTTGGTACTATACCTACTGCTGATGGGATTATTCCTACTGCTGATGGTACTATACCTACTGCTGATGGGATTATTCCTACTGCTAATGGTACTATACCTACTGCTGATGGGATTATTCCTGCTGCTGATGGTACTATACCTACTGCTGTTGTGATTATTCCTGCTGCTGATGGTACTATACCTACTGCTGATGGGATTATTCCTACTGCTGATGGTACTATACCTACTGCTGATGGGATTATTCCTACTGCTGTTGGTACTATACCTACTGCTGTTGGGATTATTCCTACTGCTGATGGTACTATACCTACTGCTGTTGGGATTATTCCTACTGCTGTTGGTACTATACCTACTGCTGATGGGATTATTCCTACTGCTGATGGTACTATACCTACTGCTGATGGGATTAATCCTACTGCTGTTGGTACTATACCTACTGCTGATGGGATTATTCCTGCTGCTGATGGTACTATACCTACTGCTGTTGGGATTATTCCTACTGCTGATGGTACTATAACTACTGCTGATGGGATTATTCCTACTGGTGATGGTACTATACCTACTGCTGATGGGATTATTCCTACTGCTGATGGTACTATACCTACTGCTGATGGGATTAATCCTACTGCTGTTGGTACTATACCTACTGCTGATGGGATTATTCCTACTGCTGATGGTACTATACCTACTGCTGATGGCATTATTCCTACTGCTGTTGGTACTATACCTACTGCTGATGGGATTATTCCTACTGCTGATGGTACTATACCTACTGCTGATGGGATTATTCCTACTGCTGATGGTACTATACCTACTGCTGATGGGATTATTCCTGCTGCTGATGGTACTATACCTACTGCTGTTGTGATTATTCCTGCTGCTGATGGTACTATACCTACTGCTGATGGGATTATTCCTACTGCTGATGGTACTATACCTACTGCTGATGGGATTATTCCTACTGCTGTTGGTACTATACCTACTGCTGTTGGGATTATTCCTACTGCTGATGGTACTATACCTACTGCTGTTGGGATTATTCCTACTGCTGTTGGTACTATACCTACTGCTGATGGGATTATTCCTACTGCTGATGGTACTATACCTACTGCTGATGGGATTAATCCTACTGCTGTTGGTACTATACCTACTGCTGATGGGATTATTCCTACTGCTGATGGTACTATACCTACTGCTGATGGGATTATTCCTACTGCTGTTGGTACTATACCTACTGCTGATGGGATTATTCCTACTGCTGATGGTACTATACCTACTGCTGATGGGATTATTCCTACTGCTGATGGTACTATACCTACTGCTGATGGGATTATTCCTGCTGCTGATGGTACTATACCTACTGCTGATGGGATTATTCCTACTGCTGATGGTACTATACCTACTGCTGATGGGATTATTCCTACTGCTGATGGTACTATACCTACTGCTGATGGGATTATTCCTACTGCTGATGGTACTATACCTACTGCTGATGGGATTATTCCTACTGCTGATGGTACTATACCTACTGCTGATGGGATTATTCCTACTGCTGATGGTACTATACCTACTGCTGATGGGATTATTCCTACTGCTGATGGTACTATACCTACTGCTGATGGGAGTATTCCTACTGCTGATGGGATTGGTCCTACTGCTGATGGGATTATTCCTACTGCTGATGGGATTAATCCTACTGCTGATGGGATTATTCCTACTGCTGATGGGATTATTGCGGTGGAGACGGTCACCTGCCTTGATGGTGATGATGCGATGCCGGTACTGATGATTGTTGCTGATGATTTTGATGTGAGTGATGATAGCGATTATGACGGTGATTTTGCGGTGCTGAAGGCAGTGGCGATGATGATGATGGTGGCAGCGATGATTGCGATTTGGGTGCTTGTGATGATGGCAGTGGTTAATGATGAAACCGGATCTTGCCGACTGCCAAGCCGTATCTCGCGTCACCGAGTCACTAAAGTTATGTTGACACGACCCTGTAGGCTCGTGCGACTTTATGTTGACACTTCTTTCGCACCGTACGTAGCTAAGCGTGCGAATCGGAGGTGCATCCGGCCTTGCCATAACCCTCAATGACGGGCATACGTCAACAACATCATCATCATCATTGTACGGATTCGTTAAAGTAAGAAGAGTACAACATTGTGGCACGTCGGGAGTGGAATCATTATTATAGTGGCGACAAACGTAGCCCGTCATCCACAGATGCGCAACCCTTTCATCCACTGCTGGATGAGGCCCTCCCACACACCGTGCGGGTCGTGGGCGGCTATTTGACCATACTTCACCACGCTGGTCAGTGCGTCTTGGTGAATGTTTGCGGTGTATGTTGAAGCTTCTTTCGCGCCGTACGTCGCCATTCGTGCTAATAGGCGGCGCGCGGTGGGGTGGGAGAGACGAACAAACACCAAACACGAAAATAAATTCTAAACGAAATGAGTTTTCAATATTGCGTGATTTAAAAGTGCACAGTGAAGGTGGGGGGGAGGCAGAGGTCGCAAACGGGTTTTGATTCCTTACCCGTACCCGGCCGCACCAGGGTCGCAAACGGGTATCGGTACCTGATTGCGACCTCTGGGATGAAGCCATGTTGCAGGCGCGGGTGGGTTGATTCTAGGAACTTGAATTGTGAGAAGAGACAAGACGTTGGGAAATGAGTGACAAACAGTTACTCACCGGTGACTCACGGTCTACCCGTACCCGGCCGCACCAGGGTCGCAAATGGGTACCCGTACCCGGCCGGGTAAGGGTATCGGGTAGGGTACGGGTATCGGGTACCCGGTTGCGACCTCTGGGGGGAGGGCATCCAGGCTGTAACAGCACAGAACAGTCCAATGGGACGCACGCACTGCCCTCTGCTGCCCAGCACTCGGCTTCCACTTGCGTTCGACTGCAGCTCTTTAATGATGGCATGGTGGTCACCCCGATCCAGGCACTATCCAGGCTCAAAGCTGCTTGGCTTAACCGAGGTGTGACAGACGGGCTTGTATAGGCAGGACGTTGGCCACAGCCTAATTATGATTCGCAGTCACACACGACCGTACATTGATTACAGGCATCAGTCATGCTCTTCCTGATAGCAGCGATTCATTATTTTGATGAACAGGATATCCGTGTAGGAATACGCAGTACTCTGCATGTCCTCACCACTGATGCAAAGCTATTGTGAACCCACGATGTACCTGTAATCGGGTACAGGTGAGACACTCAACACAGTGAAAAACCGTGAGTCTTGGCATGCATGGGGCAGTGGTGGGGGTTATAGAATGGTAGGTAAGTGGTAGTAGGGGTGGGGTAGTTAAGAGATATTTACCATTGCGGTGAAGTATGGCCAAACAAATCCCATGGAAAACGAATATCTAAGAAATAATTTCACCCGTCACATCAACCCAGTACGCATGGAATGTCGAGCCAACGTTGTGCCAACGGCTCCAACCACATACCAGCGTTGGCCTAACGTTGCATGTTTACTGGAACTTAACATGAATCTATACTTTACCACGCTGGTCAGTCAGCGCGGGTTGGTAAAGGTAGGTGGGGAGGGCAGGACCGGTTTCATATATCGGTTGAGATATGGGCGCCACGATGGCGAGATGTTAACTACCTCGCCTGGTGTCCAGGAGGGTGTGGGTTCGATCCCAACCCTGATGCCTGTATATTTGGAGTTTGCATGTTCTCTCCGTGGTTGCATGGATTTATCTCCGGGTCCTCCGGTTTTTCTCTCCACATTCAGAAACATGCGTTAAGAGTATTTTGCTGCTATGAATTTCCACATGATAAGCTACGTTGTTGAGCTATGATTTGTTGCCAGGTCGCTTCTGAAAGAGCTACATAGCTCAGTGGGCCTTACCTGGTAAAATAAAATAAATAAAAAATCCATATAATTATCCACCGTTGTGTCTAGTGCAGTCTAAAACCACGAATCACTCAGTCTCTCTGGCCTTTGTATCTGCTACACAAAGGAAGCGTCGTACACTATATATTTTTATTATCTTCCTTAGGGCAGTGTCATCAATGATTGTGTTGATATTGTTTGTTCTTTGCGCTTGCGCACCACTGCCGACACAGTATTGCAAAAAAGACATCTTTCATCACCGACAGGGAATGTTTGTAATCGTGTCGGTCTCTAAAAGAACATGCTACTTTATACACTTAGAATGTGAGCACCTTGAGAGTATTTAAAATCAGGTGAGAGCCCATTGAAAATAACAAACAAAACATCAAGGGAGATCTTGGTGTGTGTCTAACAGTGGCAAGGACGCTTGTATTAAGTGTCAAACACTTATGACTTTACGAGCGAACACCCTCTGTAATCCACTCCTTCGTTACAAGAGCCCTTTGTCACGAGGGTTGACCTCCGGCGAGGTCAACCTATGAAGCGTAGCTCTAATCGTAAGTTACGCAAGCCTGCAAACTCCGCAAGCCGCTGCAGTCACATGGTTGGGAGTATCTGCCACAGGACTGTTGACATCAGCGTCACGAGTTGGCATGTGATGCCTCGTCACACGAAAGCCATCCTCCTCCACCTTCAAAGTGGCCACTACTGAATCCGTGGGTCTCCAATTAGAAGTTTGGCAGCGTGAATTTTGTCAGAAATTGTGTTAGAGCCATTATCTTAAATCTAGTTGGCTATAGCAGTGATTCATTCCGCTCTTTAGTTATTAAATGTCGGTATAGGGCAGGGGTCGGCAACCAAAATAACAAGAAGAGCCATTTCTTTCCAATTCGGTACAAAATTCAGTATTTCAAGAGCCGCAATGCATCTGAGTACATACTGTACGTATGTACATATCGTCAAGAAGCAGCCCGTAAAGAGCCGCATGCGGCTCCGGAGCCGTAGGTTGCCGACCCCTGGTATAGGGGGTGCCCAGTAATTTCTACTCCCCAAAAAGTCAGCTAATCCAATCGGTGAACTCCATCAGTCTTTTAAAATCCTTTATATTAAGTTCACTTGCTTGCTTGCTTGCTTACGACCGTGCAAATATTTCGGTCGTTTTTTAACCCACTTCCCGTGATCCAATCGAGCTGACATTTGCACACAGACTCGTTGTGCGTGACAATGTATTTTCGTGAAAAAAAATTCCAAAATTTTACACTTTTTAGGAAAAAATAAATTATATTTAATTACCAATTGCTTAATGGTGGCAGCCATTCATCTGACCCATAGGTGGCAGCCGTCTCAAGCCAGAGGACGAGAGGACTCTAGCCGCCACGCATATAAAGGATTTATAGTGAAAAACTTAGTTTTTACGGGTAAATTTTTTAATAATAATCAGCCAATTACCATTGGTGGTCTCTCTCTCGGTGCGCTGCAGGCCCTTATAATGTGCTAACCTATCTCAGTCTGCGTCTTCGTACAGACTTGTTAGTTTCGTCTCATCACAGCCAACCATGCTTCGGTATCTGGTGGGGTAGTTGCTGTCATTATCACGCTTGATTTTCAGCCACTCGTGGTAGTCGTTTACTAAAATAAGGTAAAAGTTTAGTAAAAATAATGAGTTACTCTTTGGTTCTTTCGGTAAAGTCACGTATAAAGAGAAAAGAATATATTAAATAATAGCAATAATAAATTAAATAATGAGCACAAATTGCGCACCTGGCTAGGTGAATGAACAGCTTATGTCGCAACTGACGCGTGATGTCCATAAACACAGGAATGGGTGGTAAAAGTAAAGGCTAACTAGAACCTTGCACGATTGCGTTGTAAAATATGGGTCCGGTTGTGTGGAGTATCCATTCATACCTCTTGAGTGGACAGGTGAGGATGGGGGCAGGATAAAAAAAAAACCCCGACAAATGTTTCAACTGCCATTGCCGCACGATCGAATTTAACCAGCGACCTCTGGTTACATGTCCAGTGTGCGAACCGTTACGCCCCGGCAGCATCCCACTCCTGCTCGTTCTGATATTTTCTCCAGGTGACGGTAAATTCTGCTCGCCTCGACCGACCTCGGGGATTTGCCGACTAAGCGACGGTCACATTTAACTAAGGCGGCCGCCTCTACTCCCGAGCTGTGGTGGTGATCATTGCTGCCGGCCCGCCCGCCCGCTCGTCACGATGGTGTGCACGTGCGCCAACTGGCGGCGCTGGATCCGTCCGCTGGTGGTCACCATGTACGTGATGCTGCTGCTAGTGGCGCTGCCGCTGTGCGTGTGGGAGCTGCAGCGTGCGGAGGTGAGTCTGCGTGCGCGTGACCTGGCTGAAGCCCTGGTTACGATTGATGGACATTCGAGCAGAAATCCGATAATTGTGGTGACGTGGGGGCACCTGCCTGTTGCAGTATGCGGCAAAACAAAAATGTAATCTGCGGGAAAAATTTTGTGCCATTGTGGTGCACGACAGATTACTGGACGAATCGGCCGCTCCCAGAAGAGGTCCAAAAATTCCGTGGTAAAACAGATTTCAACGTCTCTACCCCCATGGATTATGGAAATTACTACCACGAACCTTGGGTGCCACGCATTTTTTTTCGTGGGTTATTAGGAGCGTATATTTTTTTAGTTCAACGAGAAAACATTTTTACATTTAGGTTATAGGTTCAGTGAATTTTGTTTTGGGGAAAATGCTGCCCCTAACTGTGTAGGCCAGAGGATACTTCCAATGAATCTCAGATGTCGTTCTGTCATATCCACTTCCATAGGCCGTTCTCTAACATGGGGGAATTGCGTTGCTCTTTGAGAGGTCCTATTGGATTTTTCGTCTCGTAACGTGACACCAGTTGCACAACGGAGCTAAATTTGGGCAAATTTTTTAAAAGTAAATTATTTGAACGAACTTGAAACCGCGTGCGTTTAATTTTGCAGACTAATTGGTGTGCATATCCGCAGATCAAAGCGCAGACTCAGGCGTGGTTCATCGCGGGGATCTTCGTCTTCCTCACGATCCCCATCTCGCTCTGGGGGATCCTGCAGCACCTGGTGCACTACACGCAGCCTGAGCTGCAGAAGCCGATCATCAGGTACGCTCGTTCACTCACGCTCGCTCACACGCATGCACGCTCGCTCGCACATGCGTGCCCACTCACGTACACGTGCGCTCACTCGCACACGCTCACATGCTCGCTCGTGCACAAAGGCAAATCTCCCATGAAGTTTTCACAGACTGCCTATGAAGGCTCGTGCGTACGCCGTTTGATGAGTTACAATGAATAGGGCCATGATTCTATTGACAATTTGATTATTTCTTTGTCTTGATCATGCCGTCTCATTTGCATTATCTGATAAGTTCCGTCTGGTTCGATCCAGTAGCCTAAATGTAAGATGTGTGCACAATTTGCATAACCCATGATTAATCAATTCCTATGCACACAATGCGATGCGTGTATTCTGATCGATTAATTGATGGCTCATTACACCCGTGATTGCGCTTTATTGTGTCGCTCGTGTTTCCTCTCTCCATTCAGGATCCTGTGGATGGTTCCTATCTACAGCTTAGACAGCGTGAGTGAGACACATGTACAGCACTTGCCCGGACAGTCCGTTAAAGGCTTTACGGGGGATCTTTGTCTTTGTTCTGGGGCGTGGTGCTGGTCACCCAACCCTCTGGTTGCGGCCTTCATAGGCGCTCGCTAACAGCACTCGCCCTAATAGCACTCGCCCCAACAGCCTGCGTAGGCTACACGGGGGGTGGATCTTGACGTGTGTGCGCGCGTGTGTCTGCGTGTGCGGTGCGACGCAGTGGTTCGCGCTCAAGTTCCCTCCCGTCGCCATCTACCTGAACACATGCCGCGAGTGCTACGAGGCCTACGTCATCTACAACTTCATGGTCTTCCTGCTCAACTACCTCTCGGGCAGCCAGCCCGACCTGGCGCGCACGCTCGCTGCCAAGGAGCCCGTGCGCCACTGGCCGCCGCTCTGCTGCTTCCCGGCGTGGCCCATGGGCGAGTGAGTGCCCGCCCCCCCCTCCCCCCCCTTGGGAGAGCGAGTCACCCATGGGCGAGTGAGTAGCCCCCCCTCGGGTGAGCGATTGGACGATCGCCCGCCCGTGCTCGTTCGTTCGCTCTTTCGCTCGCTTGCCGACAGGACATTTACGTGCGTTCGTACGTCGAACTTATTTAGCGCCGTACGTATCCAACCGCGCTAATCGGAGGTGCGCTTCCATTTAAATGCCCCCCTCTGCTGGAGGCTTGCGGTGTACCCGCGTCGCGGGTTCCAAGTCTGATACATCGATTGCAGTCGACTTAATTCCGAAAGCTACAAAGCAACATCGCCCCCCTACTGTAAGATCAACGGCCGCTTGCTGGTGCGGTGCCACGTTCACCTCGCGCCTCTCCGGGACAGGTGCCAGCCGGGAGCCCCCTGCCGCGGGGTCGCTCGAGATGTACTGCGCGGGAGGCCTCGTGTAAATATTAAGCGATGAGATGATGTTGAAGCCATGTGGCCTCGTCACCAGTGGTGAGGGTGTAACAACGGCAATGCAAATGTGTACACGTACAGCTTGTCGACAGAGGTCGCAAACGGGTTTTGATTCCTTACCCGTACCCGTACCCGGCCGCACCAGGGTCGCAAATGGGTACCCGTACCCTGCCGGGTAGGGAACGGCTACCCGTACCCTGCCGGGTACGGGTACCCGTTCCCTACCCGTACCCGTACCCTACCCGAAATGAGTGACAAACGGCTACTCACCAGTGACTCACGGCCTACCCGTACCCGTACCCGGCCGCACCAGGGTCGCAAACGGCTACCCGTAGCCGTACCCGGCTGGGTACGGGTAGCCGTGTATCGGGTAGGGTACGGGTATCGGGTACCCGGTTGCGACCTCTGCTTGTTGATCCACCGCTGCAAGAGTTTGACTTCTGCCCCCTTTGCCCTCCTGCCCTTTCTCTCGCTGCCCCTTCTCCGTGCAGGGTGATGCTGTTTCGCTGCAAGCTGGGCGTGCTGCAGTACACGGTCATCAGACCGCTCACCACCGTCGTGGCCTTGTAAGCTTCACGCACGGAGCCCTCCTGTGCCCACGGTGGCCAACGCAGTAATTGAACGGGGACCAGATGGGGATCGGAGCGCACGACGACTTATGGCATTGTAGCCGAGTCGTAAGATCCGGCTTCAGCCAAATCGGAGCGAGCAAGAGTCGCGATATTGCGCTTCGTAAAGTTACGAGGAATCTTACGAGTGGTCGGAACCACAATCTCCGCGGGATGATTCTTAAATAAGTATAACCCGTAAAAACAAAGTTTTTCACTCTAAATCCTTTATATGCGTGGCGGCTAGAGTCCTCTCGTCCTCTGGCTTGAGATGGCTGCCACCTATGGGTCAGATGATTGTCTGCAGTATTAAACAATTGGTAATTAAATATAATATTTTTGTCCTAAAAAGTGTAAAATTTTGGAAAAAAATTTTCACGAACATTAATTGTCATGCACAACGAGTCTGTGTGGAAAATGTCAACTCGATTGGATCATGGGAAGTGGGTTAAAAAACGACTGAAAGATTTACACGGTCGTAAGCAAGCAAGCACGCAAGCAAGCGAACTTAATATAAAGGATTTAAAAAGAGCATTTTGAGCGAGCGGCGAGAGTGTGAAAGTTGAGTTTGGGTGCTCTTGTATTTACTTGCGTGCGGGTTTTGTCTCGTCGCCTAACTCTAGAATCTCCGAGCTGCTGAAGGTGTACGGAGAGGGCAACTTCAGCTTCCACAACGTGTGGAGTTACCTCGTCATCATCAACAACATCTCCCAGATCGTGAGTCCCGCGGACAGCGCGAGTGATTGGAGACGCGCAGGGCGCCGAGCTCGTCGTGCGACCGCTCTGTGCGCGGCGGGGGTGTGCGCTTCTTCAATTGTACGCACGTGTGCATGTACGTGGAGTTGTGTGTTCTGAATTTAATTGTGCGTGTGTGTGCATGTGTGTATGTGGGGAGCGGTAGTGTAGCAATCCGCTGCGCTGCGCTACGAACCCGCCGACCCGTGTTAGAATCCCACTCACGACGAATATCTGAAACCGGTCCTGGGCCTCTTCTAAGTTGACTCGGCCATAAATGTGTATCTGATGCGGTGTGTAAAAATATCAGCACTGGGGAGACAAAGATGGCAGGTCGTTGTGCTGGCTACCCACTCCGGCCTTCACCGGTGCTCGCTAACAGTCTGTTTAAAGGTTATACACAGGGCAGAGGTCGCAATCGGGTACCCGATACCCGTACCCTACCTGATACCCGGCTACCCGTACTCGGCCGGGTACGGGTACTCGGCCGGGTACGGGTACTCGTTTGCGACCGGGTACGGGTAAGAAATCAAAACTCGTTTGCGACCTCTGACGCGGGGGTCTTTGTCTTTGTGCGCACGGCTCCGCAGTTTGCCATGTACTGCCTCATCCTCTTCTACCGCACCCTGCGGGAGGAGCTGCAACCGATCCAGCCAGTGGGGAAGTTCCTGTGCGTGAAGACCGTCGTGTTCGTGTCTTTCTGGTGAGCGTCGCGCACGAAGGTGCGGGGCCGGAGAGAGCCGCGCTGTCCCGCGGGTCACTCCACTGACATGGACTGCCGTATCCGAGTCTTGCGAGATTTTCGATTTTTTAAAATTGTTCGTTCCGCTTCATCACTCTGCACAAACGCTCGCCCACGAGGAGAGAAGCAGCGGCGTGGTGTGCGCTCGCACGCAGCGCTGGAGAAAGCGTGTAACCTTTGTCCGGCTCCACCTTGTACGATATTAGAAAGCCACTGGAGCTATGCACTTTTATATCAAGATTAAAAACTCATTTCTGAAGAACTGCTTTTCGTGTTTAGCTTCTTGTCCTTCCCCCGCGCCTCCGATTAGCACGGTTGTCTACGTACGGTGCGAAAGACGTTCAACATACATAGACGTACTTTGTGGAACTTTTGGACGACTATTTAATACCAACATCCCAGGATCGCCAGATGACGAAGACGACGATGATATAATGTGTGTGTGTGTGTGTACGTGCAGGCAAGCGGTGCTGATCGCAGCCCTGGTGAAGCTGCAGGTGATTTCGGGCACTCTGGGCTGGAACAGCGTGGAGGCTTTAGCCACCGGGCTCCAGGTCAGGATGACGCCGTGGCCGCGTGAAGTTTTCGACGATGAAATAAAACAGAAGATCCGCGGCAGTAAAACCAACGGATATAAAAAACACACACCACTCTTTTACCACCGCTCGAGTGAAAAAAACCCCCGGGGCTGTCAGTATGGTTGGAGGTAGCGGTTGGCTAGGGGAGGACAAGTCTTAGGCCCCTTCAACACGATCCACCAGCTCGACCATCCACAAACAGCCCTTAGAGCAGGCATGGCCAACCTGCAACAGACCAAACTATACCCGCGAGTTCTGCAAAGAGCCAAGTGCGTATGTAAGCGTGTGTATATATACACGACAATCGTCTGCACGGCACGGGAGACACTCATTATTCTTTCGTCCTGTGATAGCGCGTTGTACGTTATGCCCCTTAGGTAGAGCCGCAGGTGGTGGATTAAAGAGAGCCGCCGTTTGGCCACCGCTGCCCGCAGGGTAAAACTTGTCGAAGCGAGAGGCGGCGAGGGAGTCGCGAGGTCAAACACGAGCTGAGCACGTGGCAGACCGGACGCGGTCGGCAAACCCGTGTGCCTACGGGTGGCGTCGGGCTACCGACACGTGCTCTGCTCACGGCAACGTCGCAACTCTCTAGGTATCGGACATTAACCGTGATCCCGAACCACGACAAATTGTTGAATTTGTGGCAGATCATTACCCAGCCCCGTAGCAATTTGACGCACGGGTGTGTATGGGGATGGAGTGGCGGCGCAGTGGTTAGCGCACCGCGCCACGAACCCGGCAGCCCGAGTTCAATTCTTGCTCACGACCAACATCGGTGGTGAATATTTGGACTGGTACTAGGCCTCTCTTAGGTTGACATAGCCGTAAATGAGTACCCGGTGTGATATGTAAACATCGATAGAGGGGAGACAAAAGCGGCAGGGAGTGGCGGCCAGCCGTGTCGACCTTTGTAGGCTCTCGCCGACTGCACTTGCCCTAACGTCCCACGCAGGCTATACGGGAGGGATCTTTACTTTTTACCCGTGTTCACGGCTACACACACGCGCGGCTACACACGCGCGCCCGATCTACCCGCAGGACTTTGCGATCTGCATCGAGATGCTGCTGGCGGCACTGGCGCACCACTATAGCTTCTCGTACAAGGCGTTCGTGCTGGTGGCCGAGCGGGAGGTGTCCTGCCTCGACTCGTTCCTCGCCATGTGGGACGTGTCGGACGTGCGCGCCGACGTCCTCGAGCAAGTCCGCAACGTCGGTGAGCACGGGGCGGTGGCGATGTGGTGACGGTGATGTGATGATGTGTTGGTGATGGTGGTGATGGTTGTTGGTGGAAGGTGGTGTTGCCAGCGCTGCGCTGGTTTCGGCAACAGTAATGTTGGTCGGTGGAAGTGTTGATGTGTTATTGATGGTAGTGGCGGTGGTGGTGGCAGTGGCGATAGTGGTGATTATGCTCGTAATGGTGTTGGTATTGATGGTGATGACAGTTATGCTGGTGGTGGTGGTGGTGATGGTCGTGGTGACGTTGGTGGTACTGGTGGGGTCGGCAGCGATGGCGTTGATCAGAGTAGTAACAAACCCCCCCCCCCCCCTTACATTGAGTCCCCTCCCATGGACTCTCTGCATAGTCTCCGACCCGCCGCATGTGCCGTCGCAAACACAGAAGCGCCATCGCTTCGCCCCGCAACTCTCGACAATTGCACGTTCACCGCCACCCATTCCCCCCGCAGGCGCCACCGTGCTGGGTCGCCCCAAGCGGCGTGCGGGCGGTGGAGGGGGCGCCGCCGACGGCGACGCCGGGGGTGCGGACGAACGCGCCAGCCTGCTGGGCGGCAGCTCGTCATCCGGTCGCACCCCGGAGGAGAGGGCCGGCGCGGCGGTGGGGGTGCCACCCTCCCCGTCACCGTCCGGGCACTACCAGGGCTTCGGGCAGACGGTGACCACGCCGACGGCGACGACGCCCAACGGCGACGGTTGCGCGCAGGAGGGCGGCGTGGCTCCGACGCCGCCGGCGCCGCCGCACGATGCGGAAGCCGGTGCCGCCATTGTGGAGGTGACGCCGATAGAAACTCGCGTCACCGATGAACGAGACCCAGTCGTCTAACCCCGGCGTGTCCTGCGATCGGATTTCGCGGGTTTTGGCGAAAGTGCGCGTTTGCGCGCGCCTGCGTCTGGGATGGAGATCGCCACGAGCCAAAAACGGCACTTTACCAAATTCGCTCGCTGCACTAAGGTGGATTCGCGGTTTAACTGCGAGGACCAACGGTGGAAGGGAGTGTCACGTGACGAGAGGCAGGGCTTCCTTTCAATGACAATTTCCGGATCACTAGACTGGAGTCAGTGACATGTTACTATTAGCCACGGCCATTGTGAGAGGTGTACGGTATGGTGGGTGTGGTGTGCTGGGTGCGGAGGGCGGCCCGTTCGTGCGCCCCGCGCTTCCATGTTCGTGCTTGACGCACACTTGCAGCTGCTGGACACACGCGGCACCACCTGTGCTTCTACCCTGCGCACCTCCCGGGATAACTCCTCGTTGCCTTTGCTCCCCCCGCCGTGCGCCATACGGCGGTCCGCTTGCCGCGACGAAGGTTCCTGCAAAACCCGGCACGTGCCACCGACGACGGTTTCTAGGCGGCACGGTTTCACCACGTCGACCGCCAACGTGCCCGCCAGCCAACGTCGATGTGCAGCATCAGCAAGACGGGTGGTCTTTTGCGAGTCGGGGGGGAGAAACCGTGCCGTTACTACGTGGAGTACCTCGCCAGCCAATGTCTTAGCCATGTTTATCGCTCTAAATATGTAGCAGGAATGCTGAGCACTGGACGTTGGCCAGCAGCATTAGTCTTAGCCGAGTTGCCATTACTCGTGATAAATACTTCTAACAATAATATTGCAGCCCATTGTTTATCCACTGCTGGGCGAAGGCCTCCTCAGCATGCTGTGTCATTCATGGGAGTTGTGTACTTTGCCGCGCTGGTCCGCGTGGGTTGGTGACGTGGGCGTCGCTGTCCGCAGCCACCGATGTTAGCTGTGGCCGGGAACTGAACTCTGTTTGCTCAGTTCACAGCGTGCTCATGACCCTCCCCCCCACCCCCCTAAAGATAATGATCTTAATTTGGTTGCTAACTTAAGGTGGCCTCGCCTGGTCCCAAGCGATCAGATGTGTAATTAATGGGTGTCGAGCAGTTACCTACGCCTTGCCAAGCAAGACACCCTCGGCCATCTCTTCAGTTGCCATGCGACGGACATTCTTTATAGTCTTCCGCAACTACGATCAATCCACCGCTAGATGAAGGTCTTCTCAAGCTGTCACCATGCCTCTCGCGCTCCTGCGGAGTAACGGGCGACCACTCCGTACGGGGCGTGTTCCTATTGTCGACGAGAGGCCAAGTGGAAGCGACTCCAAGAGCAGTTCTAATCCGGCAACTTTTGGGGGAACGTTTCCCGATCTTCCGTAATTCTCTGCTGCACAAACGGGTTCCAGGAACGAATTCTAGATTTGAAGCTTTCGTGACTGCAAGGATTCATATTCTTGGGTTTTTTTATTTTCATTAAATTACATTTTTTACCTACGTGACTTTACCGAAAAAACCCAAGAATATGAATCCAGGAACGAATGTTTTTCACGTCACACACACTCTCGTGTCCTCGAAATTTGAGAGTGTTAATTGCCGAACCAAAAATAAATGCACGAGTGGAGAGCTTCAGCACTACCACAATCCAACACATCACTGGCGGATCCACCTGGTGCTCCTGTTAAAACTTGGGAGCTCCGTGTGTGGCTCGTGATGAAACCGCACGAGCCTGAGAGGTGGCGGTGATTTTTTTTATTTTTACTCAACTGCAAGAGGTCAGTGGCATGAAGTCGTCGTTCAGGTTTAAATGTTACATAATGCAACGACGCGCAGGATTTTAATACGATTTTGTTAAACGGTTGGAAAATAATCGTTCTGACATTGTAAATAAAAAATATGTACAAGCGGAGATTTTTCCTGCCCCCCCCTCTCGGTTTTGTCTCGTCGCTTACTCAAAGGGAGTCGCGTACATGAATCCGGCTGGGTGAACGATTTCTTACACTCCATGAACACGCATCCGATCCTGCAGACAGAACACTGCTTCCATACGGAACACTGCTTCCATACGATGCACACAAATTATTCGACGCCAATTACGTACGCCCCCTGTCCCTTTTGTCCATCCACTGCTAAACGAGGGCCTCCCCACGCTGTGTGCATTGTGGGAGCTACTTGATCATACGTCACCACGTTGGTGATTGCAGGGCGCCACGGTGGCAGGATGTAACCTACGTCGCCTGATATAAACGAAGTCGTGGGTTCGATCCAGACCCTGACGCCTGTATATTTAGAGTTTGCATGTCTCTCTTCCTGTGCTCGCGTGGATTTTTCTCCAGGTCCACCGGTTTTTCCCTCCACATTTAGAAACATAAGTTTAGAGTACTTCGCTGCTATAAATGTCCACGTGATAAGCCACTTCGTTGACCTATCGTTTGTGGCCCTGGTCGCTTCTGAAAAAAGAGTTTAGGCTGGTTAAGACGGGGGGCATAGAAGTACAGGGAAATAATGAATTAAACTAATTGTTAAATCTATGCTAATTTGGCAAATAACTGTACAAACTTGACGAATCCGAGCGACGCTGAATGCTTTAAATCTCCGTAGACGTCCACCGCTCAATGCCCGTGTGGTCTCTACACTCGCTCCGTGCGTTCGTCTCATACCGCACCTCCCTCATTTCTGGAGTTGATAACACGTTCCCTTCGGAGTGGGCAGGTAGGAACTTGGTTGCACAGCGCATTCGTGCGATCCGTGTCACGCGGCGTAAGCTGCGTGGGGCGGCGTGTCACGTGGTGCTGAGCCCGCCCGAAGCGCTCTATGAAATACAAATCGAAGGCGTGGCTATGCACGACAGACACATAATCCCTGGTGGGCAGTGTGGAACTGTTGTTCCTTACCTGTATTAGTTTATTTCCTTTGCCCCATTTTGCTGCCTTCCATATCCCAAGCGTGAAGAACACAGAATCGAAATTCGATTGATGTATCCATCACGCGGCCGAGTGCCAACGTTTGGCAAGCTGTGCGACGCGAACATTCATCCATTTGACTTTTCACTACTCATTTCCATTTCGTCTGTTCTTCTGCCCCTGCAACGTCTTGACGTGGGCATGGCTGTGGCGGGCACAATCGTGGCGGCAACGGCCGTGTCCCTACGTTGAACTTCTTTCGCTTAATGCATAGTCAACCGTGCTGATCCATCGCTGCAAGCACATTTAGACGCTAATCAACGTTCGATCAGCTTGGACGCCCCCCCCTAGGGGAGGGCCGCTGTCGTCGTTGCCGCAGCGGGGGCGACGCGGCACGCGAGCGAGACGTCCCCGTCGTGGCTGTGCGCTCGCACCTCCACGCGGCTCCCCGCACTCACGCCCAGCGCCTCTTCGAGCGCCACGGCCGCTTGCTTGACGTGCGAGTGGGCGCGCAGCGTCGACAGCGCAGCGGCGCCGTCGCCCAGCCGCAGCTCGACCCACAGAGCGACGGCCGTGACGCGGCCGGGCTCGTCCGCGATCGCCTGCGAGTCCAGACGGCGGGGGGGGGGGGGGGGGGGGTGAACGGTAGAACGGTGATCGCGCTGCTTTATGCAGTCAAGAGTCTCACCGCACCGCTGATTAGCACGGTTGGCTATGTACGGTGCGAAAGAAGTTCAACATACATGGGTGGATGATCCAGGTTGTGTATTACCCGTGCTCACTTGCACGCACGCACGTTGAACTTTTTTCGCACCGTACGTAGCCAACCGCGCTAATCGCAGGTGCGGGGGAAGGCCAACAAACAAAAAGCAGTTCTACAGAATCAAGATGATTTCAAAGTGCATAACTCAAGTGGCTTCCTAATATCGCAAGGAAAAGTGTTTCAGACGGCCGCAGAAGGGCATCTGAAAGCGCGCGATGCGGTGACCGTCTTTGTCCGATGGCATGAACTTGAAGAGGCGAGTGGTGTCAGCCCTCCCCTCCACCTCCTCCTCCTCCATCCACGCTCACCGTGACGCAGTGCTCAGCGGCGGCCTCGCTCCCCGCCGCCATCAGGTCGAGGGTGAACACCTCGAATGGACGGCTCAGCCGGCGGCCCGGCAGAGTGCAGAGGTCAAGGTTCACCTGCGTGGGCACCTGTGAGACGCGGGGGGGGGGGGCACGGTGGACGTCAAGGCCATGGAAAGGGGAACCCGCGGCTCCACGGGACGCGACTTTCACACGCGGCCGAACACTTTGAAGAGTCCCTGCAAACAATACAGGGTGCATCAACATTTTTGAAACTATTTTATATGGGACTATCGTTTTTAATGGAAAAAGAACGGGTAATATGCTGTGACGTGATAACAAATGTCATGTTAATAGCTTCAAAGAGTCTGCACTTGTTCGCCATCATTGTCAACACACGCCTGGAATCTTCTCCAGGTGGTCTCCAGAGCCCGGAGACATTTATTTTGGTGTTGTTGAAAATTCTCAGACGTGTTAAAAAACATTTGAAGCACTTTGTATATAAAACTTTATATTTTTTACTTTAGCAGGTAAGGCCCACTGAGCTATATCGATTTTGTTTCAGAAGCGACCTGGCCACAAATGATAGCTCAACGAAGTGGCTTATCACGTGTCAATTTATAGCAGCCGAAAACCCTAAAACGCACGTTGATTCTAAATGTGAAGGGAAAAACCGGAGAACCTGGAGAAAAATCCAAGCTGCAAGCACCTTTAGCCACGCGAATCAAGTACGAAAGGAGAATATTTTTGACCTGACAAATCCTGTCCCCAGTTCTAATGCACTTAGTCACTTAATAAAATATCTTGCCATGCTGCTTCTCATTCGTCGAGGGGACAGTGACTCGGTGCCCACGTGACCGCCAACTTGTCGGCAATTAAAGCGATTAAATAATCAAAATCAGACGACATTCTATTTACACATTCAGCATCACCCTAGACTATCGACTCTTGTTAGCGCCCGGTGCTCACGATGGCTTTTTCGACGCGTCGCGCCCCCCCCCGCCACCCCGTTGTTCTCCGTTCTCACCGAGAAGAGGTTGAGGAAGGGGGCGATGCGCAGGCCGAGCGTGGGCCCGGAGCCCAGCACGACGCTGTCGCTCAGCAGGGCGTCCGACTCGAGCAGCTGCCCCACGAGCGTCGCGCTCAGCGGGAGCACCGTGCCACCAGGGCGCAGCAGGGAGCTGCAAACGGCAGGCGGACGTCGACTCGGGGCGCGCATCCCACGCAGAATGTACGATCCGTTCAATCTCTTGCGTCGAGTGGATAGCGTTTAAAAACTCGTTGATGTTTACGCGCGTTGTTTATTAGAAAAATGTGCAAATAGTGATGGTGTGGTGTCGCAGTGGGTAGCGGACTGTGCTGTGAACCCGGTGACCTATCGCTCGCCACTCACGGCTAACGTGAGTGGCGAGATATCTGAAGCATTCCTGGGTCTTCCGCTCTCAATACCAACTCCACACTGACCGGCGCGGTGAAGTATGCAAATAAACTGCCATGATCAACAAGGCATGGAGAGGCCTTCATCGAGCAGTGCAAATTATTGTACCTTTAGGTCAACAGAATGCACACACCCGACAGAACATACGTCCGAGATGTATAACAGAAAAATGAAACAAAATTTGAATTAATTCCCATGTCAAATCGCGACCCAAAAATCGTAACAGGTCGTCAAATCTCTGCGACCGTGGTGATGCACACAAATCGTGACACGCCCTGCTGCGAATGCGACGCATGGAGCATCGCGACCCTCGACCGCGACCACTAACCGCGCGAGCGCGGCTTTCTCCACGAGGCCCTGGCGGAGGAGGCCGGTCGGCTCCACGGCCTCCAGGACTATCACGTCCCACGAGCCGTCCTCTGCGCCGTCCTCCTCACTCTCCACCACCACCGCTTCCTGCTGCTGCTGCTCTCCCATCGTCATCGCCTCGTCTTCCGTCGCGTCGTCCGGCGAGGGCCGGGCCGCCCCGCTTGCAGTCCCGCAACCCGGCTCGCTGCGCACACCGCCGCTTCTTTCTTTCCGGCAAGCCGAGCCGACGCCGTCGTCCAGAAACCTCAGCTGGGCCGCGACGCCGTTAGCGGCGGCCAACGCACGGAGCGCCCGCCGTCTCCGTGGGTCCTCGGCGGAGCTGCAGACGATCGCGGCGCCGCCGCCGCCAGCGCCGCCGCACGCGCGCGCCACCACGAGTGGCAGCACGGAGAGGCCCGCGGAGAGGTCGAGCACTCGCAGCGGCCCCGCTCCACCGCCCCTCCTCCCCGGGGCGTCCTGCGCGGCGCGGGAAAACGCCTCCCAGTGCTCGACGTCGTTGAGACGCGCCACCTCCCAGGGCTCCAGCGCGCACGTCTCGACGCCCGGCACCCACCCGCTCGCCGTGCCCAGGCTCGCGATGGCGGAGCAGAGCCAGGCCTCGCCGTCACCTTCGGGGGTCGCGACCTCCGCGGCCGTCGACGCGTCGTCGAGTTGCGACGTCGAGCCGGGCGCTGGCCGGGCTATGGCACGACGGGGCGCCGCCGACGCTGCCGGGGTCACGGAGACGCAGGAGAGGCCGAGGTGCCCGTCCCGACACGCGGCCTCGATCTCCAACGTGTCTCCCTCCCTCACCGTGTAGCCTGACAGCGGCAGCAACAGTAGGGTCAATGTGTGTCGAACTACGCACAGTTAACACTTAATTTATGAGGGTTTTCTTTATTCTACGTTATATATATATGCAAGTAACAATCCACGTATATCACCGAATCGACTTTAGAAGCTAATAAGATGTTGAGCCTGTGCAGCGCCTGGATGGTCGATCACCACGTGTGGTGGACAACAAATTGGCAATGCATCAAAATCCATCGAGGCTTCTCTGCTCCGTCGTCGACCCTCGCCGACCCGCGCTGCCCACGAGGTCACGCGCACAATTTCCCCCGTGCGTACATGCGTGCGCATGTGCGAGCGTCCGAGCGTGCGACTAGCGTCCTGACCGTTCCAGCCACGCACGGGCGTCGCCGGGTACACCGCCTGCTCCCAGCACGAGTCCTCGCCCGGCGCCGTGCTCAGCGACGACTCCTCGTCCAGACGCAGCCGGAACCAGGCGACGATCGCGTCCAGCGTGCCGCCGCACGTCACACGCGCTCCCCGCCGCTCCGGCGCTCGCGAGAACAGCCCCTCCAGCTCCTGCGGGAAAACACGGGGAACGTCTCGGACCGCGGGGATTGCGAGCGACGGGCTGCAGCGGCCGTCAAAGCTGACGCCCGCTCGAGCGACGGTGACGATGCCTCGGTCAGAGAGGGGCAAACCTGGGGGTTGTTGAAGTCCACGGCGAGGACGGGGAAGGGATCGCAGAGAAAGGTGTAGCCGCCGGGAACGCGACTCATGCGCTCGGTGGTGTAGGGCTCCCGGCAGCTGCCCTCGTTGTCCGCGTCCTTCCCCTCCTCTCCCTCCTCATCGTCATCATCCTCGTCGTCGTTGGTAGGCGTGTCCCGCCCTGAATAGAAAGCGATGGTTTTTTTACGCTTTGCAGCTCAGGTTTAAGCGTCCATACATTAGCTCTGTCCGTCTTTCCCTGCATATGTTTGTCCATCCGTCCATAACGATTATCCTACGTAATTAAAACTTAAAGGTATGTATGTTGAACTTCTTTCACATCGTACGTAGCCAACCGCGCCAATCGGATGTGCAGGGGAAGGACTACAAACTAAACACAAAATAGATATTTGGAAGTTTCCCTGTTGAAAACCAGACAAATTGATCAAATGGTTGGGAGACGAAAGCAAATTGATTAATTTCATGCGATGACCCTCACAGCTGCCTTGTCTTCGGTACCGCTAAGGAAATACTTCCGAAAATGACCCAGCAGAGGGGGGAGGAGGGGGAAGGAGGAGGGGGGAGGAGAGGGGAGGGGGGAGGAGGGAGGTCGAGGGAGGAGGGGGGGAGGAGGTAGGAGGGGGTAAGGAGGAGGCAGGAGGGAGGAGGGGGTAGGAGGGTGGGAGGGAGGAGGGGGGGGGAGTAGGACCAAGGCAGACCCCAAGTGAGTGGGGAACACGCCAGGGAGACCCGCTGGCGAGTTCGCTGTGAATCGGGCGGCAGCGTGGTGCAGCGGTGACGACACTTGGTGCGTCTCACAGCGAACGTTTCTCTGCAGCAGGGAATGCGGGGGACGAGCATCTCCTTCCACGTACCATTCTCTAACTCGTACTGCTCTGCGAGAGGTCCAAATGCACACTAAGTGACCAGTTGTCGACGGCACAGTTGTAATTAAATTGGGGAAAAGGACGTTGAAAGGCGTTGCGTTATTGTCCACGCGTTGCATCAGGAGGCGCCACCGGGTGATGCTGGACATCTGTGGAAAAGGGTTTCATAGCTCATCGGATTCCTCCAGGATAAATAAAGTTTCTGATCGTGATGCATCGTGGTTACCGATTCTTGGTGGCAGACCGACGAGGCTCCTGAAGGCGACGCCCGTGTCCAGACGAGTGCCGCAGGCTTCCCGCACGCACAGCCTGCAACAGCACCACCCGGGACCACGGGCAGACGGACACACAGGACGCACCACAAAGATCCCCCGTGTAGCCTTAACAGGCTGTTGGGGCAAGTGCTTTTCGCGAGTAGCACCGATGAAGGCCGGAACGGCAGACGAGGGGATGGGTGGGTGGCCAGCACCACGCCCGGCCGCCTTTGTCTCCCCGGTGTCAACAACGCACCAGGTACTCATTTCAGGCTGAGTCGACATAGGGGAAGCAAAGAACCGATTCAAATAATCGTCACCGAGTGTTGGCCGTGAGCAGGAATCGAACTCGGGTCGCCGGGTTTGTAGTGGCGCGCGATAACCGTTGCACTACCGCTCCCTCCATACACACACCACACACACACTGCACTCACCGGTGATAGCGCCGGATCTCGGGGCACTCCACGGCGCATGCGTACACCGTGGCGCCTGCTGGTATCACTTGCCCGCACCCGGCGTCACCAACACCAGCGTCGGCGCCGTTCACCGTCGCCTGCGGCACACGATGTCACGTGCTCAGCTCGCTCTGGTTCACACAGGACGCACGCGGTGTCGCCTCGCCCGAGCGACCGTCAACGGCTCGCACCGCTCAGCTCACCAAGCGTCGCTCTGCTCACCACAGGCAAGAGGTCGCAACCGGGTACCCGATACCCGTACCCTACCCGATACCCGGCTACCTGTACCCGGCCGGGTACAGGTACGGGTACCCGTTTGCGACCCTGGTGCGGCCGGGTACGGGTACGGGTAGGCCGTGAGTCACTGGTGAGTAACTGTTTGTCACTCATTTCCCAACGTCTTGTCTCTTCTCACAATTCAAGTTCCTAGAATCAACCCACCCGCGCCTGCAACATGTCTTCATCCCAGAGGTCGCAATCGGGTACCCGATACCCGTACCCTACCCGATACCCGGCTACCCGTACCCGGCCGGGTATCGGGTATGGGTACGGGTACCCGTTTGCGACCCTGTTGCGGCCGGGTACGGGTAAGGAATCAAAACCCGTTTGCGACCTCTGCCACAGGCCACTCTGCTCATGGCAAGTCACTGAGCGAGCCGCTCTGCTCACCGTGGGCGGCGGGGGCAGGAGGAGGTGTTGCCAGGCGTGGATCAGACTCTCCACGATTCCCTCCCCCAGCAATGCCGCGTCCATCGTCTCAGTCACCACCAACGACACCCTGTGGCACCGTTCATTCGTGAGCAGGCCCAACCACGTGGTGAACATCGGTTAAAATAAGAGAGAATTCAACAGCAGTGAAAATCTAAATCTTTAAACTACAACAACAACCTTCACCTACATTAGACCGCCACGAGATGTATGTATGTTCAACTTATTTCGCACCACACGTATCCAACCGACTAATGCTCGGCTGCGAATGCAAACTGTGCGCATGACCTGCCCCTACCGGACATCTGCTAAAGACAGATAGCTTGATAGTCCATCGGATTTCTCCAGGATAAGCAAAGAATTCCGATAGTGAAGGCGCCGGGGCGCAGCGCGCTCGCTCGCTCACCTCTCGGGGAGGTCACGCGGCACCGCGAGGTCGTGCGACGCCGCGTGCAGGAGGGAGACGTCGCCGGCGAAGCCGTTGGCGGAGAGGACCTCGCGCGCCAGCTGCACGGCGGTGCGCGACACCTCGCAGGCGAACACGCGGCCGGCGCCGGCCTGCCGCGCAAACATGCTGCGCCCAGCGCCGTCGCGCGCGACCGCCGGTCAGCGGGCCAATCCACCGTGCGACGGGCAAAACAAACGCCGCGAGAAAGCGGCTGCGTCCAATGGAGTGAACTCGCGCGAGGAGATGAAACGCGACGTGGAGGATGGAGCGGGTGAAATCTCGGTGGGGTGGGTTCTGGAGCTAAATGGATCACTGCACCGCGAGACCATCAGAGGTGACGACGGCTTGGCGGAGGCCTTCATCCAGCAGTGAATTAATTGTGGGAAATGTCACACGTTACAAATTATATTCACGTCGCAATTGAAAATGGTTAAGAGCAAAATTACGCAAAAACAGCTGTAATCGGAGCTTCATTTCAGCCGGCCGGCTCAGTAACCTGGAAAATATAAAAATGCACCCGGCACACCACATCCAGTATACTTCCAGCTACGGCTGTGGCTACTTGTCACGTACCCCCTACTGCAGTCTACCAGGACATGGCAAATATTCAGTGGGAAATTAAACCCCGATTGTAATAGCCTCCGGATCCGGAAATCCCGCCTCAGAGTGGATACCGAGAGAAGGCGAGAGAAGCAGAGGAAGACAGCGGAAGAGTCGATGAGTTGTGGACCGGAGCAACTCAAGAAAGGCAGTGGGACGGTACAGGCTGACGACAACAGGAAACTAAAACTAAATTTTTTTTTATTTTACCAGGTAAGGCCCACTGAGATATTTAGCTCTTTTTCAGAAGCGACCTGGCCTCAAATGATCGCTCAACGAAGTGCCTGATCATGTGGATATTTTTACCAGCCAAATACTCTGAACGCATTTTTGTAAATGTGGAGCAAAAACCAGATGACCCGGAGAGAATTCCACACAACCACGGGGAGAACATAGAAACCCCAAATATACAGGCAATAGGGTTGGGATCAAACCCACGACCTTCTGCATACCAGACAAGGTAGTTAACATCTCGCCACTGCGGCTACACATTTCTACAGACCTTCCCCCCTCGCTCTCTCACTCGCTGCTCACCCCGGCTAACCTGAGAATGCCGGTCCCCGCGCCGATATCGAGCACCGTGCAGCCCGCGCCACCGCGCTTGGCGACGGCACGGCGCAGGGCGTCACGGTAGGCCTCGTTGCGCCGCCGGTCGTTGAGCATGGGGAAGTGCCAGCGCTCGAGGAGCCAGCTGGCGGCGCGGCGGAAGTTCTCCCTCGCCGGCGCCCACCCCGGAGCGGATCGCAGCGCGCGCAGGAAGCAGGCGGCCGCCTCGTCCCAGAAGCCCAGCCTGCACCGTGACGGACCGGGTGTGAGAGGCTGCGGGCTGGCCTTCGACCGTCGAAGTAATCGATCGGCACATCCATTTTACTGCTAGCGGAGTGAGAGCTGACGGGAGGGGGGGGGGGTCTCGGACCCCCGTCAGCAATGACTAATGCGCGAAGAAACCGTCAGCAGGGTTGGGATTGTTAAAGCGAAAGGCTGCTGCGGTGGGGGATCCAAGTTGTTTATATGGAGTGCTCTTGCCAATAACGTCGGGTAATCCAGCTGGGTTCGATTAGCAAGCCTGACTTTGTGGATGAGAGAAGGTTCAGAGTTTTATTGTTTAAACAAATTCTGCTTGATATTATCGGTCCGGAAAGCCAAATAGGCTGGTGGACTAAATAAATGTTTATTTACATGTGGACGCAGAATGCAGTTTTGCTTATATATTACCCATAATTCAAAAACAAAAAAATGTCCAGGTAAGGCCCACTGAGCTATGTAGCTTTTTTTCAGAAGCGACCTGGCCACAAATGATGGCTCAACAAAGTGGATCATCATTTGGAAATGTATAGCAGCCAAATCATCACGAGTGTGTGTACGAGTCTCAACGCGAGGACAGGGCTTAATTTTAGCCGGCTCTGCGAAAATAAATTCCCCCCATCCGGCACACCGCATCCGGTATACCGCTCGCGGTGGCTGCGGCGGCTCTTTCTTAGCGAATTCCCCGGGCACCTGAAGAGGCTCTCGCCCATCCCGTTGAGGATGAGCTCGTCCTCGGGGTAGAGCGCCAGCGCTTGCTCGTAGCAGTCGAAGGCGTCGCGCGCGCGACCCAGCTCCTCCAGCTCGCTCGTCCACGCGCGGGCGCAATCGTGGAACTCGGCCTGCACCCCGCCGCACACAGCGCCCCATCGCACGCCAGCATCACATCACATCATCGCATCACCGGCTACCATGCTCATCAAACCACTTTCCGAGACGTTCACGTCGTTTGCCATTTGCCACGCAAGCTCATCGTTCACTGCCACCCCGCGCTTCCATCACTTATCCTTCGCCCATCACAAGATCCCTTTAGCATCAGCTCCCGTTCTATTTGCCACTCTGACAGCGACCTCTCATTGCTCAACCGTGAATTTTCTTGCTGGTGGCTGGATGCGGTCCGTAACTAAATTTTCTGGCGTCTGCTGACTTCCTGATATTACAAACACCTCTGGGCCGCGGCTTATTTCAACCCGCGACATATATATGCGTGTGTTATCGTCATAAAAGAAACGATGGCGATTAATTACAATTACCACCGTCCGAGGGTGTGGTGTGTGCGCTCTGAAAATGCACCTACTTAAGGAATAGGACTCAACACAGTACAGTTGAATATTCATAACAATTGGTCAATAGTGGGATGGGGCAAGCGTGAGACAATTCCACTTAACCACCCTTCTGATAGATCCTGCAACAGGGACGAACGTTTATGATGGACGATGATGGTTTGGGTAGAGGCTTAATTTCAGCTGGGTCTGTCTGGGTGACGGTCACCAAAATGTTTAAACCCAGCACCATACATTCCATTTCCCATCTCGCTGTGGCTGTAACTGCTGGTCCCGTGCCTACTTCAGTCTAAGCAGCGACCGTTGCTCAAAATCATCACCAAGTTTCACAACCGAGGATTAATGAGTCGGCAACACATTCAGTGACACGTTAACCCCTGGGTTACGAACTTGGTGATGATTTTTTTAGATTGATCACGACGATTGGTGATGGTGACCTTGATGACAATGATGAAGAAAACGAAAGTTGATAACTATGACTACCACCACCATCATCACCACCATCATCACCACCATCATCACCACCATCACCACCACCATCATCACCGTCACCACCATCATCACCATCACCACCATCATCATCACCATCATCACCATCTCACCTGCACGGATGACCGAAGCTCAGGCGCCAAGGTGAGCGCCAGGAGGTAATGGGCGAAGCCTGTGCCCGGGTCCTTGGCCTCCACCAGGTCCCTGGCGAGCATCAGGGAGCGGTGTCCTCTGCCCCGAGCCGTGTCCACCTTCTTGTCCTTTCCACCCTTCTTCCTCCTCATCCTCCTCCTCGCTCCGTCCTCGTCGTTGCCGTCACGGGCGCCGCCGGACGACATCGGCCGCAGAGGGTGGCCACAGGGGGCCCACTCAACAACGTGGCCGGCTCGACCAGAGGACGTGGTTATTGATGTGGGCCCTGACCCCCTGACCCCAACTGTGGGCGTGCCGGTGGTGGTTGTGTTGTGGGTGTTGAGAAGAACGTATTCAACCAGGTAGGGTGTTGACTGTTATGTTATCCGACTCTCTGTTGTATTACATTACATTTCTAAGTATACTAGATCTGTTTCTATTTCATTTATACCTGATGATGATTGCTTGTGTTGCAATCGAAATGTCGTATGCTAGTATTTAATTATTTTCTCTTGATACGTGACTTTACCGAAAGAACCAAAGAGTAATTCCTGCAGTCACGAAAGCTCCAAATTAAGTATGTTGAGAGGGGGTTTGGTGGGGCTGAGTGGACTTGACCACGACTGGGTGGCACCAGCGGTGGTCAAGATGGGCCACAGCGCGTCTTGGACGTTGCCAGCACCATCTTCTGCCAGAATTTGCAGGGTGTCGCTTAGTTGGCCGCGAGTTTAGGAAGCAAAATGAAAGTTGCGTTTCAAGATAAAGTAATTGGAATGCGGCTTATGCAAAGACGGATGTAAATTGCCATCATGTTCAATAAAGAGCTGAAATGTTGTACTGTACAAATGTAGTTCAGTAGTTCAGTCCTAACAAAAAATACTCAAATCGAAATATTGCAAATTGAGACCCAACAAAGATGGCCCAGATACTGAGAAATTGTATCCTCACTTCTGCCTTGCTCCAAGTCCCCTGCTGAACGCTTGATTAATATACCACCGTCAGTGAACAGACTAATTTGCCTCCCGTGAAGTGTGACGTTACATCCGATGTTTTGTTTTTAAACCAATTATTAGATCCTTGGAGAGAGAAACAACCCCAATTTGATTTCCGAGTCCCAATCGGCGTTATTCCTGGGCAAGATTAACACAGCTCCAATACTTGACTTTGCATAGGGGGCGCAGTGGTTAGCGAACTGCGCTCCGAACCGACGCTCCCGAGTTTCAATTCCAGTACCGAGTGATATCAGAGGCTCGTTCACTTCACTAAGCGCCACAGTGACCCGCGTGGTGAGGTATGGTCAAAACAAAACAAAGCCTCGTGGCCCGGCACGGCCCTTGGCGAGCGAGAGGCCTTCATGCAGCGGCGGATTGAAAATGTCCGTAAAGTATATAAAGCGAGAACTGAGATGGCGGATAAAGCTTCCCTTCCACCTTCACTAGTTTAGCCCTACGTCGACGTGATGCTGACACGTTGACGTTGTACTTGTACGACTGAAAGAGACTCGGTGCTTCGCTGCGCGCACATTGCGAACGCAAACTGCTGCGCCGCTTGACAACAACCCACGTGCACCTCGCTTCCGCCTCCACTCACCCCGGAAGCTGTCACGCGCACGTGCTTCCGGTTTATCGCCCCTGCCCGCCCCCCCCACATTAAGGGGTGGATGGGAGAGGGGGGTTGGTGGGGGGGAGTGGGGGGTTGGTGGGGGGGGAGAGGGAGGTTGGTGGGGGGGAAAGGGGGGTGGGTGGGGGGGAGAGGGGGGGAGGTTGGTGGGGGGGAGAGGGGGGGGAGGTTGGTGGGGGGGGGAGGTTGGTGGGGGGGAGAGGGGGGTTGGTGGTGAGGAAAGGGGGGTGGGTGGGAGGGAGAGGGGGGGAGGTTGGTGGGGGGGAGAGGGGGGGGAGGTTGGTGGGGGGGAGAGGGGGGGGAGGTTGGTGGGGGGGAGAGAGGGGTTGGTGGGGGGAGAGGGGGGTTGGTGGGGGGAGAGGGGGGTTGGTGGGGGGAGAGGGGGGTTGGTGGGGGGGAGTGGGGGGTTGGTGGGGGGGGAGAGGGAGGTTGGTGGGGAGGAAAGGGGGGTGGGTGGGGGGGAGAGGGGGGGAGGTTGGTGGGGGGGAGAGGGGGGGGAGGTTGGTGGGGGGGGGAGGTTGGTGGGGGGGAGAGGGGGGTTGGTGGTGAGGAAAGGGGGGTGGGTGGGAGGGAGAGGGGGGGAGGTTGGTGGGGGGGAGAGGGGGGGGAGGTTGGTGGGGGGGAGAGGGGGGGGAGGTTGGTGGGGGGGAGAGGGGGGGGAGGTTGGTGGGGGGAGAGGGAGGTTGGTGGGGGGGAGAGGGGGGTGGGTGGGGGGGCAGAGAGTGGGGCGGACTGGGTGGGTGGGGAGTATGGGGGTGGGAGGGAGTGGGGGTGGGGTGGGGAGTAAGGGGGGTGGGGGGGGGGTGACAGCGCCCCCTCGTGGCTGCAGATGAAACAACGATCCCATTGTTGTGCACGGAACCCAAATCGTGTTGGCGACGCGACGACTGCCGCGTCGGCAACGTTGCACAAGCACACACAGGGGCAATGAGTAGCAAGGCGACGTTTCGGGCAATGACCCCCCCCCCCTCTCTTCTTCTTCTTCATGGAACATTCTTGATTGAGGCTTAGCGAGCGAGGAGACGGTAGGGGGAGGACCGGGAAGAGGAGGAGGAGGAGGAAGGAGGAGGTGAGGGTGGGGATTGAGGGTGGAGGAGGAGGAGGGCTGATGGCTGGGAGGGGTTGAGGGTGGAGTAAGAGGAGGAGGAGGGTGCAGTTGTGGTTGGGTCGGGGTAAAGGCGAGGCGAGAAATATAATTTGAACGAGGACGGGAGAGAGAGGCGTGAGAGAGAGAAAGAGAGAGAGGAGGGCGCGGAATGGAGAGTGGGGTCGTTTGGAAAGTGTATTGCATGAATCTGGCTCGCTGTAGTTTCGTAATCCATCATTGATGTGAACGGCCGTGCTAGCGCCGTCCGCACCATCACCACCATCATCATTATCATCACCACCTTAATCGATAACATCACCGCCTTCGCCGGCAGCAGCACCACCACAAACAATAGCATCGCCAGCAACAACATCAACAACGACGGTCATTGACAGCACCACCACCACCACGTAGCCACAACAAACGACACCACCGACAATAGCATCCACCACGAGAACACCTTCAGACTCATCAACCGTGTCCAACCATCATTACACCAACTCTACCATCATCATCGCGGAGATCAAATCCATCATCACCACCACCAACATCATCACCACGATCACCAATACCACCGCCGTCATCATCATCGCGAAGATCAAATCCAGCACCAACATCATCATCACCACGATCACCAATACCATCACCACCATCATCATAGCGTAGATCAAATCCATCATCACCACCACGATCACCAATACCATCACCACCATCATCATCGCGGAGATCAAATCCATCATCACCTGCACCAACATCATCAACATCACCACGATCACCAATACCATCACCACCATCATCATCGCGGAGATCAAATCCATCACCACCATCATCATCGCGGAGATCAAATCCACCATCACCAGCACCAACATCATCATCACCACGATCACCACCGCCGTCAATCAGCGACATCGCCATGGGTCTACCGCCACTCGAGTTCAGCGAGTGCTACTTGGACAGCCCCCAGTTCAGGGAGAGGTTGAGGATCCACGAGGCCGAGCTGGAGAAGACGAGCAAGTTCATCAAGGAGCTGCTCAAGGCCGGCAAAGCCCTCATCCAGGCGGACATGGGTGAGCTCTTGTGACAACGGGGGCGCTGTGAGATGTTGATGACATCGCCTGATGTGCAGGAGGTCCTGGGTTCGATCCCGACCATGACGCCTTCTGCTGTGTATTTGGAGTTTTCGTCTCTCTCAATATCATCATCATCATCATCACGGTGACTAGGAGATGTTAACTACCTCGCCTGGTATACAGGAGGTCGTGGGTTAGATCCCGACCCTGACGCCTGCTGCTGTATATGGAGTTTGCGTGTCTCTCAATATCATCATCATCATCACGGTGGCTGTGAGATGTTAACTACCTCGCCTGGTATGCTGGAGCCTGGAGGTCGTGGCTTAGATCACGACCTGACGCCTGCTGTATATGTGGAGTTTGCGTCTCTCTCTCTCTCATCATCATCACGGTGGCTAGGAGATGTTGATGACATCGCCTGGTGTGCAGGAGGTCCTGGGTTCGATCCCGACCCTGACGCCTGCTGCTGTTTATGTGGAGTTTGCGTGTCTCTCTCTCTCCCCGTGATTGTGTGGATTTTTCTCCCGGGTCCTCCGGTTTTTCCCCCCTCCACATTTAGAATCAACATCACGCGTTCATGGTATTTGTCTGCTAGAAATAGCCACATGATAAGCCACTTAATTGGGATATAATTTGTGATTGCCAGGTCGCTTCTGAAAATGGGCTTTAGGGGCCGTCCATAAATGACGTCACGCGATTTTGGCCGATTTTTGACCCCCCCTCTCACCCTCGTCACACGGCGTCACAAAAAGTCAGACCCCCCCTCAAATATGACGTCACAAAGCTCTGCCCCCCCCCCCCAAATAAAACTTAAAACATGCTTCAAAACACTTTAAACCATTATCATTGCAGTGCGTATTTTATGTGGCGCTGAACTCTGATGTTGTAGGAGAAACATTTATTAAAAAGGAGGTGTTGGAAAGCCGAAATTTGCGTAAAATTTACTTGAAAATATTCAACGTCTAACTAAAACTGCAGATGTTCAGAATACTAAATTGAAATTCTCATATAATTATGAATACCGTGTGGGTCGGTGGCTTAGGGAGGCCGTAATCAAGCAGTGGATAGACATTGGCTTACGATGATGATGGTGACGAGTTCGAAGTTGCTTATGTGTGTCTAATCAATATAGACAGTATCACCAGATGTGAAAGGGCACATACCTCATGCTGCAATCTGCATTCCATGGGTAGGTTGTACGTAAACGCAAAGCGGATGGTTGAAATCGGCCTTTAATTGTCTCGGTGTGTCAGAGCACAGATTTTACTGGTAGGAACCTCCTGGTTACACCAGACCACATGGGATTATTGTGTCCGTCCGTCGTGCATCCACAAATGGGAGGGGTGGGGCTGGGTGGGGGCTGGGTGGAGAGGGGCTGGTCAACCCGTGGTGGACCTTATAAAACTCAACGTTTAACCTACTCACGCCGGCTTGTGCCCGGGCATATTTGCGTAATACACCACGCCGCCGTTGACCCTGGCCATTGACCGAGCAACCCAACGTTCCTACCAGCTCCCTCCGCAGGAATGTGTTTAATGCCATCTGTGTCTGCTTGCATGTGTCCCGTTCTGGCAGTGGAGATTAATAATATACGCGCTGTTGTTTGTACTGCATGTGTATGTACAGTATGCTGATGTACAACATTTATAAACTGTTAAGTTACGGCGGCTGTGCATTGCCCAGCGTGGTGAAGTATGGTCAAACTATTCACGCGTGTGGAGTTCTTCATCCAGCACATTGTTATTACAGTGAGGCGCAGCCCTGCAATGGCTTGCCCAATGTCTCTGCTGGCAGAAGGGAGTTCTCGAGAGCTCACTTTGAGGGTACGGAACTTTGGCCTACTCTTCCACGCTAACCAAACGTCTAGCGAAGGAAGGGGCCGACGGCAGACACGGAAATAAATAAGCACCACCGTCATCATCGCCACCATCATCCATCATGGGTGGTTAAAGTTAGTTCCTCCTCGTGATGCCATCACCACTCGAGTGGGAAGTCAGCAGTAAGCTGTCCTCTTGATGGGCCCTAGACTCTGCCTTTTCGGAAGCTAAGCACGGTTAAGCCCTGCCGTAGCTTGGATGGGCTGCAGAGGGGTACGTTGATTGCAGTGCAGGAAAAAAACCCACAATTGTTGTACGGTACTTCTATGCCCCCCGCGTCTGTGCTCCCCGCCTTCAACAGCTGGCACTGACCAGAGTAGCAGAGTGTGGTCAAATTATGAAATTATGACATTATGCGCGCGGCGTGTGCAGGCACTCATCCAGCAGTGGATTGACGAAAGGGCTCGATGCGTGCGTAACATTGTAACCATAGTGACAAAGACAAAGATCCCACATTTAGCCTTAACAGACTGTTGGGGCAAGTGCTGTTAGCGAGCACCTATGAAGGCCGGCACGGCACACGAGGGGGTGGGTGGCCAACACCACGCCCGGCCGCCTTTGTGTCCCTAGTGACGATGTTTACACATCGCACCAGGTACTCATTTGAGGCTGAGTCGACCTAGGGGAGGCCCGGGACCGGTTCAGATAATCGTCACTGGGTGTTGGCCGTGAGCGGGAATCGAACCCGGGTCGCCAGGTTCATAGCGCAGCGCGCTAACCGCTGCACCACCGCTCCCCACAACCATAGTGACAGATACACACACACACAGCGTAGACGTATATCCTCATTCACAACAGGGCAATGCTGTGTTCATTTGTACAGCAGTACAAAGACAAAGGTCCCCCGGATGGCCTTTAACAGACTGTTGCGGCAAGTGTTGCCATTCGAACGCCTACGAAGGCTGGAATGGCACATGATGATAGGTGGTGTTGCCAACTCCACGCTGAGGCCCTCTTTGTGTCTGCTCAGAGCTGACGTTTTACACACCGCACCAAATAAGTCATCCGAGGAGGCTGAGTCGACCTGTGGTTATTGTTGGTCGTGAGCGAGAGACATATCGTGATTGGGTACAGGGCAACACTTTATATTGGTGTGTAGAATAGTACGCAAATACTGTCTGCAGACGACACGTAATACCACACTGCTAGCAGCCGGTATTTGTACAAGGCACTGTAGTCTATTACCGCACAGAAGAATCGGTGGTGCATATACACATCTCAGAGCTGTTATGGTCCGTGAAAAATCCCATTATCTCGGGCCCTATTCGGCCCATTCATCATCCGTGTTTCCCCCCCCACCCCAACAGATAAGTAGCAGTACATTCGCGAGTGACCCCCACGGATAACGGGATCCCCGACATTCGCTCCCCACTCCACGTCATTGGGGAAAGGGGGGTTTGTGTATCGCCTGGATGAGAGCCTTTTGAGACATCGAAGATATTCTGGAAAAAAACCATTTTTGCACTAAAATAGAGGCAAATAGATGAACGAATATAAAATGTTCCACGTCTTCGCTGGCCACTGCGTTTTATAAAAATGCTGGAATTTTGTTGTATACATCTAATGGTGAACGGGTGAGGGGTGGCACAATGGTTTGCAAGCTGCGCCTTGAACCCGGCCACCTGAGTTTGATTCCAGGCCTCGGCTGACATCAGCGACAAGCAATTTCGGGAACAAGTGCTGGCCCCTCCCTGCCTTAAGCAACTTGCACTGACCAGTGTGGTGAAGTATGGTCCAGCAAACGTTACATGACCAAAGTGGGGGGGGGGGGGAGGCCACCATCCAGCCGTGGATTGATCAAGGATTGTACATTTGTTCTTGTGTAGTTCACACCAGGATATTTAAAAGGAGCCGAGACCCGCAGTTCCACGTGGGGTTGAGTGGGAAACCGCATCGACTTGAAATACGAAAAGCATAGCCACTGCAGATATGAAATAAATTTCCATTGCACCCAAGTGCGGTTTTAACAAGGGCCTTGCGATCAACTGGTTCTTGCGCTGGTGGAAACACGACTGGTGGGTGTCCACCGGTAATTGTCATTGACCTTATATTACACAATGTCTCAAGATGCTTTGATAACAAGCAGCGCAAAAACAGTGACTAAAGGGATGGTTGGTTATGAAGGTTTGTGACAAAGTTGTTGTGATGACAGTATTATCATGTACAGTGTTACCTTTTGCGCCTATGATCCACTGACGTGGAATGTGCCCAGTCTTGTCAAATCGCTGCAGCTTAATATGGGTTGAGCTTGGAAAGTGCTTGGATGGGTGATAACCGTGCGTGGCAGGTGTTATAGGCTGTGGGGCGACGTGGTTGGCAGCGGAGGACAGTGCCGCAAAATCCCTCCGTTGTATTGTGCATCTATGCTCTTGTGCCCGTGTGCTCCCCGCCTTCACCAAACCCCCTGCCACTGACCAGAATGGTGAAGTATGGTCATATGACCCGCGCTACCCGCACGGCGTGGGAAGCACTCATTCACATTTACAACTCGCAGGACATTCTCTCCAATGGGACAAGCACTGTTGACTTTCCACAAAGTGTTACCTATTTTACTGACCCCGTAGGAACGATTGATGATCAGATGAAGTCAGTGTGTTACTGTTATTGTGGGCGATGGAAAGGGTTGGTTAAAAGAGCTGTGCATGTCCATTACTGTCTTCAGTAATCGCACAGTATTACAGTATTTCTTTTTTTACAATTTTTACTTTACCAGATAAGGCCCACTTTTTCAGATGCGAAGTGGCTTATTACGTGGGAATTTATAGCAGCCAAATACTCTAAATGCATGTTGATTCTAAATGTGGAGGGAAAAACCAGAGGAGCCGAAGACAACTCCACGCGACCACGGGGAGAACACGCAAACTCCAAATATACAATAGGCGTCAGGGTCGGGATCGAACCCATGCCCCTTCTGTTTGCCAGGCGAGGTGGTTAACATCTCGCCACCATGGCGCCCAGTTTTTTCTAATCAATGCCTCGGTTTGCCTGTTACATTGCCTGGATTCTTATCAGAAGTCTCATCAACGGGCAGCCTTGCAGATTGCTGAGCCTCACAAAACCGTGGGCAGAGTAGAATATTTTTTGCGGTGGCAAAAAATTTCAACTGCAAAACCATAGTGGAGTGTGTGTACCCCGTACAGTTTTTGAATGTGAGCTGGCATCAAAATGAACGTGATCGTGAAAAGTAACCATGCCAGTGTGTCTAATGAACGCAGTGTTTAATCAGTGTTTACTACCTACTGTGATGTATGATTAAATTACACAGTGTGTGGGGGGGGGGGGGTATCCACAAACAACAAAGTCCACAAAGAAGCATGGAGAGATGCATGATTTTCAATTACATTTAGAGACGGGAAGAGAAAGACGCGTAAGACGGGGCGCGCAGATTTATGAAACAAAAGAAAATGTGAAAAAGAGTCAAGTGGGCTTGGGCAGGACATGTTGCCGGAAGGGATAGTGGCGGATGGTTTAAAGTACGGTGACATAGCCGCAGCCGTGGAATGGAACGCATTCCGAGAATTACGTCCACCGTGGAGACGGAGTGATGAGATCAGCTCAAGTGTGAGTGCGTAGGTCAGGGGTCGGCAACCCGCTGCTCCGGAGTCGCATGCGGCTCTTTAAGGACTTCTCCGTCACCGTTCTTTATCAAGGACCACCATCTCGTATTCGCCCACAGTGCATTGCGGCATTTGAAATATTGAGGGGTTTTTTTTTTACCGAATTCGTAAAAAAATTTATCTTGTTATTTTGGTTGCTGACCCTGACCATGGGAGTCCAGTTCATGCTGCTCTTTAAGGACGGCCTCGTGACGATATTTACGAAGGACCCCCTCGTATCGACGTGCATTGCGGCCCTTGATATATTGAGTTTATTACCGAATTCGAAAAAAAAGTCTCTTCTTGTTATTTTGGTTGCCGACCCCTGACCAGGAGAGATGGCGGTAGCTTGGGGAGGTCTTCATCCAACAGCGGATAGACCATGGCTGATGTTGATGAAAACAATACCCTAAACATCGGTCATTCACTGACTTTTATTTTAGGAGGTGAGATCCGCGTGAGGCGGCGATTGTCAAGCTTACAGAGAATCACAAGCGCCTGTTAAGAGGCCACTATTGAGTAGGTACGCAAAAATAATTTAACTCCACGGCCGCGCACTTATCAGCGTGCCGAAACGTGGTCACATAACCTCCGCAACCTGCACGGTTGTGGGGAGGCCAGAGGCTGATGGAGGAACTTCCCAGGGGGACGTAGGGGGGGGGGGGCAGCTCTCGAAATGTCCATCTTTTTTAATAGGGCCTTACTTTAATAAAAACATTTCAATGCAATTTATCTGCTAAATATGAATGAAATATACATTTTTGGGGTCTCAAGGGGGTGAAGGTGGGTCGACTACCCTCATTTCCCACCTCTCCTTGGATCTGCCACTGGGGAGGGGAGGTCCTAATCCAGCAGTGGATTGACTAAAAATCTGCACAAGTTGTGCACGGTTTCAAATTGAAACGCAGCCACATCTGAAACCCCCACCCACCCTTACATTCCAGGTTTCAATCACGTGGCCGTCCCGTCCTGTTTGTATGCCGTGGTGTTCTGACACGTGTCACATTTCGGTGCATTTCTACATACAAATATTATCATCATCATAATAATTAGCCATGATCTATACACCGCTGGATGAAGGCCTTCCCAAATCCATTGTCATTACTTCCAGATCCTGTTATATTTATAAGATAACATCTACTGTGCCCTCAACTGTAAGAGCTTTAGATATATTAAGTGATAACATGTACATTTATTGTTCTGTGCTTAACGCACTGCGTGCTGTGAACGGAGCTACCCGAGTGATTTCCATTCACGGCTAACATCAGTCGTGGGTGATATCTGTACGCACGTATGTATGTTGAACTTCTTTCGTACCGTACCTAGCCAACCGTGTCAATCGGAGGTGCGGGGGGAAGCACAACAAAACTAAATAAAAAAAGCAGTTTTAAATAAATCAGTTTTCAATGTCGATTTAAAAGTCCGTAGCTCCCAGTGGTTTCCTAACATCGGACGGAAGAGCGTTCCAGACGGCCGCAGTAGCGCTGCCTAAAGCGACGCGGTGACCTTCTTCGTTCAATGGCTCGCCAAAGGCCGTTGCTGCTGCGAGGATGACCGTGAGATGGTTGATGCTCCTTGTCAAGATCGGCGAGGTATTGGGGTTCATTTGTGGCCAGCACTTGGTGTGTGTGTGATGTGTGCGACCTTGCAATCTGCAACAGTCCTGGAACCACCATATTCTTAGGTTTTTTTGGGTAAAGTCACGTAGGTAAAAAATTAAAATTAATAAAAGTAAAATAAAAATAAAATAAAAAATCACGACGTTTCGGAGGCAGCACAAGCTTCCGTCTTCAGGTGGAACCGTCACAGCACGATTGCTGTATCAAGTGAGAGAAATTCCAAGAACACAGTATTTGTATATATACTGGTTGAGGGTGGGAGGAGCCAAGGTAGGCCCTGAATATTATTTGTGTGAGGTTCGGTGCGGCTGAAGCACGCTGTTAGGAATGAGCCTTTGTTGTGTAAACTAGGTGCGGATGATGTAAAGGTGCATGTAAAAAGGACTGACCCGCACCACCCGTAATGGGTGAAATATGGTTGAATAATATACTTGAATTTTTTTATTTAAAGCTTTCGTGACTGCAGGGATTCATATTCTTGGTTCTTTCAGTAAAGTCACGTAGAAGGGAAGTAATAAAATAATAAAAAAATTGTTGTATATTTTTATTATTTTATTATTTCCCTTCTACGTGACTTTACCGAAAGAACCAAGAATATACTTTTATTTCTTTAGATGTCATTAATTTCAGCGGCAAGCGCTCAACGATCTGCTCTGTTGTTTCATGGGCGCCCTGCAACGGCGCAGATGTTGTACAGTACAGATCTTAGCTACACAATCGTGGTTACATAGGTCGCGATACAGACAGCGATTATCGATAAGTGCTTCACAAGTTCCAGGAAATGGGGAACTGATCGAAAACGCAAAACAAAACCATGGCTACATTGTTTTACAAACACAAATAAAGGAACAACGTGATTTAACAAGGCAAACACAATCCGTACCCTGAGTACGATTTGGGCTCTGGTCCTTCCCTGCCGAGTATTTACTGCAGGCCACGTCTGAGCTTTCCAGGAGTGGACAGAGGTTTTTCTCACGGTCGGCAATGATTCAACTCCCAAAGCCGACGCGATGACAGCGACTCCACAGCGAGGGAGCATGCCACCGAGGAGGCTTTTTTTATATTGTCATTTAATTACGGCTGCAGTCTGGTGTGGCCGAGACCAAGAATCTTCAAAAGGAACACAGACTCACTACCCACACTGGTTTCAGTGGGAATCCAGATCGACTTCGTCAAATTTCAAAAAGCCGGACAACTGCAAAGCTTGCGTACGTTTCCACTGTGCCATATTGGAGGGGGGGGAGGAGGTCTTGAAAATGGACTGATTGTGGGCTCAAGTGTAAACCGCTACTGCATTGGTGGTTCTTTCGGTAAAGCACGTTGGGTAACACGGTCGTAAGTTTTGCAAAGTGGCGGCAGTGATGTGCTTTCTAATCGATTTGCGAGGGGGGGGGGGTTTAACGTTGGGGAGAGAGGAGGCGAGTTTCATTGTAAAGCAGGCAGAGCAGATGTCTCCGGCCATCGCCGTCCTTTGTGATTTCTTTGCTGGCCCACGTTTAGGCTGCGGGAGCCATCTGTCGGGGTCTGTGGAGCGCCTTTCTACGCAGCTGCCCGCTCGCTTACAAGCTGCAATCTCTGCGTGTTAATCTTCAGTGTATATTTGTTTTCATCCATCCATTCATTCAGTCATTATCATCGTTCAGGAGGAACTAGTCATTGCTGCCCCCCCCCCCCCCCCACTGCCTCCACTCTAAGCCTCTGCCATTTTTCATCATCTCTCCTCGTCAACAATCCATTGACGTGCACACGAGCTCTTCTAATCGCTCCATCTCTTCGATGGACGTGACCTCAAGTGTGTTTTCCTAATTAGGCTGCCGTTGTATCCGACACCAAAGTCGTCTGCTGGTCTGGATTTTTCCTTGCGTCCTCATCGGATGTTGCCGTCTCTAACCCGTGGATTTTTCACGGCCAGTTTATTTCTGCTGCCGGTGACGTTCGTCCCCTCTCTCCTAAAGGTCCAGCATTCGGATCCGTCGCGCCGAACCGGGATCACAAATGTGTCACTCTGCAGTTCGCTCTGTGTTATCCGTGGGTGGATTGTCTTGGTCGTGAACTTCTTTCGCACCATACATAGCCAACCGGGCTAATCAGAGGTGCGGAATATACAGCACAGATCCAATAATTCGCTATCCAATAATCCGCGAATGCCCATATATCGTGGATTAGTCGACGGGAGTGAAGGTCTAAAAATCGTTAAAAAAAAAAATCACGGTTTTCTGGAATCGCGTCACGGGGAGCGCATCATTTCTCCGGTAATCAACGACGCACCGCGCCAGTGCCATGCCGCGGATGAAGTTACCAGCCACGGGTTCATTGGAATCCCGTTGCTGGCTCCTCTCGATATCCGTGGCACACCGCGTCAGCACGAGTATTTTCGTTGGACACTGGCGTTAACCTCCGATGACAGGATCTGCACTCCCCCCTCCCCGCACCAAGACGGGGTTACACGTTCATTGCCCTTCCCCCGCGCCACCGATTAGCACGGTTGTCTACGTACGGCGCGAAAGAGGTTCGGCGTACAAACATTCGTTGGATTTCTGCTGCAAATGGAAAAAGTATGGTACTTCGCACTAGTTCGTGGAACCTTTTACGTCTGCGCTCCGTTAGATCACGAGCTGCACCCAGAGCGTGATTCAGCGACGGGCTAACTTTAAGAAAAAATCAAATAAATAGAATGTTTGAAAATAAAAAAAGTGTGTGTTTTTTTTTTTTTATAAAAGACACGACAGAATTCTATACCATTACCTCCATTCTACGTAGGCAAAACGATACATGTGTTGTCATGACCACGAAATACACGGCACTGGAGGCCAGGTTTCGGACGTGCTTTACTGTCGACCGCAAAGGTGAGGGAGGGCAACGTCCACCCAGCCCCACAGCGCGCGAGCGTAAATCGGCAGGGAAAATAGTCACCGTGGCGTGTGAAGTCGCGTCGGCCTTTGGGAGTGCACAGCGAGACTGGAGCCAGAGTGTTGGCTAAACTTGTCGTGCTGTCCACTGCCGTCAGCTGTAAACGGGGAGGACGGATTCTCGTGTTTGTTTACTGTTTCTGGAAATGTGGCACCGTCCAAAGAAGGAAATGTCGGACAATTTAGAGGACGTAAGCAGGGTTGTGAACGCGACCTTCATTCAAAGTGTTTTTAAAAAAGGTGTGCTTGGGCATGACACGTCGCTATGAAGGGACGGTGGTCAAGAACAGGGCGCCACGGTGGCTAGGAGATGTTAACCACCTCGCCTGGTATACAGGAGGTCGTGGGTTCGATCCCGACCCCGACGCATGTATATTTGAAGTTTGCGTGTCTCTCGCTCTCTCATCATCATCATCATCACGGTGGCTAGGAGATGTTAACTACCTCGCCTGCTATACAGGAGGTCGTGGGTTCGATCCCGACCCCGACGCATGTGTATTTGGAGTTTGCGTGTTCTCCCCGTGGTCGTGTGGATTTTTCTCTGGGTCCTCCGGTTTTTCCCTCCACGTTTCGAGTATTTGGCTGCTGCTATGCATTTCCACAAGACAAGCCACTTCGTTGGGCTATAATTTGTGGCCAGGTCGCTTCTGAAAAAGAGCTACATAGTTCATTGGGCCTTACCATGGAAAAAAAAAAATGTTTAGTTTAGTTTGAATGACAGACGCGATTGAAATGCGTCTGTGAGGGCGTCCGCCGCAGAGATGGAGCGATGAAATCGGCTCTTGTGCAGGTGCTTGGATGAATATTGTTGCGTCGCGAGATCGTGAGAGAGGTGGCCACTGTTTACCGAGGAAGTCTTGGTCCAGCAGTGGATCGATCAAGGCCGCCGGCTGACGATTGATCCGTTAATGTTCATACAGGACAACGTCACACATCCGACTTGCCGGTGGTGTTGAGTGAGGCATGTGCGGGTTTGTGAAAAATGTCGGACGTGTGAACGCCTATTCAAAATTACGTTTACACCACGTGCAAATGCTGCGCCGGGTGCAGGCGGGGAATTGGCGACGGTCGGATGTGCGACGGTCGTACGTGCGACGTTTGGATGTTGCGACGTTGTCCACTGTTTACGTGGGGGTGGGGAGTCCAGCTGGTTCGGCGTTTGTGCAGCTGTCGCGTTGCTCCGTGCAACTTCTCAAGTGCCTACCAAGCCAGCGGTGATTGCCATCCTAGACGCCCGCCTTGACGGGCTTTGCAACTGCGTGAGCTTGTGTGTGTGTGTTGCGTAGCGATGTGGCACAATGCATAGTGGGGGAATGCAAGTGCCCTTTTAAGATCCAAGTCGTGTTTTTAGTCTCCGCTCGCCGCTGCTTGTGTGTTCACGACGAAGCCGGCGAGTGAGAGCCCTCCTCCTCGTGAACTCTCACGCCGGCATCCTTGGCTGCCACTTGCCTCCTCTGCGACTTCTGATTATCCTCCAGGTTTCGATTTAAAGCTTTCGTGACTGCAGGGATTCATCTTCTTGGTTCTTTCGGTAAAGTCGCGTAGAATGGAAATAATAAAATAATAAAAATAAAACGTAATAAAGTAATTCTCACGACGTTTCGGCCACACCGCAAGCAGCCGTCCTCAGGTGAAGAACAGGTCTGTCGGGAAGACAGAGTCTGAATGAAACACCCCAGGCTTGGAGCGCTTATTTAAGCTGGGTTGGAGGGGGAAGAGCGCCTTGACAAAAGAATTTGCATATCAAGAGGAATTTAGCATATTTATGGGAAATGCAGATATGGGATTAGTACTACTTGTGGAATGTGTAGGAGGTGGGCGGAGGGTTTTCAAAGTCATATTATGCCCGTGCATTATGCCTGAGGACGGCTGCTTGCGTTGTGGCCGAAACGTCGTGAGAATTACTTTTTATTATTTTATTCTTTCCATTCTACGTGACTTTACCGACAGAACCGAGAAGATGATATCCTCCAGGTGTTTGTGTGCACACAAGCGGGACAACTTCTGCCTTCTGGTGGACAACCGATGGTCGCGTTGGTTTTAGTGCGCCGCGATGCGAACCCGGAGGAACCGAATTCGATTCTCTGCCAAGGCCATCTGTATTTATTTTGCTGTTGTTTACTTTTGAATTGTCATTGTTCAGTCGTCGCTTTCGGCATCGTGCGCTTTTGATGCCGTCGTGCTGCGTAGTTCTCCCACGTGTTTTCCGGTCGTATGATGTCCGACGTTTCGCTCCGCGTGCTGGGTGCTTCTTCAGGAACTAAATAAAATAATGTAACACCCATTGGAGAGCTATGCTGTCTGTTGGTGAAGTTTTAGTACGCCGTGTCAGCGGGCTCTCTCAGCTGCTTGTAAAGGTCATTGAGCAAGTATTTAAATGTACGGCACTGTATACCCAGGTATGTGCATACGTCAGCTAGGCCCCAGGCTTGTATTCAACTTGGCAGCAATAATAACTTTGACCCCTTTGTCAATCCGTTGCTTAATGAAGGCCTGCCCATGCAGTGTTGTTTGTGGAACTTGTTTGACCATATTTCACCACGCTGGTCCATGTGGGGTAGGGGGTGGCCAAGGCCCGATTCAGAAATCACTTCACTACAGTACCGATGATAGCCGAGATCCTGGATTCGCACTCGCGTCGGCGGGTTCGTAGTCACTGCACCGTCACTCCTGCCCACGGCTGAGATATGGATGGACAATGTCGTACCGTGTTCACTTGCCGTACCTCGTCAAACATTTCATGTCGGCTGTTCGTAAAAGTAAGTGGCCTTGGGGGAGGACACGTCGCTAGAAGGAGCGACGTCCGGTGGTCCATACCGAGGATGGAGTTGGCAGCTCGAGAAGGAAATACGCATGGGAGGACGTCGACCGCCGAGTTCGAGCAATGAAATCATCTCGCATGCAGGCCCGTCGATGTTTTGGTTTCACGTCACAGATCCGTGAGAGGACGGCGACAGCTTGAGGAGGGAGGGTCCTTCATCCAGCGGCAGATCGATCACGGCCGACGACGATCCTGTGCAGTGAATACGCACGCGTAAGCTGCCGAGGACGTGCCATGGCAGTAAGAAAAGTGACACTGTGAGGTTGTCTTCTAAGCCTCAAATTTACACAGAGGTTAGTTTTACTCCGAGTTTTGTGGCGTACTGTGTTGTTCTTTGCGGCTCCCTCGACGAGGCTGCGTGACGTCTCGGGTGGGCCCCTTACCTCGTGCAAATAAATCCTGGAGTGTCCTAGTTTGCGTGCGGGACACGTTCCCTGCTTATGTGCTCGCACACAGTGCTGGTTATTTTATTTTATCTGATGGCTAATCCGGTAAGCAACTCCTCTGAGCCAAATTGCAGCCAGGCAGCACCGAGCTGTCACGCTTTACATCAAGGTTGTAGTTGGCATCGTTTTCCGAGTACAGTACAGTCAACTCTCAATTATCCGGGGTAATTAGAGGTGGCCTGGTTTCTGAAAAAAAATTGCGGAGAATATACGTGTATGTTAGGGTTATTAAAAAAAACACTTTCATTGTTTGCCTATGAAGTCATCGCTTTACTTGCCCGCATGTTGGCGGCCACGTGGGGGTCAACTCACTGACCCCCGACGAGTGAGGAGCCGCTGTTAATGAAACCGGCGCGCACGTGAAGACAGAGTCCGCATTTTTTTTTCATAACCCCGTCCATGGATGGGCTCACGGATGTATGTTGAACTTCTTTCGCGCCGTACGCAGCCAACTGAGCTAAGCGGAGGTGCGGTTGCTGCTCCGTGGTTTACTTTTGAGATATCACCTTTGGCAGTGGTCCCCTGTGACTGCTGGTAGCTGGCATCTGCAGGCGGCGACGAACGCCCGTGCGTTTTCCTTGCGGTCGGGCCGCTGGACGTGGCGTTCCATCCTCACTGTGTCCCCCTCCCCCCCCACCGGCATTCGACAAGGGCAGCATTCATCGCCCCCCTGAAGCGTGGCCCCCCCCCCCTCCAACAAAATCCCGTTGGAGGGGCCGTGTCCTGGCACGGGCCTCGCTGACCCCACCGTGACCTCAAGCCGACCCCACCGTGACCTCAAGCCCCACTCCCCCTGGTTTTTTCCAGGGCAATTTCGATTTCTCCAGCGGCAGGGGGTCGGCAAACTGCGGATCCGGAGTCGCGTGCGGCCCTTTAAGTGACGGCTTCGTTGCGTTATTGATTCAGGACCCCCGCCGTCTCGATATTCACCACGCGGTGCATTGCGGCTCATAAAATATTGAGGTTTTTTTGTTGTTGTTACCAAATTCTAATTAAAAATGTCTCTTGTTATTTTGCTTCGTCGACCCCTGGGTCTGGCGTCTGCGATGCAGCCGCATCTCCAGACGCCGTGCGACAGCACGACAATACAATTGAGAGGCTAATAAATAGCATATTATATACAGTACATTAAACAACAACAACAAAATGCGTGAGCTTCAGAGAGTTAACGGAGTATCCGGCGTAGACCGAAGTGGTGACACCGTCAACGGCACGGAGTTCAAGTGACGCGAGTGAGTTCGAGACGACGAAGGGGGAGCAGCAACCGAGAAGAAGTGACCCCCTCCTTGGCAGATGTTCTTCCAGCCTCACCAAGGGGCCGTCCATAAATGACGTCACGCACTTGGGGGGGGGGGGGGGTCAGACATTTGTGACGATGTGTGACGAGGGGGGGAGAGGGGGGTTTGAGAAATGCGCAACTTTAAATAAATATAGAATTGTTATAACAACACTCCTACAACATCAGAGTGCAGCGCCACATTAAATACGCACTACAATGACAATAGTTTAAAGCGATTTGAAGCATGTTTTATTTTCAAAATGGAAATATGGTTTTGGGGGGGGGGTGCAGAGCTTTGTGATGTCATATTTTGGGGGGGGGGGTTTGACTTTTTGTGACGCCGTGTGACGAGAGGGGGGGGGGATCAAAAATCGTCCAAAATCGCGTGGTGTCATTTATGGACGGCCCCTTAACAGACTTTTGGGACAAGTGCTGTTCGCGAGCACCTATTGAAGGCCGGCACGGCACACAAGGGGGACGGTTGCCAGCTCCACCGGCTGGTCAGGCGGTCCGTGTAAAAAAAACGCACTTTGGATGCAGTGGAAATTTCTTTGAAGATTCACGGTCGCTTTGCTTTTAATTTTTTTTGTTCAAGTCCACGTGGGTTTCCCACTGAAACCCACGTGGAGCTGTGTGGATCTCTTGCTGCCTTTTGAAGGTCCTGGTGTAAACCACAAGGCAGTCCTTCGCCGCCCTTTTGTCAAAGCTCTGCTGGACGATGGCCTTCCCAAGCCGTGTTGGCCGTCGCGGGTTACTTGGCCGAACTCCTCCACGACGATCGGCACGGGTCGGAGAAGGTGGCAGCATGGAAGTACAGCACAACTGTGAAACAGCCTCGCGGCAGAAAATAGTTAACCGGAATGATGCGCTAAAATCAAACAGTGCTGATTTTATCGCCGTCAATCGTCTCCCGTAAAGGAACACGGGTTGATGAATTAATGAATTACTTCAAGCGACTTCTTGGTTCTTTCGGTAAAGTCACGTAGATTGGAAATAATAAAATAATAAAAATAAAACATAATAAGATAATTCTCACGACGTTTCGGCCACAATGCAAGTAGCCGTCCTCAGGTGGAGAACAGGTCTGTCGAGGAGACAGATATTTTTATTATTTTATTATTTCCATTCTACGTGACTTTACCGAAAGAACCAAGAAGATGAATCCCTGCAGTCACTAAAGCTTTAAATCGATACGTCAAGCGAGTGTAGCTTTTTCCCGTGAGTGACGTGGCACACGCCCTTGGTGATAATTGAGGGTGGGACTTGCTTGCTACTTTTGTGTCGGACCCGTTTTTATTCGCTTGCAACCTCGATTGTAGCTTCTCCAGCAAAACGTAAGAGCACGCGCTTATTTATCTGTGACCGCAACGCCACTGATGCATTGCCTTTCTCACGTGCGTCAAAAAACATGGGCGGTGAAAAACATTGCCCCCATCATCGCCATCACCACCACTACCACCATCATCATCTACAGCTCCATCATCAGTCCCCACTACCACACTGGTAGGCGCTCATCTGCCACGGAAACAATGGGCAGCGCTTAACAGGAACCGCACAAACCTCGGACGATGCGGTGGATGCCTAACACAAGAGTAGAAAATAAAAGACTCTCTTCCTGTGTGCTACTGGGTCTACGAACACCGTACCAATGTCCATAGAACTTCACACTGTCCCAAATATGCATGTGAAGGCGGTGAGTAGGCGGGTGAGCGAGTGGTTGAGTTGGGTATATCTGCAAATCACTAACTCTCAATACAGAGCAATTGAATGCCTAAAAGGAAACACATACAGCGAGTGTACAATACAGTATTTATAACGAATGCATTCCTAAGCTTCAGCACGTGCTCATTTTTTTAGGGGTTTTTTGTGCTGAATTGACATTTGTTGTTCATTTCTTAGGAGGACAGGTTTTGAAACAAAGACAGGAAAAACATAAAAACGGGTTTTTATTTTTTTACAATGCATCTTATCGTCACGTGTTCAGCGTCAGTTACTTGCAGTCATGTGCTGCCCGATGTGCATTAGCAACGTCACCTGTTGCATCGAGCACAGGATTGCAGTCAAGAGGTCAAACATTCATCATTTCCATCTGCGCGTGCATTCGTTGTGCAATGCCCATCGCACTGTTGGTGGCCCTGAAACGTTGGCGCAGATTACACATTGCTACGCCAGGAATGGGCCCCATTTCACCAGACCACGCAAAGCTAAGAAGGGGTTGAGCATGGATCGTGCTTGGATGGGCGACCGCAAAGCACAACCCACGGGCGTTTTAGGCCTGTGTGAGGCTTTGCGGTGAGTAGCGGAAGGCGGTCAGAAAAAGCCATCGTCGTACTGTACTTCTATGCTTCCGGGGAGCTGCGCTCACCGCTGTCACCGCCGTCACCGACCCATCAATGATGAATTTTTTTTCATTCAGACGCTGTCTTTCCGACATACCTGTTCTTCACCTGAGGACGGCTGCTTGCGTTGTACGCCAAAACGTGAGAATTGTATTTTATGATGTTGTATTTTTATTATTTTATTATTTCCCTTCTACGTAACTTTACCGAAAGAACCAAGAAGACCATCAATGATGGTCAAATAAACTCCTGTGTCCCGCACGGTGTGCGGGTGCCCTCATCCAGCAGTGGATCGACAACATTTACATGCCAGGGGACCTGTTTCGCGCCTTGATCAAAGGCGCTCTATCAAAAATAAGATAAGACATTCTCTCCCTCGGACAGCCACTGTTGAATTGAATTTCCACAGAGCGGTACTCATTTTAATAACCCCAACAAAATGATGATGATGACAGTGATTATGATGATGATGACGGTGACAGCGTTGGCGGTGGCTTTGCGTGTCAATCCCTGGACCCACGACTTAAAATCGCGACCTTCCTATCCGTGATCCAAGCGATCAAACCGGAGCGGCGACAGTCCCATCCAGGTCTAATTTTGGCCTCGCAGACTCTGTGGCATCCCGCAAAGCCACGTCTGTGTCAGACAGCCCCGACACGTGTGTCTACAGCAGCCCGGGGTTAACCCCCAGCGCAGGTCCGCGTACTCGGAACGTACATTTCGGGCTCTTTAAAGACACGTGCAATGCTCAGGGTGTAATCGTGAAGTGGCGTTTTGAGTGGGTATAGTATATCGACCAGTTAGGACTTTAATTCGGTTAAGTCATCCGTCCATTTTTTTTATCGGAGAGGAATGCTCGTAAAATACCTCGGTGTTGGACATACGCTGTTGAGCTGACCTTCATCATTGCTGTCACGGTCATGGTGCATTCAGTTTGACCTTTTGTGTGTCAATCCGTTGACGTACACTGTTCCACATATAAACTTATGGTGTTCTGAAACTGTAGCCAGCTTCAATTTGACACCATTTAGGTATTATTAGAATGACATTTTTTTTTATAATACCCCACTCGGTGTTCCAAGGTTGCTCAAATTGTGAAACTTTGCGCCTGAGTTTGGCCGGACGTGCGGTGAGACTTGCTCGGGGTTGATGGGGAGGGAGATTCGCCTTGCGACAAGCGCCAACTTCGCATGCACAAGAAACATCTTAAGAATCGGCTCGCTCTCAATTAACTCGAGACACCCACTGACTGAATGTGCGAGAGACGAGACTTGGTTCGAGAGGTCTGGTATCGTGCCATTCATTTTATATTTCCTATATTTATTTGAACACAAGGACCCTCGCTCAGTACATGAACAACTCGGTGCAGCGTGGACTGGGAAGAAATTGAGCGTCAGAGCTTGTGTGTTGTGTAGTCCTTGGGAATTACGACAGCAACAATTATAATTCTAGTCATGCTTATGGCGGTATGTTCGGGAGCTAAATGCGCGTATGATTGACCGACTCTTGCGAACGACGTTATGCTCCTAAAGCGAACGACATTATGTTCCTAAAGCAAACGAGCGTTTTGTTATGGCGGTTTCCATCCGCTAACTTTGTTTCTCCGGTTAAGCTGCGTACGACTTAAAAGGTTCTTTTAGGTTTAAATCGACGGTAACGTTTTAACAAAACTCCTGACACCCGGATTCGTTTCGCTTTTGCTCTCTCCCGTGCGAAACGCAGCTCTCTCTCAGGCCCAGGAGAAGTTCAACCAGTGTCTGCAGAGCTTCAACTTTGAGATCATTGGCGATGCAGAGACCGACGACGAAGGGAACATCGGTACGTACCGGGGCTGAGGGCCATCGCTCTGCGCAAGGCCCTTGCTCTCTCCGCACGCTTCTCCCTCCGCTTCTCCCCTCGCGCCGCTCGCCTTTGGAATCGATGTGCGCGTACGTACGTTGAGCTTCTCTCGCACCGTGCGTAGCCACCCGTGCGAATCGGGAGGTGCACCCGGCCTTGTCATCACCCTCAATAACGGTGCATACGTCAGAGGTCGCAACCGGGTACCCGATACCCATACCCTACCCGATACCCGTACCCTACCCGATACCCGGCTACCCGTACCCTGGTGCGGCCGGGTACGGGTAGGCCGTGAGTCACTGGTGAGTAACCGTTTGTCACTCATTTCCCAACGTCTTGTCTCTTCTCACAATTCAAGTTCCTAGACTCAACCAACCCGTGCCTGCAACACGGCTTCATCCCAGAGGTCGCAATCAGGTACCCGATACCCGTACCCTACCCGGGTAGGGTACGGGTACGGCCGGGTACGGGTACCCGTTTGTGACCCTGGTGCGGCTGGGTACGGGTAAGGAATCAAAACCCGTTTGCGACCTCTGGCATACGTCAACGACGACATCACCACCACCATCACCGTTTTACTGGTTCAGTGAAATAACTACAGTAGCACATTGTGGGACGTCAGGAGTGGTGTTATAGTGGCGATAACGTAGCCTGCCGTGCATAGATGCGCGACCCTTGTATCCACCGCCGGATGAGGCCCTTCCCCACACCATGCGGGCCGTGGGCAGTTATTTGACCATACCTCACCACACTGGTCAATGCGTCTTGGTGAATGTATGTATGTAGAATTTATTTCGCACCGCACATAGCCAACCGTGCTAAGAGGTGTGGGGGGGGAGGGCAAGGACAACAAAACAACAAGCAGTTCGAGAGAGGTAGAATACACAAGACAGGCAGTGTGAGCGAGACCGTACACACGAGTTAGAACAGACGAAGACAAATCCAAGCGAGCCGGTACGAATGAGACAATAAAAATTTAATTATTTGATTTCGAATCGCGGCCCCCCGAATTGCGATTCTGTATCGTGCCGAGTCATCGAATGCGCCGCGTGACGATGCCCGAGGGGGGAATCGGTAGCTGTGCATTGCCATCGCAAAGTCAAAAAAGCTCATTATGTCACGGAGAGCGAAGTTCGTCTTGAGATGATGCGCACGGCCTTAGGTTTCATACCAGTCGAGCTTGTTGGCACAGTCATTCCAGTCCACGGTGCAGGAGTCTACGCTTGTCTTGCCACAAGGGCAGGGTTACGTAACGTCGTGCGAGTAGCACAACGCTCGTGGGGGAAGGAGCGGGGGTGAGGAGGAGGAGGAGGGGGTGGGAGTTACACAACTGTGATGAGCGGAACTCCTTGCGCCAAGTGAGCAAAGGGCAGTTGGGCATTTCCACAAAATTCACGCGAACACTTCAGTCGCTGCTGTAATAACAATAATAATGCTTGTATTGATTTGCTGTAATCACAAGGTGGTTTCTTTGCTCGGGCATGATTATCACTACTACGAAGTACGACAACCGCGTTGCTTGTTTACGCAGGAAAAGACTCGAGATAGCGGGGTTTTTTTTCAGGGGGGTCCTGACAAGTGCCCAATAGCGTGTTTAGAAACCCCCTGCGGCACCAGCGAGGCCGTTTGGCCGGGCGGTGCATTTTGAGCTTCTCACCGTTTTCTTTTTTCATTTAATAAGCAGTGCAAAAAACAGCAACATTCCCCTCCGTTAAAATCTCTTCCTTGAAATAACAGAAATTACTCCCCCCTCACCCCCCCCCCCCCAGGTAGCTGCCTCCCAAGCCGTGTGTGATGCACGATAAGGCGCAGGCGATTTATTTTTTTTGTGCGAAGCGGCGTTTTGTAGGTTTTACATTTTTTTCTCAGAAAACAGGAAACGAGCTGCGTCGTTGAGGCCACTTGCCATCGGTTACCCAGCGGTTATTCACGGTTTTGGCTCGTAGGAATATTTCGCGACCAATATTATTCACAGTAAAGGTTTTGTTTGTTTGTTGTTGGGGGGTTAGATCGCGTAAATATTCACGTGTCGTTTTACCCGCCACCAGCCGATTAGTAAGGTTTGTCACGTGAACAAAACGTGCAAATTAGCTGCTGCTTCAGGACACCGGTTGTGTGTTGGGGAGTAATTATTCACAGTTGCGCTTTTGTTGCCGTTTGCTCTGAATATTTTTTGTTACACGTTCGGAGTTAACGAAGGGCGGCCCCTTGTTTAGGACGATTCCGTAGAGATCCACGCAGGCACCGATTTGCGTGGATCGCGGCCGTCGTGGTCGTGGAGTGGGACCAACGCGTCTGTTCGGCGCGCTGTAGCTACGCTACTACACATGGGGAGCAGTGCCGTAGTGGCGGTTACCGCCGCTGCGCTAAAATTCCGGCGACCCCGGGTTCGATTCCCGCACGCAGCCAACACGACGATAATCTGAACTGGTCCTGGGCCTCCCCTAGGTTGACTCGGCCTCAAATGAGTACCTGGCGTGGTGTGTAAACATCATCACTGGAGAGACAAAGGCGATCGAGCGTGGTGCTGGCCACCCACCCCCTTGTGTGCCGTGTCGGCCTTCATAGGTGCTCCTAACAGCACTCGCCCCAACAGTCTGTTAAGGCCATACGGGGGATCTTTGTCTTTGCTTTACTACACTACAATAGCTGCTTTATACCCATTTTCCACTAGCACATGCGAGCTGAGCTAATAGGTGATGTCCACTGGGTATTTTGCCCTGCCCGACCATAACCAAGCCTCCTTGTAAGACGTCCGAATCCTGCTTCGGGTCCAAGCAGCGCCAGGGAAAGGAGTTACTGGTGCTTCCGTTACGTGTGACGTCCGTCAGTACAACTCAACAACAACAACAACAACCGCCACTCACCAATAAGTGGCGGTGATGTCACCACGGCACTTGTGCCAAGCTACGTGAAGTGTCGGAACGCCCACTGGCAGGAGGTCACGGGACAGACCCAGGTGCCGAGGGTTGACCGACTGAGATGACTGGCAGATGCATCACCTGTGGCCCCTACTGTACAACTCGACCCGCAGCGTCAACCGCGTGTGTTGCGTCTCGACTCGTAACGACTGATCTGGCTCCTGCTGGGGAAAAACAACCTGCTGTGACTTCTTCTTGAGCCGTGCCAGGCTTGCCCGGGTTAAGCAGTGGGAAAACGAGGCATCGACTAATTCTTTGGAAGGAAAACCACGTGCTTTTCGTGATTTATGTGTGGCTCTTGTTTGTTAGAGCAGGAAAAATCTGCCGTGGGTTTTCCGATCGCAGGCGACACATACACAGGTGGCTCCATTGATTGGACACCACGGTGTCAAGATGTTACTTTCCTCGCCTGGTATGCAGGAGGCCGTGGGTTTCATCCCGACCCTGAGACCTGCATATTTGGAGTTTGCATGTTCTCCCCGTGGTTGTGTGGGTTTTTCTCCGGGTCCTCTGGTTTTTCCCTCCACCTATACATTTCCACATGATAGCCACTTTCTTGAGCTCTAATTTATGACCAGGTCACTTCTGACAAAGAGCTATATAGCTCAGTGGGCCTTAGCTAGTAAAATAAGAAATAGTTTCATAAAGATCTTCTTGGTTCTTTCGGTAAAGTCACGTAGAAGGGAAATAATAAAATAATAAAAATAAAACATAATAAAAAACAATTCTCAGTGAGAATTGTATTTTATTATGTTTCATTTATTTTATTTTATTAATAATAAAATAAAATACAATTCTCACTGAGAATTGTATTTTATTATGTGTTATTTTTATTATTTCCCTTCTACGTGACTTTACCGAAAGAACCAAGAAGATGAACCCCTGCAGTCATTAAAGCTTTAAATCTAAGTTTAAGAAATAGTTTATATTGGTTGCAATGCAGAGGCCACGTACGTTAAAAAGAGTCCCCTGGTCACTGCAATACCGACTTTGGAAACTTTGGCCCGAAATATGGAGGTAAAATGTACTGCTTTTGTTAATCGAGTTAACAAGCAGGGAATGTGGCGGTTTGAGCAGCATTATGGCCTCTGGGGGGGTCAGACGTGGCACGGAGCCTGGGTTTGAATCCAAGAAACTGGCTGTGATTTTCACCGGGGGTTTCAACTGCAGTAAATTGATGGTCTCAGCTTCGTCACCTCACCAATGATTGCACCCAGACAACAATCTGTGTTTCATAATTTTACTTTCTCACTTCATTTGGATAAATTCCAGCTGTGAGGTTTTGAACATGGCATTGTGCTGCAGTTTGCGATGAGCACTATCCACTGCAAATGGGCATTTTGAGACGGTGCAGTGCCCACTATTGTGTGGATACCAGAGGTCATTTGAAGGGCTTTCGGGACTAGTTCTGTCATATCCCATCCCTCTGGCCGTTTGTGCGAGAGTTCCAAATTAATTCTTCGCCTGGGGGGGGGGGGGGGGGAACAAAATGATTGTGGTTTTATTTTCAATGTCCTTGTACCAGTTCGTCCTGTACAGGACAGTAGAATCTGCATGAGCACCCATATGATTTTGAATTGGAACCACAACAAAGACAGCTTAGAGCTGGTCCGCACCACCCTCAACTTGTGTGTTTATGAGGCTGGATGTGGCAATAGAATTCCATTCTTTTATGTTGCAGCAACTCACGCTCGGGCACGTGGCCATGCTAAACTAAAACTAAGTTTATATTTTACCAGCTAAGGCCCAACTGAGCTATGTCGCTCTTTTTCAGAAGCGACCTGGCCCCAATAAAGTGGCTTATGTCGACATTGATAGCAGCCAAATACTCTAAAACGCGTGTTTCTAAATGTGTAAAATCCGGAGTGCCTGGATAAAAATCCACGTGACCACAGGGAGAGAAACATGCAAACTCCAAATATACAGGAATCAGGGTCGGGATCGAACCGACAACCTCCTGTATACCAGGTGAGGAAGTTAACATCTACAAGAGGACAAGAGGTACACTCAGTGAAATCAAGTCTGGTACGCGTGGGAGAAAACAGCGGTGCAACATTTATTACTGCCACTTAATTTTGAATTATTCTGAATGTGTTGTTCACCTCTGAGCTAACGCATAAGCTAAGCAGAGCCGAGCCCGGACGGTACTTTCACTGGCGATCGCCGTGCGGGACACAGTTATTGGCCACTGCGGGGCTATGTGGTGGACAGCAGAGGGCAATGCAGCATACTCGATAATTGTGCTGTACTTCTATGCTCCCAGCGTCTATTCTCCCCACCTTCACCAAATCGATGCTGACCTGCGTGGTGAAACCGGTCAACTCACTGCCGAAAACCTACCTGACGTGGCGAGGCCCTTATTTACACAAAGGGCAGCGCCGCATGTACACACGTACGTCGGTCACCAATACAAACAATTCATCCGGGTGCCTTGGCTTCCTGCTTGGTGACCGCAGCGTCTCTCGGTTGTTCCCCCCCCCCACTCCAGCCATCCATGCCGGCGGCTCCCTGCCCCTGCTCAAGGCCATGCTCAAGAGCTTCCTCTTCCCTTTCACACATGACAGACGATGTTGCAGTGCTACATATGACTGACTATGTTTTCCCGAGAGCAGCGCTTACACGAGCGGTGTGCAAAAGAACATCCAGTACGCTTCGGCAAAGTCCCAAGGTGTACCGTTGTATTTTCGGAATTTTATCGAAAAGGAAAGAGCCTCACAGTTCACCAGCCAGGACGGACGAACCTCTCTCCCGTGCCGTTCAGTGGCCGATCCTGCCCCCACTCCTACCCCCCCCCCACCTCCTGCCCTACCCTCTCCGTTGGCAGCAGACACGGCCGTCAGCCCTCACCTCCCCGGCATTATCGCTACCCTCGGTCGCGCATGCGCAGTTGGGCAAATGATGTGCCGCGAATTTCGAGCCAGCTCGAAAAGCGTGAGCAGTGGAATGAAAATGGTGCAGAAGCACTGCACTGCTCCGATTAGCGCGGTTGGCTACGTACGGTGCGAAAGAAGTTCAGCATATATACTTATATTATACAAACTGAATATATAACCATGCACATGAGGCGCACCTCAAACGGTTTCTGTACAGCGCGTCGAGATGCGCTTGCAATCGTCGCGCAATGCAAAATCCACGTATTTCTTCGAGTGTCTCATTGTGATATTTTTCTCCTCCCCATTCAGCCGTGGCGCTGCAGGAGTTTGCCGAGCTGCTCCGTCTGATGGACGAGGAGCGATCGCGCGTGGTGAGTGCCTCGCCCTCCAGCACCGGCGCCGATCGCCGACGCGTCGCCTTGAATTCGTAGCCGGCACCGCCGGGGCCGACGGGTCCACACTCTGTGGTGGCGAGATGTTAACCACCTCGTCTGGGTCGTAGGTTCGATCCCAACCCTGCCGCCTGTATATTTGAAGCTTGCGTGTTCTCCCTGTGGTTGCGTGTATTTCTTTGCGGGCTCTCCGGTTTTTCCCGCCACATTTAGGATCAATGTGTGCTTAGAGTATTTGGCTGCTATATATTTCCACGCGATAAGCCGCTTCGTTGAGCTGTCATTTGTGGACAAGTCACTTCTGAAAAAGATCTAATACAGCTCAGTGGGCCTTACCTGGTAAAATTGAAATAGTTAAATTAGTTTGTTTTTTTATAGTTTGATGGTTTCAACATACAATGTTGGGCCAACGTTGGCACGTTGTTGGAAGCATTGGCCCAGCATTGGCGGGGTGTTCCACATCTACTGGGCCCCCTCCCATGGTGAGCTATTTCACCACGACAGCGATACGCGAGGGTTGATTCGTTCATCAAAACAAACTAGACGGACAGCAGTCCATGAAGTTGGTGTCGTTTTTACTGTCCGAATTAAAATAATGTTGGTTAAAAAGTATATATTATCCATCAATGCGTGTGCCACCTGCTGTGGAGCGTGGCTCAGAAACATTGACGTCGAGAAAAGCCGGTGAAGTAAAGGGTGAAAAGTGTGCAGAGATTTACGAAGAGGCACGCGCTGAGCATCGCATCAAGGGATGGGAAGAGGGACGCCTGGATTCGAGAACTCTGCGTTTAGTTTTTTTGCCCGTCCCCCGCAGCTCCGATGAGCACGGTTGGCTACGTACGGCGCTAAAGAAGTGCAACATGCTTACATGCGACACACGCGTGTTAACGATATCGGTCAAACTGCCAGGAAGTGTAAGTGGCAATGGTCAAGAGGCGCCGCTAGAAACGACCTCAACCGATGGTCAAGATCAATAAGGGATGGACCGTGTCTGAGAGGACGTCCACCAGAGGAGCTGGAGCGAAGAAATCGTCTGTGTGCAACCGCGAGATGGAATAGTTGCATCGCAGGATAGCGTGGACAATGACAGTGCAGGGAGGGCCTCCTCCAGCTGTGGGCTGATCATGATTTGTCTTTCGATTTAAAGCTTTCGTGACTGCAGGGATTCATCTTTTTGGTTCTTTCGGTAAAGTCACGTAGAATGGAAATAATAAAAATAAAACATAATAAAATAATTCTCACGACGTTTCGGCCACAACACAAGCAGCCATCCTCAGGTGAAGAATAGGTCTGTCGAGAAGACAGAGTCATTCAGAAGAATAGGTCTGTCGAGAAGACAGAGTCATTCAGAAGAATAGGTCTGTCGAGAAGACAGAGTCATTCAGAAGAATAGGTCTGTCGAGAAGACAGAGTCATTCAGAAGAATAGGTCTGTCGGGAAGACAGAGTCTGAATGACTCTGTCTTCTCGACAGACCTGTTCTTCACCTGAGGACGGCTGCTTGCGTTGTGGCCGAAACGTCGTGAGAATTATTTTATTATGTTTAATTTTTATTATTTTATTATTTCCATTCTACGTGACTTTACCGAAAGACCCAAGAAGATGATTTGTCTTGTTTGTGGGCCACTCGGGAGTTTTGGGCCCTGAACAAATGTGCTTTCGGCCGCCGCAAAACCCGTTCTTGGCTGACATAGTTTTGCTGCAGGTATTATCGGAGCAGCATTAGTAAAAGCAGCAGTAGCAACAGCAGCAGCATCATCCTTAACAGCAATAGCAACAACAACAGCCACCATTCGCTACTTAGTGGTGGTGACATTACCACGGTGTCAGGCCAGGTGCACTTTGAGGCCATGTGCAGTGTCAAAGGCTCGCTAACAGGAAGTCACGGGACAGACCCAGGTGCCATGGGTTGACTGACTGAGATAGCAACAGCAGCAGCAAATGCAGCAGCTCTAACAACAGCAGTAGCAGCAGCAGTAACAATAACCACTAATGAGTCTCACTCTGCAGCGTTTCCCACCACTGTTGGTCAATCGTTACCTCCCGTTGTGTTGTCTTTAAACAACACCTGTGACGCGGGCTCCCGGAATGTGTGCGTTGGTGTGTTCAGCTTTTGAGAGCCGTTGCTCGAGCTAAAACATTCACAACACTGTTGTGAATCCATCGGTTAAAATTGTAAAAAAAAAGCCAACGGAGCCGACAAAAGTTACTCGCAAACTTCTCAAACGCTTCTGTTTGTCAGTTGTTCAATTGTACTGGGAGTAAAACTAAAAATCATCACGTTCGTCAATAACAGTGTGGCCATAGAAGAATTTGTTTTTAATAATATGCGACGTTCCCGACAATGGGCCTTCTTCAAAGCGCACAAATAGAGAGGGCAGAGAGGTGGAGTGAGCGAGCCACTCCTGAGTGAGCCACTCCTGAGTGAGCCACTCTACCTTCCTATGTAGTGTGGCGAAGGGCCATTCACGAACGTTGCCTATTTGTAAATTATTTTCTTTTAAGGCCCCCGTTTTATTGACGAACGTGTTGAGTTATTTTTTTTATTGTTAGTGCTTTGTGCACCACTGGCAATGGTGTATCACCAGATGACGTGTTTAATTTTGGGGCTTATAATACATCACTAAACTAAAACTAATAAACTATTTCTTATTTTACCAGGCAAGGCCCAACTGAACTATGCAGCTCTTTGTCAGAAGCAACCTGGCTGCCACAAATGATAGCTCAACAAAAAGCGGCTCACCATGTGGAAATGTATAGCGGCCAAATACGCTAAACGCGTGATGTTGATTCTGAATGTGGAGGGAAAAACCGGAGGACCAGGAGATCAAATCCACACGACCACGGCAAAGATAGAGAGAGAGACATGCAAACTCCAAATATACAGGCACCAGGGTTGGGATTGAACCCACGACCTCCTGGTTACCAGGTGAGGTAGTTAACATCTCACCGCATCAACTACGCCTGAGCCCGATTTAACCATGGGTGATTGAAATGCAGATTGGAATCCAGGATCTCAGCAGTGCTTGCACAGTATCTCTGACCCCTGAGTCGCATGGTGAAACTAGCTTTGAAATAATCTCGCATTCATCGCTATTCTACCAGTGTATGTACGTTGAACTTATTTAACACCTTGCGTAGCCAACCGTGCTCAGTGGAGGTGTGGGGAAAGGACCACAAATCAAAAGAAGAAGACAGTGTGCCTAAAGAAGACAGTCTATTCAAAGCAGTGCCTACGACATGCTGTCGTATATGCACCAGAAGCACGGTCGTTGACGAATAAGATGGAACAAAAGTTTAAAAGTGCACAAGGAAGCATGCTTTGAATTATACCGAGACTGAATGAGGTGCACATGGATGAGAGAACATACGCAAGCAAGAGGCGTCGTATTGAGGGATTAGAAAAGTAAGTTAGAATGTCAGGGAATGCAAATGAGGCCAAGAAAAAAAGGAAATGTCTTGAGATTGTCAAAGTCTTTTGACTACTGGAGCTAATACTACATCAACTCCACAGATACGCTGTTGTAGACACTGGAAGTGAGTTGTTATGAGTAATAGTATTGCCTGTGTGTCAGAGGTCGCAACCGGGTACCTGTTACCCGTACCCTACCCGATACCCGGCTACCCGTACTCGGCCGGGTACGGGTACGGGTACCCGTTTGCGACCCTGGTGCGGCCGGGTACGGGTACGGGTAGGCCGTGAGTCACTGGTGAGTAACCGTTTGTCACTCATTTCGGGTAGGGTACGGGTACGGGTAGGATACGGCTACCTGTACCCGGTCGGGTACGGGTACGGGTGCCCATTTGCGACCCTGGTGCGGCCGGGTACGGGTAAGGAATCAAAACCCGTTTGCGACCTCTGCTGTGTGTGTGCGCGCGTGTGTCTTGTGTGTGTTATGACTCGCCTTGACAGATGGAAAATGCTCAGAAGATCATGATTCGACCTTTGGAGTCTTTCAGGCAGCAACTGGAAACAGCCAAGGTGAGAGTGGAGCGAGAATTTAAGTTACCTTTTATTTTCAAAGAGATTGCATACATCTTTTTAAAAAATATAAATCCGCACTTGTGGCATATTTTCTCACACGCCCTGCCACAGATCATCATCACGTTCAAACCAATAGCTTTAAATGTATATAAGAATCAGAGCTGTATTTTATCCAAATCAAGCTTCATATTTGATTTTCGGGTCACGTCGCGTGATCTGACACTCAAATTAATTGTAAATCCTAACTTTGGTCACAACGGCCTTCACGTGTTTAAATGTAGCACAATCGGTGACCAGCATTGTTACCATCAGCTCGCCGCACTTGACAACCCAGTTTAATTCAGGACGCCCAGGATATCCGTCGCTGATACATATCGCTGATGTTGACCGTGAGCGGGAATCGATCGTGGGTCGCTGGGGTTCATGTCGCAGTGCGCTAACCACTGCACCACCGCCCCAGAGGGTACATACATGGACACACACGTATTTATTGAATTCATGTGAGCATTCAAAAACTGTTGGTTCCTCCTTTCAAACAATTTTGACTCTTACTCTTTGTATGTACACTGCATGCCAATTCATTCATCATCATCGTCCAGCCACTAGAGGCCATTACATTCGATGCAGCGTTAAAACTAAACGGTCGATGTTTGAATCACGTCGCAACGATGAGTTGGATCACAAGGGAAGAAAGTCATCACAAGTTCCACCACCACCACCAACAACCTCCTCTCCAAACCAAGGAGTGGGACCATACTCACTGACGCACATCTTTTCACCGTGGCAGCTCTCGCCATCCGGAACGTGGTCGTCATCATCATCGTCGTCGTTATCGTCGTCATCATCGTCACCATCGTCATCGTCGTCACCGTCTCTGCTGCTGCTGCTGCACATTCGCAGCAGTAGCAGCAGCAGCGTTCGCTCTGCACCGACTTTTAAGAGGCGCTTTTTTTAAGAATAGTTTTTATCACAACTCAACGCCAGCCCGGTACAAAACACCGATGGCAGAGCGGAGGGGGGAACAGAAACTCCGTAAACAGCAACCCGATTTCTGCGGGGACAGGGCCCCAATGAAGGGGGAAGATTGGGCTCACCGCCCCCACCGAGGTGGGGACCTCATGCGGGGTGAAGGGTACTTGAAGGTTTATGACTTGAAGAGACATTTAAAGGCCCCACCTCATTCGTCTGGCTTTCGCGCGACACTCCGAGATTGACTCCACCTCGGAGTGATGGTCAGTTATGTCCGTGAATTACTACGTGCGTTACAAATTACATAATTATATTACGATTGTTATCTAACCGTCCAGGCAGCTGAGCTGCAGAGCGAGTGACTAGCAATCAGGTGCCAGTTCAAATTATCACTGGAAGGGGGTGGAGGGGGGGATTGACTCGAACCCATCATCCCTCCAGGGTCGTTAAAATCAGTGGTGTCTGCTCTGTCATAGCAGTGTTGGGATTTCCTACCACTTGCTCACAACTCTTAATTGTAGAGGGTCACCCCCTTAAGTGCTCATTTGAGCAAGAAATCACTTTTTCTGCTTCCTCTGGATGCCTATCGCACTCTCCGAGTCACGCGGCGTTCGCATTGCTCTTGGCGCATCACCAAGTGGTGGTGAAACCGGCCCGGCCGGGGCGTTGCCTCGCTTGTGCCCCACGGAGACAACTGCACGGGTTACGTAGCGCGATTCCCGACGCGCCGGTCGCCTGCTGAAGTGTTTCATTGGCGGTGCAGGAAGCTGTCGGCGTAGCAGCAGCAGCAGCACCTATTGTGCATCTTCGCAAATTGTTGGAACTTTTTTTTTGTTGCGCTCTCCAGTTTGTGTCTCCCAGATTGTCGGTAAACCTTTGAGCAGTTCGCCAAGAGGGTATGTCCCAGCACCCAGTGAGACGGAATAAAATATAGAGGCAATCAGTTTAACACGTAGCAGGCTTTCGCGACCAATATCATCCATATAATAGAGGTTTTTTTTGGGTTGGATCGCGTAAATATAGAAATGTGTCGTTAAAACCCGCCACCACCCGACACAGCCAACTAGTAAGGGGTTGTCACGTAAACAGAACGTGGCCAATTCGTCACTAGTACAGCACACCGATTAAGTGTTGGAGAGCCAAGCCACAACATTTACAAACTCTGATGAAGCTAGTTGTAAATTACGGGCAAAACGTCGTACTCAGATTGTAAATGCTGTGGCGTGGCTCTTCAACACACAATCGGTGTGCTGTACTAGTATACTACACTATACACCACACTATACAATACACTACACTATACACTACACACTCGTGCTGTACTAGTATACTACACTATACACTACACTACACACTACACACCGGTGTGCTGTACTAGTATACTACACTATACACTACACACTAGTGCTGTATTAGTATACTACACTATACACCACACTATACACCACACTATACACTACACTATACACTATACACCGGTGTGCTGTACTAGTATACTACACTATACACTACACACTAGTGCTGTATTAGTATACTACACTATACACCACACTATACACCACACTATACACTACACTATACACTATACACCGGTGTGCTGTACTAGTATACTACATTATACACTACTATACACTACACTATACACTACACACTAGTGCTGTACTCGTAACGAATTGGCCACGTTTTCTTTACGTGACAACCCTTATTGGTTGGCTGTGTCGGGGGGTGGTGGGTTTTAACGACACATTTATATATTTACGCGATCCAACCCCAAACAAACCTCTATTGTGGATGAGAGGGAATGTTTGAGACGGTAGAAATGAGACGGAACAAAAGGTCAACAGTATGTCACGAGTCGACGCAAATGAGACACCGATAGCATTTCGCCACCATGGTTTGCTTCTTCCTCGTTGTCCGTCAAGCGCTCGCCACCAGCGCGATGACGACCACGGAACGGCTCGACGTGTCTTCGAGGATGGACGAACAAAGAAAATAGTTGCCGATTTAAAGCTTTCGTGACTGCAGGGATTCATCTTCTTGGTTCTTTCGGTAAAGTCATGTAGAATGGAAATAATAAAATAATAAAAATAAAACATAATAAAATAATTCTCATTCAGACTCTGTCTCCCCGACAGACCTGTTCTTCACCTGAGGACGGCTGCTTGCGTTGTGGCCGAAACGTCGTGAGAATTATTTTATTATGTTTTATTTTTATTATTTTATTATTTCCATTCTATGTGACTTTACCGAAAGAACCAAGAAGAGAAAAATAGTTGCCGTCTCGGCCTGACCCCGCCATCCATTTTCTGTGCGCCGGGCCACGAAGCTGCAAGACGGCCTCGCTGGAGGATGGGGTCAGAAATGTCGCCAATGGGAAGCGGAAATCGGGAAACGGAGGCGGGACCGCGGTGTCTCATTCGTCTTCTTACCAGAGGTCGCAAACGGGTTTTGATTCCTTATCCGTACCCGTACCCGGCCGCACCAGGGTCGCAAATGGGTACCCGTACCCGTACCCAGCCGGATACGGGTTCCCGTTCCCTACCCGTACCAGTAGCCTACCCGAAATGAGTGGCAAACGGTTACTCACCAGTGACTCATGGTCTACCCGTACCCGTACCCGGCCTCACCAGGGTCGCAAACGGCTACCCGTACCCGTACCTGGCCGGGTATGGGTAGCCAGGTATCGGGTAGGGTACGGGTATCGGGTACCCGGTTGCGACCTCTGCTTCTTACTCTTAGGTTTTTTCGGTAAAGTCACCCACCTGATGACGGAGACTTGTGTTGCCTCCGAAACGTCGTGATTTATAATTTTTTATTTATATTATTATTTCAACATTTTTTTTTACCTACGTGACTTTACCGAAAAAACCTAAGAGTATGAATCCTTGCAGTCACAAAAGCTTCAAATCTAGAATTCTCATTCGTCTGTTCGGAGACGCGTGGCCCTAAAACTCGACGAGATTGCTCTGAGCCAGAACAAATTAAACTGCAGCGCAATTAAGAGATGGGCCGTATACAGTTAATTAGCGGATTATCCGGCTTTCCCGATGAACCGGCGCTTGCGAAGCGGCAAATGAATAATTTGAGGTTTAGCATATAAGCTGCCCCCCACTTGTCGGGGGTCAGTGACTCGGTGCCCACGTGACTGCAGGCACGTCAGCAATTAGAGCGATGGCTTTTAAGAAACAACAACAAAAAGAGACGGTGCGTTTATACCGCTTCAACTGCTCTCTACAGCCGGTGAACAACATATGGGTTTTCTCGCCTCGTTTCGACACAAGCTGCGTGTAACATCGTCTGCGCGTTTGTTTTGTCCGGGGCTAGCCTTTCCACTCCCACCCCCGCCACACCACCACCACTCCCAATGCCTGAGCCAACACGACCCCCACGATGTGCCACGCTGTTCCGGGACGACACCCCCGCGTGCACCAAAGTTTTGAGTCGCTCGCGCGAACAGCAGCAGCAGCAGCTGTTGTTGTTGCCGCTCGACAGAAGTCTGTCGTCAAATCCCGCTGAACAAGTCGTCTTCCTCGTAGTCATCGCCCACCCCCCCCCCCCCCCGGCCCCCCCCCCAGCTGGGGTGTGGTGCGTTGGCGGGGTGAGCCTCGGTGGCATCTCGGCGGTTGACCCCTCCCAGTTGTGGAGGACGCCAGAAACGCTAAAACAAAAACACTGCCTCACCACGGAGTCGAGACGCGTGACCCCTGCCAGTTTAACACGTGGCAGTTAGGAGGCTTTCTTCGAACAATGTGATCCAAAATAAAAAATGTGGTTTTATTGCGTAAATATGAACGTCGTTGAACCCGCCACCACCCGACACGGCCAATTAGTGAGGTTTTTTTTCACGTAAACACAACGTGCGTTACTACTTATACACACACTGGTGGGTTGCGGAGGAAGCCCATAACATTTACAGCAGGGGAGGACCTCTTCACAGATCTGGCTAAATCGCTTGATGAAGCTGGCTGCAATCAAATGCTAAACGTCGCAGTACTCGGGTTTACTCCCCAACACGCCGGTGTCACCTTTCCCGCGCTGTTCCCGCCGGCAGGAGGAGAAGAAGAAGTTCGAGAAACAGACGGAGAAGTACTACAGCCTCGTCGAGAAGAACCTGGGGCTGTCGTTCAAGAAGAAGGAAGCTCAGTTTGCCGAGGTAAGCGAGCGGCCGTCGATTCTTCGCTTCCCTCACCGACCGTCACCGTCACCGCCCCTCCGATGTGTTTGCCGTTTGTCGCCGCCGCGTGTTGTTGTTCTGCACGATGCCCGACGTTTCGCTGCGCGCCCTGGGATCTTCTGGAAGGCTCGTTGAAGAAGCTCCCAGAGTTGTGGCGTGGAAACGTGCGGAAAGTCGCGCCGAAGCAACGCTCGGGTGCAGCCCGAGAACGTTGGAGAGCTACGCAGCACAACCACAAGCGGCAGTGCCATCGTCATCATCATCGTCGTGGTCATCATTGTCACCATCAATACTATCATCAATTTTGATTACAACCCTATTTACCATCCACATGTTGAAATCGATTTTCTTCCCCGAGCCACGTTGCCGAGTTGGCACTATCTGCTCTCCTCCGTCATCGTCAACCGTGATCCATCCACCCCCAAGGCTTCACTATCACACACGGTCTGGCCAAGCGTCCGTTCATCTGTAGGGGCATAAGAACAAACAGTTGTTAAAGGAACGATCGGAGTACAAAGTTGGTTAGCAAAACACTTTTGAAAGGTGAGCAAATCGCTCTGTTTGAAAGCAAAAACGATTGTGTGCTGTAACGTGTGATTCTTCACTAACCCGTGTGTTCCTCTCTCTACCTCGGTGTAATATTGATACGTGTCACCAGTGTCACCCTGTGATTCGTCAGCTTCCATTGCCTCTCAAGCAGGAAGGCGTCCGAGTGTTTACTTCCTCTCTGCCTTTTGGGCATCAACGCATTTAACCGCCCGCCCCGGGTTTTGTTTGCTCCACGAGCCCAAATGTAACGGCATATTATTTGCATGTAATCCGCATAAATTTAGAGGCGATAATGCGGCCTCCAAGCGTGCGGTTAGACGTGCGTTGTGAGTACGTCCGGCGATCGTCGTGAAGACTTATCCTGAGACATTTTGCGGGGATGTTTTTTTCCTTTTCAAACCGCTCGCGCTCCGTCACGTGATTTACGATCACAAACTCGATCCTGATTTCGGGCGAAGGTGAAAACATTTTACCCGAAAAATTTTCTCAAACGTTAAATCCCTAGGGGGGGGGGTGGGGGTGGGGGTCATCTCCAGACAGCGTGTTTCCTCTTGACAAGAAGCACGCGTGAATAAGTATCCAACGGGCGCCGGAGACGCGTTTTCCTCTTTAGAATCTGGTGCAGTCGAAAAGTGGCGTTGCGGTTCCGAGGTCCGGAGCGGTTGAGCGGGCACTGGCTGGGTTCGATTCCAGGCAGCCACAAGTGCAGCGAGCTGATGGTCTCAGCCCGGTCACCAATGACCGCAAAGACAAAGATCCACCGTGTAGCCTTAACAGACTGTAGGGGCAAATGCTGTTAGCGAGTAGCACCTATGAAAGCCGGCACGGCACACGAGGGGGTGGGTGGCCAGCACCACGCCCGGCCGCCTTTGTCTCCCGAGTGGCGAAGTTTACACACAGCACCAGGTACTCATTTGAGGCTGAGTTGCCCTAGGGGAGGCCCAGGAGTTTGTAGCACAGCGCGCTGACCGCCAGTGACTGCACACACACACACAAAAACCATGCGAATTAAAACATCAGCCTGCCTGTAACGCAACAAACGTTCCTCGCTTGTACAGACAGGGTGGTAAAGTGCTGCCCTCTTCTGTTTGGACTGGAGATCACATGACATGACATCAAAGAGAGGGGGGTAGCTCTGTGGTTTTCACCTCCTGCGGACCGGTCTCGGCAAGAAATCCACGTGGATTCTTCATTTCTCGTTGCTATGCCGACACCACAATCGAGATATATTTTGGCGAAAACGACGCAGTACTACGTTAATTAAATCAGGATCAGAATCATTATTCATACCGGTGGAATCTGATGAGCTATGAAGCTCTTTTTCACAGATGTCCAGTGGGGGCAGCGTCAGCATGTTACAACAACAACAAAATACAATCAAGGAAACACGAGTAAAACAGAGAAGCGTTAGGCAATCAACAACAAAAAATAAAGATAACATATAAACAAAATCCTTAAGTGGAGCATATTTTAAATGAGTAACACGAAGCAAACGCATCAGAATATACTCGATCACAATCGATGAATCGTTACGCGCCTAATCCCCCCTAACCCCCTCCCCCGTCTCGTGCATCCTGACGTCCCCAGCACGACAAGTATGTCGAGCAAGAGCGGAGCCAGTTCTGCGAGACGTCGCTGCAGTACATCAGCACCGTGCAGGCCGTGCAGGAGCGCAAGATGTTCGAGTTCATCGAGCCTGTGAGTTCAAATTTTATTTTTTCACCCGCGGCAGCCGTCGGCAGCCGTCGGCACGTTCTGCGATCGTCCAGTCGGGCGCCGTACCCGATGACGACAGTGGTCAGCAGATCTGTTGACTAAATTAAACACATTTTCTTGGTTCTTTCGGTAAAGTCGCGTAGAAGGGAAATAATACAATAATCAAATTCTCACGTCATTTCGATTGCAACACAAGCAATCATCATCAGGTGTGAAAACCACAGCAGAATATCTTGCAGCACAAGAAGAAGGGAGGGATGCGCGTAACTGCATTGTTTCGAGCGTTGTATGATCGCACAACTGACAAAAAAAACTGGGACTGTGGGGAGCATTAGCGCAAAGCTTAGTGCCCTGCGCTGCAAACCCAACGACCCGAGTTCGATTCCCGCTCACGGCCAACACCAGTAAATATTTTTGATTCGGTACTAGCCACCCACCCCCTCGTGTGCTGTGGCGGCCATATAGGTTCTCACTCACAGTCCTTGCCCCAACAGTCTGTGAAGGCTACATGGGGGGGGGGAATCTTTGTCTTTGTTTCCACAGCTTCTGGCGTTCACCCACGGGCTGTGCACGGCCTACCACCAGGGCTACGAGTACGCGAAGGACTTCAACCTCTACAAGATACAGCTGCAGATGAGCATACAGAGGGTAGGTGCATTCACCACCCACGCTGTTGTTGGGAAGCACTCGCACGTGCTCATATTTTTTCCCCATTTTGTGTGTGTGTGTGTGTGCGCTATCGGTGTCATGTCAGAAGACGAAATATCCATTGGGAAGTCTCGCAGAGCAGTGGCAAGCCTTCATTTTGGAGAATGGCCCGTGGAAGTAGATATTACAGAGCTACCTCTAACATCCCATAAAGTGATCTGTGGTCCATACAGAAGGGGGCAGCACTTTCCCACCCACCACGTATGATATTTTGACTTCTCAGAGCTGGAATCAGGGCCATATTTAATGTCAACAAATGTTGGCGCAGCCATTGGTAACTGGTTGAGGCCATCAACTCACTGCACGTTTGGTTAAATCACAGGCGGCTGAAATCCATAATCGAACCTGGGATATATCAGTGGTGCCGGCTCAGCGTTCCGATCCCTAAGCCCCCCCTCCCCCCGCCCCCTCGGCGTCTTTGAGAAACACAGACTCAATCAACACCGTCAGCTTCCGTACAAACCCCGCCACGGATCGCGTGGCAATTTTCCAGTGGAGCGAATCGAACCAATGGCATTTTTGCTCTCGACGTGCTATTTGCTACTGGGGGGGGTGGGGGGAGGAAGTAAGGACAAGGTTTTTAAAAAAGGGCTTGGCTGCTGGACGGCCAACAATAAATCGCATGGCTGTCAACGTGTTAAAATCATGTTTTAGTTTGAAAGGAACAAACAAAATCTGTTAATGTTTCATACACACTGCGATACGCGGCGCCGTTTAAGAAAGCAAAGGCTGAATGTGGCAACGTCGGCACCGCTGGTTGTGATCTCTTTCGCGGTGTTGACAATATCCATGCGGAATTACGAAACGCACTTCGACCGGTGGTCGTTTTATTTTTTGCTGCCGCCGGGTAACATTCCTCTCCTGCGTGAGAAATCGAACTCAGAACTCGTTTTGCTCGATGACCCTGACAGACTCGCTGTGCAAGTGCCGTTATCGCTGGCGCAGCCCATGCACGGAGCTCTATGGGTACCGTCACGCACCCGTCCCATCGCCTTTGATCTTCCAGTGTCGCCGCTCCTGCTGTTGTTGTGATTATTGTACCTCACCGGCTACTCATTTGTTGCCGGATCTGTCGATGGATACGGCAGCAATAATGATAATCAAGTTCAGATACTGCTCGTCACTGGGTACTCCGCATCATGCCCTTTGCTCGAGTCATCCGGAAGCAAAGCAGGATGGAGCCTGCATCAGTTTAACACGTCGCCTTTCACGACCAGTATCATCCACATTTCGATTCAAAGCTTTCGTGACTGCATGGATTCATATTCTTGGTTCTTTCGGTAAAGTCACGTAGCAGGTAAATAATAAGAATAACATAATTAGGACTGCTGTCTTTCCGACAGCCCTGATCTTCACCTGAGGACGGCTGCTTGCGTTGTGGCCGAAACGTCGTGAGAATTTTATCTTGTTTTATTTGTATTATTTTATTATTTCCCTTCTACGTGACTTTACCGAAATAACCAAGAATACAATATCATCCATACGAAAGGTTATTCTTTGGGTTAGATTGCGTGAATATGAATGTTAACTCCCCCTCCCCGCCACCACTCGACACAGCCAATGGATAAGCCTGAATGACGCTCGGATGGGGGACCCGCCGTAAATGAAGAAGATTTCTATCGGCGGTTGCTGCTGCTGCTGCTGGGCTACGTGGTGGGCAGCAGAGGGCAGATGCAGCACAATCCGTTGCTGTGCTGTCGTTAAATGCTCTCCATTCTTTGCACTCCCCTCCTTCACCGGCTGGCTGCTGACCAACCGACATGGGGAGGCCTTGATCCAGCAGTGGATTGGCCAAGGGGCTGCCCGTGTACAGGGATGGTCCAGATGTCTTGTGACCTCCTCCAATTAATTGACCCCTAACATGTGTTTTTTTTCCTTCGCATATTAATTTCTGTTTTGAATAAAGCTTACTTTTAAAAAAGATTAAGTTTTAGAGAGCGTCACGAGACGGTCCGGACCACCCTGCACGTACACGCACATCGCCCTTGATGCACCCGATCATCGGGTCTCTCGGAAACTCAGCGGCCCTGGTTTAGTGTGAGGGCTCACGAGGGCGTGCCAGGCGTTCTGGACGTGGGGCTGTGAGGTGGCCAGGAGATGGCTGTGAGGAGTGCCGCCCCCTTCCACCCCTCCCCACGTCCGCCTGGTGGGTTTTCTCCGGGCCCTCCGGTTTCCGCCAACATAAAGCCAAACGCTCGTCAATGGAACTGGCCGAGCTTCCCACCGCAAAACCCTCCTAATGCATCGTCTTGAGACTCAGCAAGTCTTTCCGGAGTAAAAAGAAAAATCAATCGCCCAGTCGTATCTGACTAGTGCAGAGCGAAATTGTTACGTGATGGGTTTTTTATTTTTCTCGCCAGTCATTGGTGGACTGGGCTGCAACGGTGAAGTCTTCAACACGCTGGAAGGGGACCCGGTTTAGTCGCAGGCAGCTGCCCGGATTTATTACCCCAGGTTCTCAGAAGGGCCAACTGGGCACTTTGACCCTTGAGCCACCTGACCCCCCCTCCCCCTCCCTGACCACGGAGGACTTGAACATGGAACGCGCACGGCAGTGAGCTAGTAACCCCATTGAACTGGGGAGGGTTTTTAAATATAATTCAAAATTCTGTCAGTCTACAATGTATTATTTTAAGCCACGTCACTGAGGGCGGGGGGGGGGGTCACGTGGGCCCATGCGCAGCAACAGCAGCAGCCTTGCGTGAGGCCTCGCACGCCAGCGTGAGGTCTCGCACGCCAGCGTGGGTGTGTCGCTTCTTGCAGACGCGCGACCGCTTCGAGAGCACGCGCTCCGAGGTGGAGCGCCTCAAGCAGAAGGTGCGGGAATCTCCCGAGGAGCACAAGCGCTCCAGCGACTACACCGTCGAGGGCTACCTCTACGTGCTGGAGAAACGTACGCTCCCCACCACGCGCGCACGCACGCACGCTTGGACTCGCATGCACGCGTGCATCGGAAGTAAAAGGCCACGCGGGAGGACACGCGGCACAATTTGGCGCCAGCCATTGTAGAGTGCGGTTGTGTCGCTACGGTTCTCCGCGGTGAGTAAAGGACGTCTTTAAAAACAGCGGCGCTACTCCTCGCTGAATATAATTTAACGGCAACTGCTTGCGCGTTCCCCGATTCAGCGGTGAGCGGGACACCCACCACCCTGAAACGTGCAGACGTCTCGGAAAGGGAAAGAGTTAATTGGTCGAAATTCACAATGCAGGACTCTCCTGAGAAATAATTCCGAGACTAAGTGAGGCTTTTGTGGACAAACTAAGGGCATTATTACTTGAATTATTTTTGTTGATATGAAAATTTTTTTTATTAGAGATTCAGCTATTTATTATATTCTCATATTCCATATACCCCCCCCCGATCCCATTCAAATTGTCCAATTGGCGTACTTTTCACAAAACAAATGCATTTATATTCAGGACCCTGCAGCTAGGAATGCATCGCGCTTTGTCAGAAATTGGCCCCGCGGGAAAGGAGATGATGCGGGAACTTCTTCCCAAGTCACTTCAATAGGCCTCTTTTATCCACACGAAGGACACACTTTAACGTACCCTGCGAAGGGGCGTTCGTCACACACGTCAAGTTGAAAACTCGCAAAATCTGGAATTGATTCCAGTTCAGGAAATGTTAACGCGATGGTGTTTTTGTACAGGTCACCTGAGTGTGAGTGGCGCGTTCCCCATGTCAGGTGAGTTTCTTCACTAAGCCGCAACACCCAGTGTGGTGCAGTATGGCCACACATCTTTCCGCGAATGATAACAACAACAACAATAAAATAATATCACATAACCCGTTGTCAATCCGGTACTGGATGGGAGGTTGTTTGGCCATACTTCACCACGCCGGTCAGTGCGGCTTGGTAAAAGCGGAGGGGGAACCACGACCGGTTTCACATGTCACTCGCCAATGGCCGGGATTCGGACTCGGGTCACCGGGTTCACAGCGCAGTGCGCCAACCGCTGAGCCGCCACTCTCCGTCCAGCTTGGACCGCCGCTCTGATTCAGCGAGCGTTTATCTGAACGACTGATCTCTATCCATCTTTTGAAATAGGTCTTCCTGAGGTTGTTGTAATTCACGAGGATTTTAACTTTTTGACAGGAGGTTTTAATCGCGATGTGCCGTTTGCCTGACGGGCGGCCGTCTTTGCGATCTGCAAATGATCACGCGCACGGTGCTACTAATCCCCACGCTGGTGCATGCGCTTGCGTCCTCTTGGGAGGACAGCTTACGGCATGGTTTATTTACCGCTCGTCGGTCGCACGGTCGAAATCACGATCGAGGGGGTACCCTGGTAAAACGTGATAACCCACGTTATATGCAGGGTGCCGTGGTGGCGAAATATTATTGTTGTGGGTTTACTCTCCAACACCGGTGTGCTGAACTAGTAACAAATTGGCATGTTTACGTGATAAACCTTACTAACTTGCTGTGTTGGGTGGTGACGGATTTAACGACATTCATATTTATGCGATCTAACAAAAAAAACTAATTATAGAGATGTTTCAGTTTTCAGTTTCATTTATTTGGTATAGCCCTGCGAGCCATTCGGCTCTTGAATCGGGTGCAATGTTAACTCCCTCGCCCAGGTATGCAGGAGGTCGTAGGGTTCGATCCCGACCCTGACACCTGTTTATTTGGAGTTTGCTTGTGGATTTCTCTCCGGTTCCTCAGATTTTTCCCTCCACATTTCGAATCAACATCACGTGTTCAGAGTTTTTGGCTGCTACACATTTCCACGTGATACGCCACTACGTTGAGCTATCATTTGTGGCCAGGTCGCTTTGGAAAAAGAGCTACATAGCTCCGCTGAGCTTTACCTGGCAAAATTAAAATAATAATAAAAATAAAACATAATAAAATAATTCTCACGACGTTTCGGCCACAACGCAAGCAGCCGTCCTCAGGTGAAGAACATGTCTGTCGATTTTTTTTTTAGACTCTGTCTTATCGACAGACATGTTCTTCACCTGAGGACGGCTGCTTGCGTTGTGGCCGAAACGTCGTGAGAATTATTTTATTATGTTTTATTTTTATTATTTTATTACTTCCCTTCTACGTGACTTTACAGAAAGAACCAAGAAGATGAATCCCTGCAGTCACGAAAGCTTTAAATCGAAAATTAAAATAGCTTAGTTAATAGATGGTTAATAGATCTGCTGACCACTGCCCGCTGTATCTCTGTTTGTGTTCTTGTCTCTGTGTTTTTGTCATGTCGCACAGGACCCTTCGGGACCACGTGGGTGAAGAGCTACTCCAAGTACAAGAAATCAAACCGGCAGTTTATCCGGGGCCCCTCCGAGCTCAAGACATCGGGAAAGCCGGTACGAGCCCAGGTCGCGCTGCGGTAAACGTGTTCCCGGTTGTAGCCCACCAGCCGCCCTGGTTAATACTGCGGATGAATCGAACCTGTAAATACGCAGCATCTGCTTTACGTATGTATTAACATACTTTTTTCCCACCATACATAGCCAACTGTGCTAATCGGAGGTGCACAGTGAACATTACACATCCCTTAGACGTTCAAAGCAGAGTAGGCCATGTCTACCGGCATCGTGGTCCAAATTTTGGCAAAACTGAAGCATTTTGCTGATAATTATTCCATTGGGAAAACGCGTAGCAATCGTCACCCCCTGACTAGCGAAACGCCTGCAGGCTGTGTCTGAAACGAATACCAAATCTACCAATGATTTGCTTCGAATTCCCTTGAGCGAATGTGGAACAGGAAGTTTCTTCTGCCAAGAAGCATATCCTGAAGCTGGCTCAGCACTGCTTAGCTTTCAAGTTGGCTCGTTAAGTTGACTATTGTTATCAACATTTATTTCTTTATCGATAACGTAATTTCATTTAAATGATAAGTTTACCAACCTTAACCAACCCACGCTGAACCGCCTGTTGAAGCATGGCCAAACAAGTGCCATGAGCAACACATCCTAGGCCTTCATCAGGCAGTGGACTGACAAAGTATGCAATTGATCGTCATGTGACCAATCGCATCAGACGCTGCCCCCGTACGGTTTGAATGCTCACATTGTGCGATTGCGGGTCAAACATGACTGAAATTTAACTGGATTTGATTCGATCTCCCGGCGTAGCAGTTGAAACAACAGTGCGAGTTTCTCTAACACACACCCCCCCCTCCTCCACCCCACGCTGCCTCTGTTCGCCCAGCAGCGTGAATCGGGTCCACCACAGCTAGCCGAGATTGGCGCGTCCCTTGCGGGTGGGCTAAAGTGTGGGCACTCCCACCTCTCCCTAGGTGTGTTGTATGCACGAAAGAGTGAGCCTCGAACAACCCTCCAGTTGGGCCTCTCTGTAGAGCTCTTTCAAGCGGAGGTTCTTCCGTCAGCAGTAGTGGCGAGCAGGCATCGGGCCTGCGCCTTTTACCTTACCTCACCGTTGCTACAGTCGTCCGAGTCTGGCTCGATGGGCGAGAGGGCCCTGAGTTGGTGAGGCGACACGCGGCTGGGTCGAGGTTTGGTGCTCGTGTTGTAGTCAACCGCGTGGAGACGCCTCCCTCTCCCGTCTTTGCTGTGCGTGCGTGCGTGCCTGCCGTGTTTGTGCCAGGCGGAGGAGGAGGAGTTCACCGTGAGGTCGTGCGTTCGCAAGCGCACAGACGCCATCGATCGCCGCTTCTGCTTCGACGTTGACCTCGGCGACAGGTATTGTTGCACGGGGGCAGGGTGCCGTTTGGGTTTTGTCGAAAGGTGAAATGACACGAAGGTCAGTTTTTTTTATGCAGAGGTCATTGCCCGGCATAGATTTTAGCAACTGGATCGGCTCGTGTGCGGGGGCAGCTAGACGGATCGTGGCATCGCACAACCGCGATAGATGGCGATGGCTTTGGAGGGAGGTAGGTCTTCATCTAGCAGTGGATAGATGAAGGCTGAAGATGATGAGACGTTAGAAAATGCCCCGATTGTGGCAAGAGAGTAAATACAAAAAACACAACACTTCAGTTTAGAATGATACAATTTTTGTATCTTGGCTTATTTACCCGGTTGCCGAACGAATACATTATAATGTCGCACTGATTACACACAAAGTGCTTGCCGCGAATGAACCACAAAATCTTGGTGATCTCGTCACAGAGCATAAGCCGTCACGCGAACTCCGGCATCCTTGCGGCAGGGGCTTGTCTCTAGCTGTCGAATAAAGACGGTCCACATCGCGCGTTTTCCGTTGCGCTCGTGCGGCCGTCTGGAACGCTCTTCCTTCCGATATCAAAAGGCCACTGGAGCTATGCACTTTTAAATCTCGATTAAAAACGATTTTCTTTAAAACTACTTTTGTGTTTTGTTCGTTGTCCTTCCCCCCACACCTCTGATTAGCACGGTTGGCTACGCACGGTGCGAAAGAAGTTCAACATACATAGATGACCTCTTGAACTTGAATGCCTTGCCAGCCACCGCAAGCAGCTGCCTATGATTGGGGGATGTATGTGTGGTGGGGGGGGGGTGGGCATGGACGTTCATGACGGTCCCCTATAGAATATGAAGCTTTGTCACGGAGGGCGTTGTGCCGCGTTCGTATCGCACCGTTCTTGGCCCTCCCGCCCGTGCCGCCGAGTCGTAACCACCCCCCGCCGGCCTCTCTCGCCCGACCTTGCGCAGGGCCGGGGTGCTGACGTTGCAGGCGCTCTCGGAAGACAGCCGCAAGCAATGGATGGAGGCCATGGACGGGAGGGAACCGGTGAGGGCAAAACTGCGGTGGCAGTGATCGCTCCTACTCTCAGTTCTTTCGGTAAAGTCACTACGTAGGTAAAAAAATGAAATTAAAATTTATAAAAATAAAATAATAAAATCACGACGTTTCGGAGGCAACACAAGTCTCCGTCATCAGGTGGGACCGTCACAGCCAGATGACGGAGACTTGTGTTGCCTCCGAAACGTCGTGATTTTATTATTTTATTTTTATTAATTTTAATTTCATTTTTTTACCTACGTGACTTTACCAAAAGAACTGAGAGTATGAATCCTTGCAGTCACGAAAGCTTCAAATCTAGAAGTGTTCGCTCCCTCCACCCTCCTCCTCCACGATGTGGCTTATCGTGTGGAAATTTATAGCAGCCAAATGCTCTAAACGTGTGATGTTGATTCTAAATGTGGAGGGGGAAAAGCAGAGGTCCCAAAGAAACATCCACGCGACCACGGGCAGAGAGACACGCAAACTCCAAATATACAGCGGGCGTCAGGGTTGGGATCGAACCCACGACCTCCTGTATACCAGTTAGTCGATCGCCAGGTTGCACATGGCAGGGTAAAAGTGGCCGTGAACCCTTTAGGAGTCTCGGGGGGATTATTTAGCTGGAGCTCCCTCTAGTGGAGGCCCTCTTACACCAGCAGCGGTTGTGAGCAAACAGACTGGTGGTGCAGGTCATCGTGACCTGCAAAGCAACCTATCCAGGCGCAGCGTCTAATGTTACTCGGCAGCTCGGTACCTAGGTCAGCCGTGCGCTGCTGCTGCTGCAGCCAGGCGCTGTCCCAGATGACCACGTGTGGCATTTTCCAGGCGTGTTTCTGGCCTCATTCTGTGGGTCCGTACAAACGGTGGGCCAGAGGACCACACCAGCTTGTTGAGTCGCATACATGGTCGTTTGTGAGACGGGTTTGTCGGCCGAGCGAGTGAACATCCACCAGTATCAATCTCAGGCAGTCCCGTCTGATTCATTCTCCGTTGCGTCATTTGTGATGTGCCAAAACCATCGCACTCGATGCCCTAAATTGGAGAATCGATTTGTCTTTCTAGATTTGAAGCTTTCGTGACTGCAAGGATCCATACTCTTTGTTTTTTTTTGGTAAAGTCACGTAAGTGAAAAAATAAAAATAAAAATATATAAGAATAAAAATAAAAAATAGAAATAACTTAATTAAATCACGACGTTTCGGAAGCAACACAAGCTTCCGTCATCAGGTGGGACAACCACAGCAAGAAACAAAATTGCCCACTACAGTAATTTTGTCGTGATTTTATTTAGTTATTTCAATTTTTTATTTGGTTTCTTATTTTTTATTTTTTCACCTACGTGATTTTACCGAAAGAATCAAAGAGAATCGATTTATCTGTTGGATTTGTTTGTCCGCGTAATTTTTTGCATTGCTTCTCCGTTTGTTCCAGCTCCTTTGTTAGGCATGCAGTGATCCACTGATTACATTTTATTCTTACGTTCGTGGTGCATGCATAGGCTCATACACTTCAGCAGTGATCGTTTACTATTGATGCAAATGATCTGAAAGATATCTAGCAATGTTCCATCTCGGCTCATGGAGCGGACGGAAGAAATAATACAGACAGGACCGGACAAAAGAAAATCGATCTCGCTACTCCGAATCGTGACAATTCGTCCAACCGCTGTGGGTGGTGAATTATCATACTGGGAGCGCTTGGCACTGCTCTCTGAACCTCATTACCCGAGTTCAATTCCCGGTCATGGCTAACATCAGTGGCAAGTGATATCCACCTCCCCCCCGAACCCCACCCCCCCTCCCCCTACAACAGGACCTTTACCAACGCACACAGACGGAGCGGTGCGATGAAACGTGGCCGAACAAAAGCTCCCACTTCCCACCCGTTCATCCAGCCTTGTCTGCGATTTATCTATACAGCATCTAAGGATCACCACCAGACGGCAGTGTTGCGCTGTTGAGTCGTGTCCTTGCATTGCTATTTACACGCCTGCAACTAAAATAATTACATTTTGACTTAAAACGTCGTGATATTTTGATTCACTTTTTTTATTAATTGTAAATAATTAACTTAATGCCCCGCTAGGAGCAGCCTTGACCATACCCATGTTTAAACCCCCGGACTCTTAGCGCGTCGATGCGTTCTGACCACACCAGTGCTGCCGCTGCTGCTGCTGCACCACGTGGCAATGTGTTCTAAGAATCCTCAACTTTCATGGGTGCCCTTAGGTGTGCCGAGTTGGGTAGATCGCTAAGTGAGTGTCCACGCGATCGCCACACTACCCTGACCCTGCTGGGTGGACAAAGGCGGGGAGGTGGATTCAACAAACTCGTCCATTGTTGCTACTCCCGCGCTGGGAGATTGTATCGAAACGGCGATCCCTCTGGATCTCATGTTTAGCGTTGCTGATCATTGCCCGCGCACGCACGCGCACACACGTACGCACACACGTACGCACACACACGCACGCGCACGCACGCGCGCGGCATTAATACATCGCACCCGGCCAGGAGCTGGTAATTAATTACAATCGGTGTTACGCACCGTGGCCGGGAAGGGAACCGCAGGTGGGCCTGGGTCCGCCGCACTGCGCGCGAGCCGATGGGCAAATCGATCTCTGCCTACAGCGCGGGTCAACTTACGATGGGGGGGAGAGATCTTACGAAGGCCGACCTCCTCGGACAGCGGCGAGTGCGGTTCACCCAGGGGGCAGTGCCATGACGCCCCAGCCGGGTAACTTCCTGCGACGTTGCCAGTGGCATCCCCCGGGGTGCCGCCCTTGCCCCGTTGCCCGGTTTGACCTCCCAAGCGAGTGACCTCCTCCGCTCTTGTGGATCTTAAGTCCCCAGCTGTGAGCTCCGTGCCGTGAGGCTCAAAGAGCAAAGCGCTGTCTCCTCTCTCTCTCTCTGCGGCCGTGTCACCGTGCGCGCGTGCATGTTGTGTGCGCGTGCATGTTCTGTGTGTCCGTGTGTGTGTGTGTCCGTGTTGTGTGTGTGTGTCCGTGTTGTGTGTGTGTGCGCGCGTTGTGTGTGTGTGTGCGCGTTGGGGGGAGGGGATGATGAAAAACAAGACAGCCGTGGAGGCGGAGTCAATGAACAGCTGATGGGTGCTCGTAAATCTGAACTCCGTGCGACATCGCCGTCGTCGTTAGCCATGATCAGTCCACTGCTGGATGAAAGCCTCCTCAAAGCCGTCGCTGATCTGCAAGTGTGATAATCCATCGGGGTATGATTGAGAAAGGTAAAGGCGCAGCCCTGCAATTCCTTTCTCAGGCCACTGCTGGTGCAAGGGCCTCCACTGCAGAGAGCTCTCCAGACAGACTGTGGTGACAGCAGAGTCATTGAAAAATCGAGGGCGCATATGAACCCGGGTGCGTGCGCGTGCGTGTGTGATAGGGGGCGTCGCTGTGACGTCGTCGCGATGAGCACACCGCGCGATGAACCCGTCGAACCAAGTTTGAGTCCCGCGTCACAGCCAACGTCGGTGACGAATATCTGAACTCTTACTGGGACTCCCTTAGGTCGGCTTAGCCTTAAAAACGAGTACCTGGTGCGGCGGTATGTTGACATCAGCGCTGGAGGGGGACAAAGGATGTGGTTCTGGCCACGCACCCCAGCCGTGTGCCTTGCTGGCCTTCACAGGTGCTGCTCGTTTGACAGCCTATTTAAGCTCCACGTGGGATCTTCGTCATTGTTCGATAGTCGCTATGGTTTTTTTGTTGGGTTCAGTCGTCGCTCTCACCCACGGTGAGCGCTCAAGAAACGTAATTCCTATTCTTTACAACCAACACGGTCCCCCTGCGTGCCGCGATTGGTGTGCCCTGGGGCGTGAATTTGAGCAAGTTGCCCCGCCGTGGGTTCTCACGCCGTGCGGCGGTCCCGGGCCCGCCTGCGGTTCCCCCTTCCCCGCCACGGTGCGTAGCACCGCTTGCAATTCATACCAACTCCCGGCCGGGTGCGATGTACGAATGCCACGCCCACGTGTGCGTGCGTGTGCGTGCGTGAGTCTGTGTGTGTGCGCGCAATGGTTGGCAGAGGGATCGCTGGTTTGATTCGATCTCCCGGCGTGGCAGGGGATATAATGGTCCAGTTTACTAATAGGGTTTTTCCCCTTTTTTCTGGCAACGAAACTGACACCTTTTGCAAGGAATCATGCTTACATTGACCACAATACTTGCAGTCAAATGCAAACAAAAAACAATACTCTGATAATTTATGCATTGTCCTTGAAACTGATTGGTCCACACCAGAGACGGCTTTCTTTAGAGCCTAGTCTCATATGGTGTTCGATCAGATGACGCCAAAAGGTGCACAGTTCAAAGACAACGCACTATCAGAGTAATGAGAGCTCGGGGTGAGCAGCTACATCTTGTTGCCAGAAAAAGGGGAAAAACCCTATTAGTATATTTTGGTACTGGCAAAGGAGGTCCCATGAAAATGGTCCAGTCTATTAAATCCACCTCCCCGCCTTTGTCGACCCAGCAGCAGTAGTAGGCCAAAATATATCCTACTATCGGGGGGGGGGGGGGGTGCTCTCCAGACTCTCCAGATTTTCCTTCTAGTGGAGGCCCTTCCACCAGCAGTGGCACGAGGGAGGCATTGCAGGGCTGCACCTTTAACCGGCTTGGACCCTCCACTGGGTCAACCCAACCCCGCCAGAACGACGCGGTGGTGCGATCGACGTCAGCAGCGGGAAGACAAAGGCAGCGGGGCACAACGCGGCTCTGGCCACCCGCCCACCACCACCCCAGTCGCATCGCGTTGGCGTTGTGCCGGCGTTTCTTTGTGCGTCCCATTGTGCGAGTGTTTGCCGAGTTCCTGACTGTTGGCTGAAGTGTGTGCCGGTGCATCTGGTGCCCTCTGCGTGGCATTGCCGGTGTTGACCGGAGTTGGGCATTGTCTTTCAGATTTACGAACGGGCCACACACAACATTCCCGAAGAGAGTAAGTCGCCCTCCATGCAAACCGCACATCTGTTGATCGCAACGATCAGTTCGCTCATCCGAGTATTGCATGTTGATAAAATTAGCAATGCCTCCTTACCTACCACATTCATTTGTGTTTCCGCTTAGATAACAAAAACTAGTTACTCAACCTATCGACCACGACACCTTCCTGCAAGTGCATCTTATCAGCCTGTGCCGATTCAATACAAGCAATTAAATGCTGGGCCGCCTTCGAGATTCAGCGTCTCATCAACAGATTCGCTTTATCCAATGCTGGGGAACTGCCTGATGTTTACGTCAAGTATCACTTTTCTACGTGGGAGGAATGTGTTTTAAACATTTTTTTTATAACATTCTCCGCAAATGATGCTAAACGATTATTTGGCAGCCTGCAAATTATTTCGCATTGCTTGGCCCAAGCCAATTGGATAAATTAACGTACGTATTTATTTGCTTGGAGCAGCGCAAGATGGTGAAAAAGATAATAATACTCTCTAAAAGTATACTCGGATGAAAATAACTGTGGCAGGAGTGAATGGCGCACAGCGCAGCTGATGGGAATCATTACTGAGGGTTTTTCACTGAACAATCCCTATTCACAAATTCGCCGCTTTTGATGGGCTTTAAAAAAAATTATATATAAAAAAAAGCCACAGGTACACACAGCCCCTTTTGAAGTACAACTGAACAAAATGATGGTGATTTGATTCCTAGAACTTGGATTATGTACCGCACACTGCGTGCAGGGCCAACGTTGGTGGGTGTTCTGGAGGCCTCGGGCAGAATTCTGTATGGGGCCCTCTTAAAGCCACCGTCCACTATTGTTGAACCTTACAATTTTGTGTCCCAGTATATTTCGACCAAAGACCGCACATTCGATATAAAGCATCCATTTACGAGGTGGCCCCTGTGGTTTAGAGATCGGAGCGCTGCGCTGGCATCGACGAGGTGCCAGCTGCCTGTCGTTAAACGGGGTCCTCAAGTGTAGCGAGTTGACGAAGATCAACACAGTCACCGATGGCTGCAAAGAAAAACTCTGTCACATTCAATTATTGTCCTGCACTTAATTTTGGCTAAATTCCAGCTCTTTAGAATTACAAGTATTGGATTAACCGGAATGTATGTACGTTGAACTTGCTTCGCACCGTACGTAGCCAACCGTGCTAATGATACGACTGTCACTCTCACACAGAGCGAGTGGGAAGAACCCCACCCCACTGTGTGTGGGTCACGGGCCACTGGAAGGGATTTCAGAGGAAGCTCTGCTATATCCGGTTCCGTGGGCCGTTTTGTGCCGCGAATGGTTCAATTGCGGTGCGGAGAGATCCGAGAGGAGGCTTCGCCTCGCGACGTGACGTCGAGAGCACAATTGAGACCACAATTTGGGGAAACAAATATTCACGTAAATGCATCCACTTCAGTAACCTTGTATCGGTGAAAAAGCTCAAATGAAACTTGCAAAAATTACATATAATGAGAGTGTCTGCTGCCATCTCTTCATCTCCTGTTGTACACTTTGCATTCTAAGGCGGTGCTTCTGACTAATGTAAGTTTTTGTTCTTTAAGAGATGGCATGACAGTCGGTCTCTCACAGGAAAAATGTCCCCCCCCCCCCCCCAGTAATTTGGTGGCGGCCCTGCCCGTGTGGTTTTGTCGGTGGCACGGTTTTCAAGGTTTTTCCTCATTTTGTTTGGTGTCGTCTGTGTTGGTGTTTAGCCACCCTCAACGACATGGGCTTCCAGTTCATACGCAAGTGCATTCAGCTCATCGAGGCCGACGGTGAGTGCGTGTGTGACGCAGAGATCCCTCCGCGGCGCGGTGGCTTCCATCCCGCACACACGGCTCGGATAGTTTCAGGAATTAAAATCTGAAAGGAAAAAAATCGATGTTTATGAGCATTAATGTGATGGCGCTTTGAGTGGCAGATTTGTCACAGAAAGGCGTCACTTGTTTTAAGCAAAAATAAAATTTACTTGACTAGATATGATTTTTTTGATGATCCAGATATTTTCTTTCCCAGATTAGTTTTGTTTGTTTTTGATATCCAAAAGCATGACATCAAGTAACGTTACTTGTATCGCATAATGTCCATGCTGTTTCCGCCAAACATCGTCACGAGGCACCGCTAGACTTGACTTTTGTCAGCACGAAGACGTGACATAAATCATCAAAAATTATCCTTGAGAATCCAAAATCTCCGCCCCCCCAAAAAAAATTGTTTCCCAAACTTATCCGTAACAGATTCCAATCTCTGTATGAGCCAACAATGCTTGTATGTTTGTTGAACTTCTTTCGCACCGTACGTAGCCAACCAAACCTTCATGGCACTAAATTAAGTTCATGCTGCATCATCACCGAGAACAGACCATGGGACACTCGGTAAGCTAGGACACAGGGTTTATTCAATACATTTTTACACTGGCTTTAAAAAAAAATCGTGACCATTTGAGCTATTAATATCTACGTTTCTTCTTCTTCCTGTTAGAGTCACCTGAAATGCGTCATTTACAAAACTCGACCAAGAACCCTGTGAATGAATGGAGACAACAAAACATCATTGATGAATGTTCAGAGATTACATGACAAAAATAGTCCTAAATTAACTCTAAAAGAAAATGCATGCATCGTGCGTTAATGTTAAAGGAGGTAAGTTTGAACGTATGTTAAAATAAACTAAATAAACCCGATGCGATTTGTTCAAATAATTATAACCCTATTCTTAGGTTTTTTCGGTAAAGTCACGTAGGTAAAAATAAATAAATAAATAAAATTAAATAAAAATCACGACGTTTCGGAGGCAACACAAGCTTCCGAAACGTCGTGATTTTTATTTTACTTTTATTTATTTTTTTACCTACGTGACTTTACCGAAAAAACCTAAGAATATGAATCCTTGCAGTCACGAAAGCTTCAAATCTATAATTATAACCCTATGTGTCCTGACTTCTGGGCCACTCTCCTGTATAACAACTCAATGCCCCGAGTCACAGTTGCTGCATTCCTTTATCTGCTTGCCCCCCCCTCCCCCCACGTGTGTAGAGGGTGGAGGCTAATCCATGTCGAGCAGGTGGCGGCCGAGTACCTCTCCATCTGTCCGTCCTGATTCTTTCGATTTGGCCATGAGTCAGAGGTCGCAAACGGGTTTTGATTCCTTACCCGTACCCGTACCCGGCCGCACCAGGGTCGCAAACGGGTACCCGTACCCGGCCGTACCCGTATCCTACCCGTACCCGGCCGGGTACGGGTACCCGTTCCGTACCCGTACCCTACCCGAGTAGCCGGGTATCGGGTAGGGTACGGGTATCGGGTAGGGTACGGGTATCGGGTACCCGGTTGCGACCTCTGCCATGAGTTAGCGAAGATACGGGAGGCAAGAGCGTCTGTAGGTCGACGTTAGCGGTGGCAGTGGTGGTGGTAGTGCGTGGATAGGAGTGAGCTTTTGGCCAAGGTCGAAAAAGGTTGAAAAGGTTTTGTGTTTCTTTTCAAGCGAAAATGTATAACTCCTTTTGTATTTTTCCCTTGTTGGAGGAAGTCAAAAGTTTTAATTTTTTCTTCATCTTCTGTTCAGCTGAACCCTGGCGCAGGTTTTTTTTTATTAACGTTCTCTTTTGTGCTGCTGAAAATGTCTGCCGAGCGGACAAATAGATAACGAATCGCACGAACGTGAGAATTGACGCCGAGGATGAAAAAAATTAACCCGTAAAAACTAAGTTTTCACTATAAATCCTTTATATGCATGGCGGCTAGAGTCCTCTCTTCCTCTGGCTTGAGATGGCTGCCACCTATGGGTCAGATGATTGCATTGCACCATTAAGCAATTGGTAATTAAATATAATATTTTTGTCCTAAAAAGTAGTAAAATTTTGGAAAAAAATTTTCACGAACATTAATTGCCATGCACAACGAGTCTGTGTGGAAAATGTCAGCTCGATTGGATCACGGGAAGTGGGTTAAAAAACGACCGAAAGATTTGCACGGTCGTAAGCAAGCAAGCGAACTTAATATAAAGGATTTAAAAAGAACACACACCCCCAGCGACTTGAAGTCGCACCACCCGCACACACACACAAATATACTGCGCAAGGGCAATTATTGGGAAGTGTCTGCGTGGGATTTTTCATGAAATGCATTACTTTCTGTTGAGGGCTCAGCGGATGGAACATGTTTTGTGTTTTCTTCCCAATGTCATCCTGGTACTTGGGCCCGCTGCTCCTGACAGTGCCGGATTATCCTTGGAGCCAAAGTAGCTACACATGTAGCTACGTATGTAGTAGCTACATATGTAGCTACGCGCTCCGCACTTTCACACAAGTAGCTACGTGTGTAGTAGCTACACATGTAGCTACAGGCCACGCACTTTCACACAAGTAGCTACGTATGTAGTAGCTACACATGTAGCTACGCGCCCCGCACTTTCACAAAAGTAGCTACGTGTCTAGTAGCTACACACGTAGCTACAGGCCACGCACTTTCACACAAGTAGCTACGTGTGTAGTAGCTACATAAGTAGCTACGCGCTCCACACTTTCACACAAGTAGCTACGTGTGTAGTAGCTACACATGTAGCTACGGGCCCCGCACTTTCACACAAGTAGCTACGTGTGTAGTAGCTACACATGTAGCTACGGGCCCCGCACTTTCACACAAGTAGCTACGTGTGTAGTAGCTACATATGTAGCTACGCGCTCCGCACTTTCACACAAGTAGCTACGTGTGTAGTAGCTACACACGTAGCTACAGGCCACGCACTTTCACACAAGTAGCTACGTGTGTAGTAGCTACATAAGTAGCTACGCGCTCCACACTTTCACACAAGTAGCTACGTGTGTAGTAGCTACACATGTAGCTACGGGCCCCGCACTTTCACACAAGTAGCTACGTGTGTAGTAGCTACATACGTAGCTACGCGCCCCGAACTTTCACACACCTAGCTACGTATGTAGTAGCTACATATGTAGCTACGGGCCCTGCACTTTCAGGCTATCAATTCCGGTTCAGTGATTCTGCACTTGCTCTATTACTATAGTACTATACTGCCTTCAACTTTATGAACGACTGGGTGTCTCAGGTTATCGATTTGTCGTATTATCTGGCTGTGTAGCAAATGCTAAAACACAATGACTTTACTATGCAATTAAACATTTAGTGTTTTAATATTTACGTGTTTTTTTATTTTATTTAGGGCCCCTTGGTAACATATGCTACAGGCCCTGCACTCGCTTAATCCGGCACTGGCTCCTGACACGGTTATCTGAGCTTGACCACCTGAATGTGAAATTGTAGTAGTTGTTTCTCTGCATTTACATCAGCCGTACGAAAGAAAGAAGAAGAAGACCATTTTTATTTCCTTTGTTCACTGACGGCCCGCACATACTTTGGATGTGATCGTCCATCCGGTGCTCCCATTCCACCATCCGGCCAGCAAGCAAAACCTTTTACTAATATAGTTCCGCCACTGGGTCAGAGGTCGCAACCGGGTACCCGATACCCGTACCCTACCCGATACCCGGCTACCCGTACCCGGCCGGGTACGGGTACCCGTTTGCGACCCTGGTGCGGCCGGGTACGGGTAAGGAATCAAAACCCGTTTGCGACCTTTGCACTGGGTTGAAGAGACCGTTACGAGCGACCGTTGCAGCTGTTGTCGCGCGTCGTAATCGGTGGTGGCGCTGACCGTGCGTGCGTGTGGTGCGCAGGGCTTGAGGAGCAGGGCCTCTACCGCATCGTCGCGCCCACCACGAGGGTTCAGAAGCTGCTAAGCCTGCTCAACGGTAACGGCGTTGCCCCCGTCGCGCGAGTCACCGATTTCTGACCATGCGCGATTTGGGCTACCCGCGAATCGCATCTGCAACTCTGCACGACCCACAGAGGGGGAGGGAGAGAAGGAAAGTGATGAGAGATGAAGTGATGAGATGAAATCATTAAAGAAGGTTTTCATCGGCCAATATCATTATACGTGAAATTTGCTATTCGCGAGCATCTCTGGAACGTATCCCTCACGAATAACGAGGGAACACTGTACAGCAACAGCTGCCATTCATCACAAGGTGGTGGGCCCAGGGGGGGGGGGGGGTCCAGGGGGGGGGTGGTGGGAGGCCCACCACGTAATTTACAGCAAAGCCATTAGGACGATCACGTATACAGCGGGTATGCTGGGATAACTTGTAAACGACGTCGAAACGCACGACACGGCGAGACTTTTTTTGTTGTAGTAGTAGGTTTTTACCCTTTTACCTGGGGCAAAACTGACACCTTTATACAAGGCATCATGTTTGCAATAACCACAACACAAGCAGTCAAAATGCAAACAAAAAGAAACAACTCTGATAATGATAATAATATTCACTGTCCTGCATATTTTGCCACTGGTAAAGGAGGTCTCATAGTGTAAAAAAACCTTTTTTTATTATTGTACTTTATTAAAGTTATTGTTTTATTCCAAATTACGGGTGCACGTGAAGGGGGGGGGGGCTGCGAAATGTCTGTTGGCAGCGGGAGGAGAGGCATCCCCCCGCAACTTGGCTCTCATTCCTCGGCCTCTCCATCGTGAGCGAGCTTTCTGAAAGCTGGAGAGAGAGAAAAATTATAATAAAAATTTCCAATGTGCCTTGTTGTTGTTGTCCAAATCCTCGTTTTAACGTTTAACCTGGTGGCAAGGACGGTGTGTGGCTGCCCTTTGTCCGCTGCTGGATGAAGGCATTTCCCCCCCCTCACATTCTGTGTTGGTCATGGGCGTTGTGGGCCCATGATTTACCTACTTTACCATGCTGGTCGGACAGTTGGGGTGGTCCAGAACCAGATTGCATATCACGCGCCACCGATGTTATAGCCGTGGCCGGGAATGAAATTCGGCTTTCCAGGTTTTTTGTGCAACGCGTGAAAACGAGCGTGTGCCGCCTATCCAACCGGGCGTACCTTTTGACCTGATCCGAATAGAAAGTAAAAAACAAGGCAGATAAATTATGAAACAATGATGACAAATAAGCCGTGCGCGGTTATCCAGGTTTCCTTTTGCAGCAGGAGATGGGAGATGTGGTATCTTGACAGACTGTCGCCCGATTTGTGGCAGGTAATTGATGGTTTCATTGTGTTGCTGTTCCTTCCCCACCTCCTCCCCCACCGTTAGAGTGCCACTCGCTGGATGACCTTGACCTGGAGAACGATGACCTCTGGGATGTGAAGATATTGAGTGGCACTGTGAAGGCCTTTCTCAGGTTTCTGAAAATATTTTCCCATTTTATTTTGTACTGCACCATCCCCCAAGCCCCCCTCCCCACGTCCCCCCCCCCTCTTTCCTACATCTCCCCCCCCACTTCCCTTGTTGTTCGCCGAGCCCGTTCGATGCCTCGATCTTAAAAACTCATTGTCCGTATTTCACCTTTTCTGCCGCAGGAATCTCCCCGAACCACTCATGACCTTCAGGCTGCATCAGCGTTTCATCACGGCTGCCAGTGAGTCACGAGAAATGGATTTTTATCAGATGTTTTTGAAAGTAGAAGAGAAAACATTTAAGAGAGTAAGGTACCAAAAAAAGAAACGTTGATGGAAACATCTGCGTTATCTCTTAAAATTAGAAATGCCTAAGCGCTTGCTTAATGATTAAAGTCGGGGGGGGGGGGAAATTGCAGTGACACGATGAAAAATTAACCCGTAAAAACAAAGTTTTTCACTATAAATCCTTTATATGCGTGGCGGCTAGAGCCCTCTCGTCCTCTGGCTTGAGATGGCTGCCACCTATGGGTCAGATGATTGCATGGCAGCATTAAGCAATTGGTAATTAAATATAATATTTTTGTCCTAAAAAGTGTAAAATTTTGGAAACAAATTTTCACGAAAATTAATTGTCACGCACAACGAGTCTGTGTGGAAAATGTCAGCTCGATTGGATCACGGGAAGTGGGTTAAAAAACGACCGAAAGATTTGCACGGTCCTAAGCAAGCAAGCAAGTGAACTTAATATAAAGGATTTAAAAAGGAGTTTGTTGCCTCGTGTTGCCCACAACTTCACTTGCTGCAACCTCGCACCGTCGCCGAACTTTTTTAACATCGCATAGAATTGTCGCCCCGATGTTTCACTGCGTTTGTGCCGGCGCTCGTGATTGGCCTCTAATGGAAAAACGGAGCTAGAGAAGCGATGTTAATTGGGATTAAAACATGACGATGACACTCTTAACAACACGCTACATCTCGCAACAGAGTCGCGGGTGGTTGTTGTCGTTTGTCTGGAGATTCCAGACGGGTAGAGCTGGTTGTCACACTTGAATGAGCGTTCGGCACGATTGGTAGAATGCAAATTCAAATCCATCATCTCGCCTGGGTCAATAAATCAAGCACCAACTTTAGTTGGATGTCAGCAGTGCCCCTAAGCATATCCTGGCCCTGCCTTGGGAACGTGGAATTTCCACCATTGGCGCCGGGCTGCCATTGGAGATAAAACCCACCCTTTAACCCATCTCTTAAGTGTGGTCGTCACCTGCAAGGCACCGGTTGAAACGGGGGCACCGTTCTGTTATTAAGACGATGCTATCTCGTGCCGGATCACCGCTTGTGCCAAATCCTGTCTAGCGCTGGGCCTTGTGTGCCAAATAGACTGCTTGCAACGCCCGCCTCCCCCCCCCCCCCAAATGCGGGCACGCTCTCTGGCAGCGCAAGCTAATCGCTGCAATTATCCGAGTTAGACCCAAGGTAATGGCAAATTCTTGTTTTTACACCGCTGTTTTATTCCTCTCTGCCCCCCCCCGGCCCTGTGTGCATCGGCTGCGTGCCTCGGACACTGCCGCAAAAAATGAAATCGCAGACTCCTCTCTTGGCTCATGAGAACATAATTAGAGTCGCAGAGTTATGCGACGGTGCGATGATAAACATTCCGTAGGAATCCTAAATTTGTACGCCAGGTGTTCTCACACTCGTGCCTTTGATCTCGCAATGAGCACGAATGCCGTGATACGATGCATTGATTCACATACGTGTGGAAGCAATTTAAACAAAGTCAGAGTGGTTTCCTGCTCAAATGACTATTGAGGCTTTGGTGCGCATCTCCCGTCTACAGTCCTGAGCCACTGGTGGAATTCATCATTCCTATGGCTGGGGCAAGTCCATCCATAGGACAACCACCCTTGACCTTCCCACAAGATGGTATCTTATTTTACCCCTGCAGCCATTGGAGGTGCTACTCTTATATTGGCTCAAGGATAGAAAGAGGAAGTTGATTCTTGAATTAGCGGTTTGAAATGACAAAGGCAATGTCCAATCACGACCCTGACACGTGCCTGCAACAGCAGCAACAATTACTCTTTATTTACGCAGGAAAGTCTCGTGGAGTCTCATGACTCGTTGTCAGGAAGCTCGTGCATTGCGAAGGTTTGGCCAGTGCCACCGTTTGGGTTAGGGGTTCTCGGGGAGGGGGTGGCATTTAAATATCTCGACACAGATGGATTCAAGTAAACAACTGCTGCACCTGCCATCAGCCAGCCGACAGCACGTGGCAATCCCAGGCATTCGCCCATCCAAGATCCTAGCCGAGCTCAACCTCGCGTAGCTTCCGTAAAGCTCACATGATCGGGAAAGTACAAGGTGATTTAGAAGAGGCAGTGCAGCAAGTAAATTGCTGACCGATCTGTACTAAACTAAAATATTTTACCAGGTAAGGCCCACTGAGCTATATAGTTATTTTTCAGAAGCGACCTGGCTATTACGAATGATAGCCCAACGAAGTGTGGCTTATCACCATGTGGGAATTTATAGCAGCCAAATACGCACGGAGAGAACGTGCAAACCCCAAATACAAAGCAGGCATCAGGATCAGGATCTAACCCATGACCTCCTGTGTACCAGGCGAGGTAGTTAACATCTCGCCACTGCGTACGGACTTGAGAGCACCATTCCTCCTTCACCCTGTGTGGTACTGAGAAGGCATCTTTGGGAGAGTTGCTCAATGGCCACGAGTGGAGATATTCTAGTTTCCATCGAAGCTTTTCCGAGTGAGTAAAAACAAAAAACCTGCTTTTTAATTGATTCTCTGTCCTGCTCAATGTAGCTGCTGCGTAATTGTACAATCGATGCCATTATCCGTGCCCATCTCTCGATATCGATCACGTTAGGATTACAGCTTTAAGGAAAAAAAATCCCAACCGGTTACTATGATGAAAGGAAAAAAAAACACAAGCTCATTTACGGTGGCGATTTTAAGCGCAGGCGACGCTGCCGCGGTGTTAACGGCCGGCGAGCTGGACTTGCGATCCAGAGGTCACAGGTTTCAATTTGATCTCCCGCTGTGGCGATTGAAACGGTGGCGCAGGGTTTCTGAAACCTCACCTCGTGTCAGCCCAGCCGCAGCACCAAATGGCTTCCAGGGCAGTTTGTCGATGGGCAGGTCGCGTGCGGTGGAGTAAAGTGTGGGTGCTCCCTCCTCGACCGAGCCGCCGTTTGGCAGGCGTGGAAGATTGAGCCCCAAAAAACTGCAAAGGGGCGTTCTTGAGCCTCCTCGAGTTGAGGCCCTTCCACCAGCAGTTTCGTGAGGAAGCATTTTCAGGCCTGCACCTTTGCCCAGTCAATATTTATTTATTTGTTTATTTGAACTGCCAGTTCCCTCGGGCCTGCGAGCGTTGAGTCTCCTTCGCGGACGACAGGAACAGATGGCATTGGCGGCGGAGTGCCCTATATTGTGTCGTCCGAGTCCGAGCGGCATTGCTGACTCTTCACTCCGCCGTGCCTGCGTCACACAATAGGGCAATTTCAAGGCAATCGCCGCTAACAATCGTCACCGACAATGGCTTCCGCGCGACGCTTTGTATTGCAAAAAAAATGGTGTGTGCATCATTGCAAGGGGGTGGTCGCCGGATGGCTCAGAGCTGAGCTGCCGCCGTTGAGATCCTCCGTTTGATTTCAGGTTTCAGCCGCCTCTGATAAAACCGGGTTCTCAAGTTGCATTGAGTTGATTCTCAACCCATTTGCTGATGGCTGCACAATACAATGCCATTACATTAACTATGGGTTCGGACTTAATTTGCCTATATTCCAGCTTCGAGGATAAAAAACATATTCGGTTTGGCTGTCACGTGATGGACATGACTCTCTGTAACAGGGTGGGTGGGGGAGAGTGCTGCCCTCTACCGCGTGGACCAGCAGTCACTTTGAAGGGATCTGAAAGGTAGTTCTGTGATATCCGCTTCCGTGGGCCATTTTTCTTCTACGAAAGGGTTGCATTTGCTCTGCTCGTGATCTGAATTGGAGTCTCCATTTCGCGACGTGACCCCGATTGCACAACCGGGATGAAACTGGGGGACAAAAAAAAAACACATAATTTCAACAACAATAAAAAAAGACGACTTTGCTAACTTGCCACGACCGTGTCCGACCGCGCGCGCAGAAATGGACAACGAGGAGGACCGCATCGAGTGCGTGCATGGCCTTGTGTACGACCTCCCAGAGTCGCACCGCCAAATGCTCAACATCATCATCGCCCACATCTCCAAGTAACTCTCCCCGCGCTCTCCCCGCGCTCTCCCCACGCTCCTCGCCGACTCGCGCCGCCCTCGGCCGCTGGTCGATGCAGGCCGGTGCTTGCCGCCATTTGGCTTGGCGACGCGGCGCGTTTCATTAGCACGGTTGGCTACGTACGGCGCGGGAGCAGTTCAACGTACACACATACGTACAGTGTGGAGGGGACCGGTGGCTCGTAGTCGAGTAAAAGATAAATTGTCTGCTGGCTCAATTGAGGAGAGGCTCGTTACCATTGAGGTATCTCGTCAATGGTGTTGCCCATTGCTGGAGATCGAACTCGGGTCACTGGGTTCGTAGCTGCTGTGCCATTGCTACACCACCAGTGCAACAGTGATAACATTTGAAAACATTCCCTCTGTGTGCAGGTTTTTCCCTCGGGATGCCGCTGTGAAATGCCTTGCGAACGCACATCGCCCCTGGCACGCAATTATCCCTTATTATAAAAAAGTATTATTAGTTTATTATGTACAGACCTTTGCCACACTGTGTGGGTCATGGTGGTTTATTGACCATACTTCACCACGCTGGCGTGCGTGGCTTTGGCAAAGCGGATGTTAGTCACGCGAGCATTCCTTTATTAAACCAATAAAAGTTACCATGCCGCAAATATTTCACAGCGGGCGACTTGTTATAAAAGGAACAATTTTGTGTTAAAAATAAAATTATAAAAACGTCCATAACGCCTCCCCAGCCACCGCGTGCACGTGAGCTGCTGCGGAGTATCGGGGAAGGGTTTGCTCTCTCGCTCGCTTGCCGATCGGTACGCACAAAGCGTCACGCGCTCCTGGGGCCTGGGTCGTGAGAACCAATCGACCGACCGGTCGTTGTTGATGCAAACTATTCGTTGATGGTGTTAGGTTCAGTCTCCAGCCCTTGTTATAATTAGTATTATCCACTCGATCTCTGTGGCTTCTCTGTGTGCTATGGAGAAGGGCCACTGCCCGAATCATCTTGCCAATTCGTAAACATTTTTATTTAACCCTTTGCTATTTCGAGACGTCTGCAAGTTGCAGACGTCGAATCTCGGAACACGCAAGCGGTTAGCGTAAATTTTATTTAGAGGCATAGCGCCGCTGTTTTTAAAGACCTTTTACTCGCCGCAAAGAACTGTAGTGACACGACCACACTCTAAGATAGCCGGTGTCAAACTTTGCCACACGCCTTCACGCATGGCCTTGTGGGAGGCTCGGTACTGATGACGTTATTTTATACAGGGAGGTGGAATCAGAAGAAAAACTGATGACGTACGTCATCGGAATTCGAAAGGGTTAAGGGAGTTGCAGACTGTGGGGGCAGCAGAAGAGAGTGAGCGACCTCCCACTCAGCGTAGGTTTGACAGGGGGGCCTCCACAGAGAGCCTTGGATGCTGGAACAGCGAGTTCATCGCCAGGGGTGAAGGATTTTGTGTTTCCAGCATTTTGCGATCAGATTGGAGTAGAATGAATTGAGGGGTGTTCTGGAAGAAAGAAAATCCTGATGACCCACAACAAGCCCATTGTCCAGAGGAGCGCCGTTATTGTTGAGAGTGGGCGAATCGAGTGGACGCGGAGGCGAGCGAACGAATGCCTCCGCGGGGGATCTTTGTAAGGCGGCGACGAGTGCGACCTTGAGACTTGGTCCGGGGTGGGCATCGCGCCCGGCGCTGGGTCGTGCGCCATCGTCCCACCGCGTTGTCTGGGCCCCGGGCGTCGCGCGTGACGCATCTCTCCCGCGTGTCGCCGCGCGCAGCGTCGCGAGCCACAGCAAGGAGAACCTCATGACCGTGGCCAACCTGGCTGTGTGCTTCGGCCCGACGGTGATGAGGCCCGAGGTGGAGACCGTGGCCGCCCTCATCGACATCAAGTTCCAGAACATCGTCATCGAGATCCTCGTGGAAAACTACGACAAGGTGCGCAGGCGGTTCCACGTGCGCTCCCCCCCCCCACAACCGTCGTTTTACCCTAAACATAGTTCAGCATCAGTGGAAAGTGACAACTGCAACGGGTCCTGGACCTCCCCGTGATAAAGGGCTTTAAATAGAAAACATATAAACTGTTGCTTTTCACAATGCCATATGAAAGAAGAAGAAGGAGGAGGGCTTTAAATTAGTTAATATTGCTCGTCGAGAAGGCTGAAGTCACGGGTGAGAGCCACAAGGGCAAGCCGAGGACAAAGTCGTTTAGGTTGGAGGCCAGTGTCAAGGCCAGTCGAGGCCGGACCCCCTACGGCAGTGTTCTTCACTCATTTTCGGAGGTGGGGGCGGCACACATTTGAAACCATTGGGCTTTGGCAGCACAATGATGATTGGGGGGGGGGGGTATCTAACACTTAGGCTTTCGCGACCAATGTCATACCTGGTTAGATCGTGAAATATAAATGTGTCGTTAAATCCGCCTGACGAAGCTAGTTGTAATTTCTGGCGAAACGTCGTACTCGGATTGTAAATGTCGTGGCTTTGCTCTCCAACGCACCGGTGCGCTGTACTCGTGACGAATTGGCACGTTCTGTTTACGTGACAAACCCCTTACTAGTCGGCTGTGGCGGGTTTAACGACACATTTATATTTACGTGATCTAACCCAAAAAAAAACCTGTATTATTGGGGGGGGGGGGGGGGTTTTCACATTTGTGCATCGTCAGGGGGGGGGGGGTCGAACGTCAGGGGGGCGCACGAAGGCCACAAGGGGGGGGGGGGGGGGCGCCAGTAGCCCGTGGGGGCCTTGCAATGAAGAACACTGATGTAGGGGGTTGATGCTGGCCAAGGCTGGATCCTCCGAGGCCAAAGGGGTAAGGTAAAGGGTAGGGTAAAGGTAGCTCAGAAGAATTACCCGGTAGGGTAAAGGTAGGCTCGTTGTTTTTACCTTTTAACTTTCACCTTACCTTGCCGAGGCCTAGCCAAGTTCTCGGACTGAGGCCCACGGCCCCAGGAGAAGACTACTACATCGCTCGGCATTTTAACCCTTCGATTTGGCGGATTACAGGCAACGGCAACAAATTAACAGCGACAGATTCAGTTCAGGAGGTAAAGCTCCCACACCCCCCACGTGCTGATCAGAATTATTTTCTGTTCGTGTTGGAAGCCTTGGTTGAAATCTCTCTTGCACGGAGACAGACAACGTTGTAGACCTTTGCCAATGTGCGGGGAGCTGCCGTACCTCCTTTCACGAGAAGCGATTCGACGTGCTTTTATGAAGAGCCAATCCTTTAGAAAATCTCTGGGTTTAATTTGTTCTTCGATTCAAAGATTTTTTTGAATTCATTTTGAACAAACAAAAAAAGAGGCTTCCTTGTAAGGAAAAAAAAAACCGATTCAACATCTTTGTTATATTTCTAGGTTTGAAAAAATATTCACACTCTAACGCAGCAAACAGACATTTTAAACAAAAAACATTCGTCCTTGTCCGTTTACCGGGAGCAAGTGGTTCCTAAGCTAAGAGCGTGCTTCTTCTGCCAAACTTTTGTAAAGAAAATAATTCCAGTGTGGATGACAAATGAATGCACCGTGCGGTTAGAAAGGCATTACTCACTCACTTTCTGCCCGTAGTGTTGTTATTCTTCCCCCTCTAAGGCGCGGCGCGGCAATGTCCTGTTGTTTGCGCTCTCGCAGATCTTCCAAAAAGTTCCGAGCAACCACAGCGAGTTCCGCAAGACGCACATCTCGGCACGGGCCAGGCGGTATCGGCTGTCGATCCGCAAGCCCCCCCCGTACCGCCCTCCAGACCCCCCCACGAGCTGTGCACGCTCCAGCAGCAGTAAGTGCCCTTCCCCACTACCCCCTGCCCAACCACCACTCCACCTCGAAGTTGAACTCGAACATCCATGATAGTCTTCTTGGTTCTTTCGGTAAAGTCACGTAGAATGGAAATAATAAAATAATTAAAATAAAACATCATAAAATAATTACGGAAATAAAATACATAAAACAGAATAATTATTTTATTATTTCCATTCTACGTGACTTTACCGAAAGAACCAAGAAGATGAATCCCTGCAGTCACGAAAGCTTTAAATCGAAAAAAATCCATGATAGTGTTTTTTCTTTCTGGGCCTGTGCTCGGTAAAATATAAAATAGTACAATAAAATAACAACAACAACAAAAGCACGCTACGTGCGGCCGACACGCTCTGCCCTCTCTCTTGTCTCTCCCCCCACCCTCCCCCCGACAAGAGGAAGCCAGGTCCGGCAGCCGCAACGGCAGCGTTAAGCGACCCATGATTCCACCGCAGCCGCCGCCGCCCGTGCCAGGTGGCGGCAGCGGCGGCAGTGGTGGCAGCGGCGGAGGCAGCAGCGGCGGCGGGAGCGGCCGCGGCAGTTTTGGTGCTGGTGCTTCGGCCGCGGTGTCGGTGAGCTCGGCGCCCGCCGTTGCCCCTGGCCAGGCGGCGGCGGCGGCGATTCCCTCGTCGCCGCCCGCGGGCCCCGCGGCCCTGCTGGACAAGATGAAGCGGCACGGAGGCCCCTCCTCCAACCTGCGCGTCGCCTTGGGGAACGCCGAGACGGCGGAGGACGGCGTCGGGCGCAACCACTCCCCGTACGTGTCGCGCGTGCGCGTGGGTCTCCACACACAATATCCCTGTTTGCGTTGAGCATGGCCTCTTCTATTTAAAGCTTTCGTGACTGCAGGGATTCATCTTCTTGGTTCTTTCGGTAAAGTCACGTAGAAGGGAAGTAATAAAATAATAAAAATAAAACATGATAAAATAATTCTCACGACGTTTCGGCCACAACGCAAGACCAGGTCTGTCTTCACCTGAGGGTGGCTGCTTGCACCTGAGGACGGCTGCTTGCGTTGTGGCCAAAACGTCGTGAGAATTATTTTATTATGTTTTATTTTTATTATTGTATTACTTCCCTTCTACGTGACTTTACCGAAAGAACCAAGAAGACATGGCCCCTTTGTTTACATGCGGTGCTCTCACCGGTGACATCTAGAGACCCAGCATCAATTGTTTAACAAAGTCTGACTGCCGATGAGACCCAGAAGGTCGATACCGGCACACACCGGTTGTTGAGTTACATGCTAGTGGATACTTTTGTTCTAGACGGCCAAAAGGCCGATGACAGAAACAAATTGTGTAGGCATATAATCGAGTTTGTTGTTATCCTGGCCCAGGTGCAGCGAAGACGTCACCTTCACTTAGTGGCAAATAGTGGCTGATGTTGTTGTGTATGTTTGTGACTGTGGGTCTGTGTGAGTCTGTGTGATCTCTAACAAGAGTTGATCTAACTTTTAAAGACTATAGGGGGGTGGATGTTCATCTTCATGTGTGTATAGATCTTAGATCTTTGTGTGTAGGTGTCGGTCATGGGAAAGGTACAATTTTGATGCTTTGTGAGGGCATCTCGAAATCCAATCCAAGCCACGTGTTTTAATGTTTCTGCCAAATCACCAGATTTGGGCATAATGGGAGGGACTTAATTTGCATTTTGAAGTGGCAGCATTAACAAGAGGGGGGTGTAATGAAGACGATAGAGCCAGGATACATATACTGGTTCTGCCTTTTGCGTGGCGGGTTGGGGATGGTGGGCTAGGTTGGTGGGAGTGGCAGGGTGGCTAATATTCTGGAGTAGGTAAAGGGAGGCTACACTGGCACAATTTGGCCATGGAATAAGAAGAGGCAAGAGCTGTGGAGATGACACCAGTGCAGGGAAGATGGAGTCGAGAGGGAGGTCGAGGTGGGGGGGGTGGGGGAGATGATACATACAGGACAAAGTGGACTTCTTTATTCAGAAGAGAGGCACGGATTAGAAGAATTTCTGAGCAGCCGACCGAGTGCGATAATGGGACTTTGGGCCGAGAAGAAGGAGAATTCTGAACGGTGTTGCGACGCCTGGAATGCGTGAAGTGTTGCGTGCCTCCCTTGGTATCGGTTATCTGGAGCAATCGAATGCGATGTTGTGATGGCATTCTCATTATGGTTATTCTGAAATCTCCGTATTTCTCTACATTTAAAAGATGTAATCTCCAGCGAAACGTCGTACTCAAGCGGTTTGCTGAAACAGTAACTTTATTAGCACTTTCTGTTTACGTGATAACACCTTACTAATTGGCGCTATCGGTCGGTGGCGAGTTTAGCGATCCAACCCTAAAAAACCTTTTTCATGGATAATATCGGTGGCGAAGGCCTCCTGCTACGTGTTCAACTTAATGAGCGCATTGAGGTCGTACGCCACGTCGGTTGATTTGCAGCCCCCTCATTGATCCCAAACCCAACACTGGGACAAAGGCGTCCTCCCCCCCCACGCCGCGTCAGCCACGGGGGGCTGTTTGGCCATACATCACCGTGCTGGTCAGTGCGGGTGAGTGAAGGAGATGGCCAGGACCGGCTCGGATATTACTCGGCGCTGACATGAGTCGCGACCGTCAATCGAACGTGGGTCGCTGGGTTCACGGCGCGGCGAGCTGGGTATCTGTAGGGAAAAAATAGTTGTTTTATAGCTCATCGGATTCATCCAGTAATCAATAAGTAATAAATATTTATTTTATTTTCTGAACCGCTGCGCCACCACTCTCCCAAAATTGAATACCCGTTCCCCAAAACGGTTGTGCGTGTGGGAAGACGCGGTGGCGATGAGGACGCTCCCCATAGACTCCGCGATCCATGTGAGCTCTCCTCCCCCCCCTGTCTCCGTGTCGCCTGCGGTGCGCGCCGTAATTCTCGCGCCCGCGTTGAGGTCGTGGGCGACTTTGCGATCAGCGACCTCGGCCACAATGAGAAACAATAAAACAAAGTAGTCGTTGGCTTAATTTTTTTTCAATTTCCAGTTGCTACTAATCCCCCCAAGCTTTATTTAGTTTTGTTTAATCCGATTCGTGCGTTTACTTGTGCTGGCTAAACAATTCATTAAAAAGGCTATTTGTGGTTTAAGCTTTTCCTTTTAAATCGTCCGTTCCACAAAGCACCTTTGCCAATTGACTTTTGAGTTTTCGTCACGTCGCACTTGACGTGCGTTTGCTATTTTGACGGCGACAGTCCCGCTCACGCATTGTTTTGTTCGCCGCATGCTTTCTTGTTTCTCCGCTTTGTTATCTCGCATCTGTTTTGTTTCCTTTTGATCCTCAAAACGTGTTTCGGTTTTCGATTTTGGTGCCGGAACTCCCCTCCACTTCCTCCCCCCTCCCACCCACCACTTCCACCATCCCCCCTACTCCTCCTCCCCCCCCCCCACCACCACCGCTTACCCACCCACTCTCCCTCCCGTTTGTCTGGCTGCCTGCCGCTTCCCTTTCCCAGCCTCTTGCCCCCTAACCCGGGCGAGCCGGGCTTCCCGGAGGGCAGTAGTGCGGAAGAACCCTGCTGTGCTCGGCAGGGAAGGACTCCAGTCCGCCGTCGATCCATGTACGTTGCCTCTTCCTGTGCAGTACGATCCGCGTGCGTTGCCTCTTCCTGTGCAGCACGATCCACGTACGTTGCCGCTTCCCGTGCGGTACGTGGCCAAGAGTTGGCGCTGTGTGTGTGTGTGAGCTAAAGGAGCGCTGGGCCAACACGTGCACCAGATCGTGTTCGTGCCCATGAATCGTTGTCCCGTGAGAGCCACAGTCCTCATCATTATCTCAGCTCGAAATCGACGAGGGCGCTCCGTCGGCAAGCCTAGGCTAAGCTGGCGCCCCTAGCGTAGAGGGAAGACGAAAGCTATATTTTCTACAATATGGGGGTGCTTGGCATGACATCCGACGTTTAGTGTGGAGCGAAACGTCGGTTATGGTGCCGAACGACACGCAGGGGTACAAGCCAAAAAAAAACGGAGATCTGAGCAGCGCCACTGCGAAATTACGTGGTGCACAGCAGTTCGTTTAGCGAGTCCTCATCCTTCATTTAGGACACTTTGGTTTCGGTGAATTGTTTAAACAAACCATGTAAACATTTCTAATTGTTCGAACCGACTAGTTGCCATCGTTCGTTTTGCAAGACCGCTACGCAGTGTTCACGTGGATTCCGCGAAACACGCGAGCGTGCTGTTGTGCAGCACGTGTTTGCGGTTGTCACGTGTTTGCATAATGACTTGATTAAAAGGTAATTCAAATTGCGCATTTACCTAATTGGATTTTCAGCTGTACAATAAAACCGCATTTGCAACTTCCATTTTTTTATTATAATGGCAGGATTGTAGTAATGTGCTAAATATTACTAAATGTGCGTGCGTGCGTGTATGTGCGCACGAAGACTGTTGACGCACGCGCGCCCACACGCCATAGACTTGTGCAATGCTATGTTTTTCACCAAGATAAATTCATTAGTCATACATAGCCTGCCATTTTGAAAATTACAGCCAACTCAAAACGTTCATGCAAATCCGTCGGTCTCAAAGTGAAAAATGTGTGTTTTCCCACAAACGCGCGAAGAAAATGATGACGATTGTGGCTCTGAAATTAACCCCACACTAACGCCGGCAGACCTTGCGCTGACAAACTGTTCAACTGGCGAAACGTCGTTCTTGGCTCCGGAAACCGCTGCTTCATCTCTCAACCATCGGCGGTCGTGCGCCGGTTTATCGTGCGCGCCCCGCGGCCCACACAAAACTATCGTTTGGCCGCCGTTGGCTATGGAGGGTGTGCGCAAAAAAATTCAACATTGGTAAAAAGAAATTCGCCAGGTGAGGCTCCGCTGAGCTTATAGAGCTCTTTTTCAGAAGCGATCTGGCCACCGCAAACGATGGCTCAACGAAGTGGCTTTTCGCGTGGAAATTTATAGCAGCCAAATAGTACAAACGCATCATGTTGATTATAAATGGGGAGGGAAAAACTGCAGGACCCGGAGAAATATCCACGCGACCGTGGGGAGAGAGAGAGACAAGCAAACTCTAAATATACAGGAGTCAGAGTCTGGATCGAACCCACTACCTCCTGTATATACATACATAGCAGGTCAAGGCACATCCCTGCAATTGCTTGCTCACGCCTCTGCTGGCTGGAATGGTCCTCCACTGGAGGAAGCTCTCGAGGTACCATCCCCTCTTAGAGGATGTTTCTCCTACTCTTCTGCGCTGCGACGAATATACCGCTGGAGCCGGCGATTGTGGCGGTACGCTAATGCGCTGAACGATGGTGTCTGTCTTGCAAGCTGGGCAGCTCTGCGGGCACATTTTCTAACCAAGGCCTCTCATCGGTGGAGGAATCTTTTTCTGGGGCAAAATTCACGCCGAAGACGTCGTACTCGCCGTGCAACACGTGTAATTACCTAAGCAAGCCAGCCCTCCGCGAGAACTAGCTTCAACTTCGCGCGCGGGAATGCAACTGTGGTTTTGAGGGATACGAGATGGGGGAAGCGTCGACAGTTGTCGCACGACCGGTGCATTCTTGTTTGCGAAGAGGAAGAAGGGTGTATTTTAGGAGCCCCTCCACCACGCGTGCCGGAGTATTTTCACGGGTAGATTGCGCCGTCCGATGAAACTCAGCAACGCGTACCTGAAGTGTAAAACCGTAAATATTTACGTCTGCTCGCGCGACCCACATCCTCTTTCGCGTCTTTTTTAGCGGCGGGTGGTGGGGGAGAGGGGGGAGGGCAGGGACGGGGGAGGGGAATCGATGGGGATGAAAAGGAAAATCCTGCAGAATGTTTGAGCCGATGCTCTTTTATCCTGAAGCTCACACGGTTCGCCGAGCCGGCGTTTGCTTTCTTTAAGGTCAACTCTCGTTTGCCGTAAATAGCGGTGTTGCCCCCCCCGCCGCCTACCGGATTCAGTTCACCAACTTTTAAACAGCACTGAACAATTTTTTTTTAAACTCTATTTTTCTTTCCGTTTTGACCGCTGATAACAAACAAAACAAAAAATCCCACCACCTGCAGTTTCGCCCTGCGCTGAGCGGCCGTGCTCTCGTGCGTTCCAGCCTCATCACGATCGGTGCCACCGCCCGCCCGCCCGCCCGCCCACCCACCCACCTTGACCTGAGCGGAATTTTTTTTTTGTTATCGAAAGACAAAACCCTTCAGACAAGAACTCGCTTGAACTTTGCTTGCCACTACCGAAACAATATTCTACCGTGAGTTTGACGGGTTTTTTTTTTTGGTAATCGTCATCAGCAAGACATGATCAATCCACTGCTGGATTAATGCTCCCCCAAGCTGTCGCCATTCTCTCAGCCTTGCGATGATGGTGTCTTGTAGCGTCGTTAGTTTATAGTAGGTTGTCAATTCACTGCTGGATGAAGGCTTCCTAACACCATGTTGGTCGTGGGGGGTTGTTCGACTAAAGTTCATCACGATGTGTCAGTGCGTGTCAACGAAGTGGGGGGGCGGTGGGAGTGGGCGAGGTTTAGGTATCACTTTTGAGCCAGTTTTGCAACAAACTTAAAACAGTCTTATTCCATAGAGATCTATGAATATACAGTAATTCCTTGTATGTATGTGTATGTTGAACTTTTTTCGCATCGTACGTAGCCAACCGTGCTAATCAGCCGTCGTAGAATCTTTCCTGAAAAGTGCCGTGTCAAGCGAGGAATTAATTCATCTTCCAGTATTGAATCGCATTTGCGCTGTAAAATCAACCTGCAGGCATTCCATTGGCTGGACGAAGGACTGGAATGGGGGCACCCCCACCTTGTACCTATCATTCCACGTACTGTACCGTACAGTACGGAACAATAATAAAGTAGTCCGTAGTCGATTGCTCAGAAACTGCACCTTAACGGCACGCGTTCCACGTTGTGCGCAAAGTGTTCCCTAGTACAAGAACCGCGTCGTAGTGTCAAAACGCGTTAAGAGAGGACTTGACGAAGAAAGGATATTTGTTCGCCCGGCCAGTGGAGGGCCGCTTGACCATGTTTAGTCCATCCCGTGACTACGTGGCTAAAAGGAGCCACTGTTGCTTTGACAATGCGGTTTATTATTTGCCTTTTCATGAGCTGAGGTGGGAGTAAAATTGCCACCTGTAAAATTGAGTGGATCATTACAAAAAAACCACACGTGCCCGCGCGTGTGATGCAAAAAAAAAAGAAAACGGCGCACGTGATGGGAGTCCTGTATGGTAAAAGTCGCTCGATTGTGAGCGTCACGGGTTTTCTCCCGCAAGGAACAGTTGAACAGTTTGTGAAGCAGCCAGCCAACCTCGACCGGCGTGGCCGACTAACCTCCACTAACGCCCGCTCCGTTATTAACCCTTCGTAGCCCAAAGTCGAGTGTCCTCCTCCTGCTCCTTAACGCGCGTGTCAGCCATCCACGGGGAGTTTGGGGCCATCCGTTTAGTAGGAACGCAAAAATCTGTCAGAACTTGAGCCCTCCCCCCCTCGCTGTACGCACGCGTACTTTTTACACCCCTCCCCAACCTGCGTATGTATGCTTGACCCCTCCCCCCCAATCCCGAATCCTATACAACGCCCGATATTTAATCCACGCAGAAACTATCAAGGATTCATCTATATATGTATGAACGTGTTTAAGCAAACAGATAGTCCACACCACCGGACCATCTAACTCATTTGAAGGCCAATGTAGACAAATTATTGTCGAGGCTTAACCCCCTCCCTCTCCCCCCTCCATGCGTACTAAACGGATGGCCCCAAACACTTTCTGTACCCGCCGGTCGACTCTGTGACCGGAACCGTTTGAACGTTGTTACAACAGTCGGGGATCCGTGGCTTTTAAGGGGCTTGAGACGAATTATGCGATAACGGAATTACAAGCCCAGCGCTGGGGCGAATCGTGCACACGGCGGTGAAGGAAGTGCGGTTTGGGTGTCTTCGTGGCTATTGCACCGACTTGCTGATGTGAGGACACTTGGAAGCTCTAACATGCGCCACGCTTAGGTTTTTTCGGTAAAGTCACGTAGGTAAAAAATTAAAATTAATAAAAGTAAAATAAAATAAAAATCACGACGTTTCGGAGGCAACACAAGCTTCCGTCTTCAGGTGGAACCGTCACAGCACGATTGCTGCATCAAGTAAAGAGAAGTCCCAAGAGACCCGACCTTGTGTATATATATACTGGTTTACTTGATACAGCAATCGTGCTGTGACGGTTCCACCTGAAGACGGAAGCTTGTGTTGCCTCCGAAACGTCATCATTTTTTTATTTTTATTATTTTTTATTTTACTTTATAAAAAAAAAATTTACCTACGTGACTTTACCGAAAAAACCTAAGAACATGCGCCACGCTACTAATGTGAAACGTCGTGGCTCGCAGGCTTGTTGCGTCGTGCCGTAATTCCGTTACTGTGAAATTGGCCGCATGTCACTTACACCCCCTTGTGTGTCGCGGATGGTAGAGGGACTGATATAATAACGAATATTTTCATTGCTTCCCTTCATATCTCAAACTGTAGGTGCCTAACTGATAATACAGCCAAGAAGTGGCTTGTTTCCAGCAAGCAACAAAGTTAAAGTTTTGGTGAACGCTGTTCGAGTGATAATTTGAGATACGGTTGTGTACACGTACGGTCAAATTTGGGAATTATCTGCTTTTGGGTGTCAGATTCATTTTTATGCTTCGTTTTTTTCTCTCCAATTTTATGCCGATTGTGCGATCGGTGTTGCGTCATGACACGAACAATCCATTCGCAACTCGCGCAGAGCAGTGCGACCTCCCTGTGTTAAAGAATGTCCCACAGATGCGGATATCGCAGATCTACCTCTGAGGTCCCTGCAGGTAACCTCTTATGCACAATAGGGGGCATCACTTTCCCACCTGCCACAGCGCGATGTTCACATTTGCGTGACAGTCAAATGCATACTTTTAATTATCAGAGCTGGATTAAGCCGAATTAAGTGCTGACCCAAATCGAATTATGGTATTTTGGTGCTGGACTGAGACCCAACAATTCAAAGGCAGCTGCCCGAATTTGAACCCAGGAGCTCAGCTTGGCCAGCTCATCGTCGCTCTGTCCTCTGAGCCACCAGGCCACCTTCTCTGTATTATCAGCTTTGAAGTGAAATACCCTGACACGAAAAAAACTAATCAGAAAAATTGTTCACAGAATTTTAAGTGAAATTGCACGAAAATATATATTTGGCACGTGAAATGAAATGAATATCGATGTGCAATGCAAATGCGTCGTAATTTTGTTCGTGGGATTAAAAGCCGCTAATGGCTGTGTTTGACCTCTGCAGGGTGACCTCCAGGACACAGATGTTTGAGAACAGAAGCAGCCGACCCAACCCCCCGATGAGGTAATGCAGCATCATCCTGTGTGGTGGTACCATGATTAACGCACTGCGACATGAACCCCGACGAACCGAGTTCAATTTCCAGCCACTGCTCACATCAGTGGCGAGCGATGTCACAACCAGTTCTACCCTCTTCCCCCTCGCTTCGCCAAACCTCACTGGGCAGCACCTATGAACCGGGTGAACCGAGTTAGAATTCTGGCCACGGCTTAACGTAAGTTGGCGAGCGATATCTGAATCGGTTCCTAGACCCCCTTGCACCCCCTTTCATAAAAACCCGCACACTGCTGACCAATGTGGTGAAGTATGGTCGGAAAAGCCCACCAACGAGCAACACGGCGTGGGGGGGAGGCCCCTCATCCGGCAGGTCGCTGGACTCGTCGTGCGATGCTGCTAAACCACCGCACCGCACCGCCCCCCCATCCCACCCCCCCCCCCCGAACCCCTAGCCAATGCCATGCGGGCATGACATTGGCAGCATGAATGGCCCTGATTGGGGGGAGGGGGAATAATGGGCAAGTGTGTGAAAGCTGTTGCCAGGCAAGAGGTGGTGTGTACATTGAAATTGGCTGTAAAAAGGCATTGAAGGTGGCATGGTGGTGGGGAGGTCTACGCTGGGTCTGCGTACCACCCCCCATCATCTCGCAGTCACAAACGCGTTCCTTTCGTTCCACATTCACGACCGCCGCACGATGCTTCTCGGCGCGTGCTGCGGGCGCCATCGAGGCCGATGGGGGGTCCACGAAGGCAAATGCCAAGTGTGGAAAGTGTGGACGGTGTTAGTTTAGTAGTGGTCGTCGGCCTTTTATTTTAACCGTAGCCTTTAGCCGAGGTCCACGCCTGATGAGCCATCGGTTGCGCAACCGAAATCGCACCCCCCCCCCCCCCACCTCCGCAGCTGCTTTCCCCCGCGTCCGAGCGAATGGTGGCGCAGGAACAAGGAGACGAACACGACGTTGTCGTTCAGGATCGCAACGGCCAACGATGGCGTTGCGCACCAAAAAAACTAAAGAAATGCACGGCACGCGATGAGAAGCGTTTCCGCTGCGCACTGCCGGCCGGGCGGGTCTCCCCGATACTCTGAGCGCCAGAGTCTGTCTCCGCTGTAAGCAACTAAATACTGCTCGCGGCCGGTTGCAGACATGCCCACGCGTATTCGCGATTCGGTTGCATGCGGCGGTTCGCTCAGGTGTGGCTCCATCCAGTTGACGGCAAGATGTGGAATTTTGTTCTCGTTTTCGCGCGTGATTTTTTTCCCCCCCCCCCCACCCCCACCAGCCACCCTGCTTTTTCCATCTTGCCCCAATTGCTGGCCGCGGTAAATCTTTTAACGCGTATGCTGCATAGCCAAGTACTTGCTCGGTGCGCTGCAGCCTCGGTAACATTATTAAGTCATCTTGGTCTGCGTCTTCGTTTAGATTCCTCTAGTTAATGTCATCTCGTCATCCCCGATCCTGCCCTGATCTTCGGTGGTGAGTCAGGCACCGTCATGCTCAACAATTTCCCTCCACTCATCGTTCACTGGCGTAAAATAAAAAAAAATTAAGCACCTTGTTGACGACTTTCAATTCGTCAATAGTTTCACGAACGAAATTGGCACTGTGTGCGCGAGGCTCCGTGCACGACTGGGCCTCGCTGCGAGCCTCCCAGGGACAGCCTCCTGATTCTCTCTCGCGGGCGAGGCAGGCGGAGGGTGACCCCACGTGGGGGTGGCTCCGCATTTGAGCTGCCCTCCTTGCTGGGTGTAATCTGGGGGTCAATGGAGACAATGTTACCTTCATTTCTTGCAGCAGCGGCGGCGACTTTTGGCTAGACATCGAACAAAGACGGTCCCCGCATCGCGCGCTTTCAGATGCTCTTCTGCGGCCATCTGGAACGCTCTTCTGATATTAGGAATCCACTGGAGCTATTCATTTAAAAATCTAGATTGAAAAAATAATTTCTTTAGACTTGCTTTTAGTCTTTCGTTTGGTGGCCTTCCTCCGCACCTCCGCTTAGCACGGTTGGTTACGTACAGTGGGAACGACGTTCAACATCCATATGTTTTCTGATCACAGTTGTTACTGCTGGTGCTACAACAACATTACACGTGACATGACATTTGAAGCCATATTCTTGGTTCTTTCGGTAAAATCACGTAGAAGGGAAATAATAAAATAATATAAATATAAAACAATAAATATTCTCACGACGTTTCGACTGCAACACCAGCAATCATCATCAGGTGTGAAATCCACTGATGATGATTGCTTGTGTTGGAGTCGAAACGTGACTTTACCGAAAGAACCAAGAATATGAATCCCTGCAGTCACAAAGCTTTAAATCAAAATTTGAAGCCGTGTTAATATGTAAAATTGAGGTGGCTGCAGTGACACAGAGCTCAACTCTAGCCGAGTTGGCACTGCTGAGATGCTAGGATTTAATGTGGGTAGCCACCTGTGATTAAACCGGGTTTACAAGTAGGATAAGTTGGCATTGTCCGGCCTAGTCACCAACGACTCCAGTCACTCTTTATCAAATGTTTCTTCATCTTGATGACATTGACTCCTTAACATTGACTGCACAGTAGTAGGTTTTTACCCTTTAAACTGGTACAAAACTGACACCTTTATACAAGGCATCATGTTTGCAATAACCACAACACAAGCAGTCAAAATGCAAACAAAAAGAAACAACTCTGATAATGATATGCACTTTCCTTGAAGTTTATTGGTCCACACCCGAGACAGCTTTCCTTAGAGGGTAAAAACCTACTACTATATTTTGCCACTGGTAAAGGAGGTCTCATCGTGTAAATGCTTACCCCGAGCTCTCAATACTCTGATAGTGCGTTGTTTTTGAGTTGTACGCCTTTTGGCGTCACCTCGTCCAACACCAATGGAGACTAGGCTCTAAGGAAAGCTGTCTCGGGTGTGGACCAATCAACTTCAAGGACAGTGCATATCATTATCAGAGTTTCTTTTTGTTTGTATTTTGACTGCTTGTGTTGTGGTTATTGCAAACATGATGCCTTGTATAAAGGTGTCAGTTTTGTACCAGTTTAGAGGGCAAAAACCTACTACTATATTTTGCCACTGTTAAAGGAGGTCTCATAGCATTGACTGCACACACAAAGAAAGACGTTAAATACCCAGGTCACTGTTGCAATTGTGACTATTCTGGTTTACTCGATTTCTCACTTTGTTAAATGTGACAACCATTACTCTCTGCGGCATTGTCGGTGGGAAATTGCTGTGCTGCGCTGCGTTAAAAAGCGGTCATTTAAAGGTTGCTTGGAGGGAGTCTTATCATAGCTGCTTTCGCGGGCCGTTCTGTAACGTTAAGAGGTGGCACTGTTCCGCAAGAGATCAGATTGGATACTTCGTCTGATCACATGATGCCGATCGGGCAGTCAAAAAAAATACTAGGGGGGGGGGGGGTATAAGCCACATTAAAAAAAAGAAAATATTATAATTGTGTTATGCACCATGTGCGTCGTGTGGTTTATCATTGGGAGCGCACGATCCGCTCTCGCAGGAGGGTGCAGGGATTGCTGGGAGGGTGACGGCAGCCCTTGTGTTGTTATGTCTGCCACCATCGGCACAGCAGTAAGTTGCAGACGGACGACACGACTTGGGCGGCCGCTGCTGCCCGCAGCCTCGCGTTTGGCGATAATTTTTCCTTCGCCGCCCGCCGCCGTTTTTCACCCCCAAAGTAATTGCCGCGCGTGCACACACGCGCACGCGCACACGCTCGCACACACCCCTGCAGCCAGAACGTGGCCACAACAAGGTGAATTAAAGATGCGTTTCGTGAATCCGGTTGGTGATTCTGGAACGACGCGAAGAAACGCTCAGCTGTCGTGGTGAACAAGATTAATTGAATTTAATTACCATTTTGTCTGCCCTCATTCTATCAATCGGGTATATTTTGAGCCGGGCACATTCAATGATTGCTTTGATGATGAGCCGCAGAAGAAGCAGACGTCTCATTTGTGTTGAAGCCACATGAGAGAGCTGCTTTCCACAACACCAGGATAAAAGTTGCCCCATACCATTGGGCTCAGCGGCAATTGGCGAGAAGATTTATCTGTAAATGATTTCACACATGCTGGGTTGGTGCGCTACTTTCTTCCTTTGAAAACCTAATAATTATCTTTTAATGCATAGTTGCTTTTACACTTGCAGGGATGCTCCTGTGGCGAAACGGTAACCGCACCGTACTTGCAATATCCAGTGGTTGCCAGTTCGAGTCTCCTGGCATGGCAGTTGAAACAGGAGTGCAAGTTTCTCCTCCCGCTTTTGCCTTATTCCCAGCAGTACATTTGTGCGGTTGTGTGATTGGCAGGTCACGTTCGTTTGAGTGAAGTGTGGGTGCCTCCACCTCCTCAACATGTGTGACCAGCGTGATGGAGTGAGACCAAAATGCCCCATCAGCAGAGGCCTTTTTTAAAAAAGCATTGGCAGGGCCGCACACCTCATATTCATATTTCAGTGTCTTTAATACTTATAGTCACAGGCTCGGGAAAGATTTCGCGTGGATGACACACGGGTCCGGTTGACCTCTTCAGTCTGCGTAGTCGTGGCCAACGTAGCCACGCCATTGCCGTTCTGGCTACAGATTCGGCGACACGTGTCGCCAGGGGAGAGTTGACACGAGTGCACTCGCGTAAAACGCACTAATTGCGTCCAATTAGGGGACGGACGTGTCCGTAAAAACCCGCAAGAGGAGGGCGGAAGGAGCGATGAGATCGGGTGCGTGCGTGGGAGTGAGGCACAGCGGCGGCGGCAGCTTTGGGGAGGCCTCCATCCAGCGGTGGAGAGACAATGGGCCATGCCGATGCGGAGCCTGGAATCTCGAGGCAGGGTGGACAGGAAATTTCTGTTAACGCTGCTGGCAATGAATGAAAAAAATGTGTAACTTCAGCCGGGAGGGGTAGATCCTGCCCGTTGCGGTCCTCCAAGATGAATTCCACGTGTTGTGTTTTTTTTTTTCCGCTTACGGCAGCGGCTCTGTTAATGCCACCTGCCGCAGCCGACCGGCGAGACGGGAGCGCGTCGCTGTGGTCTCGGCGATTCCGCCGTGCGGCGCACGCGACTTTTCCGTGAGAACCGCGGAACATGGCAACAGCAACAAAAATGAACGACGAAAATTATTTCGCCGCTCGATCCACATCACGCGCTCGCCGCTTCTGTGTGTTAAAAAAGAAAGTATTGTAAGAGACGGATTAAAAACCTCGCGTTGTTCCAGCAAACGGCGCTCGTTTGGGAAACGGACGCGGGCGCATCCAGCTACTGCCGTGGCATTTCGTTCCAGTTGTGGTGGAGATGGTCACTGTGATGAGCAACAGATGGGTTTCAAAGATTTCTCCCGGGAGTACCGATCATGCATAGGACGTTTACATTTCTGGAGGTTTGCCGTTTTATACCCTGCGCTGTTCAGGTGTGCCTCTTGGTTGCGTTGGTGCTTCGGGACTTGGTTCACACGATATCAAGTTATAGATGCTGATGTAATGTTGCCTTACGCTGGAGGTTGTTCAACTACTTGCAAACTGGCCGGCGGTTGTAGCTATGCATTCCGAAAATCCAGCAGTGTAGGTGAGGGGGGGGGGGGGGAGGTGGATCGCACAGAACACTTCCTGCCCATGGGGTACTCCTCTTTCAAGGTCTATCGCCAGTGTGGAAGATCAGCAGCAGCAGGCCATTTGACACAAGAGTAATGTACAGAGCACTTTCATCCAACTCATTGCTCTCTAGAGACCGCAAGATCATTGATCGTTGCCCAGTCACCGGGTTGATGAAGGCACGGTCCGTGGTGGTGGTGGTGAGATGTTCACTACCTCGTCCCGTATACAGGAAGTTGTGGGTTCGATCCCAACCCTGACGCCTGCATATTTGGAGTTTGCATGTTCTCCGGGCTCTGTTTTTCCCTCCGCTTCGAAACTTGCGTTTCGAGTATTTTGGCTGGTATAGATTTCCACATGGTGATAAGCCACTTCATTGGGCTATCATTTGTGATCATCAGGGTGCTTCTGAAAATGAGCTATATAGCTCAGTGGGCCTTACGTGGTAAAATATATATTTTTTATATAGTTTTAGTTTCTGGCTTGAACAGAGTGGGCTGTGTGAAGGCTGCTTGCCATATTGCACCTCTGATTAGCACGTTCGGCTACGTTCCGTGCGAGATAAATTCAACATGCATGCATGCATAGTATTCCACTGCAGTACGTTCATTAGACGCGTCGACAGTGAAGTTACGTTTCATCGCTAGCGAATGAAGGATACTCTCGATTTGCTTTGGAATGGTAACGTGGCTCACAGACTACGGTCAACCGGGATGCCGGTCGCCCTCTTTCTCTTCAGAGCGTGCTTTCGTTGAATTGCGACAAAGTTTCGTGGCCTTTTGTTGGGTGACTTTTTTTTTTTTGCCCCCACTTGTGAAATATTTTGCCTGCCGACGGTAGAATCCCGCAACAGCACATGGCCAACCTGGGGAATAAACAAAACGGGATAACGCTTTTGTGCAAAATCAATACCCCTGGCTCGCACGCGTTCGCATCGACAACCAACACACATCGACGCAGAGAGACGCAAACTCCGCAGAGATCCATCGACACCCGGCCGTCGTCCGTGTCGCCTTCGCAGGCTGCTGGGGCAAGTGCTGTTAGCGAGCGCCTATTAAGACCGGCACGGCGCACGAGGGGGGGTGGGTGGCCAGCACCAACCACGGCCACCTTTGTCTCTCCCGAGTGGCGATGTTTACTCGAGCGAGGGGGGGAGGCCCATGATGTTGGATGCCGTGAGAGGGGAGAAAATCATTCGGGTTGCCGGGTTCGCAGCGCAGTACGCTAACCGCTGCGCCACCGCTCCCCACACACACACACTATATACAAAGACAAAGGATCCCCTGTACAGCCTGAACAGACTGTTGGGATAAGTGCTGTTAGCGGGTAGCACCTATGAAGGCCGGCACACACACACACACACATCCACACAGATGGAGCAGCTCCTAAATACCGGGTCATTTATTTTTTGGTTAAAAACTCCACCACCCCCCCACCCTCCATTCTATATTCATTCTCCGCCGTTGTCTTCAATGTCCAGCTTCGTTCTTTCTTCCCCTTTTCACCGCGTGGCTCGCCCGGCCTGCCGCGTTCGCTTCTGCTGGAGCCCCTTGCGGGTCGAGCGCCGTCGCCCTCTATACAGTGCGAGGAATTTAGGTCACGGCGAACCGCAGCTAATCCCGGATTCCTGCAATGCCGTTCGCGCGCGGGCTGTGTGGTGTGTGGTGGTCACGTGCACGTGCTGTGTGCGGGGTGTGCACGCGCGCGGTTAGCGAGGTGCGTGGGCGAGCGAGGCGAGCAGAGTTGGTGCCAAGTGGGGTGGGCGGCTGGGTGGTGGTTGAGGCCCCTTCCTGCTGCGCGTGGCACCCTGACAGCGCGTGTCGTATAATAGCCCCCACCAGCCCCCCCCCATCACCGCCTCCCCATCCCCATCCCACCACCGCCCCCTCCGCCCCCCATCACCGCTCCCCCATCACCCCCCCCCCCAAAACCCAACCGCCTCCCACCGCCCCCCACCCCCCCCACCTACCCCCCTCCCCACCGCGGGTGCAAGGAATGAAACGGGGCACCCCCCCCCCACCGTCCATAAATGACGTCACGCACCTGGGGGGGGGGGTCAGACATTTGTGACGATGTGTGACGAGGGGGGGGGGGGTTGAGAAATGTGACGTCACATCAACTTTAAATAAATACAGACAACACGTTCTACTTAATTAAATAGACTTTGTAATAAATGTTTTCTCCTACAACATCAGAGTGCAGCGCCACATTAAATACGCACTACAATGACAATAGTTTAAAGCGATTTGAAGCATGTTTTATTTTTTTGGGGGGGGGCAGAGCTTTGTGACGTCATATTTGAGGGGGGGGCTGACTTTTTGTGACGCAGTGTGACGAGGGGGTGGGGGGTCAAAAATCGCCCAAAAACGCGTGACGTCATTTATGGACGGCCCCAAAGGGCTAGTAGGAGGATCTAATGTTTGTTTAATGAAACAAGAGCCCCCATCACAACAGCACCAGCGGTAGGGGATCGATCTTCCGCGGACGACAATCCCGAGGCCTGGTGCCCACGGGATACGGGGTAGGGAAGGGTGATTGGGCTTACTGCCCCCCCCCTCTAACCCACGTAGTATTTTTAGGGTGGAGGGCCGTGACTGGTCAAGGTCCATGCCTCGCCGCCGACCCCCACCGATGGGGCACAAGAGCGAGCCCCCCGCTGTGCGCCTGTGGGGTGGAGCAAAACCGTGCGCCACGTCCTAGAAGTCTGCCCAATCCACGAACTCAGCGGTGGTCTCTCCTCGCTACTCACCCTCAACACGGCAGGACCAGAAGCAACCGCTTCTTGGCTTAGGGACTTTGCATTCACGAAGTAAATAGGTTGGGGGGGGGGGGCAGTAGTCAAGGATTTTTTGTTGGACTTCATATCCCAACGCGCATCCGGTATATGGGGTGCTCAAATCTCAAATCGCTACGGGGGGGCCTGGTTAGGTTTGCCCTTGCCCTAGTCGAGCCCCCGTACCCCTATCTCCACACACACACCCCAAGATCTGTGCTCAAGGAGCCACTCTTGGATCCGATGGACGTGTGCCGATTACCGCCGGCGGAAGCGTTGGCCGGTAAAAGCGCCGCGTGCGGAGAGGGGCGTTCTTTTTGACGGGTGGCCCAGGGTCCCATTCAAGTACAATCTCCCTCGCGAGATGTATGACGATTCGGCGCAGACCTAAATCGGTTGAAATGCCCCGCAGAAATGCGTAACGTTTTGAAGCCGCTGACAGCCGTTAGCTGATGGCACAATGTGCAAATGTCTGATTAGATTAGTTGGGTCAGGCAGATTCATCGCGTCTGTTTATAGCAAACCGCAATGGGGAAATAATAACAAAATAAACTTGAGTATTTTCGCCGCTCGCACACTTTGCCGTGCTACTGCAGCTTTAATGGGCCTTGAGCGAGCGCAGGGTCTCTGCAGGACAGGGTGAGGATTTGGCGAGTTCATGTCGCACAATTTGTTTTTGTTTGTTAAATCCGAGATCTGCGATGCGCCAGAGTGCAGGCCGGTGCACAGGGGCCCTGGGGGTGGAAGGCAGGGAACCACTCACGTGCAAGCCGCCTGTCCTCCCCGGACACCACTGCCATCACCACCACCACTATCACTGCCATCACCACCACCACTATCACTGCCATCACCACCACCACTATCACTGCCATCTCCACCACCACTATCACTGCCATCACCACCACTATCACTGCCATCACCACCACTATCACTGCCATCACCACCACCACTATCACTGCCATCACCACCACCACTATCACTGCCATCACCACCACTATCACTGCCATCACCACCACCACTATCACTGCCATCACCACCACTATCACTGCCATCACCACCACCACTATCACTGCCATCACCACCACCACTATCACTGCCATCACCACCACCACTATCACTGCCATCACCACCACCACTATCACTGCCATCACAACCACTGCCATCACCACCACCACTATCACTGCCATCACCACCACCACTATCACTGCCATCACCACCACTACTACCACTGCCATCACCACTGCCATCACCACCACCACCACTGCCATCACCACCACCACCACTACCATCACCACCACTACTACCATTTCCATCACCACCACTGCCATCACTGCCATCACCACCACTGCCATCACCCCCACTGCCATCACCACCACCGCGATTACCACCACCACTATCACTGCCATCACCACCACTGCCATCACCACCTCTGCCATCACCACCACTGCCATCACCACCACCGCGATTACCACCACCACTATCACTGCCATCACCACTCCATTGCCATCACCACTACTACCGTCACCACCACTACTACCGTCACCACTAACCACCATCACCACTCCCAACACAACTACCATGACCACCACCACCATCGCTACAACCACCATTGCTACCACTGCCACTGAATTGCACTTCAGCCCCACCATAACAGCAATGACAAAAGCAGGAGCTCACAGTCATGTCGACATCCTCATTCCCTCAGTCTTTCCTGAGCTGTGTGCCATGTTGTGTCTTGCACCTCCCCTCCCCGTCCCGCTCCCCCCGTCTTTCCCTCCGCAGTCCTCACTCTCGTCTAGGCCTGGCTGTGTGGATGGTCTCCAGGTATTTTCTGCTGCAACGGTCACTACTGAGTGAAAAATGGAACAACAAAAAGTTATAATCCCACACACGGCCTACACGCTGCAGCTTTCTCCCTCCTCTCTCTCCGCTTCGGCCACTGCTTTCAATCGCTACCGATCCTTGTGGCCCCGTTTGGAGTCGATTGCTTGCTCACACACTGCTGGCTCTAGAGAGCCCCTTTCCAAATGTTTTTTTTAAACTTGCTTCTCTTACCACCGTTGGCAGAACGTCTCTGAAAATGTTGGGAGTACCCATAACTTTACCCCACTATGGCAGGCCTGCCGATCGACTAACCGTGTGTGCCGCGTCGGACAGAGGCGCGTGCGAATTTGAGAAACTTTGCACCGCTTATTTCAACTGCCATGCCGGGAGATGGAATCGAACCGCGAACTCTTGTTTACGAGTCCGGTAGCGCGCTGCTGACCGTTACACCACAGCAGCATTGCTGGATTATTTGGTGAAAGATCTGACAAAGAGTACAATGGTATCTCACACGGTAAATTTCTCCAGAACCCAGTTGCATTCAATGTTTTTAAATTCGCATGCTAGGTGATTTTTTTATTTAGCGATGAGCCAAGCAACTATAATTATTATTGTTTTTGTAACAAACAAACAAAAAATCACCGGTAAACCCGAACCTTCAATTTTAATCACACGTTGCCAAGTTACTGACTCCGGGCGGAGGATAAAAAGGTCGTCGCTAGAAATCGTTTTCCGTTCTTCTGAATAGATTGGCGTGACCTTTGTCGCTGCCGTGCTTTTTCCTTATTCAAGTGAACATGACTAATCCACAACGGGGCCAGCTTCTGCTCTACAGCCCCCATGTCGACCGTGCTGGCCACAGAATCGGAACAATTTCGCAGCCAAGCCCGGTATAATTTAGTCCACCGCAGGTAATCACGCGCGACTTCAGAGAGAGCAGGACCCTGACCTCTTTGGCTCTTAACCGTCACCTCAAAAATGCAACGTTGTGCCGGCAAAATTTGATGTCATGTGATTTAAAATATATCTTTTTTTTACGAAAACCCTATTTTGTAAGGCATACCATTTTCACCTTCGCCAGACTTAAAATAAAGTAACGTTTCAATCGAGACTCGCTTGGTTCGAACGTTGAATGGGATTATTCGTAATTTTTTTTGACCAACACATCGGAAGCCTAATTGCGCCCCGTGAAACGGAATGGACGTTTTAAATTTCGCTTGCGATATTGGGCCACAAGATTTCCGCGTCCTCGGCAATGTTTTGGTTTTGTCGCCGAGCTGCGTTTTCCACAAGCCGTTGCACGAGACAGTCACAGGTTGCGTGGTTACCTCCTTGAATAACATGTCTGACGTCTGGGCTTCGTCGAACGTGCGATTGAGATTCGCTGCACAACCGAAAGACATTTAGTGAGGCACCGATGGCTTTATGGGGCTTAAGTGCCACATCTAATAGGACATCCGTGGCACCGCCAGGAGGGGCCTCACAGTCACGAGATGTTAACTACCTCGCCTGGTATGCAGGAAGTCGTGGGAAGCTCGTGGGTTCGATCCCGATCTCCCCGTGGTCGTGTGGATTTTTTGTCGGGTCCTCCGGATTTTTCCCTCCACATTCGGAAGCACGCGTTTAGAGTAGTTGGCTGCTCTAAATTTCCGCGTGACAAGCCACTTGGTTGAGCTGTCAAACGTGGCCAGGTCACTTCTAAAAAAGAGCTACATAGCTCGGTGGGCCTTACCCGGTAAAATAAAAAATAGTTTATTGTTGTAATTTTTAGTTTACATCCAGCTTACAGTTTTTATTTCACATTAAAATGACGTGACTAATGGTTACAAATTGCGTGACTCGCCAAAGAACGTTTCGCAAATGAGCGACCGACTACCACACATGCGAGGCAGCAACGTGGAGACACGGGGGGCAGAGAGAGAGAGAGAGGGTGCGAGACTTCGCCATGTTTTCCACAGCCCAACGTGGCGCTCTTCGGTGACGGCGCCGTGGCGCTGGAGGGGGTGAGGGCCGGGGGTGCGTTTCTGCGGGTGCCAGCGTGTGACATGCACGAGCGAGTATTTTTTTTTCCCCTTCAAAACATTGTCAAAGAACTGCAGATGCGCGCACGCAATGGTGCGCGTGAGGGCGTTTGGGTTTGAGGCGAACCCAGCGCGCCGAGGTATTTCATGTTCCCGCCCGCTGCCGCAGCCGCGATGAGCGTGATTCACGCGGCCTTAGTTCCGGAAATTCCGTGCGAGAGTGAGGATAGGTGAGACAAGATCACTGCTCGTGATGGGTTGAGGGGGGGGTGCCAACAGTTATGGTTGGAGGTTGCCACCTGTCCTGGTTTGCCCAGGAATTCTCTCATTTTTTGAAGTGGCATTCTGGGTAAACGTGTAAGTCTCTCCAAATCACGAATAGCCCTGGATTGTCAGTTACATTAGAATAATATCCTGCTCAAGACAACACGTTTACATGCAACTTAATTGTTCCCACGTTAAGTGTTGGGGTTTTTTTTTTTTTAACCGAGCCTGGCGATTGTGGTGGCGAGGTGAGTTTAAACGGCCGTAGCCCTCGGGGCAAGGGTTACAGCGGCTATTTTTTTAGCAATTCGCAGCGAACTTGAGAGAGAGAGAGAGAGAAGCCGAGGCCGCTCGTGTCAAAAATGAGATCGCCAAGCCCAGAGCGCGTTCACCGCGGGTCGAACGGGGCCATGGAGGTCACGGCAGAGGCCCCCCCCCCCCCCCCACACTGTTGATTACTGCACGACTTGGCTCGTGTAGTGACACGAAAATTACACATTATTGGACGAGGGCGATACTCCCGTCGCAGCAGCGGGCGCCCGCTTGCCAACTCACTCCATCTCGCTCCATCTCAGCGGCATTTGTTGTAATTTTAATCCGCTGCAATTTAACAACGCGGCTGGGCTGGCTCTTTCGTCAGTTTTTCGCGGATGCCTGTCGAGATTGTGAATGCGTCCACGCGGGCGTTTGCTTTGCGAGCGTCCGAATCGGGCTAGGGCATCTCTCGCGGAGCGCCGACTTCCCTTCGCGTCTGTCTGCAAGTGCAGACTGCTCCTAACGACGTGAAAATATTTAGTCGGAACCGTGGCCCAAGGGGAGAGCCGTATCAGAGGGCCTCCCATTAATAAAAATGTCTCGTTGATTTCATTGAGTGGTGTCCGTGTCAGATGAACAAATCCACACGTTTCGTGGGGTGTGAGGCAACCTTTCCTTTCGTAATGACATCAGAAATGTATACGCAGTACACAAATGATGTATTTCAGTCATAAATGAAAATATTTTTCATCTCGTTCAAGAACTTTCTTTTGACCCAGGATTATTTGAATACACGTATTGTTCTTATGGAAAAAAACATATTTTTTCGTGTGTTTGTTCTTAAGAGTGTAGAAACAGAGAACACGTTTACTGATACACTTGTTGTTTCTATCCATTACCAATCAAATTAATTTTTTTTTATTGTCAAAAGTATTCATTTGCAGGCTCACTGCCGGCCTCAGTAGGGACCTTGCTAATGCGTGTTTATATTTCGAGACGACATGTTGTCCCAGCCTGATCTATTAGGCAAGAGCAGTTTACAGCCTAATGAGGCCTGCGTTTGTTGTGTTTCTCGTTGTGCTCTCTTGCGTAGTAGCTTGTACCTCCTGTTTCTACTGGATGTGCAAGGCCCAAGGAAGCAAGTGCTAAGGAGGTTGAGGGGAAGATTTAAAGGAGTCCATGGTGTGTGGCCAGTCCATGGCGTGGCCAGTCAAAGGGGATGGTCAGACAAGGGGATGTTGATGTTAAGGGCGTACGATGTTTGCGTAATCATGAAGTCCATCGCTTGTTCGTTTGCATTTGACCGTTTAAGCAGTGGGCCGCACACATGGCGTGAAGTTTTTTCCGAAAGCCGGGGGGAAAAAATATCTTTAATTTTAGATGGTCCTGGTATTCATATTCTTGGTTCTTTCGGTAAAGTCACGTAGAAGGGAAATAATAAAATACAAAATTTTAAAACTATTTCTCACGACGTATCGACTGCAAAACAAGCTTTAAATAAAAATTTGGTCCTGGTATTGTTGTGGCAAAAATAACCCTCAACTCGACGGCTGATATAAACAGCATTCATAACCGGCTTTAATGTTCTTGAGTGGCTAATACAACTGTCTGTTGACTATCTGCGTCAAGCGAGGCTTTTCCTCTCCGCTTTAATTTGTAACTTGAGCTTATAAATGTCAGGTCATCGGTTTTTTTTCACGAGGGTGTGTGTGTGTGTGTTAGTTTTGCAATATCTACGCTTGTAAAGTATTTGCGATCACATTCGCCCGTGGCTGGTAGCATTCCGTATACAGTCGCGCTCGTTTCTACCGTACAGTTTTGCGTCATTTTATTTATACGTACAGCGCGAAAGAAGTTCTACTTACGTGCAAATGCGGGCAGCGATATTCGGGTGCACGTTTCAAACCCGTTAACGGTGGTGGCTAATCATTAGTGTGACAATGAAGTGGATTTCATTTTTACTCGGACATTGTATGTCGACCAATTAGCATCTGTGTAGTGCAAAACATTATTGCCACCCCCTCCCTAACGGTGGGGGGGGGGGGGGTGAGAAATTCTCACGAAATAAGTTTGTGGCGACGCTGCATTCATTACCACGTGTGTGGCAACCTGCTTACTTTCTCCGCCAACAAGATGTATTCTTTTTAAATACCATACATATTTGCCTTCAACGTGACACCCCCCCCCCCCTGATTTGTGGGGCCGCCCTTCGTGTACGTGTTTGGAGTTCTAAATATCGATAAATTAATCGCTCGTATGGCTGATGCAGATGCAGAGCAATAATTTCTATCAATTATGAAGCTCGTGATATGTGTACATTTAATTTGCGTGTTTCCAAAGTGATGTGTTTTTGTATTCGTTTATACTGTAAGCAATGGGTTTACATCACCCCAGTAGCCGCTAGAGGTGCTACCATTCACCGCAGTGTTTTAAAACGAACACTCATCGATTCTTGGATGGAATTCGGAGCCAACATTGGGAATTGGTGGGTAACCAGCACCACGCCCGGCCGCCGTTGTCGCCCTAGGAGCGATGTTCACACTCTCCACCGGCTACGCATTTGAAGCTGAGTGGACCTAGTGGAGGCCCACGACTATTTCAGATAATCGTCACTGGTGTTGGCTGTGAGCGAGAATCGAACTCGGGTGAACCGCTACACTACCATAATAATAATGATGCACATACCAACCACACAAGATTTTTTCGAAGTTCATAAGGAAATGGCAACACTTGAGTGTTGATTATTGTGCTCGTGTGCTTGGGTAATCAACACGTGAGTACAGCGTGGGAACTGCTGTCCCAGGTGCGGTGGTTTGCATGTAGTATGTATGTTGAACTTTTTTCGCACCGTACGTAGCCAGCCGTGCTAATCGGCAGTTGTCCAGTGGCTTTTTCTTTGCCTTCGGGGGAAGAAACATCCCTCAATGTCCATAAAATGTCCCACAGAAGCTACTCCCTTTGTGTCGACACCTTTCCGTGTCAACGCCTCTCGCTTTGCCGTGGCTTTACCGCACCGTGACACATCGCACCCATCCATCCCTCTCCCCCTGACCACTGAGCTGTTCAAGTCAGCCCCTCTGTGCATCCACCCACCACACTAACCGCACGCTCTCATCTAAACATCCCTCCCCGCCATGCCCCCCACCCCTTCACCTGGCTCTCCACAGGAAAGCACGCGCGATCGCTGACTTCAAATCCGACGACGGTACGGTGCTGGACTTCAGCAAAGGCGACATCTTCCACAACGGTGAGTTGTGTGTGTGTGTGTGACGATTCACCTGCTCCATCGTCCTCAGGACCCCGTGATTATCCGTTTTTGGATTTCACTTACAAATCACTCCGTTGGGAATTACACAGCAGAAGCAGCAGCTTTCATCGCCCCACCCCTGCCCCCGCTGGAAGACTAATACCCACTTGCAGGCCAGGTGTTGAATCACCTTTCTTCCGCACGGACAGCTTCCGCTGGGGGTGCCCTTCGAATTGTTTCAGATGAGAATTGACGCACGCTCACTTCCCCGGTGTGCAAAGTGTGCTAGTGCCCCCAAGCAATAAATCAATAATAGCAGGCGGTGCTTGTATGATTATAATAATAATTATATTTCCATATTATTCTAATAATTATAATATTATTTTTAAAATTACCATTTCTCCCCTGACTGTGCCCCACCCTCCATCGCACTGCGCTCCCTCCCTCCCTGCCTCGCAGCCCCTGAGCCTCGCTGAGCCTGGGGCTGGCTCGGGTTGGCCCCGGCCTGCAGCTGAGGCTGCTTCCTCCTCTGGGCGTTCAGTTGGCGCCCCCTAATTTAGTCAGAGCCCCCCCCCCCTCCCCCCAGATGAGGACGGAACACGCCGCTGTCTCGCGCTTTGTTGCCCGCAGCGTCTGCGACTGCCGAGTGGAAGTGCGGCTTGCGCGCCTGTGCGTGCGTGCGTGTGGCACAGTGGCGGTGTTTGTTTTTTACGCAGCGCACCAGGTACTCATTTGAAGCTGAGTCGAGCTAAGGGAGGCCCAGGACCGGTTCAGATAATTGCACCAGGTACTCATTTGAGGCTGAGTCGAGCTAAGGGAGACCCAGGACCGGTTGAGATAATCGCCCACTGGTGTTGGCCGTGAGCGGGAATCGGGTTTGTAGCAAAGCGCGTCAACCGCTACGCTACCGCTCCCCTACATCGCCACCGGGGAGACAAAGGCGGTCGGGCGTGGTGCTGGCCACCCACCCCCCTCGTGTACCGTGCAGGCCTTCATAGGTGCTGCTCGCTAACAGCACTTGCCCCAGCAGTCTGTTCAGGCTATACAGGGGGAGGGGGTAGTGTCTTTGTGTCACAGTGGAAGCGTGGCCCGTTTTCTCTGAGTGACATGAGTCATGGTGGGTGGCACCACCAGAGGCACGCGATCCCTGCTACTGCACGGTGTGTTGTGTAATGTGTGCGGGAGGGGGTGGGTAGGGCTCCTTCCCATTCCCCAGAGGGCCACTGCAGCCTGTGTTGACGTTCTCTTCCGTGCAGAGAGCTTTTTATTTTGATTGATGTCTTGCCCAGAATTGTGCAGCTGAGGGCCAGGAAAAAGGGGATTTAGCAACACGTGAATTGTGCGCTTTGGAGGCGGGGCGGCACTTGCAGTCTGTGTGTCTGTACTCGCAAAGCGCGCCGCTAATAGGCTGGTGCAGCCGCAAGCCGCTTTCACCAGACGCTATTCATTTTCCACGCTTTGGTTTTTTGAGCCCCAGCTTGTTTTGTAAAGGTTTCCACGCAGCATTTCCGCGCGGTGTCACCGTGACCCGTTCGCCCCTCCCCACCCACCGCATCGCAAAAAAATCTAGTTCCCTTCCCCCACCCCGGGCACATTCACCCCCCGGCGAACGCTTTGGAGTCGATGCGGCGCTGAGGAGGAAGGAAACCACAGGAACACAACAACTACAACAACAAAGACGACGTTTGCACGCTTACGCCTTCGACTGGGGCGTAAAAATCTTGCCCGTGGAATTGGTCAGCCGAGAAGCGCTGTCAAGAACGGCGCAAAGGCCCCGTGAGCAGCGAGGTCGATTCCAATCCGCCCTGGCAACGGCGACGAGGCCTTTTGTGTTGGCAGAAGGTCTCGCGCCCGCCTGTGCATCATCATCCTCATCCTCCTACTCCTCGTCATCATCCTCATCGTCATCCTCCTCATCGCCCCGCACGTTTCCAGCGCGGTGTCACCCCGGCGACACGAGTTCTTGCCGACTCGGGGGGGGGGGGGGGGATACACTCTCTGGCAGTTTCTGCACCGCCCGACTGCCCCCCTCTAGTGGATTTTGCCGTGGTCGCTGTGCCCCCCAATCACCGGGGGGCTGCGAGGCGCTCTCAGCTCCAGTTTGATTCCAGCGTTTGCTAGCAGAGTAGAAGGTAAATGTGCCAGCCCTGCGAATTGCCTTTTCACGTCACTGCCGGCAGAGGGGCCTCCACTAAAGGGGGAGAGTTCCTGGAGAGCGCCCCTCTCAAGGAAACTCTCGAGGGTGTTTTGGCCTACTCTTCCACGCTGGTCAAATATATTGGAAGAGGCGTGAATACGCACAGTCTGCTCTGCCACGCGCGACCGCTACCGACCGACTAACTGCGTTGGTGTAATCACGTATACTGCACGGTGCACAGAGACCGGTAGATTTAAGAAACCTTCCAATTCTTCCAACTGACAAGTCTGAAGCTCGAATTGGCTACTGGGATGCAAGTCCAGCAGCGCGCTGACCATCAACACCACGGGCAGCAGCCGTGAGACGAGCAATGAGGCAGTACTCGTCGTTGTCGTCGTAACTGTCGCCCAGATCGATGAAGAACTAGCTAAAAACATTTGAGTGAATTTAGATTACGGCCGGCCAAGAGCGCGCAATGAATAAGTAGCGCACGGCAAAAACAAAACCAAGCCAAATGTTTCCCAATAAAGAAAATCCTCATTTTTTATTTCATGAATCCTTCATTTGAAGTGGGTTTTAGTCCTTTGGTCCTGGCACTTTTCACGGAGCGTAAATATTTAACCGAACATTAAAACAGCGACAAGTGAAATCGACGAGTCCCACATCAATGTAAATGACGGTATACAGTGAATTTCAATTGGACGTATGCTTTATTGTCTCTTATGTAGGCAACCGATGAATCGTTAATTGATTAACATACATTCTTGAAGTTATAATACAGCCATCGAACCGCTTGTAAAATATATTTTTTATTTGTATATGCTGTGCGTGATGGGGTCACGGCGCCTCTGTAAGCCATTCAAGGTGCTATCATTCATTGCACTTAACAAAACTTATTCCATTATGAGCGAGTTTTTTTCACATTTATACTTATAAGAAGCCAAATATCGCTCCGCTTTGTTCGGGGGGGGGGGGGATGTGTAACCCACCACGGTGGCTAGATGTTCACTACCTTGCCTGGTATACAGGAGGACGTGGGTTCGATCCTGACCCTGACTGCTGTTGTATATTGGGAGTTTGCGTGTCTCTCTTCTTGTGGTCGCGTGGATTTTTCTCCAGTTCCTCCGATTTTTCCTTCCACTTTTAGAATCAACATGGGTTTAGAGTACTGTATTTGGCTGCTATAAATGTCCACGCGACAAGCCACTTTGTTGAGCCATCATTTGTGGTAGCCAGGTCACTTCTGAAAAAGAGCTACATAGCTCAATGGGCCTTACCTGGTAAAATAAAAAATAGTTTAGTAGTTTAACCGGTACGGCGGTGGCCGTCTCCGCTCCGCCGCTCACCCGGCAGCCAACGCCGTGAGCCAGGCCGCTGCCAAGACGGGGGGGGGGGGCCGCCCCCCCATCCACGCGATCACGATCTCGCGCTCGCTCTCTCTCGCTCGCCAGCGAGCACGCGCCCAACGCCGATGCCACCGCAGGCTGGCTAGGCCGCAGCACCTCGGCGAGCTTTGCCGGAAGAAATGTGCGGCCCTCGAACCAAAGCGCGCGGCCGTCGTCCGTCGCAGGCTGCAGCTTCGACAGAAGCGTCTCCCAACTACCGTGCCTTTTGTCAGCGAGAAGAAACATTTCCACCAGTGGCATGGCTGTGGAGTGTGTAGGCTGTGCTGCTGTACTGGGCCTTGCGGGTGGCTCTGGCCCCGGGCTATGAAGAGATGGGGGCGGGAGGGGGAAGCGGACAGGTGGGGGACCCCCGTTTCATTCCGTGTACCATAGCCCGTGCCAAGCATGCCGCGCTAACTGGTCTTATGCCAGCCACACACTCATGGTGCTCGTCGCCCTCGCACCTGCTGGCAGATGACTCTTCTACCACGGAGCGTCAACAGCCCCCTTTCCCCATCACCCCCCACCCCACTACTGCCCGCAAGGGGAGATGCCATTGTAGGAAGAAGACTGCCTGTGATGCGCGGGTGCCCAGAGCTGAAATAGAACCCGGGCCAGGCGGATCTGTTGAAATGTGAAGAGGTCAGAGGGGTCCCCGCAGCTCACGACGACGATCAAAGAGAGCCTCCGAATTGAACGTCATTGCTTGTAAGTCATTTCCCTTTTCTGTCTCAGCGCGCACCGCACATTCCCTGCGGTATCGCGTATGCAGACAGCAGTTCGTGGATCGATTTCATCAGTTGAAATCCGTGTTATCGCACCAGGGTGTCCCTCCAACCCTGCTCCAAGCCGCGCTGAGCAGCCAGCGTGGTGAAGTACGTTCACACAACGTTCCCCCACGACCAAAATGGGAGGCCTTCATCATCCACCGGTGGATTGACAGCAGGCCGTAAGTATTGGTTGTTGGTGAAGGCCGACTTGGGCTGGCCATATCGCCAGAAGGGACGGTGGCTGATGGGCAAGGCTGGTGACTGAGGAGGGAAGACACGTCCCAAGAGTACGCCACCACCGCGGAGATGAAGCAATGAAAAGCGACCCGCGCACGAAGGCGGTATGGATTGTGGCAATTGCAAAACCCGGGGTGGCGGCAATGACGTGGCGAGCCCTTACATCCAGCAGTGGAGAAGATCGTGGCTGCTGATGATGGGAAGTCGATAACGCCGCACAAGAGAACGAATCGATTCGTAAATCGAAACGCGAGCCCGAAATCTCGACGGCTTGCTCGCTCATTGTGTGCAGGGCACGGTGCGCATGGTTCATTTGCCGCTGAATTATATGCGAGGCTTCTGTGCGTGTGTGTGTGTACGTACGTACACAGGTGTAGGGTAGATCCCGGGATTTCTGGTCACATTATTGACCGTTAACCGTGCAACGCTTTAACGTGGCCGTGACGCGGTTGATCTTCGGAGGAATTTTGTCCATTGACGCACAACGTGAAGCCCTTAATCCCTCAAAGAAGGATTACAGCCAATAGCCCCATGATGGCGCGTTTAAGGGAATTAGCTACTTGTGGGTGTGGTTCAATGCATTATGCTACTCTCGTGCAACGATATATATTCATATGAAACGTACAATTTGCTCTCTTTGAAAGAGGCCGATCTTATTTAAAAAAATTATCTCGACAACGTTGACACGCATATGACCTCGACCGCACGCGCAGCGATTGATCTTTTTTAGCGAGCGTTCTGCAAAGTGGCGGTGACATTTGTCCACCTGTTGAGTGTTTTTTTTGCCGGCCTTTTGCAGGTGCTCTCTTTGTGGCGGTGATTTTCGTTGTTGTTTATGAACCACGGCAAACATTCCCCTGCCTCTGAGCAACGGAAGTCACCTCCGGCCCGTGGCGTGGCTGGCAGGCTCGTGGCGGTGTATCCCCCGCGCGCACGCGGACGGCGATTAGACAGAATTGTCACGACTCCAGGTCACGAGTGAATTCGGGAATAGAAATTGTTTTCGTCCCGTTCGTTTTTGTTTGCAACCCGTGTGAGTAAGTGCTCAACTACGTTGTCTTCCTTCGTGTGTTGCCTCATTTCTATTCTACCCCTCTCTCTCTCTATCTCTCGCTCTCGTTCTGCCGGTCTCATTGGTATCGTTCCTGCGCATCGTCATAACATGGCGCATTGCGCATGTACGTTGAAATTCTTTCGCATCGTACGTCGCCAACCCGTGCTCATCGGAGGTGCGGAGGGAAGGACAACACATTGTTTACATGGAAGTTTTTGTTTTTTATGCCTTATCATGAGCATAAGAATCGATCTAAAGGGATTGATGGATGCATCGATGCATCAGTAGAATCTTAGGGGTAGCCCCCCTACTCCTGTCCATTTCGTGGTCGATCGAGGGGGCACTTCCACGACTTCGTAGTGCACATGTCAGACGCTGCAGAGATGGGGCGCAATCGCGAGAAGAATCATCGAGTGGACTTAACGCCGCGGTACAGAACGTGTCAACCAATTAGGGCTGCAATGCAGATTAGGAGTCACTTGACCACTTTTACAGACTTGGAAGAAATGCTCAAAGGGGGGGCACCACGCTGGTGTCGGGCGCACTCGGACAACCTCACTTTGCCGTCCACTCTGAGACTGTGGTGGTGCATTTATTGTCACGTGAATGTCGAACCATTGACTTGCTGCTAAAACGAACCGTACGCAGTGACCTTCAAGATGACACCCACCGCCACCCTCCACGTATCGCAGAATGAATTGTAAATGCCGACTGTGAGGCTGCCTCGATTGTAGCACCGCCCAGAGAAGTGCTAAGTAGCGTTGCCACCTCCTTAGCTCCAAGAAACGAACCAAACAAGGACACCGTTGGGAGTAAGAGAGAATTATGTGTAACTGACAAAAACAACCAGACCTGTAACGTTTCATATACGGGGAAGACTTGTATACAGGGTGCTTTAAAAAAAGTGTTAACACTTCTGAGATTTTTCAACAATACCGATACTCCCATATAAGTGTTTCAAAACAATTAGAAGCACCCTGTATTTCCCATGGACACAACCGATGAGCATGGTTGGCTACGTACGGCGCGAAAGAAGTTCAATACACACACAGTACATACGGACAGCTGTCCCAAAAAGAGGTGTCCGTCCTCCTGGCAAAGCCAGGAAGAGAGGTGGTAACCCTCGTGCCAGGCGTGCGTGCCAGGCATGCGTGCGTGCGTGTGTGCCTCTCTCACGGTGACGTGTTGTGCCTTCCCGCAGTTCAACCGGCGATGGACGGGTGGCTGAAGGGAAGCCTCAACGGCAAGAACGGACTCATTCCCGAGCAAATGCTGCAGATGCTGTGAGCCCGAGGCCTGCCGTCGGGGTGCCGGGGTGACACGGCAAGCGATGGGGGGGGGGCGAGGGCAGGGACGGGCAGAAGGAGGGCGGCCGTGGGTTGCATTGTGGGTAAACCCTCGCTCTTAACAGCTCTCCGACGTGCGCGTGCGCTCGGGTCGCACCGCGTCGTTGTTCGGCACGATGTCCGACGTTTCCCTCCGCGTGCTGCGAGCTTCTTCAGGAACTGAATTTCGTGAAGAAGCTCTCGGCGCATGGAGCAAACGACAACGGCAAACTGTTGCGGTCGTACACACCTCGCTTTAGCCCCTGTCGCAAGCCGACGTCGTTCGCAAGGCAATTCAAAGGGACTTAAGATGTATTGCAGTTGCGCTGTAGCCAATGATCAAGTGCATTTTTGGGGCTTTTTTTTTTACTTACAGTCTTTGTTTAAACGCGCGTTTCATTTTGCTGTTACAATGATTGAGGCCGTTTCTCGATGTTTTTATAATCCTGCATATGTCTGTGGGCTTTCCTTCCCCGACCGCTTTACAGGGAACGCATATTGCTCCTCATTGCTGACCCGGGCTGCAGGAAGGTTACGGGAGGCCCTGGGGAAATGCCAGGATGAGGCCTCCCTTCTGAGCCCCTCCCTTGGCCCTTTCTAAGGCCTTCCTCAGATCTGAGGCCCTGGAGCAAACTTGCCCCACTTGCCCCGCTCCCCTCTATGGCCTTGGGTCCTGACTACCCACAGCCTGACCAGCAGGCTTACAATGATTTCCGCCCCCTGCCCCATATCAGCAATTCAATGAATTGTCACAATTAAGTTTTATTCGTATTGTTTCGTGTTTTTCTTGTCTCGTTTTGCAGACTTTCGTCCGACTTCCGTCAGCCTAAGGGCAACATTACCGTATCGTTTACGTGTAATGAGCCGACCCGCTTGCAGATAATAGTCTCCCAATGCGCGACTCCGCTTGCTCACCCCACGACACGATTGTGCAAATCGCTTTAAATTAATCGGCGAGTCGGCGCGCCATGGCCTTGACCGCCACGACTGCCGTCAAGCCCCGAGGCGCTAAAAGCCCGTCTCGTTCGCACATTCCAACGGCCGCTTGCCCAGTCGACCAGACCCCGGGGCAACTGATGTGATGGCGTGAGAATGGTGAGCGTTTATAAAAGCCAACTGCCTTGACATCGGAGTAAAAAGTTACAAATATATAAATGCGCGGCTTTTGCTGTCGGCGTAGCGGTTCCATTGAGCGAAGAAAACAACGAAAAATTCCAGACGTTTCGTGGCGTTATTCAAGGGACGGGCGAAGTCAACGTTTAGCATTTCAGTAGCGGCGCTCAATGTAATCGCGTTCGATCACGCAGTCTGCTGTAACCGTGGCCGTGCAGTTGCCTGTGGCCTCGAGTGCTCTATCAAAAGATCGAATATATCTACGAAATGTTATTGTCCATTCCACTTTTGTGTTTACATTTTTCGTTGTTGCCCAATCCCGTTTATATATATAAGTATTTGCACATTGTATAATAACCATTACCGCTTTTGTCGCAATGTTTTAATACTTTTATTGCTTGCAACAGGTTCCTTTTAATGCTTCAGGGAATTGTCATTCCTGCTGTCGGGATGTTGTAAGGGAATGCCTTAACTGTCAGTGTAATATAGCACGTGTTAGGTGCTTTGAAAGTACAATACGCTCTGTTGCGCGCTTTGTTTCTGTGTCATTAGTGTTGTGTGAGGTCGCGTCAACAGACCCAGTCGGTGAGGCCGGGCCTCTAACCCAAGTGTAGGAAATGACCCTAACAAGCCCTGCTTAATAGGTCTTACCAATCCCATGCCCCGTGATAAAATCGCCCAGAATGTGTCGGATCTCGGAAGCTAAGCAGAGTCGAGCCTGGACAGCGCTTGGAAGGGCGACTGCCGTGCATGCCAAGTTGCTTCGGGCTGCTGCTGCACACCATAGTGGGCACCAGAAGGCCAGTGCAGCAAAATCGAGTGTTTTGCTGTACAGTACTTCTACGCTCCCCGTCTATGCTCCCCCTTCGCCAACCCACGCTGGCTGGCTTGGTGAAGCCGTGACTTAGACGGCGTGGGGAGAGTGCCTCATCCAACAGCGGCACGCCGTGTCACAGTCCCGTGGAGATGCAGACTGCACTGTCGGCCGCCTTCGTGTGTTCTCCCATCGCCGTCGGAGCTCAAGTGGTGGGGTCCCAAGTGTTATGCGGGTTCAACGGACTCCCAAATTCGGCCAAGAAGTCTGCCCGTTGAAATAAAATATTTGACCGCAAACTCAAATGTTGCACGCACGCACGTCGAGAACGTCTTTCGCGTCGCAGTTCTAAATAAACGGGGTCACGTGATGATCCCAGTAACTGCCGAGGGGCATGACTCCAAGTGACCCCCCCCCTCCCCCCAATCTGCTCCCCCTTCTGGCAGGGCCCTGTTTGCCACTTGGGGCGGTCAGGACCAATTCCACATGCACTCCGGTGGTTTACAAAAAGGGTGCTGGGAAGATGCAAAGGAACGCCTGCAAGCTTTCGTTGTCTCTCTCATGTTTCAAATCATTGGCGGTGTGCGTGTGTGCGCATGTATGTGGCCATGTACATGGTCTCAGTACGCAAATAGTACTCAAATCTATGATTTGGAACCGAATAACAGGAAGTGTTTTGGCAAAGCAAGCACGTGACCAGGCTGGGTTTGGGCCATGGTTTCTCTCCCGATCGATCAGACACTATCAATCAGATTCTATCAATCAGATACTATCAATCGGATGCTCGAAAAATTAATTAAGAAAATGCAAAGCAGAAGTGGAGTCGGGCAAAGCAGGTAATGCTCTCAGCAAGGCTCACCGCAGCAAATTTCACATTTATTTTCCAACAATTGGACCAGAGACATCAATCCACGAGCACAGGTGGAGGTGTCAACCATCTCGGATTCGATGACGACGTCGTCACTGTAACAACCGAGGAGACGGAACCCCAGGTAATGAATGAAGAACAACAACAACAGAAGTTACAACGTGGGGCTGGGGATGATGATAAATACGGACAAAAGGGAAAGTTACGGCCAGTCACTTGTCGCAAGCTGAACAAATAAAACATCTTCGGATGGACGCAACAATACGGCAAGATATGTATCACTTTTGGCGGTGGGATCAATATCGAAATGACGAGAGCAGGTTGGAGTGCTTTTGGGAAAACTGAACTTTCTTCATCAAAAGCAACACAACCGATGTGCCGAATGCAGAAACTATTTAATCGGTAAGATATTCGTCTGCCATCATGGCACGGATCACAAAAGTGGTCATTGACAAAGGAAGTGGAACGAAAGCTGAAAATTATCCAAAGACGCGCGGAGGGGTCACGCGTGCTTGCATTTGCATTCGGAGAAAGAGGGACGCGCGATTCGGAGAACCTCTACAAGTTGTACGTACATTGACAACACAACCGTGCTAATCCGAGGTGCGGACGTGCGGGGGAGTTTTTCCTTGAGAGTCACAACAATATTTTAATAATATTGACTCTTTAGACAAATGAGTGGGGCGAGGGAAGGACGCCGTCGCTCGAAGCGACTCACGCCCCAGGAGCCGTCCGGTGCGTCGTGAAACCGCAAGTCGACGGGGAAAGGCTTCATCCAGCGGTGGATAGAGCTCGGCCCGATGGTGTTGGGGGGGGGGTCAGTCAGGGGTCATTGTCTTGTAAGTGTATCGCATTCCTGATTTGTCATCGCGGTACTGCAAGCACGGTACGAGAGTTCTTAGCTGAACAACTGCTGGTGGTGCATTGCATCGTCGTCAAACGAGCCGGCGGGCTCTCTCGCCCATTATATGCATCTCAGTCCAAAGAAGTTACATTTGATGTTGAACTAAATACATGCGTTGCGTATATTTATTGTCTGTACTTGCATTGCCTTAAAAAAAAACTCACATTTGCCGATCTTGCTTTTATTCCCAGCCCAGGATGTCTGCCTGCCCAATTGGTACGTGCCTACATGTCGCTTGCTCCAGAATTTTCGGAATCTGGGCCACAACGCGTACAAACTGTGATGCGGGACCGCGGTGCGGCGGCAAGAGGGGGGAGGGGTGGGGGCTTTGGTTCTTTTGTTCTTCGTTCGTTTGTTCACGTCGCCAACTTTACATTTTTTTCTTTCTTTCTTGCCGAGACCCGAGACGATTTTTTTTTTGCCGTCGACCTGAACGGGCCTGGCCACCACCACCACCTCTACCACCGCGCGCGCGCCCACGTGCCCGCGAGCGCGCGTTCTCGGTGGCATCGTCACAAAGTTTTGGTCGAGTGGAGGACGCTGCCTACCGCGGTGCATCGTGTGGGGTCTTGTCCAAGTTTCCCAACGCGCGTTCGTTCACTCGTTTCACCGCTCACGTCAAAGTATCGGCAGAACCCCGTTGATGTCTCTGCACGTCAAACCCCACGGTGCTTTAGTCCACCGGACCGCGGTTTTGGCTTGCCAAAAATGACAACATCCATCTCGATTTGTTTCGGCAAGCCGGCTGTGCTGATGAGACTCGCAGGGCGTAAATCTGCTCCAGAGTCCGTCAGGCTTGTCGAGCAAATGATTCGGGTTGACATGAGTCAGAAGTTGGCCGATATTATCCAGCAGCGCGTTTTTTTTTGTTGAGTTTCAACATTCAGGGTCTCGTCAGCAGAGTCCGGCTTGCCGAACAGATACCCATCCTTGAGGTCAACTCGTGGAGTAAAATCGCCGTCGCTGCAGGGAGGGGAAAATGACATTTGGGTGTAAGCCGCTCCCCACGTGTTGCTGTCCGCCGCATCAATCGTCGACTCGGGAGCAGAGGTCGCAACCGGGTACCCGATACCCGTACCCTACCCGATACCCGGCTACCCGTACCCAGCCGGGTACGGGTAGCCGTTTGCGACCCTGGTGCGGCCGGGTACGGGTACGGGTAGGCCGTGAGTCACCGGTGAGTGAGTAACCGTTTGTCACTCATTTCGGGTAGGGTACGAGTACGGGTAAGGAATCAAAACCCGTTTGCGACCTCTGCTCGGGAGTGACGTTGTTGAGCCGTGGGTCACACGGTGACGCCGCGTCCGAGGGGAGACATGAGCAAGTTTTGCACATTTCGCTCCAACCAGGTGGCTCGGTTCGTCACGCGGGGCATCTTGCACGATGTCGCTTGATGTCGCTCGTAAATTACAAAAAATATATATACACAAAAATAAACCTGACAACAACAAGAACAAAAAATGAATCGCAAGTTTCACCGATAATTTTTGGAGGAGCGTTGAAAGGCGTGCGATCTGCGGAAAGAAATCTGCGAGCAGTCTGTCGAAGAGACCGCTGAAGGAATTCATACTGGTAGGAACCTCTTGGTTACACCAGCCCACAGGGGATTATTGTGTCCGTCCGTCGTGCAGGGAGGGGCTGGGAGGGGAGGGGCTGGGTGGGGAGGGTGGGGCTGGGTGGGGAGGGGCTGGTCACCCCGTGGTGCCCTTATAAAACTCAACGTTTAACCTACTCACGCCGGCTTGTGCCCGTCCTCACAGTTGGGCATATTTGCGGAATCCACCACGCCGCCATCGATCCTGGCCATTGACCGAGAAACCCAACGTTCCTTCCAGCTCCCTCCGCAGGAATGTGTTTAAATAACGGGGGAGTGGACTAGGTCACTGCTGCTGTTGTTTTTAAAGCAAGGGAAGTCGGGGGGAGGGGGCAGGGAGTGTAAATGGGCAGCACAACGAGCAACGAGAGACAGAGCGAACGACGGAGTAAAGACCGTGAGGAGGAGGAGGAGGTGGGGGGGGCAGAGATGCAGAGGGAACACTGCGGGAAGAGATGGCGGTCGGGCGACGTCACGGAGTTGGTGCTCCACCCCTGCGTCAGGAGCAGCTCGGGGCAAAGAAGGAATGGAAGAGAATGAAAGAGAATGAAAGAGGCCTCGGCAGTTCTCGCTGCTGTGTTTGTCTCACCTGATGACGATTGCTTGTGTTGCGATCGAAACGTCGTCATCTATTAATGTTTTACCTACGTGACTTTAGCGAAAGAACCAAAGAGTCTTAGTAGTAATAGGTTTTGACCCTTTTAACTGGCAACAAAATTGACACCTTTATACAAGGGATCATGTTTGCATTAACCACAGCACTTGCGGTCAAAATGCAAAAAAAATACAACTCTGATAATGTGTGCACTGTCCTTGAAATTGATTGGTCCACACCCGAGACAGCTTTTCTTAGAGCCTAGTCTCACATGGTGTTGGACCAGATGACGCCAAAAGGCGCACAACTCAAAGACAACGCACCATCAGAGTATTGAGAGCTCGGGGTAAGCTTTACATTGAGACCTCATTTGCCAGTAGCAAGATATAGTAATAGCTTTTTACCATTTTAACTGGCAACAAAACTGACACCTTTATACAAGGGATCATGTTTGCATTAACCACAACACTTGTTGCCAAGTTAAAAGTGTAAAAACCCATTACTATATCTTGCTACTGGCAAAGGAGGTCTCATAAACCAAAGAGTATGTTTGTGTTTAGTTATCCTCACGCACCTATGATTAGCGCGGTTGGCTACGTACGGTGCAAAAGAAGTTCAAGATACATACACACATGGGAAACAAACAGAAAATGTGCCCGGTTTGGTGTTATTGTCATCATATATATACAAATCTAAAGTGTGGCTTAAGTCCAGGTACACATGAGCAAACCTCGTGCCCGCAGAACGATGCCTCCATCGATGGCGCGGGGATGATATCCCTGGGGTCCTGTCACCAACTCCATCGCGATGCCACTGAGCGCTCTGCCAGAGGTGGCGACAGCCTCGTGGAGGGGCGGGGCAAGGGAAGGGGCCTATTCTTAGTTCTTTCGGTAAAGTCACGTAGGTAAAAAATGAAATTGAAATTAATAAAAAATAATAATAAAATCACAACGTTTCGGAGGCAACACAAGCTTCCGTCTTCAGAAGACGGAAGCTTGTGTTGCCTCCGAAACGTCGTGATTTTTTTTATTAATTTACGTGACTTTACCGAAAGAACTAAGAGTATGAATCCTTGCAGTCACGAAAGCTTCAAATCTAGAATTAGGGAAGGGGCCTGCCACAACTCTGTCTCCTATGCCTCCTCCCCAAGCAGAGAAGATTGTGGGTTTCGTGACTTAAACACCGCGAATGATCACATTTGTGGTATATATGCCACGAACCTGCTGCCATTCCTAGCTAATACAATGTAATCGTGGACTGGTTTCCACTTCCTGGGTCTCGTCGGGAAAGGAGCTAAACAAATGCTGCCGTGTTCCCAGAGGTTATTGGCAAAAGTACTCGTCCCGTTTAACGAAAGAAAGCAATTCCCGTGAGTTTGCGTACGGATTTTGAAAATATATATACGGCGCTTTGAGATGCCGTGGCATTTAAGCGCCCGCCGAATGTAGCCCTTTTATCGTTGTGTTCTTATTCCTGTCTCCATTCCCCAATAGCTTCCCTGGTGTTATTAAGTACGACAACTGCAAAGGTCACATGCGCATCTATATTCATGGAGCCACGGTGGCGATGAGATGTTAACCACCTCGCCTGGTACACAGGAGGTCATGGGTTCGATCCCGATCCCGACCCTGACCGCCTGCTGCTGTATATTTAGAGTTTGCGTGTCTCTCTCTCCCCCCATGGTCGCGTGGCTTTTTCTCCGGGTTTCTCCGGTTTTCCTCCTCCACATTTATAATCAACATCACGCGTTTACAGTATTTGGCTGCTTTACATTTCCACGTGATAAACCACTTCGTTGAGCTTTCATTTGTGATAGGTCGCTTCTGGAGGGAAACAAAAGCTATATAGCTCAGTGGGCCTTACCTGGTCAAATATATATTTTTAAATGTGTTTATATTTCGATTTAAAGCTTTCGTGACTGCAGGGATTCATCTTCTTGGTTCTTTCGGTAAAGTCACGTAGAAGGGAAGTAATAAAATAATATTATATTATTATATTATGTTTTATTTTTATTATTTTATTACTTCCCTTCTACGTGACTTTACCGAAAGAACCAAGAAGATGTGTGTTTATAGATAAGTAGAGTGGTGCAGCTGCAAACCCCAGAGAGGGCAATGCCCCAGGTTCAAGGAGCCTCTCTCAGCCCATCAGCACGACGCCCCGACGGACACCCAACAACAGCGTTGTGAAAGGCCGATCGACGCAGGGGAACGAGGCCACATTTCCACGGCAGGCTTTTCGCGGCGACATTCTCTGCTCCGCCGTTCGCGTGCCATCAAATTCGAGACCATGGGGGTGGTGGTGGGGGTCGGCAATCTGCGGCTGCTGAGCCCGCATGCTGCACTTTTTTTTAAGGGACCGCTTCGTCACGTCGCTCATTAAGGACCACCGCCGTCTCGTATTCGCCCACGGTGCATTGCGGATCTTGACATTCTTTCGCACCGCACGTAGCCAACCGTGCTAATCGCAGGTAATCCAAATCGTGCAATTTGCGGGTAATTTTAAACACGTAGCGGGCTTTCGCGACCAATATTATTCATAATAAAGGTTTTTGGGTTGGATCGCGTAAGTATAAATGTGATGAAATCGCCAGATGATGCTGGATGTAATTACCAGCGAAACGTCGTACCCAAATTGAAAATGTGTAACCCAAAAACCTTGGTGATGTATTATGCGGTAAAGTCACGTAGGTAAAAAAATGAAATTAAAATTAATCAAAATAAAATAATAATATAATAATAATATTAATTATAATATTATTAATTTTAATTTCATTTTTTTTTTACCTACGTGACTTTACCGAAAAAACCTAAGAGTATGAATTCTTGCAGTCACGAAAGCTTCAAATCTAGAATGTATTATGCGGGTAATTTGTTAACATGAGAATCCTTGGGTCCGTACCGGTTACATTGTGTGTGTGTGTTTTAGCTGTGGGAGGGAACCAGAAAACCCAGAGGAAAACCCATGTAGAACAGGGGGACATACAAACTCCAAACACACCATTGTGCCCAAGGCGTGGATCGTATACACCAGGGAATTCTTCTTCTTGGTTCTTTCGGTAAAGTCACGTAGAAGGGAAGTAATAAAATAATAAAAAGAAAACAATGTTTTATTTTTATTATTTTATTTTAAACATAATATGTTTTATTTTTATTATTTTATTACTTCCCTTCTTCGTGACTTTACCGAAAGACCCAAGAAGATGAATCCCTGCAGTCACGCAAGCTTTAAATCGACACCAGGGAATTGTTGCGGTGACCCAAACGGACGGAGCCACCTGGCCCTGTCCGTAGTGAAGAGGCCCACGCGCCACGTCACTCGGCAGGGTCCATCCGGAGCGCTCGTGGCTCTCGCCAGGAGGCCTCTGAGCGAGCACCAGAGTCGGCACGACACAAAGCGACGTGGATCACGACGAGAAAATGAACTTGGACGCGTAGCAACCCGTTCTGTTTGCGGGGCGAAATGGTGAACTTAACAAGCCGGAGTGATGTCCCTAATTTCATCGCGCTCTTCCACACAGCAGCCTCTCCCCCCAGCGTCATTGTTGATAATGGATAACAACTTGGATGGGAGCCGTAATGAGGGCAGCTGATGGGGTTCGAGCATCGTAAGTGGCCATGAACGTGACCGTGTCCATCAATCTTTTTGTTGTTTCTCTTGACCCGTTCTTCACGATGTTTCCGCTCCGCCGAGTGACGGTTGTTTATTTTATTCGGCTCGCCTTCACAGATGCTCACTTTGATTTACAACGTCAACAAAAAACACATTGACGTTAAGCAATGTTATTTTCGTGAAATTGTTGACGACAAATATTACATTCTGAATGTGTATTTTCTCATCGTTTGCAATATTTTCGTCAAGCCGATTTCCTATCGTGGTTACAATGATTATCTGATAATTTATTGTTGGCAAACGTGATTTTTTTTTTCATTCTTTTAGTTTGGCATCTTAACTTGCACCAATATAATTACCAACGTTTATATTTACATTTTATTCAGAGAAAAACACTTTTGTCCGCATTTGCCCATGAATGACAGAGGCATGGCATTTTTTCCATGCACATTTTTGCATCTTAAATTTTTATCTTCTAATATTGTTTTTTATTAAGAGCCTGAACAGATTAATTATTGAGATTTTTTGCCAAAAACATTTTCAATTATTTCTCAGCAGTTTTTTGTTTCATTTTATAGAGATAATTTATTTTTACAGAGAATGTCATTTCGTTTAGTATTTCCATTGTATTTCCACATTTTTTCAACAAATGAGGTGATACATTTTTTCAGTTGCAAATCTCAAGCCAGCGTTTGGCGTGACGCCGTCTCGTCCATGGCTGTTACGGGGAGAACCATTTTGGATCATCTGGAATTTGCAAGTGAGGGGGGGGGAGTCAGTAAGGTTTACAAGAGAAGTTAGGATGTAAAAAAAATTCCATTGAAAAATGTAGCATACTACATTTTCTGTTTTGCTAATAATTTTAATTTGTAGTCGGTTAAATCGCAGGTATTTTTTCCCCCAGACACAAAAAACAGGGCAGTGAGTCTCCCATAAAAAACGTTGCCCACGTGCATTACTTTGGCATTGTAATAATGTACATCACATAATTATTTTACACTTGAAGTATGCAGATGCTAAATATATATATTTTTACCTTTTAATAAAAGCAGGTGATAAAATGTTCCCCCTATCTTTTGCCAAAAGCAATTTAGGGTTAGAATAGTTTTGCCATTTTTATTTAAATTAAAAACTAAATCTTAAGATTTAACGTTTCAATTGATATTTTAAAACTTTTATCACGTACACATTTAACATTTTAAAGTATTTCTCAGGACATGATTTCAATAGGTTTTCAACCACTTTGAGCAACAATGACAATTGTTTTATGACATGGATTATAAATTACGTTTTTTTAAAAGAAAATGCAAACAATTCTAGGATATGAAATGTACCGTGTGATCATTTGCGTCGTGACAAATGGCCAACGATTAACCACACTTTAAACCTCAAACGTGTACAACATTTGGAAACAAATTTCAGCCCACTTTGGGGGGGAAATCCAGCATAATAGATCTGTCATACATAATTTTAAAAATGCGGATAAAAGCGTTTCGTGTTTTTCTTGACGTTCAGCATACACACTTTTATTTTCTAAGAGAATGAGTTTTTGGCACATTTGTGCAAAAAAAGTTACCAACTCGAACCAACACTTTTCGACATTGCGTGGGGCAAGACAAGACAAAGATTCCGCCTATAGCCTTCACAGACCGTAGGGGCAAGTGCTGTTAGCGAACACCTATGAAGGCCGGCACGGCACACGAGGCACCGCGCCTGTGTCTCCCTAGTGGCGATGTTTACACACTGCACCAGGTACTCCTTTGAAGCTGAGTCGATCAAGAACGGTTCAGATAATTTCACTGGTGTTGACCGTGAGCGGGAATTGAACTTGGATCACCCGGGGTCGGAGCGCAGCACGCTAACCGCTGCACCACCGCTCTCAACATTGCGTGGGACAAGGATTTCCCGTAAAGCCTAAACAGACTGTAGGGGCAGGTGCTGCTAGCGAGTGCCTTTGAAGGTCGGAACGGCGCACGAGGGGGTGAGTGGCCAGCACCACGCTCGGCCGCCTTTGTCTCCCGAGTGGCGATGTTTACATACCTTACCAGGTACTCATTTGAGGCTGAGTCGACCTAGGGGCCCCCACCCACCTCCCTTCACCAACACACATTGACCAGCGTGGTGAAGTATGGTCAAAGAATCCCCATGACATACACCACAGTGCACCACACACAAACGGCATTTGTGAAACCCAGTTTTGATTGACGCCCAATTTTAATCGCTCACGAGGCCGCGTCACTGTCGGGTCCTGAATTTTCTGGGGCCCAGCGGCTCCGAGACATAATTTTGACGCTTTCATTGAAGTCATTATTATATTGTATTTAATTGGACAACTTAATGAAAGGCAGATTAATTTCGGGGTTTTCGCGAGATATTGGAGCATTCCAGAGAATTGACATCGGCATATGACGGATCACAAAGGCACCTACTTTTGCTAATTCTGTAGAGCTGTGATTTGTTGACGGTGTACGGCAGCTGATGGAACGGCATTAACATTCAAGGCCGGGGAGTGTTTAACCCGAATGCTGTAATTTAATGCTCAAAGTTTAACCAGACCGACGTTGACTCTAACCAATTACTCTTGTATCTGTTGAAAAAGAAACACTTTTTATTGACCCTCCAAAGTGTAAGAAGCCAGACATTGCAGTTCCGCATGGCTTTGAGTTGTGATCAAAAGTGAAACGAAGACACTGCGATTACTTCTCCATCAGAAATGGTAGGAAAGTGACTCAACATTTCTGTATTATTCTATGCAGTGCGGTAGCAAGTCCCAGGGAGAATATCCTCACACATGCCAATGGGTACATGGGTGCAGCAAATTAATCTCGGAAACGACAACCACGAAGTGGCGGTGACGTCACCACGTCGCTCGTGCCAGGCTAGGTGCACCTTGAGGCTTGCTGCTGGCAGATCACGGGACAGACCCAGGTGCCATGGGTCGACTGATGACTGGCACACGCACCACCCGTGCTCCCCACTGTGCCAAGTTGCTTTATTTTATCCGCCCGGCTCATTGTTGTGGGCATCGCTCCTCTGCCCTCCTCTGTTGTGCCCAGTCGCGTCCTTCTGCAAGCCTCCTCCACAGAGGCCGACCCTGACACCGCTGGTACCGGTCATCTGCAAGTGTGAATCAGTCCATCTCTTCTCCAGCCCGTGCCGCACCCATTTAGCCCCCCCCCCTCTCTCCCACCCAACAGAATCTGCTTGGTCATGCGGTGGCTGGGCATGCGGGGGGAGGCATGCGGGTTACATGACGCAGCCAATGCAGTCTCGCCTGCCGGAACCCACTGGGTTCTACCAAATACCACGGTGAAAACACTCGAGCTTGTACTTATGCTGGAGGCGACAGGGAGAAAGGGTGTTCATAACATATTCTGGCCAAACTCCATTTGTCAGAACCACCCCAACCCCCCACTTTAGTTTAAACGTAAAGAACCCACTGCCTTTTGGCGTCATCTGGTCGAACACCATATGAGACTCGGCTCTAATAAAAGCTGTCTCTGGTATGGACCAATCAGTTTCAAGGACAATGCATAAATTATCAGAGTGTGGGTTTTTTGCTTGCATTTGACTGCAAGTATTGTGGTTAATGTAAACACGATTTCTTGCAAAAGGTGTCAGTTTTGTTGCCAGAAAAAAGGGGGAAACCCCCTATTAGTATATCTTGGTACTGGCAAAGGAGGTCCCATGATGAACCCACGGCCGTTGACCACGTGGAATATAGAAAACAAAGATCCCCCTGTACCTCGGGGTGTCTTTCGCGAGTGACGGAGAGCGGCAGCGGGAGATCGGGAGCCGAGTTCTCGAACGAAGCTCGCAGTTTCCAGGTCCATCGGTGTTTCCCACCGTCACCCGACGATGTCCATGAGCTTTGGGCAATGGGCGAAAGGATGAGATCGGTGGGTACAAGGGGCCGAAATGAGGTTTATCCGCAGGGTTACCGGGGCCTCATCGCTCTCCGTGATCGGGTTGAGGGGCTCGTGAATCCGGATCGAGAGGAGCCGGTTGAGGTGGTTCGGGCACCCGGTAAGGATGGGGCCCCCCGTAGACTGCCACCCCGAGAACTGTACTGGGCAGCAACGTCCCACTGGGCGAAGAACCCGCGACCGGCCCAGGACACACTGGCGGGACTCTGTCGCTCGGCTGGTCTGTGTATAGTAACGTGTAGTGGGTAGTAATGTAGTGTATGATGTAGTGGATAGTGTAGTGGATAGTAATTTAGTGTATAGTAATGTAGTGTATGATGTAGTGTATAGTGTAGTGTATAGTAATGTAGTGTATGATGTAGTGTATACTGTATAGTGTAGTGTATCGTGTAGTGGATAGTAATGTAGTGTATGATGTAGTGTATAGTAATGTAGTGTATGATGTAGTGTATAGTAATGTAGTGTATAGTGTAGTGGATAGTCATTTAGTGTATAGTAATGTAGTGTATGATGTAGTGTATCGTGTAGTGAATAGTAATGTAGTGTATGATGTAGTGTATAGTAATGTAGTGTATGATGTAGTGTATAGTAACGTGTAGTGGATAGTAATATATTGTATGATGTAGTGTATAGTAATGTAGTGTATGATGTAGTGTATAGTAATGTAGTGTATGATGTAGTGTATAGTAATGTAGTGTATGATGTAGTGTATAGTAACGTGTAGTGGATAGCAGAGGTGGGACAAAGTCATTGTTATGCAAGTCCAAGTCGAGTCTGAAGTCATCAAATTCATGACTCGAGTCTGACTCGAGTCCAAGTCACATGACTCGAGTCCACACCTCTGGTGGATAGTAATATATTGTATGATGTAGTGGATAGTAATGTAGTGTATGATGTAGTGTATATTAATGTAGTGTATAGTGTAGTGGATAGTCATTTAGTGTATAGTAATGTAGTGTATGATGTAGTGTATCGTGTAGTGAATAGTAATGTAGTGTATGATGTAGTGTATAGTAATGTAGTGTATGATGTAGTGTATAGTAACGTGTAGTGGATAGTAATATATTGTATGATGTAGTGTATAGTAATGTAGTGTATGATGTAGTGTATAGTAATGTAGTGTATGATGTAGTGTATAGTAATGTAGTGTATGATGTAGTGTATAGTAACGTGTAGTGGATAGCAGAGGTGGGACAAAGTCATTGTTATGCAAGTCCAAGTCGAGTCTGAAGTCATCAAATTCATGACTCGAGTCTGACTCGAGTCCAAGTCACATGACTCGAGTCCACACCTCTGGTGGATAGTAATATATTGTATGATGTAGTGGATAGTAATGTAGTGTATCGTGTCGTGTATAGTAATGTAGTGTATAGTGTAGTGTACAGTAATGTAGTGCTAAAACCCGTCGCTCGGGAAAGGAAGATGTGGACCGCCACTAAGCAACACGCTGCTGTAGTGTAGTGAATAGTAATGTAGTGTATGATGTAGTGTACAGTAATGTAGTTTATTTTATTTTTATTATTTCATTATTTCCCTTCTACGTAACTTTACCGAAAGAACCAAGAAGACCGCTCCTGGTTGCCGTCGTCACCCGTCCGGCAGAACTCGCGTTTCTTCAAGCGTCTGTCCCAAAGACCGATGGCGAGGCTCCACACGAGTCGAGTTACCTTGGGGGTGGTGGGTTGGCTCTCGATAGCTCCTGTGACATCAGTGGCTCAACAATCCAAGAAACGAACGTCTCCGTGGCAATCTTGCCAGCTCTGGTTTGCCAAACCGTAGCAGCAGTTTCCGAAATTCATCTTTGGTATGCGTGGTTTTTTTTTCTTCTTCCGAGTGTGTAAACATAGTGGGCCTGGCACGATAAATAAAGTACGGTTTAACACGCCGCTATTATGAACCCAGGTGCCCCGATTTAGATTTACACCCACGATTAACATTAGCGACGAGTAACATCGGAATCGGTCTTGGATGCCATCCCACCAACCACAGAGACCAATTGATGCGGGCCACCGTGTTGAAGTATCGCTATAAACAAGCCGCCCCCGTCACTGATACGGTGTGGGGAGGGGGCCAGGCCAGAATCTGGCCTGTGATTTGAATGCAATTGTCACGTGAAGATTAGGCTTGAGAATGTAGGTCACTCTACAGAATTGAAGCGTTTGTGGTCAAGGCTAGGGCTTAACACACATTAAAATCCGATTTTTTTTTCTCTCTCCTCTTGAAAACTGCCGACTTTATTTCCAACGGTGTCACGCTGCTCCGACTTGCACCGCACGACTTTGCAATCGAGTCTCGATCCCCAGCTGCCTTCCATGTGGAGACTTTCCCCCCCCCCTCACACGACACAATTTGATGCAAATCGACCAAATAATTTCGTCTCCCCATACCGCCCTCCCCCCCAGTGTTTTCAAACGACTTAATTCATCAAATGAATCAAAACGAAGGTCGTGGATAACACTTGAGAGGTGGTGGTGTGCATTTTGAAATGAAACGTTACGGTTGGGTTTCCTTTGTAGTTAAGGAATAAATCACCAGGTGCTCCTGCCTGCCTGCCTGTCTTTCTGTCGACTACAAGAGCTGGTGCAGAGCTGATTACGAACGAATGGCAAAGAGTTTGCACCGGCACGGATCAAGGTGGCATTCACCTACCCTACCCCCCCCCCCTCTAAGCCAATGATGCAGTCACAAACGTGGTTCGTGTGGCGGGTCTTGCCAAGTCGAGGTGAGGGGAGGGTGGCTGACACGCTCCGGGAGGAGCCACGGCCAAATCGTATTTACTGCATTGCAGTGTTTCGATTTAAAGCGTTCGTGACTGCAGGGATTCATCTTCTTGGTTCTTTCGGTAAAGTCACGTAGCAGGGAAGTAATAAAATAATAAAAATAAAACATAATAAAATAATTCTAGATTTGAAGCTTTCGTGAACTGCAAGAATTCATACTCTTAGTTTTTTCGGTAAAGTCACGTAGGTAAAAAATGAAATGAAAATTAATAAAAATAATTTTAATTTCATTTTTTACCTACGTGACTTTACCGAAAGAACTAAGAGTATAATAAAATAATTCTCACGTTTCGGCCACAACGCAAGCAGCCGTCCTCAGGTGGCTGCCGTCGTCACCAGGACGGCTGCTTGCGTTGTGGCCGAAACGTCGTGAGAATTATTTTATTATGTTTTATTTGTATTATTTGTGACTTTACCGAAAGAACCAAGCAGATGCATTGCAGTGCTTGATGAGCGGTGTGGCTGAAAGATTTCTTCTGCGCCAATAGGCTTGCAAGTGGAACGCACTCGAATGTCTGACATTGAGAGAAGGGGGGGGGGCAAACAAATCTCAATACACACTCGTGAGTCAAGCGACAGATTATAATTGAATTCGTTTTTCTTGTGCGTTGTGCGAGAGCTGAAACAGTCAACGCACAGTGTCGGTCACGTGTTTCTGCCACGGGACATCCTCATTTTTTTCCCCTCCACGCACACAAGACCACATATATAGCCTCGACTCCGTCCAGAGAACACAATTTAATGTTTTGGGATATTCCCCAAAATGATGGGCGCCAAAGTAAACCGAAGATACCATCTTGGGGGGGGGGGGGGGGGGAGAAAAAAATCCACATGTAAGTATTAACACGAGTTGATTACAAAGTCTTTGCTCGGCGTGCTTTTGTGCACTGCTTAACAGCAGGAAGTGATCGTTCTCATGAATGGCAAGTGAACTGCTGATTGACGACACAACGCTGATGAATGACGGCACGACTGCATACCAACGTTTGACGCTATGCACAGCATGTGTCTTATAATATGTGAAATAAGCACAAACCAACGTCAAATAAAGAATAACAGGGTTTTTTTTATCACTAATAGTTTGTATACAGAGCAGATGCAAACAAAAAAAGCCTACAGGAATTAGCCTTGTGATTAGCAGGAACACGTCGAGTCCGATTACCATGTCGCCCACCTTCAGACTATCGTTGCCAGCCTGAATTATGAGACCATCAGAAATAAAAACGTACTTTGGAAATTAAGGGTCATTAAGTACTCGACACGAAAATAGTAAAACTTAACATCTTAGCAAGTGCTTTTTTTAACGTACATAATCACAGCAAAAATATGACATCTTTTTCATCTGTTATCCCAATATGCAAGGCACCACCGTAAATAATCGATTCATTTAGTTAGTCCATTTTTTTCTCCTCAAAAAATTAGAAGCATGCTTAGGCCAAAAGAAGCATCCACTGTACAATATCTGTAAAAATGTAAAACCTTAAAATGTGTACCAGTGGTTACCGAAAACGGCTCTTTTTTTTAACAGCCATACCTTTGATGGGGCAACCACAGCCACACAGATTTCACGGTGACCCCCCCCCAAACCCATCGCTCAGGGGGAGGGGAGGGGGGGGGACCACCACCGCCACTTCAACCCCCTCCGCCCCCAGCACCTCGCACTCTGCAACCCACTCACGCCAGACCCTTCGCCACCCCAAACTCCTGGTTCGGCACCCACCACACATCTCTCTCTGGCCGTTAACCATTTGACCCCCCTCCCGCCCCCTCCTCACGTCAACACAGCTGCCAATCACGACGTCTCGCATTCATCTCTATAGCCTTGAACGATACAATCGATGTTTGACATACTCATAATGCTGCACTTCCCCCCCCCCCCCCTCTCTCCTCTCTCCTTTATATACAATCAGATCCAAGAAGAAAACATTGCATGTGAAATTACGGGCATGCAACATTTGTACATTTTACTTCACATACCCTTTAAGTGTTCGACCAACTCACGTCCCACAGAACACTAACTCTTTGTGCATCTGTAAATTAAAAATTTACATACAAAATAAAATGGCAGTTACCCAAACAAAGTAAACCCACCTTGCCACCAATAATTATGAGTATATTAAACATACAAAATGAGGATCTTCAACATTTGGTACGTAATTGGCGAGAGGTCCTTTATTCCCCGTCGCTGAGTAACAGGTGCCGTTAAGTGTGAAGTGATGCAGCAAAGACCGCGCCGATCCATGTTCTCCATTGCGTACGTGCATTCTGTGTAATACCTAGCAAGATGGCCAAATATATATATTAAATATAAAACTCTATACCATATATATTCTTTGTTTATTTATTTTTTAAACAAAATAACATGTTTTAAACATTCTATTAATATGATTGTCGTCTGTTAGTATTTTGGAGTTAATTCTCTTATAAATTACAAACTTTTTTTTTGGACAACACTTTAATTTAATGACCGAACAGAATAAAACATTTTTTTTTTAGAAAAAAAAAGAGAAAAGAGAAACATCACGAGAGAGAGAAAAAAAACGAGAGAGAAATCAGTGAACCAACACCTAAAAGGGAGATTGCTCAGGTATCGCGATCTCGCCATGTACGCACAAACAACAACAGCAGCAGGTGCCCGCTCCATCGCTCACGATGCAAGGCACCCTTTTCCCAAAAACCCTCTCTCTTTTAAGCTCAAGCGTGCTGCCTCCATTGCCCAGCTGCACAAACAAGAATTTTGCAAAAGTAGTGCTCCACAATCATTAAATACAAAAAAAAAATCCCAAAGAGATTTCTTCAGTCGCTCTTCCCGCACGCTAGCAAGTGAAGTGCCTTGTTGCCACCCCCCCTCCCCTCCTCTTGCGCACGAAATAATCGAAAAATAAAATTTAAAAAAATCACAAATGATATAACGATGATGAACGCGACTTACATTTTCTGTTTTTAGTTTTCTGCACCCGCAAAGCCATGGAGATGAAAGGATTATATTTTAAGCCACTGAAGCTCACCTGCTCTACTAGTAAGATGTTATGAATGCAGGATGGACTCGTAACTGTACTTAGTGTCGCTATTATAACATTGTGATCGACCTGTTATAATAAACAAAAAATGTACACACCATCTTGACTTTTCACTCAGGATAATGATTACTAGGGCTAACGATCCATCACAAGTTGACAAAAGCAGAGTCCTACAGTTTGCCATAGTTACAACATGCAACATTGTAAAAGTGGATCCAGTACCTCGCCGTGACTTGCCATATTGTTTGCCTATGCCCTCACAATCATCCGCTGCCTTTCAGCTACATTCCAGTCCCACACCCAAAAGCACCCATAAGTCCGCCGCCACGGCCGTGAACGATGCGAGCGTGTCACGCACCTCACCGCCACCTTACTCGACTTCGAATTCTGACCGATGGATGACGATGTGTGTAAATCTAAAAAAAAAATTATAATTACCGAGGCAAGCCGTTAAAACGAAAGAAAAAAAATTCCTGTGAAATTCACAAGCAAGCGCTATTATTGTGTCCAGTGTTCTACCAAGAGTAAAGACAACCTAATCTTTCTGACCATCTTGCAATGTATTTCTTTAGTGTTTGGCTGACTTTGACAAATCGATAGCCCGAACAATGACTTTTCAAAGTGCTCAATGACAAATTATCTTGCGGTTTCTTTACAATATCACTGTAACTACAGGTGACACGATGTAAAAATGTTACACGGCTTTGCCAATAAAACAAAAACTGACAATAAAAAAACCTGTGAGATTTCCCCATGTCATGTTAATTATATAATGTAACCGGAATTTTATATTTTTACTATTTCAATTCCAGAATTTCAAACTACCACTTGGAGAGAATGACCTCACCAAGTATGTCGTTTTCTCATTAGACCTTGCAAATCAAACATTTGTGATGGCTCATGATGCACATCTGTGCAATCTAAAAAAAAATACTAAGTCGATTAAAATGGTGACCTCTCCAACAAGAAGGGCGAACGTCGCCACTGTAGCACTGCGCTTAGCCAATCACTAATTACCGCGTGGTGCTTCAATGCAGCACGCCACTTCATTGGAACTGCATAAAATTTCACATCATATCAGCCATATAGACGACCAATTGCCCAAGGTAAGGGGGGGGGGGGCTCTCTTTTTCATCGGGGAACTCTGAATTAAACAGAGGTACATTATGACAAATGGCTTGTTGTTTATTTTTACAGGGATGCCTATTTTTGTCTTTGAAACATTTCGAGCCACGGCTGTAAATTGTGTGGATGCTGGGCACTACCGCTACCATCTGTGTTTCGCGATGAATAGAAGTTCTTGCTCAGGAAGCGGCCTAGGCCAAAGCAAGACAGCCTTACAGGCAAATGCCACAATCCAAGTAGCCAATGAAAAGTGTATACATCTGAAAATACGTTTGAGGCATGTATATTAATAACAAACAGAATTAAAGATTAGTTTTGGTTGACGATTAAAGATAATCCATTTAGCTAGGCCAAGTCTAAAAAAGATAGCATGAATAGTCTCTTGTGGGTTTAAACAGTTGGATTTTGCTCTTTAAAAGGGCTGGGAGCTAAAAATACAAACTGTGTCTCTTGAAAGGCCATTTTCATGGAAAGAGAAAGGGACAAGGCAGTATTATAAAGTTCTGCAGGACAACCAACACTATTCTGAATTCTTTGAAAAATTAACGGGTAGAATGTAAGCATGTGCCCTTGTTGCTGAAACATGTATGGTGCAGACTGAAGGTGCTTTATATTCCGGTATTCACAAAACCCTTACTGCAAACGTTGCTTCTGAAAATGCTCAAGTTCATTCAAAATTAGTTTTGAGCTTGGGTCACAGGATACATCTGAAGCTGAAGGATAATTGCAACATGGGGATGGCTTTCTATTGGAAACTATGGCCAGACAGCAGGCCTCAATATCTCCAAAACAAGATGACATGCACCGATAATTCATTGGGGCTGTGATCTTTCTCGAAGTGCACGTTCTGACTGGTTACAAAGAGCCACTGGGGGGGCCAAGCCAAAACTGACACCTTTTTTTCCTCGCCCCCCCCCCCCGACAATCAAGCACTTTTGCCAGCCACAAACGGGTGACTCATTTCTTGTGGAAGTGGAGTGCCCGGGCTTCTCCGGCCATGATTCGAGGCAGCTGCGCACTGATGATCTCGGCCATCATGTCAGGAAACTCCACGCTCCACACCTGCGTCTGCGTGAAGGTTGCAAAGCAGAACTCCAGGAGCTTGCTCACGAGCTGCAGCGACCCATCACAGGAGACACAGTCACACGGCGCGAGTCAACAGGAGACGTTCCCTCCGAGTGATGTGGTGCGAGATCGGAGTTGTGAAGTTCTGCGAGAGATTATTCATCACTATGAGACCTCATTTACCAGTGGCAAAATATAGTAAGTCTTTTACCCTTTCAACTGGTACAAAAACTGACACCTTTATACAAGGCATCATGTTTGCAAAAACCACAACACAAGCAGTCAAAATGCAAACAAAAATAAACAACTCTGATAATGATCATTATCAACTCTGAAAATTATCAACTCTGAAAATACGTTATTAATATACATGCCTCAAACGTATTTTCAGAGTTGATAAAAATGCAAACAAAAAGAAACAACTCTGATAATGATCATTATCAACTCTGATAATGATCATTATCAGAGTTGTTTCGTTTTGTTTGCATTTTGACTGCTTGTGTTGTGGTTATTGCAAACATGATGCCTTGTATAAAGGTGTCAGTTTTAGTACCAGTTGAAAGGGTAAAAACCTATTACTAGATTATTCATCATCATCAAAACTCACTTCTTTATAACTACTTTTTGTGTCTAGTTTGTTGTCCTTCCCCTGCACCTCCAATTAGCAACGGTTGGTTACGTACGGTGCAAAAGAAGTTCAACAGACATGCGTACATACAAAGCAAACCGCATAGGGCACGCGACATCTATCGCACAGCTTGCACAACCAGGGCCATACAGAGCACAGCAAGGCAGACAACCAATACATCACACATATCCCCCACTATAGCCTGAAGTGACTATTGGGGGGGCAAGTGCTGTTCACGACCAGCTACGGAGGCTGGCATGGCGCATGAAGGGGGTGGTGTTGCCAGAACAATGCTCAGCTGCATGTCTTCCCAATGTTAATATTTACAAACCACACCAGGTAATCATTTAAGAATGAGTCTACCCGGTGGAGGTCCAGGACCAATTCTGATGTCACTTGTCACTGATGGCTGGTAATCAAACTAAAGGTCAGCAGATATCCGGGTTTATAATACGGTGCTCTGACCACTACGCATCTGTCCCACACAACACGCATTACGATCACGCACGCGCGCTCACCCGCGCGCTACATCCATTACATACTCAAATCTAGATTACATCCATTACAGTTAAGTTTGTTCATTTTGGTTTTTAGTATGACCGATTGGTTTGTTGCGCACATCAAAAAGTCTAACAACTGAAAAAATCAAGGTCCGGCCCGGTGTGTGTTTCCTTGTGTAACGTCGAACAAACAAAGCATGCAATGACTGATGAGGCCTGTTGGTGGTGCCTTATGATGGCTGCCACTAGCCAACCACAATTTCAACCGGTCGTGAAATTCTATAGGTGGTGCACGCCACCTGGTTAAATCTTTACGAAAATATAACTCGATATATTTATCGATTTTATGACTTTTAAAATCAATAATTGATGGCAAAAATATCATAGCAATAAAGATTATTATCGTTTAACAAGCATAGTTACAGTACAGCAGTACTATACTCCAATATCCAAATAAAATACCCAAATACATGTTAAGAAAATTATCTATCTTTGGGAAACTTTGAGATATGTTGACGACAAATATAAGCTAGTTTAACTCTGCCTCTGGGGGACTGATAGACGCTAAACATTTGAGTGCATACAAATGAAACATAGTTGAACAACAAAATATAAATCTAAAGCTTCTTCCTCTTGACAGCTATGGATGTTGGGTGGAAGCAAGCTCACATCATTTGCTACTCGCTATAAAATCACAACAACAAAAATGCACCCGTGTTACGGCAGTTCTTAAACAGTAGGGCTGGATTAACAGCGTCAATACTTTCAAATTACCATCACGCAAAGCAAGAGTGCCAAAAACACAACGCTGTGTTCCGTGTCTGTAAAAGGGGCATAGCCCGTGAAAGTATTCGTGGACATCTGCAATCTACTATGCGAGGCTCCTCAGGGCAAAAAAAAACATATTCCTAGCCATCATCCGAGTGCCAGAGGATCCTGTGGGCTGGCAATAACCTGCTGGGTCACCGTGACCTGCTGGCAGCAGCAGCAGCCAGCCCAGATTGTGCCTCTGCCGAATGCTTAACCATTTGCAAGCCCGAAGCCGGGCATACGTCAAACAATGACCGAATGTGTGAATACTAATCAACCTAAGGAATACAGCAGCTGTAATTATACGCAAGGTTGTGTCCATCAATCTCCCGTTAACTCCTTTGTCTCAACTAATATGTAACGCAAGATTGTCCCTCTGTGCCATGAATAGTATCCTCATTTGTATTCCCGTCCATTCGCTGTATACATTCTTTGTAAAATTAACCGTGGCATTCCTATATTGAGTTTATAATATTAATCCACATTTTTCCAATGCTCTCATACTTTTTCATTTTGATGAAATGATATTTCATACATACATAAAATGGTCAATAGTAATACATTATTGTGGCTTCCATGACTTTCAAGTGTTAACCCTTTCCGTGCCTTTTTAATGAAACCAATAAAGCAAGCATATTATAACCTTCTATTATTTAGAACTCATATGTTGATCGCTGTTGGCTAAAATTAATTCCGGAACCATTTTAGGGATGCATGCGTAATACTTGTGCGCTCATTTTAAAAGATGACTAATTCAAATGACCTACTGTCAAGAATATCCAAAAGCAAAACAAAACAAACACTCGGATTATATTACAACGGCTACAAATTTAAATCACCGCTGTGACCAAAATTAACTGTGAACATGTTTAACGGTATAATAAATGCAATCGCTGCCTGGTGCTATATTTTATGTGAATAGCTATAGAAAAAAACAAATTGCAAGATGCAGATGTCATCTGTAAATAGTAGCAGTTACATGATCATCCAGGACTCCAATTACAAACTCAAGTTTTTTTTTACTGTAGAACATAGATGCCATTTTTGGTAAACCTACAATATACGCAACACTAGCTTACATAACAATAATGTAAATTAAGTTAAGTAACCTTAGTCTAACATAACCTGTAATAAACATAACCTTCAGGGTGCGTGCCATTCGCTGTCAGTTCACAAATGATCATTTACAGATACATGCTTACTGAGGTTGGCAGTTCACTATACTCTGGGTTTTCTTTGAGTTGCAGAAACTCCAAAGAGGCCACTGGGTTCACAATCAAAACTCACAGGCTTAGTGTAGCCTGCAGCAGTCTGTCTGATACCAATTCAAACCTCTGCTATCTCTCCTGGATTTAGAAAAACGCCAGGCATAACCGCTGTATAACATTTTCATTTGCCGCACAACGAAAATGTATAAAAATGCAAATTTTTCACGGATGAAAATTAAAATTCAATTTTAGTCACTGATAAGGTTTAGTAACTGTGCATACTGATAAGATGTGCCTGAATTTGTATCCGTATTATTACCCAGTGAAAGAAATGTGTTATGTTTATGAACATTTAGGATCGTTATAATGAGCAGGGTAAATATGTTTTATTTTATTTATTACAAATAATTGTCTGCCAGCTTTGAATTAGGTTCAATATAATGAGAGCTACAAATACAATCCTGTTGATGCTACATTTACTAGGTTCCCAATTAGACCCAGATGGATATATATTAATTGAAGAAAGTGTAGTACGTGTCACGCATGGATGCCAGATCACACAAAGGTGCACAGGCCCTCAATTGAACCCATAAGAACTGTGGAAACTAATGATGTTATGTTAGCAATGTATATGCCCTCTCGCTTCAACAAGTAGTTCGCCTCAACTACAGGCACTGCATGGCACCTTATACAACAGGCACATTAATCATGTTTCAGTGTGACGCATGAGCCGGAATAACCCAATATTCAGAAGGTTTAAAAATATTTCAATCTGTATTAAGGTATGGTGTGTACAGATAACCAGGTTCTGCACTCATTTATCTTGGAAATTATCAGAGTATGTGAATATTGCTCGCATAATTTACAGGGAAATAGATTACCATCTCAGTTGACATGATAATGATAAGCTTTATCTGGAGCATCATTATAAATACACGTGCAGTATGTTGCATGTACGTTAAGCTGAGCTTATGCAAATAAGGGTAGATAGAGGGGGATGTGCATATAACAAAGTTTATACAATTATGATCCCCACCGACACCTCGGACCCCCTTGCAGAACACAGTAATGATGCCATGTGTGCAGAGCCGTCCCTGGGCGACGGCGAATCGGGGCGACTGCCCAGGGCCCCGCCCTTTGGGGGGTCACGGTGCCAGACTTAATGCCTCTGGGTTAAGTTTGAAGGTGTGGGGGTGGAGCCCACACAGTGGGATTTTTTTACAGGACCCTGCACCCCATTACATATGGGCCCTGCATTTTTTTACATAAGCCTTGGCTAGCATTTTATATTGAAAAACAACTTTACAAACAAGGATGGCACCGGGAAAGATATGCCAAGTGCTATTAAATTAAAAAGAAAATAAATTTTATGCAATTTATGTAATGCTTAGACGGATGACACAGTGGTTAAAATACGCCGCTGTGAACCCGGCGACCCGTGTACGATTCCCCCAACCATGGCTGACATCAGTGGCAAGTGACATCTGTAGCATTCCTGGCCTGCCTTTGCTGGCAGAAAGGTCTCTATTGGAGGAAGCTACAGTAGACAGCCCCTCTAGAGGGTTCTTTGACCAACTTTTGCACTCTGACCAGACATCTTGGAGTACCCACTGCTTTATCCCCCACCGCCGCTAAATGCTGATTGACTACACCGTGGGGCGCCCGTGGAGACTACAGGGTAGACGGCGTTTCGTGGTGGCGAGGGGGAGTCTAAGAAATGTAATAGGCTGTTAGCTTTCCCATTATTATTGATGCAATTGTATTTCTTGGTACAGTTTGCAGTTTCGCATATCATGCAAACAAGAGGTAAATCCACGTCATATTCTTCCTTACAATGATCTAAATGAGCCCGACTAATAAAATACACTCGGCAATTAACTCGGCCGATCGGGTTAAACCGCTGAACTTGGAAATGTGTAGTTTGTTGTGAAATTCAGAAAAGCAACACCTGAACGAGGTCACATGGGAGAACGGCGGAAGCGTTCATTACTTGTGCTATATAGAGTGGCATTCAATTGAGCCCAAGGAGACATCGTGTACAATCACGAGTGTGGAAAATCCAGTGCCCGTATACACGCACAAAGACAACAATCCCCCATGTAGCCTGTAACAGACTGTTGGGGCAAGTGCTTTTAGCAAGCACTTGTGAAGGCCAGCACAGCACATGACGGGGTGGGGGGCCAGCACCACCCCTGGCCGCCTTTGTCTCCCTAGTGGCGATGTTTATACACCGCACCAGGTTCTCATTTGAGGATGTGTCGACCTAGGGGGGAGGCCCAGGACCGGTTCAGAAAATCGTCACCGGTGTTGCCGTGAGCGGGAATCGAACGTCGGGTCGCTAGATTTGTAACGCAGCGCGCTACCCGCTGCACTACCGCTCCGCATCGCACACACAAGCACGCACGCACACACAAACAGCCTGTACGTACATCCTGCATGCAGTCCAGCAGCTTGGTGAGCTGGTAGAAGCGCTGCCAACACTGCACGGCATTCTTCTCCGTCCGCGCAATGGTCCGGTTCAATTCCCGGATGTAGCTGATCCGCATCTCCTCGAAACAGCCCTGGCTCTTCAGGCCCTCTTGTGGGACTGCAGACGTCACACCACACATGCAGATAAGAGATAAAGATACCGCCTGTACAACCATGCAGACTGTTGGCGCAAGTTCTGTTAGCGAACACCTGGTTAAGGCAGATAAGGCACACGACGTGGGCTGGTGTGGCCAGAATCACGCCTGGCCGCCTTTGTCCCCCCCCAGTGCTGATATTTACACACTGCACTTAAGGCTGAGTTGACCTAGGAGACAGCCAGGACTGGTTCTGATAATCACCACTGATATTAGCCATGGCCGGGTTGGTATTGCAATGCACGAACCACTGCGCTACCATTCCCCACACCACAAACACAAGTGTTCATATTCCTCTGCTACCCCTTGTAGTCTAGAACGCCCCTTCCCTTTGCCATCCGTGTTGTTGACTGCCTCCCCCTTCTCGACATGAACAAAAACATTCCCACTGTTTCTAGAAAATGTCTTGATATGCTGTGGTCATATCTAGATATCAAATATTGTATTATTATGATGAGCGCAACACAAAAAGCACATGTACGGAAGCATGACACCAACCTTAGAAACAAAACCTCACAATGGCATAGGGTGATTATTATTATACAGCCACAATACATAATTATTTATTTTCATGCCGACAGGCTGAAGAATGTATTACAATATCCCTGGAAATGTAATTAATTTTTTTGCCAAAGCTCTTTCACCATACAGAGTCTTTACAGATGATTTCATTGGACGAATATAGCTGGCAACAGTTCACGAATAGCTCCTGTCTGAAAGGTGAAGGGCAATTTGAGATCAAAATGCAAATAAGCACATGCAGAGCTTGGCTTATAGTTACGTCCACATTCAAATCTACCATGTCGTAATATTTGCCAATAAAAAAGATAAAATCCAAATTATTTATTAACTAATTTAATCACGCGCGGCTTTTAAAAGACGAAAAAGTGCAACGGTGTTCAAATGCATAGACAACATGACAACCATCGCTCTGCAGGCATCATCGTTTGCTTAATTTTCTGTGCAGCACGTGGCTGCACGGCAAATTACGCCATTCACAATGACCTGGGCCTTGCAAAAGGTGTCACGGCAGTGTTGTTCATTGCAAGGCCCGCGGGCCACTGGCAGCCCCTGGTGGCCTCTTGTGCAGCCCCTGACGTGTGCGCCCCCCCCCCCCCCCGACAATACACAACACGTGAAAACACCCCCCCCCCCCCCATCATCATCACCGTCGTGCTGTCAAACCCCAAAGGTTTCAAATGTGCGGTGGCCCTCGCAACTGATTATGTGTTATCAGCAGAAGTGCCCCCACCCCCCTCTGAAAATGCAATGGGTGAGAGAAGCGTTCAGGCATTGCAGCGTTTTACGCTGTGTCCAAACAGTGTTTATCTTGACGCCTAACAGAGGGTGGAGATGGTGGCGTTGGGGTTAGAACCAGGAAACCATGGACTGTGACTCAAGCTGTATTGCCAGACCACGAGGCCAGCCGCAATGTAGAGGCACTTACGTAATTTTTAACGGCTCAAAAAACACATTTTAACACGAGCAATCATACAACAAAGTATAAATTAAAACAACAAAAGCAGTGGAAAACAGTGAAATGTTTAGGCCATATTATTTGCTTGGAATTCCACGCTCATGTGCATTGCAGTTGCTGAAAATCAGTTTCTGTTTTGAATGGACAGAGTAGTAGCAAAGTTAGGCATGACATAAATTAACAAAAGCCACTGCACCGCTACTCTAAATATATAAGCAGACGTTTCAAAAAAACGCAATAATTTTCGATGCACATGATCTATGGAACTCGCACGGCTACATGTTGCATACCAATTTTGATTACATAACGTAACCACATTGGCCAGTGCGCAGCATACAACAAGTTGCTTGTAAACATTGGTAAACCCCAAGCTCCCCCTCCCCACCACCTTCGCCTATGACCGGAAGCGCTCATTCAGACCTTTTCCTGTTTTCACTGGAAACAGGGTAATAAAATCTGAAAAAACATGTCGCAATCCACAGACTCAAGCTGCACCATAGGACTTAAAAAAAAAACCTTTTCAAATGTAGGTCACCGCCTAAGCCAAGATATTGCATCTGGGTTTAAAAGGACTCAATACACTGCCTTGTGAATGGACCAAGAATGCTACGAAAATAAATGATACAAAACAAAAAAATAAAATTACATTTATCAAGTCTGTCCATTCAGTGGCCTTGAATGAGAAGGTATAAATGAGTAAGAAAGAAAACAAAGGCCGCAGTGTATTGGCACTTGCAGTTTGGTGGTGGTGGTGGCGGCTATGCACGCCTGTAATCCAGCGCTGTGGAGGCGAGAGGCTTGGTAAATCACACTAACGTGGAATGTCGTGAAACTCCCTTACCATGGGCATCGAGGTGCCATACCCTGGCTCGTCAGAAGGCAGTACAGAAAGTAGACGAATCACCCATCTGTACGGAGATGGAGTGTTGCCCCCTTGGCTTCCTCCCACACATATAAACGATCGTAAACTGGCTGAAAACTTCTTAAAACGAAAACTCTGAACAGGACCTTCGGTCTAGGGACTCGGTGTGGCTTTCCTGGATTTGAGTGATTATTATATTTTATTAATATTACCTAATGCGTGCGGCTGTTTACTGCTAAATGTGCAATTACAACCTTGAAATGTCCCGACAAAGGGTTGCGTGTAAAATTTGGAAATCAAAGCCGTCGCAAGGAGGCCTACGCACAGACTACTCTGTTAAAGGTGAAGGCGCATCCCCGCAATTTCTTTCCTCGCACCACTGCTGACAAAAAGGCCCCTCCCCCCCCCCCCCTGACGGACGAAGGAGAGCTAAGGCAAGTCCATAAAGAGGGTATTTAGGCCTACTCTTCCAAAGTTGTCATACGTCTTGGAAGAGATTGCAGTACCCGTAACTTTACCCTGCCGCACACGGCCTCCCGATCAACGAACTGCACCCGATTTATACGACTGAATTTGCGATGCGGTGGGATCTAACATACCTTGCCCAAGATTTAAACTGCGGAGCGTGGAGAGCGAAGCAAAGTGGCGACCTCTGAACAGCAAGTCGACTGCGTTCACCGTTACACTACGTGCGTCGTCACGGGTACTGCCAAATCCGACCGCGACCGTCCGGTGCTCGCCATGCTGCATTGGTCTCCGGTTGTCGAACGCATACATTGCAAGGTCACACTCATCGCACACGATGTGCTTTCCATAAATTAATAACAATACCTTGCCGATCTCGTCAAGGAGCATAAATCATCGCGCGAACTCCGGTCATCCTCGCAGCAGCTTTTAGCTGGCCATCGAACAAAGATGGTCACTGCATCGCGCGCTTTCAGACGCGCTTCTGCAGCCGTCTGGAACGCTCTTCCTTCCGATATTAGGAAGCCGCTGGAGCGACGCACTTTTAAATCATCTAGATTGAAAACTGATTTCTTACAACTGCTTTTTATATTTAGTTTGTTGTCCTTTAACCGCACCTCTGATTAGCACGTTTGGCTACGTACAGTACAAAATAAGTTCAACATCCATATATAAACGCAGCAGCATCCTTGACTACTCTGGACCAGTGACAAAATCTAGAGGAAGCACCCCCTCCCTCGCACGCTTTATCTTCCACACTATGGCCTCATAAAGACCTGGGCCCAAGGACAGTTATCACGATAGTATCTCGGTCTAGATGGGCCCTATCCACACCCAGTCTGACACCCTCCCAAGGTTGGTGACGCCCTTGACTTAAGAAGCCATGCATTGCGTAATAAAAACAACCAAACCAAATATAAATAATGACTACAAAATTACTCCCAGGCATTATATCATTGAAATCGCATATTTAGGATGAGACGTCGGTACCTGGGCCAGCGTTACAAATCAACAATGAGAAAAAACGGTGAGCTTTCACAGTCTAGTTTCATCATTGAAACAACAACCACAATAACATATTGTGATTTATGTAAGACACTCCACCAAATCCTATTAAGAGCCCTCATGTTTGAGCAAAACAGAGCACTTAAATCGTTGTTATCCTTGTGTAGACATTGTGCAGATGCACAATTCTTAGAAGCCTGATACATCAAATATATCTCAAAAATGATTAAATAACAAATGTGAATGACTTTACATGGAATTCTAGCCACCACTTAATTCATGACATCAGGACGGAAGAGAGACATCGACCACATGAGGGTATATATATATGACGTTACGACTCAGCGCCAAAGGGAGAACATGTAAAAAATTTACCCGTAAAAACTAAGTTTTTCACTATAAATCCTTTATATGCGTGGCGGCTAGAGTCCTCTCGTCCTCTGGCTTGAGATGGCTGCCACCTATGGGTCAGATGATTGCCTGCCACCATTAAGCAATTGGTAATTAAATATAAAAAAAAATCCTAAAATGTAGAAAATTTAGGAAAAAAATTTCACGAAAATAAATCGTCACGCACAACGAGTCTGTGTGCAAAATGTCAGCTCGATTGGATCACGGGAAGTGGGTTAAAAAACGACCGAAAGATTTGCACGGTCGTAAGCACGCAAGCAAGCAAGCAAGCACGCAAGCAAGCAAGTGAACTTAATATAAAGGATTTAAAAAGAGTGCCACCCGTTCCACACCAACGATGCGCTATGAATCCCCAAGGGGTGAGGAAGCTGAACACTATGGCCGTAGCCGTGCCTTCTCCAAACAGGCCACACAGAAGGGAAGTCTACACAGTCCCGGGCAATCGTTTCCAACGGGCAAGCGAGCAGCGGCAAATCGACGACACGCCAGGTCCACGGTTCCATCCACGTGTGCGCGCTTGTTCGCGCTGCACTCGTTCGAAGCACCACTGATTTCCGGGGCCAGATGCAGCGGCGACGCACCACTTTCAAAAGAATTGTAGGAATTTTTCTTCCTCAAAAAAGTAGGTCACTGAACATGCACCTAAAAGCATTATGAATTTTTAAATAATACACCTCCCCCCCCCCCCCCCTTGTGGAATCGCCAGCCTAATCAATAACCTTAATATGCTGAAAACAAAACTTGGACACAGCCTATTGCCACCCTCCCCACTTTAACTTTCCAAGGATCAACTACAAGCTTAGGTAATGTGCCATTACTATGGGAGGGAGGGGTGGTTTTCTTTTTCACCATTCACAATATCGGAGGCGCCGATATCTCGAGGGTGTGTGCTTGGTGAGTACGCCATTGGGCGTACACAGGCCTCTCGCAAATTACTCCTTAAGCGTCTGCCCTCCTCCACGCGGACAACCTACTAGAAGTATAACTAGTTTTGCGTCGATTCGAACTGTAGGGAAGATTGGGGTTAGGCAGCGTTTGTTAACTTTCAGCGGGGGTGGTGGCTGCCAAACCCTCCATTGGGCCCTTACTAGGAACAGTACGGAGTAAGTTACATAAGGGAGATGCTTGCCAAAGTCCTGCGCCTCCTGGCCCGCTCCCATACCCCACTGTACACAGAAGCATTGCTGGCCAACGACGCAAAAGTTTGCGCGGTGCGCAGAGACTTGCTACACATCTCCTACGCACAAAGGGAATGATTTTAAAGCACAATAAGTGGTATGTGCAGTTAAACGCATGCGGTTTACGCACAATTTGTATGCGCTTATATCATCCATAATATAGGTTTTTAAGGGTTAGATCGCGCAAACGCATGCGTTTACGCGTAAATATTTACACGATCCAACCCAAAAAAACCTGTACTATAAATGATGTTGGTCGCGAAAGCCTACGTGTGAAGCTGTTCTTATATCGTTACACGAATCAACGCGTCGTATTCTCCAGCTTATCGCGCACTTCTTTCCCCTCCGTATTTTAAAGCGAACGTTGGGGTACAATCCAGTCGGCGTGTGTGCGACGCCAGATTTGTTTCACTACATTCGTGTATCGAGACTTGGGCAGACGCTTGGGCTGTCTTATTTTCTGAAGCATCTTATACACCGGACAATACGATACAAATGCAACAGGTTAACAATGATGTCACAATACGGTAACGATGATTAGCCATCTCTGTGAAGTGGGAAAACATCGGTGCAGAATTTTCTGCACTCCAATGCCAATCGGAGAGGGGAGACGATGCACATGCTCCTGTCGATCCGATGAATCGTCGTGATTAAAGGGTCTTAATTCAATTAACAACTTTCTTAATACTGTCATTAATGTAGGGACCACACTGGAAGCTCGGGATCGCACTAATTAACATAAACAAATAAAAAACTGACTACACATGTGATTAAATGTATGCGAGGTGTACAACTAACACATTCCATAAAGGTTCACTTTAAAAAACATAGAGAAACTAATTTATTAAGTAACATTGGGAATATTCGTAATCTCCATATATATAAAAGGCAAAGTTGTGATTATGTGTGTCTGTTCAAAATGTTTCGCGTACTTCCCGACATGCAACAAACTTGAAATTTGCCATGTGGGTACTTTCCAGACTGTACACCATGCACAAATGATAAAAATCCACTTTTGTTTTTTTTGGGGGGGAGCTCAATAATGCATATGTTTTTTGCACAGCAAGTGAGCTGTGAGGTCCAATCTGTCACGTGACCCGCGCATGTGGAAGCGTAACGCATTGTAGTGTAGTGGTTAGCGCGCTGCGCTACGAACCCGGCGACCCAAGTTCGATTCCCGCTCACGGCCACCACCGGTGACGATTATTTGAACCGGTCCGGGGCCTCCCCTAGGTCGACTCAGCCTCAAACGAGTAACTGGTGTGTGAACATCGCCACTGGGGAGACAAAGGCGGCCAGGCGTGGTGAATCCAAGTCCCGGGCGAAGCCGGGTAGTAAAGCTCGTTATAAATAAACAAAGCCTTACACAGTTGGCTAAAACGGGATTGTTAAAAGTCCTACGGTTGACTTCACGGTGTGAGATTCCCTTTGTTTGCACGAGTGATACACACAAGTGGGACTAAGTGTTACATATTTTCAAGTGATATTGCTGTTAAATCCCAATTAGTGGACCTATTTACCAAATGATCACAGAGAAATGACACGTGCCTAAATTGCGGAATGATGAATCAATCATCATGCAGTCTCACAACATAAATAAATAAAGCTGCAGCTATTGCTCCCCTCTTTACTTGAGTTCACAACGGTTAAACAAACCATCTTCAATTCACGACTTCATTAATAGTTCACATCGGAACAGTGTCGTCAAAACGCACTGCGCAAATTCTCCTAAGAGTCTTTATCCTCCACCAAAAACCCTGCCGCCGCTTGCCGACGAGACGGGATCGTGAGAGGAGATCGACGGCATGGCCGAGAATAAAGCATTGCCGACCGGTAACATCACAGTCGCGACCGGATTCCGAAGCGTTACGGCAACAAAGGGGGGGGGGGGCGCAGGAAGAAGGCGTCCTCTAACTGCGATCACATGGCAGCATTTTCCCCAAGCACAGTCGGGCCCTCTCATGATTCCAGCGTCCAATAAAAACTGCACCTCTCATTGTCCCCGCTGAACCGGCTGTCCTTGCTACGGGAGCTGCCGATCGCCTCCACGCCCACGGTTGCTTTAATACGAGCACACCGTCGAGCGACTGGACAAGTTCACATGGTAACACAAAACAGCATCAACGTACAAATTATATTATGTATGCTGGATGAAGGCCCAGCCATGACGTCTCGTCTTCGGATATTTGTTTGCCTATAATTCACGACACTGATCAGTCGCCAGCTGATCTCCGATTAGCACGGTTGGCTACATCATACGTACGAAGGAAGGAAAGGACCCAAGACCAGTTCATGCATCGCGTCTGACATATGTTAACCGTGGCCTGGAACTGAAGTCAGGTTGTGAGGTTCATAGTGCAGTGCGCTAAGCACTGTGCCGCCACTCCCACATCTACATAATCATTGTGTAAATAGAGTGCATTATTTCACGGAATGCAGTATATCAATTTAACCCTTTTTGCTTTGCTCTCATTGGTAAACCCAGCAATAAATGTTGCACCATGCATAGAAAGAGCATCATAAACAGTCTGAATAGGAGTTAATCTACAGTCTGCAGTGGTTTAGCTCTGTAAACTACGCATGGTTCTAGTGACGGGGTGGTACATTTCATACTGACAGCTAAATATTACATACAACTGGTGATAAACGCCATCGACAGACAGAGGTGGCATTTTAAATATTGACCACATGCAAGCTGACAGTGACGATAACCCAGATAGATAACTAGCCATGCAGCTAACCAACGCGCTGCACAATAAATGCACGTGTATTTAGAAGTATTGCTTTTAAATGCTTAAAACGTACGATTTCACGCGAACGGGAATGTAACATGGAGCTGAAATGTCGACATGACAGTCATGAAAAATAGGGTCTTTTAAACGTATCCAGACCAGGGCCCTCCAGTGGATATACCAAGTATTGTACACTTCGTACACTACAACGTATGTGACGTTATAACCCTCGGCTTCTACAACAAGAAAGGTTTTAGTTTTCTATTGGACAGCAAAACACAGAAGCACAATTAGAATTCCTGCCGAGTGTGCGCATAAAAGGCATAATTATGTCAGTCAAAGAGACATTTCAAAGCGTATTTTTAAAAGAGCATACAATAGCCAACATTTTCAACAAACCACAGGAACTGCCCTTTGCTGCACACGGGAGGTCATTTTGATGCTCCTAGGGAGTGGACGGGAAGGAGGGTGAATCACGCAGAGCCCCCAAAGATACGTGGTGAAGGTGTGCTGCAGTAGCCGATGAGGTTTTGGGGCCATCGAGCAACGCGGTCTTATTGTCTACTTCAATAAAACTAAACATTAACACGGATCACAATTGGGTAAAAAAAAATGAATCCGAATACAAATACAAGCAATTAAAAGAGATGGTTATAAATAATGTACAACAAAGCGATTCTGTTGAATTATTCATTCTTTATCTGTGCTCGCATTGCCATTTATCGGGTCAGTAGGGCTTTGGGAGTCATTGCCGGGAAAAAAATCTTCCTAAATTTTGATTTAAAGCTTTCGTGACTGCAGGGATTCATCTTCTTGGTTCTTTCGGTAAAGTCACGTAGAAGGGAAGTAATAAAATAACCATAATATGTTTTATTTTTATTATTTTATTACTTCCCTTCTACGTGACTTTACCGAAAGAACCAAGAAGAAGATCTTCCTAAATATCGCTCAAAAAAGCACAATTTGTCAAAAGGAAAATAGCGACACCGTTAGCAGATGAACAACAAAATACCCGATGCAAAAAGACTAGCCTTAGCAGAAATGTTCTATCAATTAAAATTGGGAACAAATATGATTGGAAGATGTATTCCCATTGGCCATCAAAGTAAAATTTCAGTCAAGTGACTTTTTAAAATAAATATTGCTAGTGACTTGCCACCATGTTTACCAATGAAAGTGTATTTTGAAAATAACAAAGATACCATCATGACTTTCCATGTTTCTAAGCTTTGCGGAATGTTTACCAAAAAAATACCAACAACAATAATATGAAATGTAAAAATTTACTTATTTAATCCAGGAAAGCCACACTGAGTCACAAGAATGTTTTTTAGGGGGTGGAGGGAGAAGAGCCTGTATTGGGTTTGCATTGTTAACCCCTTCCCATTCCGAGACATCTGCACAAGCAGTTAGCGTAAATTTATTTGTATGTATGTTGAAATTATTTTGCACCGTACGCAGCCAACCGTGCTAATCGGAGGTGCGGATAGGGGGGATAAACACAAAAGGCAGTTCTAAAAAAGATGTGTTTTCAATTTAGAAAGAGAGGCATAGTGCTTTTCTTTCTAAAGACATTGTATTCACCGCAGAGAACTGTAGAGGGACGACCGCCCTCTAGGATAGCTGGTGCCAAACTATGCCACACGCCCTCCCGCATGGCCTTGTATGTCATCGGAATGGGAAAGGGTTAAGATGTTTCCAGTCAATTGTTGAGTGTATATACACGTGTGGGACGAAACTGGAGAACTCGGAGAAAATGCACGCACGCAAGGGGGCAACACTCAATCCCCAGAGATATGGAAACCAGTGGCGATTACTCCACTTGCTGTACTGCCTCCTCTTGGCCAGCCAGGCTATGGCAACCCACGGGAGGGAAATTTCACAACACTTGTGCGATCCACCAACCGTCCCCACAATGGTGCTGGATGACAGGACACGTGTGCCACCACCACCGCCCGTAATCGATGTTGTGCAATTTCCCCGGTGAAAACAAGCCCCATTCTGGAAACGGAATATATCGGTGTTAACCAAAAAAACAAATTAAGCTTCTCGACTGTTAAATGATTTGTTTTGTTGCAAATGTCATGTCCCGCGCGCCCAGATGTTTTTTTACATGTTTTATTGTGGCCATCTGGAGAGCAGCAAGTGGCTTGTAATTTTCAAAACTCTGATGTGAAATCATTCATATGCTGCAAAAATACCCGCAGCACTTGCGATCATCTATCAAGAGGTGGTTTAAAAAGGTGTAAATTGCAGTAGTCCGTTTGCTTCAAATGACACAATAGAATGATACAATGTCACAATTTTGCAGAGCTAAAAAACTGTGTACTTTTTCCCAGTGGCAAATAATATTGACCGACATACTCTCAACGGTAGAGTGAGTGGCTCCCATTCACAAAGTCGCAAGTTCAAATCCTGGTTGGGGGGTTAACTCAGCCCATCATCATTCCAGGGTCGATAACATGAGTACCACTGGGCAGACCGGTCAAGAGCGGATGTCCTACACATAAACTTGTCCTTGTCATGAGATGAGAATCACCTCAATGCTTAATTTTGACTTGTATGTATGTAGAACTTATAATCAGATGTGCGGGGGGTGGGGGGAAGGACAAGAAACCCAACACAAAAAGCAGTTCAAAAGAAATTAATTTTCAATGTAGATGGTTTAAAAGTGCCCAAGCTCCAGTGGATTCCTAATATTGGAAAGGAAGAGAGCTCCAGATGGCCACAGAAGCACATCTGAAAGCGAACGATGCGGTAACTTGGAACATACTCTGCTTGGAGTGGGGCGGTAGTGCACTGCACGACGATCTGGGTGACATAACAAAGTGTTCTTGGGTCCTGAGCGCTCCCCTTCACCATTACAGACTGCTGTCGGGTGAAGTATGGTCAAAAACCCCCCATGATCAACACAGTGGAGATTTTTTGTACGCAGCATAAACCAAATGGTGCTTTTACTGGAAGATTTTATTGTTTTTGTAGGGGATGTTTCAATTTGCGTACGGTAAATTTAAATGTATCTTGGAATTTTATTGTTTGTTGCGGTTGCACCCGAATCAAGAGCCCAATGGCTCACAGGGTTATTCCAAATAAATGAAACTGAAACTGTGGGAACCCAGATCCAGTACAGATATCACTTGCCGCTGATGTTAGCATGGTTGGCTGCGTACGATGCGAAAGAGGTTCAACATACATATATAGCTGAGAATCAAACTCGGGTCACTGGGTTCATCTCGCAGGGACAAATACACTCTGGCACGGATCTAACCCACGTAAAACTATAATTACTTGGAGCTCTATAAATAGAAAAACTGGGACACATCTCAGACAAAGGAAAGTGTACGAAACAGGTGGTAATCTTAAAGCTTACCAACAGAACAGGCAAAACCAACACATGTGAAACTTTATAAATTCCAAAGCAAAACACTGCTATTCACAGCCATATGGTTCATGAGAAGTCAATCATCAGCTACATTTCTCAATGCTTATGCTGTAGTTGAAAGTAAACGAGTATAATTATTTGGTATTGACTTTAAATTGTCTGCTGGGCGTCAAAGCTATTGATGTGAAAACCCTGTCTTTGAACTGTCTGCAAATTTTATGTCTGGTATAAGATGCAAGTCTATGGTGCTGTAAGAAGAGGCATAAAAACTAGCAATTGCTTATGTCAAAGTACACCGTCAAACTGCCATATATAAATGTATACAAATCCATAACCGGTGATATGCTCCGACTAGGATTGTTTACACACACACACACATCTATTTGTACAATATGCAATTTAAAAAAATGCATATCTGCAATGCCAACGGCAAACGCAACACCTCACGGATCAGCATAGTGAAGGGGGGGGGGTGAATCCAGGTTTGGGACCATTTATTCTGATGTCTAACAAAAATCACCTGTTTTAACTCCATGTCTACCCCTTGAGAAAGTACTGTTCCCACCAAAGGGACAGCCAGATTTGAGGTCTCACTTGCACTCCCGTTGTATTTTCCCACATCACCAAATCAACAGACGTAACACGCAGGCACTCATCCAATTTACACGCGTAACGGAGAAGCTTGCCCGACACGTTTAAGACTTACGCGTGGAGCGTGGGGCCAGAAGCCGGGTGTAACGATGCTGCGTTATCGAAACAGCGCCACGTGTTTGATTCTGTTAAGCATCCAATCACATTAAACCGCTAAAAAAACACGTACTTTTCAGGCTTCACAGCAACCAAATAAGTACAAGTAAATAGGTAAACGCCATTGTACAGATTGTACGCCATTTTGTTACACGTATCCTAAAGAATAGGTCATGCCCGATGATATACTCCCTGGGTGGACGCAACGATCCACCTGGTTCCTGTGCACACGCGCTACTCCTGCCGCTCCACCTCTGCACTGATCATCCTCTTCGGCATGACGACGACAAGCCTCTCCTGGACTGCCACTCTGTCGTTCATCTAGACCAGTGGTTCTTAACCTGGGGTGCACGCAATATCCTTTCTGGGGGGTGTGAGATGCCCTTTCTGGGGGTGCGAGACATGGGCAGATTTTTTTTTAGAAGGTAAATAATCGAAAGACAAATTAAATACGGGCACGTAAGTACACCTGCTTCGTTTCAAACCGATGTATGTATTAACATTAAATATTTTTTTACGATTGAGAACCAAAGGGGTGCAAGGCTGCAGTAAAGGTTATAAGAACCATTGATCTCGACTCCCGTTCCTCATCCTTCCCAAGCCCATTCACTCTTCACGATAGTCCACGGTGCCTTAGAACTTGCACGTTCTGATCAAAACGTTGCACTTTTTACCGTGCAGTATAATTTTTTTCGCTCCATTTTCTTTTTCAATGTCCACGTTTCTGATCCGTGTCAAAAGTCGGCAGTATACACAGTAAATAGTATCTTCTTGAGCATTGGCATGTTGCTAATTCATTATTAAGTTCACAATTCCAACAGTACTCCAACCCTCTCTCAAATGCCTCGATTTCATACAGACTGTTGTGATATCCAATATTGCATTTTCAATAAAAACTGCAGAAGAAAAATATTAAATAAATTATCCTCTTGCATCAGACACCTTGTCGTATGTATCGGTTGTCTTACTCTTATCTATCTATCTTCAGTTCAAAGTTTTAGCATTCCTTTAGGTTCTTCAAGCCCATTCCAGCCAAGGGATTTAATCAATGAAATGAAATGACTTCCTGCGGTAGGGCTTAAAAATAAATATATCTCACAGCGGGTCAGCGTGACATTTTTTGAAAAAAAAAACTTTTTGACTGGAAAAACTTACAGCTTTTTTTTTCAACATGCCAAATAACACTGCTCATTTGAACCAGCCTATATTAATCTACAATCTTTTATCAGGAGAGATAGATAATAATCTTGAATACATTCTAAATGGAGATCAATCTCAAATTACTAAAATTGAAATCTGTGGTATGCCCATGTCTATAAAAACGTTTGTTTCAGGCAGACGAGGCTGAATCAAAGAGACATTTCAAAGTTATAGCAAGGCTGATAATGGAGATCAATCTCAAATTACTAAAATTTAAATCTGTGGTATGCCCATGTCTATAAAAACGTTTGTTTCAGGCAGACGAGGCTGAATCAAAGAGACATTTCAAAGTTATAGCAAGGCTGATAATGTCAGCGCCTTTTTATGTTTGCCTAAATAGCCTTTATAGCTATACGCTTGTAAAACGGATTGCATACGACACATTGATAGCTTTCGCCGTAGTTTTCAATTTGCATTGGGTTATGGTGAGATAAGTAGCCAGGGCAAGCCAGTGGTTAATGCACGAAGCTATAAACCCGGTGACCCGAGTACAAGTCATAGCCCTGGTTACACGTCGGTGGTGACTGATGTCCGAACCGGTTCATTTATCCCCCTTTCACCAAACCCAAACCGACTCGGGTGTTTGAAGAACGGTCAAATAACTTCCCACATGACGGTCACGGCCTGGGGGGAAAGCCTTCATCCAGCAGTGGATTGACAAAGAGCTGACAATCATTTTGGTTGTCCAAAGGTTATACTGATTTCCTCAAAAAAGCAATGTAGATTTTATTGTTGCTTGCCTGCCGCTTGCCCGGTGTGTTGACAGTGGAGATAGCTCCCCACCAGCGCTTGCTTTGAGCAAGCCGGCGCAATGACTTTCGTGAAAGTGGGACACTTTTTCAAAAAGCAATCAGCACTTTCCTGTAACTATACACGAACCTCTTTGGAACACCCAGCATAAGCCCAGTGTGCACTCACGCAGAAAATATGTGTAAATGAAACGTGGCATGATACATGGGCAGTGGGCACCGTTTATCCTCAAACATTTGGTCCCGTGATTTCTGGTCAAATGAACATTTCTTAAAACCGCTGTACCCAACAAATACAGAATGCCTGTGTGTACGTCAATTGACATACACAGATACGGGTCAAATGATTTTTGGTCAAGAGCGGCATGAAAACCCATTCGTATTTTGTACATACAGAATGCCTTCGAGCATAACTTTTGTCATACATAAAACTTAATTTGAGCTTCAATATGTAAAAACAGTAATGTGTGCTTATGTTTTGCTCCTGCAAGTACTTATTACCCTGACATATTACTGAAATTATTCTTAGTATACATTATAGTATTATTGCACACGAAGTATAAATTACAAATATTTATGTGCTTTAGTCTGGCATCATGCTTGTGCTGTGCACTTTGCCTACAAAGAAAATGCTCTTATAAGCACTATAGATTAATTTGGTTTGGGTGCATAGCATACCCTTGGGATGAAATTTAATTGAATTTGGCTAAGAAAGACAAATCAGGTGTCCTCTAAATGATTGGCAATATTACAATTTTACTAAAATAACCTCATGTCAAAACATATGAGGGAAAATAATGACCGTTAAATTTCCAGTTTGAACATTTTATCTACCCAAAAAAAAAATCATTTGCCTGAAAATTACGTATTTTACTTTTCAACTGAAAAGACTTGTTTCACCGTAAAACCAATTAAATAACGTTTTTAAATATCATCATCATTACCATCATCATAATCCACTGCTAGTTGAAAGCCTCCGCAAGCCATCGCCATGCCCTCACGGTCTGTGAAACGTGAATTCACCCTAGCTCCTTACACACTCACTCCATTATCAGTCATCCCCCTTCGTCGCCTTATGCCCAGGCCCCAGTCAATACGACGTCTCAAACTTGTGCTCGCTCCGATTCAAGTGCCCCCTCTCTTTCGGTCCCTCAGTGTTGTTTTAAAGCGTGCACCCCCTCCAAGCTTCTCTGCGTACACCGATTAGAAAATGTTTTCTTGGTGCCACAATGCGTCCCCAAAAAAGCACTCAAATCTACTTTCACTCACCTGTATTTCATCATCTTGATCCCTATCCACCTTTAGCTACAACACTATAGCTAGACAAATATGTGCATTAGTTTAGTGACCTTTTAATGCACGTTTAATTTGACTATATTTACCTAGAGCTCTACTTTGCAGTCTTTTTCATTAAGTTCTTAAATAATTTCCTGTAATTAATTTACATTCGGTTTTTTTGTTACAATGACTGTGTCATCAGCAAATCTGAGATGGCTGGTATTTTGATTCTTAATAATAGATGCTTTGGTGCAGATCAGGATCTAACTCCAAAACATCTAACCTATGGGGCCTGTTGAATTGGCCGATTCCAAACAGTAACCCATCTGTAAATGACGGGAAAATCTCATGCAAACAAAACAAATCGTGCAAGACGAAAAACCATAAGTTCTTGTTAGTTGTTTCCAATAGCTTACATTTATTTTGATAGTGACCAAACTAAAGAGCACAATGCAATTTTCAGGAACTGCTGATGGTTTTTTTTGCATAATTCAGAAATGCTATTTTTTCTTCTGCAATGGTTTCTTCTCGTCATTTTACAGATCTGATGATTGTTGGCATTAGCCAAGCTGATAAGCACCATAGTGTGTGTGTGTGTATAACTGGGGACTATATATATTTCCCAGAGGTAGACTTTAGATCAGTGCGTATTGGTGACTATACTGTGCCAATGAGTCCTGCTAAGGACAAACCTGTGCCACAGTTGTCTTTCTTTGTCACACATTAGCTGAAATTAATTTTGACAGTGACCTAAAACAAGAGGACCACAATGCAATGCATTAGGAACTGCCGATGGTTTTTGCATAATAGCCAAAGGCTGCTTGCTTTTTTACACACTAATGTGTTATTCACTCCAAACATATGGGCCGATCTCCAATGTCGTAGCACATACGGTCCAATCCCACAATATGAATTTATGTAAATATGATCATGTATTAACCATTTCCCCCTTTGTATTTGACAAAACATTGCAAGGTAAAATACCATCCCTATCACCAATCAGCAGTTACAAGGGATCACAGAGGCTTTCTTTTTGCAATTTGAATGTTCACATGGTCTGTTACCCTCAGGCACATGTGTTTCGAATTATCCAACAAGCTTACTGCATATCTAAATCTCACATGTTTAGCATTTTACTGCACTCCACGAGTCCACATTTTACGCTCAATTACCGATTTTGCTTGACCACTGTCTTAGTCTAATAAGCATTCATTCTGAAGGGATTAGGCTCTTGAACAATTTCCCTTCATATTGTTTCAGGCCACTGACACTTCATGTTAACCGAACTGATAAACATTAGTGAGCTCATACATTTCCTCATAGCCTTTGCAATATAACTTATAGGAATAGACGCTGGCAATTGTGTAATCAATTACTGCTTTGTGGCGAGCGTTAATAGAATAAAAGCAGCACATATTTGTTTTGTTGAACCGCTTCAGAAAAGTATATTGACCTTAAAGAACGAGGTCACTATCTACATACCGAACATGCATCTTTACAACAAGCATTAGTTAAACAAGCTTGATTAACTATGCTGATGAGACCCACAAGGTCGAAACCGGTCCAGAGTTCACTTGCTTGGAAAGAACAAAGGCCGATTGACAATTTAAAAAAATATATTTGTACATGTTTGCATGTGGAGTTTTACTTCCATATGCTTTTATGAGTCACTCCAATATATGGTGTGTCAACAACCCCCTCATAATGCCTACATATAGAAAGTCATCGTCAATATATGGCTGCAGATTATAGCGATTATACACATTGCTCACGGGGGATTATATTAAGATGATCTCGTAGAGAAGACATTCCCTCAGACCGTTGAATTTACTAAGTGAGAGAAGGAGGCTTATCCCCCATTAAATTCCTTCACTGTCAATCAGCCATAAAGTTAGCCAGAAAGTCAGGGAAGTCCACATCTTAGGCATGGCCCTTGTCCTCTTGATTCCGCTGGTAAATCCACTTCAAGCTCATAGTATTGTACATCAACAGAAACCTTGCTTTGTTCAAAAAAATGCATAAAGATTTTAAACAAAACTTTTCACAGCTACCTTTTGCTGACAACTATCTGCTTTTTTACGTACGCTTTGACAAATGCCAAGACTGAAAAGTACATAATTTATTTTGGCCCAACGATGGACTGAGGGCAGTGGAGTTGGGAAGCACTCATCCAGCAGTGGATTTACCACGGCCGACGACAATGCATCCCGTTATCCTCTCTATACCCCGACAACCCTAATTCTTGTGGGAAAAGCATGACCGTGCATGTAAAGCAGTTCCGAGTTGAATGTCGGGTTTTTTGAAGAACCTCGCAACTTGTTTTGGTGGGGGCCTTGCGCTCTCTGTACACCACCTTTGTTGGATTCATTCCCTGTGCGTGGGTGGCTACTGCCAGCTGGCCAGACGCCGGCACCTCTTGCACTCTCTAATTTGCCACTCTCCCCCCCCCCGTCCGCCCGCCCGCCCCTTTTCATTCCAGACTATAAATAACAAGGTCACCCTTCTCCTTGGCCATATCTCAGATTTTTTTTTTTATATACACACTGTTTATTACGGTAATGTTGGTGCCAAATTAGACGCGGTTGCACTGTTGCATTCCCGAGCAATTTACATCTTACAAGGAGGTATCAAATAGGCGTTTCATTTTTCCTCTGCATTAAAACGACGATGGGGTTTAAACTAACTGAATGAAAAGACTTGAGCAAATTCAATGGTGTTATTTTCTGACATTAAGTGGTTTTGGCACACCACAGCTTTTTGCTTCAAATATTATAGAAACAAAATCATATATATATATTTTTTAATCTAATTGGGATGCACTTCCACTTTATAAAGGTTAAATGATTAGTAAGCTTAGAATGCTTTCTGCCGAAATTCCAAACACTAGCTGAAAAAAATGGGATCTTTTTTGCCAGTATCATAATATGAAAAATAAGAATAGGTTTTACCCTTTCTGGCAATAAAACAGGTGTTAAGATGTTCAAACATCAAACAGAAACGTTGGACAAGCAAAATGTCAGCTGATTTATGTAGTGAATTTCGATGTAATGAAACGTGCATGAACTGAACCGAGGCGTTTTAATGAGTACAACCTATTTGCGCAACACAATTATTTATTTTGAACGTGATATTGACAATGTTTGTCGACTTTTTGTTTTGTTCATCGCAAGTGCACGATTCCTACCGTTGGTATATCAATTTCAACCACTACCTCTGTACCACCAACGGAGATGAGCAGCGTCAAAACACTCTTCAGGGAAATGGGTCGTTTCATTAACCATCCCTAACCTCGACGGTATTTATGGGTCATTTCGAAAAATTAAATGAAGCAAACCACAGCACTCTTATTGTTACCAATTACTGAAATACAAGTTGTTCACAAGCCTAAAAACAAAAACGTATCAATCCCGTCGTGACTGTGAAAACAAATCGACTGTTCACTATGGGGACCTCATTTGCCAGTAAAAATATGATAATTGGTTCTTTACCCTTCTATCTGGCAACAAAACTGACACCTTTTTGCAAGGAGTCATGTTTGCATAGACCGCAATACCTGCAGTCATAATACAAACAAAAGAACATAACTCTGATAATGTGCACATTATCAGAGTTATGTGCAGGTATTGCGGTCTATGCAAACATGACTCCTTGCAAAAAGGTGTCAGTTTTGTTGCCAGATAGAAGGGTAAAGAACCAATTATCAAATCGACCGTTGCCAACGGTAAACGGCCATCAGCACTGAAGGTGGAGTCTCGATTTTTTTAAGTTATCTTAAAGTAAAAAAATAAATCGAACCAGCGCACACCTCATCACCTTAAAGTTGATTGGCTTCACTGAAGATCCATGGAAAGCATGACATTACCATCCTTGTTGGGAAAAGGATTCGGCGTGTGATCCAAGGCTGTATCAAATTCACACCCATGTGATACCAAGCCCTCGCAAGTGTAAACCAGCAAGCTAAGCTACCTGTGCAGTGACTACACACACACACATTGACAGCGTGTTTGAAAAAATAAAATAAGTATATCTGTCAATATTTTCAATTATTAAATAAAGCGAACAGATATGAATTGGTCATCGAATTAAGGAGTATAAAAAATACGCCTTTGACTTTGGCAGATGTATATACTTTTGAGATTATATTGAGATGTTAACCATAAAATTTTTTTATGCGGTAGTTACTCTAGAGTGGGATGAAGACCAATATAAGATTTTAGAAATATGTAAAGCAGTTCAATACGAATTAATTATACTCTGGGGTAAAATAAGTGATGGCAGGACATTGAATTAAATGCATCAACCTACATGTGAATCATTGTTAAGTGACAAATGGCTTCCAACTCTTGCTACAATTAATTAAGTTACATTAAACATATTATTAAAATAAAGATTTTACTCTGAAATAGTAAAACGTGTTTTAATCAAGTTTTCTTTATTATCCTCTGTTATTTGCATCTTGCTCCTTATGTTAGCTTTTCTTAGAATTGTGTATGTAAAAATATACTTCAAATAATGTGGTTATTGATGAAGCTACATATTAATATTACACACATTCAAGGCGTAGGAGGTCTGCTCTATGGCAAAATGCTACCTCCATTAGAAGCAAAATAAGTTCAACATACATACAATCCAAAAAATATTCTACGCGACTGAAAACAAGAAGAAATGCATTTTCTCAGCAACATATTCAATGCTTCCTGGTAATGGGCGCTGAATTACGTCTTCCACATTCAGCAATTGCCTCTTTGTAAAAAGAATACCCCTCAAGTGGATCACTTACCAGTACTCAGGAGCAAGATGGCTTTCATGCACAGAAACTCCTCTGAAGTGACTTGCAACTTCATGAAGTCCTCCGAGACTTGCCTCATTTCTACGCACAATTCATACATCGCCGACTGCTGCATGCGTGTCCTGCGGGCACACGCGCACAAGCACGCAACAATGTATTCCCGCCACAGTACGCAGGGGCGTCTACACAGTTTGTGACTGGTCAAAAACAGCGGCGTACACGTTATAGTCGTATAAATTATAAACCAGGCTTTAGACCAATTACGCCAGGCCTGGTTATCATAGGCAGCTGTTTACATGCTACTCACCCTCACACCTCTCTTTTTGGTTACAGCTTACGGGGAAATAAGTGTTGTGATTAAGGGGTAGAGAAGATGGGAACCAATTGAATGTGGGGAAATGCAAAAACGAATTTGCTACGCCGGAAACACGCAAATATGTTCACAGCCTCCACCCCCCCCCCCTCTCCTGAAGCAGCCTGGAGGAGAATCCTGGGATCTGCGCTTCTCCCCATTTACGAAGCAATCCCACGGCCATCGTCCAAGGTCTAATCGACAACTGAGTAAACACGATCCGGGGGGGAGGGGGGGTTAAACTTCCACTCTCTGCTGGTTCCAAGTTGGGCCCAGAGGTCGCAAACGGGTTTTGATTCCTTACCCGTACCCGGCCGCACCAGGGTCGCAAATGGGTACCGGTACGGGTACCCGTTCCCTACCCGTACCCGTACCCTACCCGAAATGAGTGACAAACGGTTACTCACCAGTGACTCACGGCCTACCCGTATCCGGCCGCACCAGGGTCGCAAACGGCTACCCGTACCCGGCCGGGTATGGGTAGCCGGGTATCGGGTACCCGGTTGCGACCTCTGGTTGGGCCTCTCTCAACCTCATGAGCCGATTGTGGCGAGGAAAGCAATGGGCAATCGGCCATCGCGACGGACGTGGCGTTGTTGCTGTAACGCAACGTCTAGCGCTGCTGCATTGGCCCTCCCCCTCCCCCTCAAACCTCGCGCACTTAGCAGGCCCCCGAAGGCAAGAGAATTTAAGGTTGCAGGCTACAAAATGTGTTTTTTTTTTACCATTCGCTCATTTGAACAGATTCCGATTATTTGAACACTGACAACTACCTCGTGGTTGGAGGAGCTGAGAACATTTCTGGGTCAATGGGATCCAGAAATCCTAAGTCACCCAGGGAGGCTTGGCAGAGCTGAAGTAACATGGACATCGCTGTTTGCAGCGGTAATGCCACGGGGAAGCGCAAATTTTTGCTTTGTAGATGTCTGGTAGTGCTGAGACACACAATGGGGTTTACCAAAACGGAGACTGGAGCATGTCGCAGACTGCCGTAAGGAAACATTTCGATACTCTTTGGTTCTTTCGGTAAAGTCACGTAGTTAGAAATAAAATAAACTATCTACGTGACTTTACCGAAAGAACCAAAGAGTATGGATGCCTGCAGTCACGAAAGCTTCAAATCAAGATTGAAACATTTCGAGTTTTGAAAAAGCCCACGCATCCTCGACAACTTCAACACGTTTTGAGAATAAACGCTAATGCCCACCGTGGCTACCCCGAACGTCATCGGCAATTAAAATTTTCCAAGTAAATAAACACAAGCAACGATCCCTCTACGATGTCCGTGACATACACAAGTGCAAAACCCGGCCTGACTGACACTCCTTCCTGAGTTTACAGAACAAAGCCCGAACATTTTATTTAAACTGACATCGGTTGCCGAGTCTTGAATAAATGTGCCATTCAAGGGCACATTATTACGTGTCGGGTGTAATTTGCCATAACACTTCACAAGAATATAGTATGGGAGATAGCATGGGATGTCTGTGAGAAATCTAATGTCACAAAAACAAAGAATACTAAATATTGTAATTATCTACAAACGGTGCCAATATCAGTAACAGTTGGGAATGTGTTTTCAGATACGTTCAGTAATAGAATCTATAAATAATCTATATTGAATGGCTTAAAATGTGGGGAGAAAAATACCAAGGAAAAACAGTGGCAATTATAGGATGAAATAAGGCTATCTCAAATTAAAGATAATTCAGCTTAACAGGGGTGGTAAGGGAAAGATTGGTGGCTTAGTATTTTTTTTGAAGAGTGGTATCCTTAAGAACTCTTGTGAAGTCGAAATAGTACTCATTATACCAAGGCCTCTTTAGAAAATGATACAATGTATGTAAGGAATTGTTCACTATCTTGGTCAAGTACCGTTTCAACGTATCAGGTCTTTCAATTGACTCAGAATTAACAGGAATAATCAGCGGTCAATGTCACGCCTCAAGCGAATTTCAAAGTGCTGAACCATTGAGAAAGTGAACAAAAAAACCCAAAATATTTTTGCATGCCACAGAGAATAAAGACCAAATAGCGTGGGTTTTTTTCCCTCTCCAAACCCTGTAGATGATGTAACAACCAACATTTGTTTAACTACTAGCTATAAAAAAAGCTAGATAAATGAACACTGCAGGACCAAATTGTAAGCAGAACACAATGTTTTCACGTATACTGACAATAAGTAATGTATAATTTTTTCAGACACACCTTTAAGCAAGCTGCTAGAGTATTAAATGTAAGAGCAACCGAAATAACTGGAACATTTAATAGGTTATTTAAATAAGAACCTGTTGAAAGGCAGCAGGATGCCAGTCCACAATTTCAGATTTATTGTGCACACCCGTTTCTACCAAAAAAATTAATATTTGCTCTAAGTTGATCCGACATAAGATTTTAATATTTGTCGTTAGGATTGCTAGTAAGAAAGATTAAAGTTTGTTCAACAATAATTGTGATGTGCAAGATTCAGGCTAGACAAGATTAATTTGAGTTGAAAAGTATAAACTTGTTGCTACAAAATATGACTTTAAGCCTTCTTTGTTCTTTAAATGACAAAAAGTTCAACAATTGCGAAGTCACTTAAGTAGAATTTGGATTAAATTCAAGGTGTGGTTTACTTTTGTGTATTTAACTATTCTTACATATACTAATGTTTTAAATACGTTTAACCAATGAGAAGAGGTTTTCCCCTTTTTTCTGGCAACAAACAGGTTTTAAGATTAGATTAGAAGTTTTCGTGACTGCAAATATGTGTTAAGATGTTAGAACACCAAGCTGAAACCTTTTACAAGCAAACATGTCTGCATTAACCACAATACTTGTGGTCAGAATGCAAACAAAAAACACTGATAATATTCTTTGGGTCCATTCGGTAAAGCCACGTAGATAGAACAAATAAAAAAAATAACACTCAGCAGCTCTCTCGCGATATTTTTCACCTGATGACGATTGCTTGTGTTGCGATCGAAACATCGTGATATTGTTATTTATATTATTATTTGTTCAATATACGTGGCTTTACCGAAAGACCCAAAGAATATGAATTCATGCAGTCACGAAAGCTTTAAGTCAAGATTTATACTCTGATAATATATGCATTGTCTTTGAAACTGATTGGTCCACACCAGAGACTGCTTTCTTTTGAGCCTAGTCTCAAAACTGTGTTAGACCAGAGGACGCCAAATGTGTGATAATATATAGAAAAGGCCACTATAAAAGAGTGGGTTTATTTTATAACCAAGTGGCATTGTGCATGACATTTAGGTGTTAATCTGTTATGAAAATACAATACGGTATTATTTTATACATGTAATACAAACTAAAACAAGAGTATATTCTTGGTTCTTTTGGTAAAGTCACATAGAAGGGAAAAAAATATATTAAACAATAACATTTCTCACGACGTTTCGACTGCAACGTCGTCAGGTGTGAAATCCACAGCAAGAAAATTAGATTTTTTTCCCTCCAAAATTTTCTTGCTGTGGATTTCACACCTGATGATGATTGCTTGTGTTGCAGTCGAAACGTCGTGATAATTTTTATTAGTTTATATTATTTTTTTATTTCCCTTCTATGTGACTTTACCGAAAGAACCAAGACTATGAAACCCTGCAGTCACGAAAGCTTTAAATCTAAATTTACAACAAGAGTGTTGATTAATGTATTGATGAGTGCCGCTAGATATTGTACATTCAACGCTTGCGCACTTGTCGTCAACAGATTGAGCCTTGTAAGTGGATATAATAATATATTTGCTTTGAATTTTTAGATATTTACTGTCATCATTGATAATAAGATACCAATTATGCCAGAGACCACATTTGATAATGATGTATTGGTACAATTCCTGCTAACCTGTTACCTTTCATTTTTGTGTGTGAAGTGTCCAGATGAGACTCCATTTTAGACGCGATAGAAACGCAATTGTATTGCATTCTAACATTTCAAATGTATTACATTATTCACATTTCGTGTATACCAAATGAACCAGAAATGTAAAAAAATAGATTATGTAAGTTCCAAGAACAGCACACGGGCTGATGATGTGCCATTGGCGTTGATTCAGAGAAAAGAGGGAAGCATGTATTTTCAGTTTACCGTGTGAAGGTCAATATTGCTCTCAAATGTACTCAAGTGAAGACAATGTTCAATACTTTAAAAAAACACCTGTAACGAATGACTACCACAACGCATTATGGGGGGGGGGGGTATTGATTCCGTTTCCATATTTTTAAATAGCACGTTTCATTCTGTTTTCGTACAAAAGGACTTTGCGTTAATGCCTAAAAACTCCCTACAAATAATGATTATAATTAAGACAACAGGTTGTCATGGCAGCCCCAGTGCTTAATGACGGCATCAGTATGAGGCTCAACCTGTACAAATCGATGCATTTGTATGCTCATCACTTTCCGCGCTCCTATTTATTCCGGTATATAACACATTAATGCACATGATATCACATCGTGCACAGCAACACAGACTGTGCAAATAATTGAATAAAATCATGGTCATTGCACAGTTGAAACAAAGGTAGTAAAAGACGTTTTTCAAAATAAAGTTTCAACATTTGTAGGCCAATCTTGCTCTGAGCGTACTCTAGAAAAACAAAATTAATAAAAACCTCCCAACACAATTACGGAACCGTGCAGTCCTGTAAATGTATAAGGCGCCTTTGCGTTCGACTTCGGTATTTCACACGTGCAGAATACCCGTCTAAGAGCGACATCATTCATGGGATCGGCGAGCTCGTAGATTCAAAGTACACTGTCGAGTAAAGAATGCTTACTCATCAAAAACCAGATCAGGAGCAAAGTAGAGCAGCTTGCTGTTGGTGTGCTGGAAGGACCTCCAGCTCATGGCAAATGACATCAGGCCCATCCATGAGTACTGGATTAACACCATCTGGTCGTCGATGTGCAGGTTTCGGAAACCTGTGGGACAAAGATGAACCAACCCAAGCGTTAGAAGGATGATTTAACGCCAAAACTCGGGGGATCTAATGTCAGGGCGCTTAATGATAGCCCTTGCAACGGTGGCATGATCAATTGCACGGCCAATACAGCTGAATGAACGAAATTTAGTTTTGCATGCTTATATGGTATATTAGCACGGTTGGCTACACAAGGTGCAAAAGAAGTTCAACATACGTACGTACGTACGACCACCACACTCCAAGCAGGACAAGGAACACTGGCGTTGCTTCACAGCACGGGGGTTCAAGCGAAGCGAAAACACACAAGCATAGGGCCACTCCCCTCCCCCCCACCCCAGTACCTGGTAGAGACTTGGCCCACTTGACAATGGACACGAGCTGCTTGTCGCAGAGGCGGTTGAGGCTCGACAGCATGTAGGCGGTGGTCTGGGACCGCGTGTTGTCGTAGCCGGACATGACCACCTCGGGCTCGATCGCCTGCAGGATGGCGATGAGCGTGGGCGAGAAGATGGGCTCTCCGGTCGGCGGTGGCGAGAACGTGGCCACGGCCGTCGAGTTGCTGGAGGGTTGCGGGGTGGCAGACGAGGTGGTGGCTGTGGAGGACGCTGGACTGCGCTGGTTCTCTCCCTTTACCCGGCCTTGCTTCTTAAGCTTGCGTGCTGTAAACAGTGGGGTAGAGTAGTTTTTGTTACATATGTGTGTGTGTAAAAAAACCCATAGGTGCTGATAGGGAAACGTACACAACAATAATGGTAGTTCTATAATGGTAGTTTGTTCGTGTACTCTCAAGCTTGGGACAGTAGCCAATTGTTTGTATGATATATGTAGAATGACCTGCATGAGTCATAAGATTCTATACATGCGTGGGTGGTAATCAGTTGGATGAGGTATGAGAGTGGTTTAATTTTTCTGTTATGCTTTTTAAATTATTTCATGGTCACGTGTATGCACGTACGCACGGGCCGTGGAATATATATTTTTTACGAGTTATCTACTAACTGCCGACAGCGTTTTTGCCAGGAAAAAAATAAACACATGATGTACACAGATGACACACTTTGAGAAAACGGCACCATTATTATTACTTGTGATTTAATACGACATTATTACGAGTCAATGTATTTCACATGTGTTTATATGAATCTGTATTAACAGCTGGTTAACACACAATGTTAATGGTATCTCACACTGAACTGTGCCCATTTTTAGACTTGAGCTGAAGAGCCGCCCAAGGTTGGTAAGGTAGAGTAAATGATTTTCCATTGGTAATGGAAACGAAAAAGGGCAGCCGGAAAAACAATAGAATTTACAACAGAATTCCAGCTTTAGAAAGAGTAGAGGTAAGACAAATGTTTTCCCTTCCCTTGTGTCGAGGCACAGGGAAAAGCACTCAAATGATTACATATAACACAAGGAGTTAAATAAATATAACCTCACAAAGCAAACATACTACATTACAGCATCGTACGTGTATCACTCTGTGCACATGCTACACTTAGACCAGGGGTCGGCAACCTACGGCTCCGGAGCCGCATGCGGCTCTTTACGGGCTGCTTCTTGACAATATGTACTTATGTACAATATGTACTCAGATGCATTGCGGCTCTTGAAATACTGAATTTTGTACCGAATTGGAAAGAAATGGCTCTTCTTGTTATTTTGGTTGCCGACCCCTGACTTAGACCAATGGCTAGCATTGTTAAGCCTTGGGAGGACAGACTCCCGAGGCAAATTATTCGTAGTGCAGACATCGTGCGTACGCAAACAAAACGGATGTGAGGTGAGAAATTATTGGGCGTGGGCGTTTCGTCCAGAGTACGAAGCCGTCTCTCTCTCTCTCTCCACACATGGCACGGCCTCCTGAGAACATCCGGATGCACCTGTCCTTCCAAAGAACCTGGGAAACGCCACTCCGCACATTTCCCCTCCGCCCCCCCACAACCAACGAACTAACCTCCAAACAACACAATAACCAACGACTCCCACAGTTATGCAGCGGTATCGGAGAAGTCATACGAGTCGCATGGGTTTTGTCCGAATGGCTCAGTGAGAATCCACATCCCGTGTGTCTGCGCGCTTATTTACTCAGTAATGTGCACGTTGGTGTATAAATACTCGGCTAGGGCCAGTGTCAGCACTTGTTTTAAGAAACCCATTTGAGTGGATGGTGATTGAAAGCGAGAGGCTAATTTTTATAAGACATCTGGTAAAATTAGGGAAATTTGGAGGTGCAGTTGCCTTGCGAATGTACTTATAGTATGTACCCAACTTTCCTGAGATATCTGAAGTGTGCTCTTCATTGTTATCATCAACCATGACTGAACTACTCCTGAATGAATAACTTCGTCACAATCAGTCACGTTTTCCGGACGCCATAATCCATCTTTCTCTCAAACTTGAGTCGATCTCATCACTTCCATCTCAATGGTGGTCATGCTCTTGGCCTTGTTCCTTGTTTTGGCTGCCATTCTCATACCAGTCTTGCAAAGATAAACTATCAAAAGGATCTACGCATAGAGAAGGGGCAGCTACACCAAACTGTTACATTTTTAGGGGTGAGAAATACGCAGTGCCCACAGTTAAGCGGGTGCAACGGAGGGCAAACAGGTGTGCGCGTTACAACATGAGGTTTGCAACGACAAACCGACAATAGTTAAGGGCAGAAGCGGGTGTAACGGAGGTTGAACAGGTTGGCGCCTAGGAGATGGGGGGTGATGATAAGAGATTAAAGGGACAACTGCCGTCGGCCTGGTAGAAGCTTAAGTGGCAGCACGTGAGGACTCGGGATGAGCAGGGGGATATAAGCGGGAGTGTGTGTGAGCGAGGGGAGTTGTTGCCGGGAACCAAGAGTGAAGACATCTCGCCGCTGCCGCTCCGGCCGTCAGCGGGACCTCAACCGTCACGCCGTCGCCGGGCGGGTGTTGGCTGAACCCCCCACCCGGGACAGCCGGGTGAGCGGGTCTGAGGGAGCGTAGGTAAGGGCAGCAGTGGAGATGCGAAGACGCTGTGTGCAGAGTAGCTGAGTGCGAAGACACTGTATGTAGAATCGCTGAGTGCGAAGATGCTGTGTGCGGAGTCTCTGAGTGCGGAGTCGCTGAGTGCGAAGACGCTATGTTCGGAGTCGCTGAGTGCGAAGATGTTGTGTGCGGAGTCACTGAGAGCAGGATAAGTGAGGTTCAGAATAGATAAGAGCAGGGAGAAGTTAAGTATATGTGACCGTACAGATAGTTATCGTAGTGCCTATAACAGGTGCAAGAACAGGTGAATAAAGTGTAAGAAGGTGACTTGTTACAACGTGTCGGCGTGAGTATTTTCTGAAGACATTACACATTGAAGCAATGTGGTAAAATTGAATATTTTTCCTAATTTACTATTGCCCCATGTTCCAATCCTTCCGCCAGTAGTTGACTTTGGCTTCGTAAAAATTTACTCAATTATACAGTCATAATGGCATCAAGGGAAAGGTATTCATAATATTCTCACTTCGCCAACATGGTAGGTAGACCTTCCAGTAAGTATGGAGTACACTACTTTATACAGCATTGTCAATATCACAACAACCTCTCTACGGTTTAAAATTATTTACGTCAATGTACGTGTACAGCCCTTACGCCAATGCACTGCTGGACAAATACCTCTCACCGCCATGCTGTTCATGGGGGTTATTTGACCCTACTTCACCACGATAATCAGTGTAGGTTGAAAACGAGGAACATATGTATGGGGGCGTAGGAGTACAGTACAACAGTGGTTTTCGCTGCACTGCTCTCTGCTGCCCACTACATAGCACAGCTGTATATCCGCCTCTGACAACATTGTGTTCATGGGCATCCCACATCCAAGCACTATCCAGGCTAAAATCTGCTTAGCTTCAGAGATCTGATGAAATGAGATGGGTTGCATTCCCTGTAATTTGCCAATAGGCTAATGTTAGTAACCACCCAATAATACAATCCACCCTTGTTACTAACGTGCATGCTCAATCAATATTCCCCAGTTAAATAAAACGCATAGTTTTAATCACAGGACAAAGAGCAAAGCACATATCATGATGGCATCCATAGTTTGATCCGTGCACCAGGAAGGACCTCGCCAGGAATACAAACCGGGCCATATCCACGGTGGTAATTACCAGCGAAAAGTCATATTCGAATTGTAAATGTTGTGGGATTATTCTCCAACTCACTGGTGTGTTCACGTGACAAGCCTTACTAATTGGATGTGGGGTTGTGGTGGCTTTAACGACATATTTACGCGTTTTAATCCAAACAACCTTAATTATGGACAGGATATCACACATGACTGTGGTGGCAGCACACCAGACGATCATGGCATCACAGGACACTATAAGTAAGATTTGTTCTAATTTAAATTTTCCACTTATATTTAAAATTATAAGCCCAACACTGCCTGAAGCGGTGCCCTATAAAAAGCACGGTTGCATTTTCTCTCTGCCCTGTATACTTTACGTATTGTACATTTAATGCACAAGTGGTGCACGCCTGTTAACTCAGCGCTGTGGGGGCGAGCGTTGGTGCGACACACATGTTGCGAAACTCCCTTCCTACGAGCATCTACGGGCCACATACCCCGGCTTGTCAGATGGCGGCACAGCATATGTGGAATCTACCTGTCCCATCTGCATGGGTTAAGCGGGTTGCCCCGTCACACAAGTGGGTTTTCTCTGCGTGCTCACACTCGTTAACTGGCTGATAACGCCTCAATATACAGAGGACTGTAGAGCTTGGGGAGGTATTTGGTGCTGGCTTCACCGTTTTCCCACCGTTTTCCCACTCGACGGTGGTACCTCCTCTTGCAGGGCGAGAAAATAACCATGCGGCGCGTTGTAAATGTATAATTATTATTAAGTATTTAAAAATTACACTTAAAGGCTCTGTAGGTGTCTAAATCTATTACGTGTCAAGAATCTTAATGCGGTTTTGGCTTGCTATGGATCCTTCTATCTTCACTACCATGGTTCCCGCTGCTGACAACAGTAACCATGAAATCTCTACCCATGTTGAGAACTCGGTCTAACAGTCCATCTGTTTCGTCTCATCCATACTGCACGCAACCACCAAACACCGCAGGACACGACGCTTCGCTTTCCGTTTTATTCCCTCGCGCTGCTCGACTCTTGGAATTCCCCGCCATGGTCTCTTTTCCCCTCGCCTTTTAAATCCCCACTCAATTCACGAAACTCCGATCCATCACGACCTTTGACAGTGCCGTTTTGTTGCCATGCCGTGCGACATTTTGGGCCTGTAAAATTACTTTAATAAAAAAAACACCCAGTTTCGGCGCGCAACTCTTGCACAAAAATAGGTCAAAGGCAGCAGGAGGCAACGATGACGGCCGTGCATATTCCCATATACGTGTGAGACGACCGCTAGGCCTCGTGTACTGGCTTGCTTACAGCAGCTCTTGAACCGTGACCCCAAACTGCGCTCCGCCAATAAAAATGTCAGTCACGATCCCGGCATACTTACAACATAAGACAAGCAATAAAAGAGAACGACTGTAACTGTATTAGGGCAATTAATAATAACAAAAGCAGTCCAAGTGTGCGTGGGTCAAAGGTATAGCCTAGTATGTTTCATATTAATAAGCATTAATACAACAATCCTTAATGGGTTGATGGTACACTTTTTAACAGTAAACATACTTTACGAGTCTATTTATACTGCTACCATAACTGGTTATTAATATCCCAAAAAATATTAATAAATTGGTAAATTACACGCCCAATGTATTTTTTTATGTACCTAAGTAAAATGCTCTAATTACAGATGCAATGCTGCTCATGTAGATGTGTGCCAGCTTTTACAAACGGATGTAAGAAAATGGCCGAAATTATACATTTCTTTGACCCGTTGGGAATTCATTGAAACTTTAAAAAAAGATATATATACATTCACAAAGAAACGTTACGAGTTGTTAAACTGTCCGTAATAACGTCAGTCTAGTTTATAAGTGTGAGAGCACAGTGCCAGAATTCTGTGGGTCTCGGGATTGCTCTCTCTTATCCCCTCTTCACGGTCAGTGGCTCCACAGTTCCCAGTGCACATAGGCACACATTCATATTTTGGCACGGGCACGACACACAGACGGCTCTCGCACAACACAAGCTGCTGCTCATACGATCACGTGCCCGTTGGCATCGAATGAGATCACCGACGGATGCACGCAATGAAGGCGTACGACCAATCAGACGGGTGTGAGTTATTCTGTCTCTTGAACAGATTAATTGAAAACGATCCAAGAAACATTGTGCGGATTCTTCGGCCCAATAAATTTACCTGTTGCTGTGATATGGAAAATATTTCTGCACATTGACACAGCATATATCCCATACCTGTCAACCCTTTATCAGTGCCTACCTTATTACAGACAAGTCAGACCTTATTGGTCACCCTGTGCTGTTATAAATATCAACGTTCATCCTACAAAATCCCATGACAAGGGAGAAACACAAACAAATAGACAAAAATAATTTCCCCGTACTGAAACGGCTGTTTGCCGAATGGACCTGAAAACTCAATTTCCCAGTACACGAAAAGGGGTAAACTGTATGGGTTGACCGGTATGATATCCACATGCCTCTCGCTACAGACGCAGCTGCTAGTTACATGCCAACTCCAGTTTGCCAGTGATCCAGAAAAAAAAAACGTTGAGAATTTAAGCCCTGGGTTGTAAGTTTGGTGATAGCGCCACACCGTTATGGTTTATGGGAAGCAATTCCATGACTGTATAACTTACACACATGTTAGAGAATTGCATAAATATATATAGTACAAACAAACTTTATACAGGGCACCACCTCAGGCAGTGTTCCACTTATCAGATTAAGCATCCATAAATGACTTGGGACTAATTCAAGTTCGACACCGTACATATTTTTGATACATTTGCATACAAAGTGGGTAATCTGTTGCCACATTCATCCCTACATGAAGATGACGGAGCATATATTTGTGTTGCAGGATAGAAGAGGCTAAGTACTACTACACAAGTACAGTTTTCGTTCAGATTAAACTTTACATATTACACAACTTTCGTCAATACACAATATCACAGCAAGATACACACATTCAAATAATGCAATCAGCAGAAATGCATGCCAAGCAGAATTAATTACAGGACATAACTGAAGAAGTCAATCAACTAAACTGAACTTTTATTTTACTTTAACCAGGTAAGGCCCACTGAGCGATACAGCTCTTTTTTCAAAGATGTCCAGTGGGGTCGGTCAAAGTCCAATATATTTAGAACGCTCGATTTAGCGTTGGATAGAGCATGCCTGTTGCCGATTATAGCAATAGCATGCTTTCTGTTCAGTACACAGTGCTTAAAGGTATTTTTTCAAGTAGAGCATTACATTATTTAGACACATGCCTCTTGTGAGAAATATTTTCAAGCCTGAGATCTGTTATTAAAGCCAGGACGCACGTTTTAATTGGGTGCAGGGGGGTTTCAGGCAATTGTATACTTTACTTTTAGAAGGTATATATATAAGGGAGTACATTGGGACTATTTAGCACTGCAATAGAAAAGTGTGCAATGATACGTGGAGAGGCTTACGATGAGAGATGGACGAAGGAGCGCCGTGGATTTCAGAACATTTACAAATTGAAGGCATCACCTTGACAATTACAATATGGTGATAGGTTTTTACCCTTTCAACTGGTACAAAAACTGACACCTTTATACAAGGCATCATGTTTGCAATAACCACAACACAAGCAGTCAAAATGCAAACCAGATGACGCCTTTTGACGCCTTTTGGTGTCATCTGGTCCAACACCAATGGAGACTGGGCTCTAAGAAAAGCTGTCTCGGGTGTGGACCAATCAACTTCAAGGACAGTGCATATCATTTTTAGAGTTGTTTCTTTTTGTTTGCATTTTGACTGCTTGTGTTGTGGTTATTGTAAACATGATGCCTTGTATAAAGGTGTCAGTTTTTGTACCAGTTGAAAGGGTAAAAACCTATCACTATATTTTGCCACTGGTAAAGGAGGTCTCAGTGTAAATTACAATATGGTAAGAGGGGATAATGACTCATGGGTGAGGGTAACGACAGTGGCAGCCAGGGGAAGGGAAAGTTAAAGAGAGGAGAATCCCCACCGTGGAGATGAAGTGATCAAATTTCTATCCCTGTCATGTCACCAATAGATGATTAAGAGAGAGAGAAAACACACGAGCAGAGAGAAAATTATGAATTCACGTCTCGCACTCAACGCAGGAATTGTGAGGCTATTTGCAGTACTTTAGATCCCGTGAAAGAATGTCATAATTCACGATGGTAGCTATGAAGTTTCTTCAAGAATAAGAACAAATAAAAGGATGCATCATCGTATTTCAGCGAGGTCATCCGTGACTCTAAGCGATACATTTTCCGTCCACTGTATTGAAGAGCTTTTGTTTGAAACAGTCATTTTCTGACAGAATATCGCTATTTTCACATTTCATGGACTTAAAAAGTAGCCTTCTGCAAGTTTGATTATTTTCCACACGGCATATTACAGCACATAAAGCAGCGTTTATAACGGCCTGGACAATGTCGTATCCAAGCATGCAGCCATGTTAGTTTTAAGGCCTCAACGTCGACAACTCTGAACGTGGGGGCATAGTTGACATTCTATAGACGGCTTAATGTATGCACTGCCCGTGCCATCAGACATCAGAACTGTACTGGGTATGGTGAGGGTAAATAGCTTACAAGACAAAAAGGAATGTGGACCCTTGGTTGTATGTGCCAAGATGGATGTCTGCAGCCCTTATCAATCACGATTTGAAGTATGTATTTCAGCAACACCTATCTACGGGAATTGTAATATATTTCACGCAATGGAAATTCCTGGACCATACAAATGCATTTTGCGATGTTCGAGCCTTGTCAAAGGGTTTTTAGTCGGCCGTACTGTGTTTTAGCAGGGATCATAGTTCTAAGTGTTCCCATGGAATTGGCTTTGATCAAAAGTTTTGGGTTAAAAAAATTAATGGGAATAAAACAATCAAGATTTTCACTTTACGTAAAATTTGTGTTGCGCCGTGTTGACGCGTTTTTGTTTCAACTTTTAAGGGACCATTCATATACAATCGCTGACCCTTGGCAAGGCCCACAAAATAATAGCCCAACAACAACATGGCACAAACCCCCCCCCCACACACACCCCACAAACAAACTCGCTGGCTCTGATTCTCCAAATGTGCAGAAATAACTTGATTTCTAAGAAAAAAATGTCCTGGATAGATACAAGCAGTGGGAGTATTTGGTATAAGGGTTGCCCTCTGTTTGCCAAACTAATGCCATAGAGAGCAGCGCTCAGTTCCCACCAATCATTGTGAAAACTAAAATGTAATTTCTCCCTCCATATCAAATCCTCTATTGGAGCGTGTGTGGCATTGCGTTTGATTAAGTCTCCCTTTTGGTGCAAACTAAAAACGAAAACACATGGATAAGAAAAATGGTGACCAATAACAACAACAATGTTTACAGAAGACAATATACATACACAGCGCATTGTCCAAAAAAAATCACATTTGAAACAAGTGTGAGAACAGAAGACAAACGCATTACCACCCTTGGAATAAAAATACAAGATGTCACAAGCCATATCAGGACTACATAGAGTCTTGGGATGAGGCTACGTTAGTACACGATGCAAAACGATAAGCAGACACACGCACGAGACGATATTTGCAGAGGTGGCAATCGATAGACAAAACACGGGATTGTAATGACAGCCGAAATTTGGAAAAGGCATTAAAGAATTATCACCGAGGAGCAGGAGGTATAGTAATGAAATTAGGAAACACGAGGGTGGGAGATGGATTGCTGCTGCACAGGTGACGAGAGCTTTCCGTGCCACTGTGAGCAGTGCCCAAGTCGTTGAATTGCACACTGCCATCCAAGATATTTGTACTCGCTGTTTGGTTTAGTAGCATGCCAAGCACGCCACATTGCTATGCCCGCTTGCGTTACCGACAGCTTAATGTGTTAACGGGAGCCCAATTCGGCGTGACCTAAAAATTTATGGACAAGTTTCTAAGGCTACGGGGCCTATTATTTAACTTCGACTTGGATCTTCCCGATTAAACTTTCATATTTGAATACAAAAAAGAGAAGTGAGGGTTCGGAAAGAATGTACACAGGTTTGCGTTGATGTTCACGGTAACTTTGGAGTAAATTGCACAACACGCATTGCTTTGTGCTTGCGTTATAATGCACTTAACACCTTTAGTTGTAGGTAAAAAAAAAATCAACGCGTTAACCAAATTTAAATGCTATTATCAACCAATAAAGCAGATTGCTTAGAAGCCTACACGTGTGCAAAAACAACGTTGCTTTTCACATTCTTTCTGCAAGACTGTGCCAACTAATAACTGTGTTTCCATAGATATATATGTTCATGCGCGAATGCATTTCAAATGTGGCATGAGTGGTTTACTCTTCCAGTGACTCCATATACGAGGAAGCAGGTAGTAGAAAAATAATACAGCAATACATTTGTCTTTGAAACGTGCATTTTAATCAGTGGGCTAAGTAAACGTATTTTAAAAGATACAAATGAAGGGCTAATTGAGTTAGCACTCTCAGGACTCCCCTTGCTTGAGACAAACAATGCCCACGTTTTCTTGGTTCTTTCGGTAAAGTCACGTAGAAGGGAAGTAATAAAATAATAAAAATAAAACATAATAAAATAATTATCACGACGTTTCGGCCACAACGCCGTGAGAATTATTTTATTATGTTTTATTATGTTTTATTTTTATTATTTTATTACTTCCCTTCTACGTGACTTTACCGAAAGAACCAAGAAGATGAATTCCTGCAGTCACGAAAGCTTTAAATCGAAATTTAATGCCCACGTTTTTTTGCAGTCAATGTGTGCAGAGCTACAGTACACGCCTGCGTTGTGCACTCGCATGTCCCATATTTTTCCAAAATAAAGTCTAAAATAATGACTGCAATTTAAAATGTAAACCGAACAGAGAAACGTTTTGGTTGCGAGCCTCCTTCAACCCCAAGCTTATGGCAACGCTTCCTGTCCACATGTGAAAAGCCAAACAAACATGGATAATTAGCCCATTCATCATCATCGTCGAAACACGTGATCAATCCACTGCTGGATGACGGTGTCCCCATGTGACTGTCGCTCTTCAGTCTTGCAATCTCACTCCCGCACGCGAGCCGACCTCATGGCTCTGTCCTTGATGGTCTTCCTCTTGGATCTTGTCTCTCCTATGGCGACTATTCCAGCACAAGTCAGTCCATGGTACAACATTCCTTCTCGTGATGAGTGTTGCCCAATCCCATTTACTGTCCTTAACGATTCAATCCGTTTGCCGATCCACGTCTTCCTCTGTCTCTTAGGGTGCTTTACAACACGAACTGCTGCGTGCTTCTATGAGTAATTCCCATTTTTCGCTGTATCATTTCAAGCCTTCGTTTGTAGCAGACTGTTTGCTCGCATCGATTTATGCAAAAGATCAAGCGCCTTTTTTAAAGAATGCAAAAGCCAAGCCACGGTGGCGAGATGTTAACTGCCTCGCCTGGTATAGAGGTCATGGGTTTGACCCCTATATACAGGAAAAGAGCTCAGTGTGGGCCTTACCTGATAAGAAAAAAACTTTAGTTTATAATTTTAGATATTATGGTGTATGATATGCCTTTGTCTTTTATAGAATCCGATGAGGCATACGTATATGGTTAATAGTAGAAACACACCTATTTATTTATATTACTGCATTGGATATTCATAGCAGCAGTTTGCTTAGCAGTGTAATAAACTAAAAGAAGTATACACAACCGGAGGTCAGTCACATAAGTAAGCTCACTGTGCTAATCTTTATCACATAACAGCGAAAGCTCCGGATAATGACAGGAAGACACGCACATCGTATGGATGGGCATATGATAACGTCAGGTAGTCTACGACATAGTGGACAGCATGCTTCGGTAATGCATTTGAACATTACTTAACCCCATGCATGACATGATCATTTAAACTCTTCAAGACTGCCGACTTTGTAGCTATATCAATAAGCAGAACGTTTACAACAATATCGAGTATGGATCCGAAAGGCCTTCATATTCCTTGTATCCGTAATTCTCAACTCATCTCTGAACAACTGGTGAGTTGAATTTTGGAATTAAGGACTCCATGGCATCATGTGCCAGTAGACCAGAGTTGCGCCAAAGGCATAGCCCCAAGCTGTACATGTGAAAAGTACCCGAAAATCAAACAGTTACTCTCTGGCAGGATCATCCATTGCAAAACATACAGTAACGCATCTCAGTGGACTTTGATCTGGTTAACGGATATCGACTTGGCAGTATACATTCCGACCTAAAAGAGGCACAGATTACCCATGAACGTCTGTGCCTGACGGGATGACTCGACCCTCGATACTGTATTACTAATAGGCTTATTTACGCATACCATTTTACAATAGTATTTCAGACACTGTACAGTTACAGGCCATAGTCCAAATCACCCAAAACCCACCCTATATAGTCAGATGCTGAAAGCCGAGCAGGCTTTAGCCTGGATAGTGGATGGCCCACCATGCACGAGAGATTATTGTTTTATGCTGCGTTGGCAGCGGTGCATAATCACAACTGGCATTAAAAAAACGCAACACATTTGTCTTAAATGAAAAAAAGCATACACATAATAGGCGACATTTCAGGGCAATGCCCCCCTGTTTTCATAGCAGGGGTTGTCACCGGAGAGCTTGCGCAACGTAGTCCATTGTTGTATTGTACCATGCTCCAAAGTCTACGCGTCACACCATCTTTACCAGACTGCAATGACCACCGTGGTGAAGTATGATCAAGTATTTCTAGATTTGAAGCTTTCGTGACTGCAATGATTGATATTCTTAGGTTTTTTCGGTAAAGTCACGTAGGTAAAAAAACATAAAAAAGTAAAATAAAATAAAAAATCACGACGTTTCGGAGGCAACGCAAGCTTCCGTCACAGCCACGACAGCTGTATCAAGTAAATGAGAGATTGCAAGAACTACCACTCCGTTTATCTGAAGACGGAAGCTTGCGTTGCCTCCTAAACGTCGTGATTTTTATTTTATTTAACTTTTTTTATGTTTTTTTACCTACGTGACTTTACCGAAAAAAACCTAAGAATATGATCAAGTAACCCCCCACGACCTACATTGTTAGGTCCTCGTCTAGCAGTAGATAAACAAAAGGGCTGTATGTTTTAACTCTAGATTGAAAACCCATTTCTTTGAAACGGACTTTCGTGTTTAGTCTGTTATCCTTCCCCCGCACCTCCGATTGGCAGTTGGTTACGTACGGCGCAAAAGAAGTTCAACATACATATATCTGTGTACAGTACAAGCATCACTTAAGTAAACTCCTACGCAAGACAAAAACATACCAATAATTAATTATTATTTTGCACGTTTGGTATTTAGGCCATTCTTTCAGCGCGAGGCTACCACCAGCGTGCAAATGTTTTACAAAGTTTTGGCGAAAGGGAGGATTGAACAAAGTAAAGCAGACCTAAAGCAGCAGGCCCAAGCCAGACAGAGGCAAAATGAGGAAAGCATGCCAGGCTAATCAAGGGTACTACATATGGGGCAAGTTGGAGTATACGCAAGGGGCATGGGACTCGAGAGATATGTGGGAGGGATTTGGGTGTGTTTGTGTGAAGGAGGGGGGAGAGTTGGGTCGCGTGCAAGCCATTGGCTCCGAGAGAGAGGGCTACACGGGCTGAGACTGGGATTCCGATTGCCAAGGGCATGCAGGGAGCGTGGGCTGTGCGAATCAGGATGGCGGCTTGCAGTGTGTGTGTTTGCACACCAAGGCTCTCACAGTCTTGGCAATGATTTCTACCGCTGCTACCGCTACATTACATCGTTGTGTAAAACTGTACATATCGGTTCAAAACAGCGCTATACATGGAAGGAGCATTGCTTAGTTTTAAGTGACGTTATTTCTTATGAGCAGTGAAATAATCACCGTGTAATTCCAAACTTGTGGCAGGCACATTGTCCTGTTGTCCTCTGTAGGTAATAACGAATAGTTGTCACCTATCATCGTACACAGTGCATGGCTAATCTTTAGTATGATCAAAGGTATGGTCTATTACTTCTAAAGCTTTCAAATATGGAACACTGACAAAAAGATTCGGGACCCATGCTGGTTTAACTCACTGTCCCAGGTACAGTTATGAGCGCCACGGTGGCAAGATGTTAAATACCTTGCCTGGTATATACAAAGTCATAGGTTCGATCCCTACTCTGACGATGCCTGTTGTATATTTGTGGTCTGTGTGAGTCTCTTTCTCTCTCTCTCCTCGTGGTCATGTGGAATTTTCTCCGGGTCCTCTGGTTCTTGCCTCCAAATTAAGAAATACGCGTTTAGACTTGGTTGTTCGAAATTTCCACACAATAAGCCACTTTGTTGAGCTATCAATTGTGGCCAGGTTGCTACTGAAAAAGAGTCAGAAAGCTCAGTTGGCCTTGCCTGATAAAATAAATAAAATGTAAAATGTTTACTCCTCTCAGTAACATCTGTGGCTACATATTGCCCAAGAGTACTATTATCAGTGGCACCAGTTAATCTACTTAAATCCTATTGTATGGGGACAGATTTTTCCCATTGTCCATGTGTTCTTGAATAAGAGGAATGACAATTTATTATTTTATCTGCTAATACGAATTCCAGCAGTGGTCTCTTCGAAGTTCCGTATACGTTATTTTCAAATATAAGATTCAGGAAAACCCAGAAGTGGCAGCAAATGTGTCTCCTTATATGCACATTATTTGGTGTTGCTGCACTGGCACAAGAGCACAGTTAACACAAAAAACTCATGTTAGTCAATAACACTGCCTTAAAATTAAGTATATAGCACAAATGTTTAATTTCCTTCTTCGTAGCACGAATGATATGCTACGAAGGGCCACTGCCTGAAACGTTGCCTGTTGTATAGTTGGTTTTAAGGCCGTGTTAATAACAACCACGCAGTTTTTTTTTTTTCTTATACGCATTGTTCCCGGAATATAACCACACACAACATAATCAGGAGTTATTTTTGTGGGGGTGGAGGCGGTCGCACAGCACCGAGCGCATTGCACTATGAATCTGATGTCCTTCAGTTGAATTCCTGTCTCCAACTAACATCAGTGATGTCACAACTGGTCCTGAGCCCCCATTCAGCCACGTGCACTGACCAGCATGGTGAAATATGGTCAAACAACCTCCATGACCGACACAGCATGGGCAGGGCCTTCAACAGCACACACATCGAGGGTGATAAGAGGAGTGTTTCACTGTGCTTATTTTAGATTCCGTCAAACAACAGGAAGCTCCAGCAGGGATACCCAAAGATGTACTTTGCTGCTGGGAATCAAATCTAGCACTCTGGGATTGTGCGCACCAAAGTCCTTGAAGCAGACTCATTCAGACATTTAAAAGACGAAATGTATGTATGTTGAACTTCTTTCACACCGTACGTAGCCAAACGTGCTAATCGGAGGTGCTAAAGACAGAAAGTACCTGCACTGATGTGTTTTTATTCCGACATGACTAATCCATGTAAAATAATTTACGTTACTCCTCTGAATGTGGTCACAGCTCTTCATAGCGCATGATGCCATGGCAACTGCTGCAGCGCATAGCAACATGGATTGACTTCAATATTAATATGCTATTTCATTTGAATCGCCGATGACCGTTAACAAAATGTTAGTTTCCTATGTAATCTATCAGAGTATCTTTCAGGCTGGTAATGTATGCAATTCATCTTGAACTAAACAAAAATTTAACTAAATTATGTTTTGACTTAAAGCTTTCGTGACTGCACGAGTTCATATTCTTTGGGTCTTTCGGTAAAGTCACGTAGAAACGTCGTAGTTTTTTTGTAAAAAAATTACATTTTTGTTCTACGTGACTTTACCGATAGACCCAAAGAATATAAACTATGTTTAATTTTACCAGGTAAGGCCCAGTGAGGAATATCGTTTTTTTTTTCAAAAGCGACCTGACCACGAATGAAGTGGTTTATCGTGTCGAAATTTATAGCAGCCAAATATGCATGTTTCTAAATGTGGAGAGAAAAACCCGAGGACCCAGAAAAAAATCTAAATGACCACAGGAAGAACATGCAAACTACAAATATACAGGCGTCAGGGTCGGGATTGAACCCACGACCTCCTGGAAACTAGGCGAGGTTGTTCACAGCTCGTCAGAGGTCGCAAACGGGTTTTGATTCCTTACCCGTACCCGGCCGCACCAAGGTCGCAAACGGGTACCCGTACCCATACCCGGCCGGGTACGGGTATGGTACGGGTATCGGGTACCTGATTGTGACCTCTGGGATGAAGCCATGTTGCAGGCGCGAGTGGGTTGATTCTAGGAACTTGAATTGTGAGAAGAGACAAGACGTTTGGAAATGAGTGACAGTTACTCACCAGTGACTCACGGTCTACCCGTACCCGTACCTGGCCGCACCAGGGTCGCAAACGGGTACCCGTACCCGGCCGGGTATCGGGTAGGGTACGGGTATCGGGTAGGGTACGGGTATCGGGTACCCGGTTGCAACCTCTGCAGCTCGTACAATTTCCAGAAAAAGGTAACTCGCCGACACGCTTTTTGGCAATTTAGAAAGCGTTAATTCATTTGTGTATTAAAGCAACGCATATTTAAACAGTTGTTTATTGAACAAATGTTTGAAAACATTAAATAACTCCATAATCCGGGAATGGGGGGGGGAGGTTACGTGTGTTTGTTACATTTATCGATATGTATCTTGGCATTCGGACATAATTGGTGTACCACGCTGCCATTTGCTAATTCTGCCACCATTTCGTAACATTTTATTGTATCACCCACTCTCGCACCACCTTTGCTATTCCAGGGAAGGGAAGTGGAAAACTAAAATGGGTGTTTTAAGTTACGAATATTAGCCATGAGAATTGGCCTTCATGGTCGAGGCAAATTTCACACACACAACAAAACTGGTGTGCAATCCAGGACAAACGCTCAGCACACAAGCGCCGTTTGTGCGTTGTCACCCGCCCCCCCCCCCCCCACACACACAGACACCGCCTTCCGCGACAGCTTTACATTCGGCTCCCATTTGTAAAAGTCTTATCTTGGACGGCTGTAAAACGCAAGCACTACCACTACGGCACTCCAAAGGCAGCCGCGCTGTGCTACGCCCGCTGGTAGACAGGCGGGGAGAAGGACCCGCAAGTAGTAGAGGAAGAGAAGCATTCCCGACATTCCTCGCGTGTGTTGATGCATTTTGCCTGATGTCCCGTTCCCCCCCCCCCCCTCCACGTGACCTACTGAGTAGAGGAGTCTGCAGGGGCGGGGGGCAGTGCGGTGTGGGAGGGGAGGAGGAATTCATCCTGTGACCGCTCCGTGTGGGCGATCGCCTGGGATACTGAGATACTTATGAACGTGGCCAATGGCCACGGCAGCCATTACAGACACAGTGCACATCGCTCCCGAGGCCAATAATACGAATTTCATTTTTTAAGGGTGGGGGGGTTCGTTTTTAAGCAACAAATGAGCACAGCTAATTTTAATCATTAATTTATCAAACCCACCCACCGCCACCGCCACCCCCCCCCCCCCAATGCGATTTACACATCCGTGGATATTATAAAGTACGATGCAGAGATTTCTATTTGAATGTTTTTTTTTACACTGTCTGTACAGTAGAGACTCAATATATACATATCATGTGCAGTGCATGAATACAGATGCTCAACACACACACACACGCGCGTGCGCACAAAACCTTAAGACTGTGCATGCACACTGATGTAATTGTATGAAACTGTATGGGTGAAAACTTTGAAATTGTGTTTATTTTAGCGTGCCGTCTGTGGCCTACATTTCAGTTAAACTAGGTCAACCCACGGGCAGACTAGACACACACATAAGCTTATCACAGATGGAAAACCTGCACTAATGTGTAATTTATCAGGGCAAATCCCAGATGAAGATTACAACCAAGCACTCACTCAATGGAAAAATATTAGCGTCAATCACAAATAAACGAAAGAGTGTTCAGAATTATTTGATCGGGCGATTAAAAACACCACAACGATTGGTTGTAAACATGTCTATCATACCATACTGTGCTTCATTTTCACTCATTAGTGTGAAACGTGTCACATCTTAATGGATGGATATTAGCATAAAACGCTGTACGGGAGGTAAGGTCAATCTATAGAGAACCTTTGAAAGGGAGGATTGTAAAGCGACTGCGAGGGCTGAGTCACGACAGCCGAGTCAAGACAGCCTGCAATGCCTCCAAAAAACATGCATTTGATTTCAAACTGTAACGAGCATCTTACCTATATTACATCTTAGGTTGTAACACGCTTTCCGTCAAAGTGATTTAAACAAATAAATACGTAGAGAGACTGACATTCAGCAGGACACATCACTGGCAGAGATTGGCATACCCAGACCAGTATAATACACATGCTTCCCTTGTCCCGAGAATATCAAACCTCAAAGGACTCCTCTTTAGGCAAATGAGAAGCATGGGAAGATTAGGCCATGAAGTTTCACGTTAGTTTACAAAAAAAAGTGCATACAATATGTTCCTTTGCAAAAGCAGTCAACATTAATTTTGCAAATACCTTGGACAGAGAGATAATTTCCATTAAAAATGAATTACACGCAGCTAAACTCTGTGCAAGGAGCATGAAGAGAGAGCAATGTATGGGCGTTGTGCACTAACCTCCTAGCGTCATTCCCGCCTGGATGCACTTGCGCAGACGGCAAGCTGGGCAGTTCTTGCGGCGGATCTTGTCAATGATGCAGTCGTTTCGGCCGGCGCACAGATAATTGTGCTGTCCTGCAAACAGGAAAACAATGTTTTAGAAAGCGACAGCTTAAGCTGTGCAAGATCGAAACGAAATTCACAAAGGTTGTCGTAAAACTCCTGTGATATTCATGCAGCGAAAAACAGAAAAAAAATAAGCGAAATTACTTGGAAGGAAGAGCGAATAACAAAGGTCCTTGTTTAGACATCAGAGAAGCGTGAAATGAAAGTGATAAATTCAGCTTTTAAAAATTCTGGCAGGCGTCTGGAAATATAATTTCATATTTTTGGATTGTAATCACCTTTGTAAGGCATGAACACAGTAATCTTACATTTAATTACCATGTAAAACTGGAGACTATTTTATTTCTAGAAATTACGACTTAAATGTACACGTGGTTTAGAAATGAAGCTCAAAGTCATTAAAATATATGTCCCCGTGAATGTTAGTCCGAGTCATTTTGTAAATGTAATAATGCAAAACAAGTGTCAAGACCATTACATTTCTTTTGTATTCAACCATAAATCATTTCACTTCTGGAAAAATTACTGAATGCAACTGCCCAGCACATTTGAACATTTGGTGACAAATAGTTCACTTTTTCTTTTAAATAACAGAAACGGCCAATGCCTTTTAAGGCAAACCCTTATATATAATTTTCTTTGTAAATTGAGGTCTTAATGCTTTACTTTTTACGCACAATTTGATCAATATAATCTCAATCTTACCAATCAGATCTATCACTGTTTTGAGAAGACTTGCGTATCGGGGAGCAAATGTAACCTTGTGAATCCTAACAGTCTAGTTAAAAAAGGGCTGTGATCTGTCTGGGTAATAATTAATTCATTACTTCTTCTGCAGAAGCCAGCCCTGAATGGAACTGCCTTACTTAAAGCTTAAAGAGCTCCATTGCTGATCAAAGACATAAGCTCACCTGTATAATTAACATGTGAATTATTCAGCAAAGGTAAAAAAAAATGATATAAATATTTAACAGTTCTACATTTTGTCTCACGAGATTCTCAGGACATCAGAAAGTGTATTGCTTGTGATCCAGCATTTGTGGTTATGTCTCACCACGAAATAATGTTTACAAGGCTACACAGTCTCATTAGCCTTCAGAATAAATGTCATGCCAATGTGGAGTGAACCTTAATCATTGCTAAATAGTAATGAGGAATTACGATGATGACAATGTGTTCAAAATATAATTCCTTGTGTATAGAGAGTGCTTGGATAGGCGACCACCATACATAAAATAGATGCTGTAATGTTTTTTTTGCAGAGACTATGTTACCAGCAGACAGCGGTGCAGCAAAATTCCATTATTGTACAACATCAATTGCTCCCTGCCTTCACCAACTAACACTGCACCAGCACGATGATGGTGCCATGTGCTCGTCAAATAGCTCCACCTCTGTGAAGTGGTCTTCATCCCCAGAAATTGATTGAAAAAATGGGCCATATATGTTCATGCACAAAAAAGTCACTTAAAAAATGCTTATTCGCATTTAGCTTTTATCTGTACTGACAGATTAAAGTGTTTATTTCCAAAGCACATGGGACTGTAAGCAGCCAGTTTATTGTACGACATATTTATTCTAATGCAAGCAATCTCTCACTTGGTGCCAGATGAATAACGCAGCGATAATAGAAAAATATATACGTGCACGTTAAAAAAATGCTTAGAAATCTACTCAAAATTTGTGCCGAATAAATTAGCGTGTTGCAGGTGCGCTAACGCCACAATCCAAATTGTGCTAATGATAGTTTAATAAGGCAATTCTGATTCCTATCATTAATACATTCGACTGCATTTCAATTGGAAGTGAAGGCTTCATCTGTGTCTCAATCGAGCGCAGGGGCGGCAATGCACAGCCACAGAACCGACAGCATCAAACGGCCCAGCACCTGAATGTGCGTTCGTTATCAGTGGATGTGTTGGTGCATTCCTTGCACCTCCGATTGGCAATGTTACAGTGCGAAAAAAAAGTTGAACATACGTACGTACAAAAAAAAATTCCGACCTTTGCCCACGTAGACCCCTCCTCCTCTCACCAGGAGTATTTAACAACAGCAAATGAATCACGGGGCTGCGATGGAGAAACTGTGAGTGGGCAGTTCAGCCATTCAGACGGCAGAAATCATTTGTGGCCAGGTTGCTTCTGAAAAGAAGCTAAACATAAGTGGATAGTTCTAGATTTGAAGTTTTCGTGACTGCAAGAGTCCATACTCTTTGGTTTTTTCGGTAAAGTAACGTAGGTAAAAAATAGAAAATAAATTAAATCACGACGTGATTTAATTTATTTTCTGTGACGGTTCCACCTGAAGACGGAAGCTTGTGTTGCCTCCGAAACGTCGCGATTTAATTTATTTTCCTTTTTTTACCTACGTGACTTTACCGAAAAAACCAAAGAGTATAAGTGGATAGCTCAGTGGCCTTTACCTTGTAAAATAACAAAATAGGTAGGCAAAAAATTAAACTTTCCTATACTTTGCACTCCTATCGTGTTTTTTTTATTGTTTGTTGCTGTAACGTTCTGACCTGCCCCGACTAGATATCAGTGAAAAAGAGCATCATAGCTCATCGGATTCCTCCAGTGTAAACATTCTGATTCTGGAAAATAAACTCACGCCAAAAAACGAATTTGCTCTTGAGCATATCTCTCCACATCCTTTGATCACAAATACATTATGGGTTTCACCATTGTGGCTCATGATGAGAATTGGTCTGTAGCACTCTCGTGGTTGTTAAACGGAGACAACAAAGACTATATAGGTCATTTGGGGTTTGCAATGAATATAATTATACTGATTGGGATTTTGGGTCAGACCGCATGAGTACAATGTGTCATGCACCCTCCACCGCCTGACGCACACAATGAATAAACTTGTCACGTGAACGAACTGGCCGATTTATTATCCGCTCGGCACACCGGTGTTGTTGGTGACCAATCAAAAACATTTAACTGGGTACAGTGCTAAATTGTTGCAAGAGCAATCCTCAACGTCGAACACAGATTGGCACGCTTGTTTACGCGACAGCTTTATTAACCGGCTGTCTTGGTGGAGGGGGGTGTACAAGACACATTTTACTCACACGATCTGACCCAAAGATCAATTATGCATCGTAATGTTGGTCGCGAAAGCCTACGTGTTAAATATTTAAACTGAACGACTAGCCATGAAGAAAAAATATATAAGCCACAAAAGTAGGCCACGGATTGTTTTGGTCTGTTTTGCTCTGCGCCTTCATAATGTACTGCCTAACAAATAGCTGCAGGCGATTAAAAAATTGGCAATAATCTTCAGGGAGCGGCAAACGTACTTCACAAAAAGCAGGTGTGGAAATGTGAACGACTACATTGTCCATTGCCCATAGTTTGAGCCCAATTAGAGAGTCTGCAAGTACTGTAGTTCTGCAATGATGATACACACAGGCAGGCAATGGACAAATAATTACTCAGAAATGGACCGTATGATACATTGGGGGACATTTTGGAAACTGGTCTAGCAAAGTGATTAATTTAGCAAATAACAGCACCAACCGTTTGCCATGGTAGAATACTAGAAAATTTGGAGTTTGCGTGTCTCTCTCCCCATGGTCATGTGGATGTTTGTCCGGCTCTTCCAGTGTTTTCCTCCACATTTAGAAACATGCGTTTATAGTATTGGGCTGCTATAAATTTCCACATAAGCCATTTCTTGGAGCTATCCTTTGTGTTCAGGTCACTTCTGAAAAATATCTATATAGCTTAGTGGTCCTTACCTGGTAAAATAAAAAAGTTAGTTAACGCCTGTTAAATCTATGAAATTATATGATATATGGGCTATGTAGCAAAGCCGCAAAAAGCGTTGTCATTAAACACTTTCTTAAACTCACAAACACGTTTACTTGATAATTTGCTGTAAGGACTATTCATAATAACCATGAAGTATGTAATAATGGTAATGAAAGGCTGTTGCTCTAACCTAGTTAGCACGTCTTGAGCGGTTATTAGGATGCTTTAATTCCTTTACGGCATGCGAACGCCTTCGTGCAGACACATGATGTATTTACTACTGTATATTGCAAAACAGCTTTGGCAGTGTGAAGTGCACACTAAAGTGGGTATCAGCCTATCACTAATGCACATGCAGTCACAAACGTTTCTCTTCAGAGCTAACTTGTTGATGCTATATTCAGGGTGTCTAATGTGTAGTATTTATAACAACACGCTCATTGATTTCAAAAACTGCACTATCTCTTTCGCAGTCTCCGAATGTGGCTGATATTGCAATGCTGATCCGTGCATGCAAAGCAAAAGTAGTTCACTGTAGTTTTAAGTGCCAAAGTGAAACCCTAACCCTTGCAGTATCCTAGCTATGTATGCTGCTCAACATGGGCAGTGTCCTACTTAACTGTGTTTTATTATTAAGGAAATTATTGGCAAAAATATGGAAGATTATTATATTACAAGAATCAGACAAGGAGACACGCTGCTGCCAAAGCTATTCTTCGTGTTTATAATCGTGATTTAAAAAAGCATAAACATAAATTGTGAACGTGTTGACCATCTCATCATTTGCTGAAGACTTAAGTGATCATAACGTCAAATGGAAATTAACTGCAGGAGTGTATTGAATAACCAAGGCTGCAAAATTGAACCCGAGATAAATGAGTAAAATAAAAGTAATGCATGAAGATATATTGATGGAGAGAATGTGGATCTGTGGCAGTGGTGAATATTTGAACCGGTCTTGGGCCTCTCCTAGGTCGACGAAGCCTCAAGTGAGTGCCTGGTGAGGTGTGTAAACATCGCCACTGGGGAGACAAAGGTGGCCAGGCGTGGTGCTGGCCACCCACCCTCCTCGTGTGCCATGCCGGCTTTTTTAGGTGCTCGCGAACAGCACTCGCCCCAACAGTCTGTTAAGGCTGCACGTGGCATCTTTGTGTCTTTGTCTATGGCAGTTATTGAATGCTGCCCAAATAGAGGTGGACATGAGGTTTGAGTAAGACTCAGAATCTTTATTTATACTGGACAAATTCGATGAGCGATGAAGCTCTTTTTCACATATGTCCAACATACCAGTGTACCTAAAGATGTTTTGATTAAATATACATTACTAGCTACGATATTTGAATCGTACACAAGAAGATTGAGAATAAGATTGGAATAAAAGCTGAAAAGTGCACAAAAGCAGCATGCATAGAATTATACTGAGGAAGCGGAACACATGAAGCACAGCATATATGCAAAAGTTAGGCAAATCATATTAACGGATTTAAGATAAGTGGGGCTTGTGCAGGACACATCACTGGAAGGAACGATGACAAATGGTCGAGAATGACGGCGGGATGGCAGTCAAGTGAGAGAAAATAACAACCACCATGGGGGATGGACAAATAGGATCAGCTCGTGCACACCAGCTACATGGACTGTTGCATCGTGGTACCGAGGGCGTGCGAGAGGCATTCATTCAGCAGTGGATAGATCTTGGCTGCTCGACGATCGTAACTGCCCTGAAAAAAAGCCCATTGTAATATCGCTGACGTGCTGCGAGTTCGCAACGGTACTCCGCTTGAAGGGGACCATAATATATACATTAAGGGCTACGTGACACCGTCCTGTTTACTGAACCAGACACACTGAGCCCATGTTTGGACACAGCAATACTCTCAATCAGACTGTGGCCCCATGACAACTAAATACACATCTTCCTACTGTGCCTGCATTAGTTGTATTAGGCCACGCAAAAGCCCATATAAAGAAGATTTGTTGTCCGATGACAGTAACAGGATTAAGTCCTGTACAAATTCATCCCCCCTCACCCACCCCCCCTCGAAAAAAGAGAATTGTTGACAATTTGGCACCGACATTCGAATAAATAATCGATTCTCTTTGGTCTAATTTTTTACATCTAGTTTGAAGTATATTTTTTTTCTCTCATGTGTACAAGTTTGTCTATTCTACTTTCCTAACTACAACAGAAGCATATATTGTTTCAGCGTCATCATCAGCAGCCATGATTTGTCCACTGCTGGATGAAGGCCTCCCCAAGCCGCCACACCATCGCTCACGGTCCCACAATGCAACAATCCGCCCAGCACTTGCACACGAGCTGATCGAAAATTTGCATCTAGTTTTCTAAAATCATTAATGATCAATTCTTACACGCACGACTCCGCCGTGCATGCAACATATGGATGGGCAATAAAATATATTTCAGCGATAATTAAATGCATTGTTAAGTGGCCAGTGAGTACGACGGAGTTACTGTCCAGGATATGTGTGCACGAAGCTCTCCATATTTTGACACGTGTTTTGTTAAACTGGTAAGAAAGACCACTAGCCTTGTCGCGTACCTTCCACGGCACGCTTGAAGAACACCTTGCAGCTTCCACAGGTGAGCACTCCGTAGTGGCAGCCCGAAGCCTCATCGCTACAGATGAGACAGGCCTTCTGCGGAGGGACTGAGGACTGTGCGGGACTGACAGAGAAAAAGAGGGGGACAAAACCTCACGTTAGCATTCTTCGCCAACACAACCTCGTCAAAAACAATCACTGCCATGTGCACGTAAGCATTATTGTGAGCAATAAGAGACTCCAGCGATTCATTACGGCCATCGTGAGTAAATTAATAGCTAATTTGAATGCTTCCTTTTAAAGTACAAGTCATAAAATGAGAATACAATGGAGATGCACGACGTTTTCAATTTACATAGCCTGCAACACATTTACAACAAAGTTGCGTTCCAGTAATACAAACAAAACAGATGGAAATATACATTTCGCCAAATCCTCATTTAGTTCTATTATGACACTATTAATTATGCTTTATCTTCAAGGTCTTTCAATATTAAAACAAGCTTATTACATGATGTTTAAAACAAGAAAATCACCTATTCAAATCATGAAAAAAAAACAAAGCATCAAAATACTAAACTTTCCACAGCTTTCGCGAAAGAGCAGAGCATCGGTGAAAATGTTTAGTCAAAACTCTAAATTGGTTGTGAAACCGGGCCAGTCTGCATTATTATCTACCTATCAATTAGAAACTAGACATTTTGTCCAAAGAAATTGTGCCTCTGATAAGCGAGGCACGAAAAACATTCTATGTTCTATACAAGTTGCTTAAATCGTACACCGCGTTTGCGATTCAAACAAAGTAACATTCTCGTGAGAGCGTTAATCAATGTAAGAATCAATTTATTTCCTATAAATAGATTGGAAAGCGTTTTCTTGGTGCTGCGTGTTAATTTTGAGAATAAAAGGTAGGTTAAAAAAGGGAGAAAAAAACCCCACGTAGAATTTAACATTCATCGTGTTTCCACTCGCGCCTAGTGGCCCAGCCACATGCAACACACCTTGAACAAGCGTGCCGGTCACTATGCATCAACCGTGTACCTGGCACTGGACGGGTTGGGTGTCCGGTTTCTCTCGTACAATCCCAAAAACACATCATCCAACAAGTACACGCGCTACCGGCAATCACAACAGCCACTTGTGTGCACAACGCCCGTAACATCAGCAAATCAGCAGATTTTCCCCCCTTTTTTTTTAAGCTATAAAAACTTTTAAATGAAGGCACAAGAAGTACAAACCTAACTGAAATAAAATATGCGAAATAAACTTGCAGACGCATTAATAATAGCAAGCATATTCCCTAATGTAAGAGATTCCCTGCGGTCTTAACCGCATCTTAAAAAGTCTACGTACAAAAAAAAATCCGGTGACAGTTTGGGTCAAATTTGGTTGCCCACATCAATTCATGTCACGTCCAGTGAATGCGGTTTGCGTTGCTTCATTAAATGTTATCTGCCTTTTCAATTTTCAATTGTTATTCATGAGCAACGACCAGTCCCAGGTGAATCTCAATACATTTGAATAGAAATGATTTTCAACACACCTACACACCTTCCATTGTATCCCACCAGTGAAGTAAGGAACCATTAAAACAACGATAATGAACTACAATGCACCCCAAGATAATACTTAACTGCGATATCTTTTTCTTTTTCTCTCAAATAATTCGCTTGCGGCGCTATAAGCTGCTTATCTGGATCAGACACGCAATGCTCTGCCAGGCCACTTGCACATTGATAAATAATGTCCTCCATATTTCAATACAACTTTGTGTATTACAGGGACTCCTTTACTTACAAACGAGTTAGGTTCCATAGGTCTGTTCGCAAATCCAACTTTACTCCTGTCGATTCCAAACATGCTGTACGCCATGTACACTAAACATGGGGGAATGGCTTTAAAAGTTGTATAATCGCTTTTGGATGTAGATGTCACTGGTTTCGTGGTCTGCAGATGGAGATGCCACCACCATGGCGGTGGAACGCAGTGCAAATAGGCAACTGGACATATGGACAGGTTTGTACGCATCTCTGAAAGTTTGGAAGTCGAATGCTCGTAAGTAGGGGAGTCCCTGCATTAAATAATCTTCTTGCAAAATAGATAATTCTAAATGCACGGTTGTGTTATTAAGCACGACTTCAACATTTAAAATGTACCCAACCACACTTTTAGAGGTGTAACAATGAATCGATCGATTCTGAGGCTCACGATACGTGCGCTCAATTGCATGATAAGCATTGTACAGCTGTGAAGAGTGACTACATTATTGACCACGATGTTGAAAAAAGGATAGACCTCTTGCATCGAATTGAGAACCTCAATCACTTTTACTGCATTGTAATCTTTATTATGACTGCCGCGTTCACTCGTTGCGTGATATCAAATTACTAAGAGCATTTAAATAAATGAGGGAAACTTTAATTAAAATAGCTAGACATCACAAGTCCCAACTTGCATTTCAATTTGGGGTTATTCACATTGGGAGAGAGAGAAATGTGGTGGTTCTGTTGTCATTCTCAGCCACGGTTCATCCACTGCTGGATGAAATCCTCCCCACGTTGTCGCCACCCATCACAGTCCCGCGACGACACGGTCCATCTCACTCCTGCGGATGAGCAGATCTCGTCACTCCACCCCTGCGATGGTTATCCTCTTGGGCGAGTTTCCCTCTTTTGGCTGCAATTCTGTGACCCCAGCCTTGCCCACCACGTGTCTTGCCCTACCCGGCCCACCTACATTCTTCACGTATCCTATCATGTCTCTTAACTTGCGCAACTCCTCTCACCAATGTGTTCCTCTTCCTATATCTAAGTGTAAATTCCCAAAATGCTTCTCTATACGTGTATTTGCATATCCTTTAGCTTGTAGTCAAGTCTGTGCTTCCAATCTATGCATCATAGCACGTAACACGCACCGATTGAAAACATTCGTCTTTAAGCATATTGGTATGGTTTTTTTTCCATTCCTATTCTATTTGTAAATCTTTTTATTTTTTTATTTTACCAGGTGAGACCTACCGAGCTAAATATATCTCTTTTTTAGAAGTGACCTGGCTGTCACAAATGGTAGCTCAAGATAGTGGCTTACCACGTGGAAATTTATAAGTCAAATACTCTCAGCACACGTTGATTCTAAACGTGGAAGGAAAACCCGGAGGACCCAGAGGAAAAAGACACACCACCACGGGGAGAGAGACACACAAACTCCAAATATACAGGCACCAGTCGAGATTGAACCCACGATCTTCTGTATACCAGGCGAGGTATTTAATCTCGTCGAGGGGCCCACATTACCAAATATACTTAATCGAACAATGCATCATGTCATGCTGCTCCAGGTCGTATGCACGTGCCTGTCACACTAGTACTGGTTTCCCGCGAACTATTGTTGAGCACAACTATGAATATTTTATCATAAAATGATACAACTTTTTCAAGAAAGATTTGCTTAAAAAAAATGTACGCCACTTTTTACTTGCGATTTTATTACATCTTGGGGCTGCATTTTTTTTCTGTAAGAACGCAATCTTCAATTACACATTGGAAGCCAATAGGGAAAACCGGGTTCAATTTAAGTGACGTCATTTTACGGACAACTTTTGAGGAACGTTTCTGTTCCGTATATCGAGGGACGCCTACACTTCTGTTGTGCGTGTTTATTTAATGAATTTAAAAAAATATTAAAAGTACTCACAATTTAAATTAATGTCGTGTTATAGAATTATTACGTAATACTTCACACAGTCCCATTGTCAAACCACGCAGTTGCCGGTCATGGGGGTTGACTGAACAGACCTCGCGACAGCAGTCAGTGCGGGTTGGTGAATGGGGTGCCCAGGACCGGTTCAGTTATCGTTCGCCAACTAATTTCAGCCGTGACCGGGAATCAAACTCAGGTCACCGGGGTTCACAGCCCAAGTGCGCGAAACACTCCGTGTGTTTCCCCACAATACTGTACTCGTCCATATTCCATAAGCGGACTCAGTGACATTATTATTGTTGTTGCTAAATATAACTGATCAAATGCTACCCAACGTTCAAACAAATATTAATTTTATTTAAAGTTATTACGGATCTGCTCCTTTGCCACTGGCTGTGTGGTGAAGAGGTGGCCCCTGCCCGTTTCACTCAAAGCCACCATTTGTAGACAAACTCAACGTTCACATTTGCCCTCCAATGTGCTTCGAGGTTGTTACCGCGTTTTGTTCTGTATTTATGTCCGACGTTTTTCTGCATATGTTGCGAGCCCCCTCTCCTCGGTACCTTAATTCACGCAGGACAGAGCTGTACAGCACAGTCGAAAATAATCCTACACCCTACGTACACTACAACTGAAACATTCAAACTTTGCAGTTTTCAGCCATCAAATGGACGTGGAATCCACCTTGGCGATGGATATTTTTATATTTTCTTTGACCGTTGGCTGCAAAAACGGTCGTCATTCAACCTCCTCCCCCCCCCCCAACTAAAAAAAAAGGTCCTAATGGCACGAATGTTAACACTAAATGCTTTCCATTTTCTCCAGAGACGAGACTTTTCTGTTCCACTGAAAGCCAATTATAATGACCATAGCTTGTATTTACTGGGAAAAAATGTCAAACTTGATTGCGAAAATGTGTCGTAAACACCTGAATGATATTTACACACCCCTCTATAGGCATGGCGACTGATGGGCGGCATAGTGCAGAAGGCATTTTGTCAGCAAACACTGTAATATTATACTGGTAGGAACCACCTGGTTCCCCCAGCCCACAGGGAATTATTGTGTCCGTCCTGCATCAAAAAATGGGAGGGGTGGGGCTGGGTGGAGAGGGGAGGGTGGGGAGGGGCTGGGTGGGGAGGGTGGGGCTGGGTGGGGGGTGGGAGGGGTGGGGCTGTTTGGGAAGGGGCTGGTTACACCGTGGTGCCCTTATAAAACTCAACGTTTAACCTACTCACGCCGGCTTGTGCCCGCCCTCACAGTCGGGCATATTTGCGGAATACACCACGCCGCCGTTGACCCTGGCCATTGACCGAGCAACCCAACGTTCCTACCAGCTCCCTCCGCAGGAATGTGTTAACGCAGTGTCAAAACCCAAACTGCACATTTCACGTTACAATGGCGCACTTCACTTCACTTCTCCTCTGCTCTTGTTCAGCGTTACAATTCCTACGAGCAACACAGCTTTTGGAGAACGCACGCAGAAGCACTGGCACGCTGCTACACAGCACACAGCTTAGGGCTTGCAAGTTAGAACGGACAGTCTCTCTGAGCAACAGGCGTGGGAACAAGTTCCATCTCATACGTGTTAGGTTTGCGTATTAACTTAATTTGTTACACGAGTGGTTTTGTTTACTTTCACAAAAGTTACAATGGAATAGAAAATAATGTGCCGACCTAAAACAAGGAATGAGTAATCGCGTGCAGGCACCTTCACAAAACCAATGGCGGAGCCAGGATTTTCAGATAGGGAAGGCAACCCCTCCAGCAATGAAAAATTATAGGAGTTGTTAGTAAGTAAAGACTTACTCATTGGTTCTGCCAGTGCACAAAACGGACATAAGCCTAAACTGCTAAATAATTGTCATTTTCCAGACTCAAAAGACCAAGTAATCTTAACATATTTGACGCACGATTTATGTTTGTCTACGAAACATTGCGTGCTTGCAGATGCGCTTCTGCGGCCGTCTGGAACGCTCTTCCTTCCGATATTAGAAAGTGACTGGAACTGCACGTTTCAAATCTAAATCGAAAACGAATTTATTTAAAACTGCCTTTTATGTTTGGTTTGTTGTCCTGGCCCCGCACCTCTGATGAAGTTCAACATACATGTGAAGGGAGTTGCCATGGTGAAATGGTCACACTAACCCCTCTAGTTTTGAGTCCATCATCGCAGTGAGAGAAACAATAGTGCAAGTTTCCTAACCCACCCCCGTGCCTCTGCCCACCCAGCAGTACGAATGGGTTCGCCATAGACGATCGGGTAGGTCACGTGCGGGCACGCCCATCTCTTCCAAGACGTCTGATTCACGTGTCAGAGTAGACCAAATACTCCCCAGAAATCCCCTCTATAGTGGAGGCCCTTCTGCCAGCAGTAGCGTGAGCAAGCAAAGCAATTGCAGGGTCGCGCCTTCACCAACCTGCTTCGGGGACTACTGCCAAAAGCGAATGAATTTTTACTTCACTGCAACCAGCTGGCAAAGACAATGGGAAACGTCGTGTTAAGTTACACGATGTAAATTCCCAATGTAAGACGAGTAATAATCGCTGCCCAATTAACTCATCCTGCACGGCGATAATGCAGTGGCTTCGATAAAGAGAGTGCCGCTTAAACATTGGAAAGTACTTTTTTTTAAACATCCGTTTCTTTTAATGCGATGGAAACGTCTACAACCGAGTGCAATTTTTTCGATGCTCGTACTGTATAAACAATAACTGTCCTTTGTCAATCCACTGATGGATGAAGGTCTTCCCCCATGTGTTGGTCAGAGGATGTCTAAACATACTTCCCCATGCTGGTCAATGAGGGGTTGGTGAAAAAGGGGCCCAAAACCCGTTCAGATATCATTTTCGCTGTGGTCAGGAATCAAACTTAGGTCACCGTGTTCATAGCGCAGTGCATGAACCACACTGTGCCAACACTGTTCAAATACTAGATGTTATGTACGTATGTATGGTGAACGTCTTTTTCGCACCGCTAAGAAGCCAACCGTGCTTAATCGTAGGTGCAGGGAAATGATGTGACTCTTGGCAATTGTTGATATGTAAACATTGGCCCTATGGTGGTAAACGAGTGAGGCATCAAATAAACAAGTGAACTCACAGCCAAAATATACATATACGGTACTGTTTCTTTACGTTAGCTATGTACACAATTTGGACTTAACTTAAAATCGCACTCTTTAAATTACATGTTAAATCGAGTCACAACTTCAAGCGTACATTAATTAATAAAAAACGGAACGTTCCCTTTTATTTTACATTCGCGCACCAAAATAAACCTACTGGACACTTGCGAAGAAGAGAGCTCTGGAGCTCATCGGATTCCTCCAGTGTAAATCAAGATTCTTATTCTGAAATCGCGCAAATACATCGCCGCAAAGCACCGACGACACTCCGACGCAAGACACCGTTATGCAGTTCACAACTCAAGGGGAACGTATTCTCCAAAAGAGCTATTAGACAAAAAAGTGTTCACTTTCGTATTGTAAAAAAAGGGCCGTGCTGTGAACGGGAAGCAAAGGGGCTATGGGACACGCCGTCACGCCCGATGGGGCTGGCGGAAAAGCAAGACAAACTTGGCGGCCTTCCGTCCGCCAGCTGCGAATTCGGCCTGGGAACACGACGCTTGATAGACACCTGCAGCCACCGGTGAAACAAGCACGGCGCGCAAGCCCGCCGCCACATTCACCACCGCACCTTGCCCACACTTTAACGAGGGTGTTGTTGCGTGCCACCGCCATTAGGGCATGTTTACAACTTTGGACGACGTGCAAGATAAAAATAACACGTAATAAACATTCTCCTTCAAAACGATTCGTAGCGTTCAAAAGTTATTTCGCAAAAAAAAAAGCCAATGACAATTGTGCCACTGAAATCTATTACAGCTGAGAAAATGCATTCACCCAGGATGCGAATGACGCAATTTACAAGACTGCCACCAGCCCCCTATTATTTTTTGAGAGACGGATGTTTGCAAAGCGTAGGGTTCGTCACCGTGTTGGTTAACATGGTTAAGCATCTTTAGGGCAAGACTCTCAAATGAACAATTATCCAGCAGTTTTATTTACACAGGTGACACCTCCGTTGCTTAAGGCAAATGCAAATACAGTGCATAAGGGCTCAACAGTACCCTAATCTCGATAGGATCGTGCTGAGACGATACCTTTACATGCTCTGATCATCCCCAAACATTCTAGGTCACAACCTCACTGCCACATTGCTAAAGGAGGTCAGTGATATTAAACCTAAAATTAAATGGAATACATGGAGTAAACATTGTTTTCCCCGGTGACTGCACATTCAGCTTAGTGATTTATAAATTCACATGTTGTCACATCATGGTACATCTATCTCCCGTGCTCCACCAATGTTTTCCGAACAATGGTAGATCTGACAACATGCTTACCATGCCAAGGCTTCAGTGGTCAGGTACATGGTAGAATTGGCTTGCATAGATATTATTTAACATGTGGCCTGTTGTGTAATCCACAAGAAATGTTAAGAAAACTGGGCTCAAAAATCGACAAACTGGGCTTCGGAACATAACCTTAAGGCCCCAAAAAGTGCAAACGTAAAAAAACATTTGCTCTCTTTTCAATTTCGTTTCTTGAGGGACTGCCACACACGGCTCAGATTCACACGACATCACGTAGTTTGCCAAAGTATCCACAGAGATGCTCTAGAAAATTGGGAGCGTGGTGACAAATCAAATATTCGCGTGAGACAAAAGCAAGCCGTTTCAAGACCGACTACTAGTGTGTCCATGTTACACAGTCTGTTGGGCCCGATCCGTTCATTATTGTGTTGGAGAGAAAACAATCAGATTGTAAATGTTGTGGATTTGCTCTCCAAAACAGCGGTGTTGCTGTACTAGTAACGAATTGGCCACGTTCTGTTTACGAGACAAACCTTACTAATTGGCTGTGTTGGGTAGTGGCGGGTTGAACAACATATTTATATTTACGCGATCTAACTCAAAAATCCTGGATTATGAACCACATTCTTGTTCACAAAAGTGCAACTACACTGAACCACATCAGCGGCTAATATTCTTATAGGTAGAATAAACATTGGTGGTTTGTGAATTGTGGGCTGGGTTAGAATTGTGACAATTTCCAGTCAGGTTTGGGTACACTGGGAATATGTTCCATAATATAAATAATTGACAGCGCTTATAAACACAATTTATGGAAGCTAAATAAAGCAATAATGGTTATTCACGCTTTTGTAAATTTGAATATTGAAACAAGTTATTGTACGCAGGAATGGGAGTTGGTAAGTTGGCAGAGGCTCCAACACTTAGTGGTCCTAAAAATAAATAATATCAGTCAGCAACAGGTTCTCATGCGCGTTCTTCTCTGTACACGAAACCACAAAAATGCAAAACTACAACTATGATTGCAATCCTCGAACGTGTCACTATCACACACAGCTTCAAATACCGGGGCCTTGCAATTGCCACTCTTCAAAACGACATCGCACCACAAACGCACAGCGACCAGACCCAACAGCTTGTAAAGAGTGTAAAAAAAAACTCTGTCGGTAAAAAGAAACAGCACCGGCACTCGAATTAAGCGTCAACCAAACGACCAATCCGAAAAGAAGTATTAAGCCTCGCAAAACATGTAGAGGTGTTCATATTTAAGGAACGTGGCTGAGTGACTGAGTGATTGAGTGAGTGAGCGGGCAGTTGAGCGAGTGTAATTCCTGTCAACGTAAAAATCATCACGGCTATGGCAATAAAAAATACCCCCTGTTCATGCAATTATTCTACTACAGTGCAAGCAAAGTATGACACATTTTATAGCTGGATCAAAAGCTTGAGAAATGTCAGTGGCCAACAACAAGCTTGGAACTTGTTAACGGCTCACATTTTTTTAAACGAGGGCTTGGTCAACAGGCGAGGTTTAATTTATGCTGAAAGCAGCAGCAGCAGGGTGCAGTAGCGTGCAAAAAGAAGCACAGTGTTGTTCTGACAAAAGGCGCTGCTCCTGGCGGTGGTGGGATATACTGTACATGTTGTTTCTGGCGTTTCATAAACAGGCCAAGAAGTGCAGTGAGCAAAGGTTGGCACGAGAGTGAAGATTTAAAAAAAGACACAATGCTGGAAGTGAAAGACTTAAGATACTTCGAGAATATATTTTCATTTCCCTCCCCCCCCCCTCCAAAATGTATTTTACGAATATCGTAGCCATACCCTTTACAAACGGCGAGCGGTGACCATAAATAGACGACGTTGAAAGTGCACATCAAACTGTTCTTGAAATAAATGTAGTCAGGAGGTAGAGATCTGGTAAGATCTCCGGTATGATACGCATAGGTTTTTTCGGTAAAATCACGTAGGTAAAAAAATTTAAAAAGATAAATAAAAAATATTTTTAATTATTTCTATTATTTTTATTTTTAGCTACGCGACTTTACCGAAAAAACCTAAGAGTATGAATCCTTGCAGTCACGAAAGCTTCAAATCTCCGGTATGAGCTTGTCCGATAAAAAAGACTCGTGTAGTATCTAGACCACAAATCATGCCTTTCCTACAGTTAATTGCATTTGTTAGACGACTATTTCATCAGCAAATCTGCAATTTATATTTGCGTTGCCGTCTTCATTTCTCCAAATGTTCACAAACGTACAAATTGGGAAAATATGGGCTACAGAATATGACCTGCATCCGATGCTGTAGAAATACACATGGGCATGTTTGGATTGGGAGTTGAAAAATGACAGATAGTCAATAGCACAGATGGTTGGGGGGGGGGAGTTTTGGACTTCATCAGAGGAGAATGAGCAACTTCCCCCTGACTAAAAGTTCACTGGAAACTTCAATGGAAATCCTCGGTTGCCAGAACAGGGAGGGCACACAGTGAAGAGCAGAGTAAGATAAGAGTGGAGAGATGGGTATGTGCATATCCATGGAGGAAGCTATTTAAATTGACCCAGGAGTGGACTGAGAATCGGTGGTGGGATTTGAGTATTGGGGTGATGTGGCATTTATTACTTGCGTGGGCGACAATTCTACTTACTGGACATCTGTCAACAAGAGCTTTATAGTTCGTCGGATTCCTCCTGTAAAAATACATATTCCTATTAAGACTCTGAAAAAGCAGCATGTTTTGGGATCATCTAGAGCTTGGAATGATGGATTTGTGGACACCGAGAAGAAGAGTTGCTTGGAAATGCGATGACGGCATGGAAAAGCGTCTCCAGCAGCAGCTGGGGTAAGGAAATAGCAGATGCGAGAGATGTTGCGTGGATGGGACGTACAAGGTCCTGCAGAATTGAGATGTGAAAAGAGAAAAAGAACGAGATATCAAGGGCAACTCCAAGGTTTCAGACACAATGTGCCGTAAGTAACTTTGGCGCAAGCTTCCCAAATCTATTGTGCTAAAATTGTTTATGAAATCTCAGTAAAGCTGCTCATTGTTTGTTTGAAAATTGTTATTAATTATAAATAGTTATTTTCATTTTATCCAGGCCTTTGTGATAGTTTAAAAGATTGCACAATTTAAACTAAGTTAAATGTGCTTTTAATAGTCTACAGAGGCTAGGCATGATGGTATTTGAAAAGCGATGACCTTTGCTAGAATATGAACAAGTACATTCTTGCTCAGTGGTGGAGAAACTTACCCAACTTCAGCTTGCATCTCATGCGGTTGGTTGGGCTCTTAGTCTTCATTAGAATCTATATAAATGCAATACGAGGCTAATGTTCTAGAATTCTTCCAAGCTAGTTTTATCACCATTTTGAATAGAACAATTGTCGAGGCATCATTCCACGCATGAGGTAAATTCATTCGTGTGTCAAGATTTAGTAAAAATAAATGTTCACAAATTTTCTTCAAACGAGCAGTTCCACTTCTTTGATAATCTCCACAATTAAACAATGTTTTGTCCAGAAGCTTTCCTTTCTTTCCATACTGTGAAAGGCAAGTGTGGCATCTGGAACTTCCTCGTAATCATATGAAAATTAGTTAACTGCTGGCATAAACGATATTTTTTTCAATACACCAGCATACAATGTCCACAAATGTTAAGAATCTGTCATGCATTATGATCCTATCTCTCTCTCTAAGGCAGGGGTCGGCAACCTACGGCTCCGGAGCCGCATGCGGCTCTTTACGGGCTGCTTCTTGACGATGAGTACGTATGTACTCAGATGCATTGCGGCTCTTGAAATACTGAATTTTGTACCGAATTGGAAAGAAATGGCTCTTCTTGTTATTTTGGTTGCCGACCCCTGCTCTAAGGCATACCTCATTTGGAGAACTTATTAAACAGAAGGCTACAAAGTTAGGCTCAAGAGATATATATAACCAAAAGACAAGTCGGGTACAACAAAAAAGTTTGCTAAAACAATAAAGATGCCAGTTGGAGGGACGAAACTGGAAAACACTTCACAGACTATGGAAATATATGGCAGTTATTGGCCGTGGACCAGGATCAACAAGATTATCAATAGAGACGACGACAAGCGAGATCACCGATATATTTTAGGAAATTCAAACTTTATAATAATTATAGGCAGACCCGGAATCAAAAATAGATATTGCTTAAAACGCGTAACGCGACTTCAAACACGCCGGTTTGCTGCATTTAAGGCAGCTCAGAAGCCGAGCACCAACCGTGACCAAAGTGAATAAAACAAGGAAGTGATCCACTCGCTTTTAAACTCACAGGCCGAGCCATCATTGCAAGATCACCAACGCTGGGTGTTAAGGTATGCAGCAAGCAGAGAAGCACAGTGGCTTGGAAAAAGAGACAGATGGGGTAGATGTATGTATATTGCTGAACTTCTTTCGCATCGCACGTAGCCAAAGCGTGCCGATCGGAGGCGTTGTTGTCGTTGTTGTTGTTTAATAAACAAGCCAAGACTGTGCAGCTGAGCGGAGACTGGCACAAAAGTGAAGAGAGCAAAAACTGTGGAAAGTGAGAAGAACGAAACACACGTGTACACGATGACTGTGCAGGACAGGGCAGTGTGGAGAAGGTGGGAAAGGACAGCGGACCCCCCACGAGTGGGACAAACGCGTGAAAGAAGAAGATACACACATTCCTGGTTCTTTCGGTAAAGTTACGTAGAAGAGAAATAATAAAATAATAAAAATATAAAACTATAAAAATTCTCACGACGTTTCGACTGCAACACAAGCAATCATCATCAGGTGTGAAATCCACAGCAAGAAAATTTGAAAAAAGTGGCAGTTTTTCAAAATTTGAAAAAAGTGGCGGTTTTTAAAATTTTCTTGCTGTGGATTTCACACCTGATGATGATTGCTTGTGTTGCAGTCGAAACGTCGTGAGAATTTTTATTGTTTTATATTTTAATTATTTTATTATTTCCCTTCTACGTGACTTTACCGAAAGAACCAAGAATATGAATCCCTGCAGTCACGAAAGATTTAAATCAAAAGAAGATACACGTTAACTGTGAAAATTATCTCCCAAAAAAAAGTACCGCACCTACATCAGCCATACCCCTACAAAATGATGAGCGGTGGCTACAAATGAATGACATGTTAAGTGCATGTCAAAACTGTTCTCCAAACAAATTCAGTCACGTGAGAGGCATACATTTGGCGATATCTCCAGCACCGTGCGCGCTTGTCCAATAAAAACTTGCGGAGATTTAATTTCAACTAAACCATGCCTTTTGCCATAGTTCACTTCCATTGCTTTTTATGATGACTGGTCATTAGAACATCTTAAATGTTTAATGCTCTTATTATTTATGTTTATGCCATTTCTGTGTAAACAACGAGTAAATAGGTCTGCTAATTTTGCTCCAACAAACTGGTTGCGCTTCTTTGATCGGGTCCAGGAGATTTAGATGTTATTCTCCACTGTAAACGGGAGAAATTAACTTCCTCCTCTTCACGTGATAAATGGTTTTGATTTCCGAGATATATAAGATGAGGGAGGAAACTTGAGACCACAGAGTATGTATACCAAGACCGCTTATTGCAGGCAGACTGGGATCAAAATTATAAAATAAAGATGAATTTGCAAAAGTGAACTTGCTAATGAAAAAACGTGAAATATACTCATGTATATATACCAATGTATACCAAATATACCCAAGGGAAATTGATTCCAGTGTATATGATCTAATTTTAGATTTAAAAAATATGTAATAAAAGCTAACAGTGCGCAAAGAAGTTTCAACTTTGGAATTACACCGATAACGAAAAGGGAGCGTACAGATGAGGAGTGGCTAGATCACAGCTGATAATGACGGACGAAGATGAAACCAAGCATGACAATTTAGCTTAACCTCGGCAAAAAAAGACATTCTAGATTTGAAGCTTTCGTGACTGCAAGGATTCATATTCTTAGGTTTTTTCGGTAAAGTCACGTAGGTAAAAATTTTTAATTAATAAAAATAAAATAAAAATCACGACGTTTCGGAGGCAACACAAGCTTCCGTCTTCAGGTGGAACCGTCACAGCACGATAACTGTATCAAGTGATCAAGTGATACAGCAATCGTGCTGTGACGGTTCCACCTGAAGACGGAAGCTTGTGTTGCCTCCGAAACGTCGTGATTTTAATTTTATTTTTATTTTACTTTTATCAATTAAAATTTTTTACCTACGTGACTTTACCGAAAAAAACCTAAGAATATAAAAAAAGATATGTTACAATGTTACCAAAAGGGCTCAAAAGCAACAGTAAACTTCCTGTAGCGTCGCTCGACTTCCCACACCAGAAGGTGGTCTTTCTGGGAAAAGTGACACTTTGTAGAGTGTGTACAACAGTGACGTCAGGGCAGGCTCTAGCGCTGCACATACCTTCTGGGGTCAATAGAAAATCCCTCATTGACAGCTGACAGCCTCAGTGGCATGCATTACTGCTTTCCTGTAATGTAATTTACTCCTAGAGGCATTCATAAATAAATAAAAACACTTTATCAAATATTAAATCACGCCTTTTTCATGAATACAAACTAAACGTTATTTCCCATTGCTTTTAGCAACCGATATTGAATGCAACACTTATAATTGAATTCACCAAAGATTCAGGTAAAATGGCAAAGCTCTTGAACGACTTATTTAAGCCAGGCTTTATTTCCATATAAAGCAATACTTGCTTAGAGCGAAGCACCAATCACAAAGAATTAATCTGCAGTTGCCATGAACTCAATCACTGCTAAGATATACTAAGCACAAGCCCTTGGCTGGTTTCTGTGCTAAGATGTTTTTTTAGTACTTTGTTCCACTTCCTCTGCATCACTGCCCCCCTGCCTCCTCACAAGCTTTTCTCAGCTCTAGCCAGATAGCCACACTTCCCTCAAATCACCCAAGCACAGTCGAGGAAAGCCCACAGCAAAGCTTATCGATATTCTGTAAGAGCATTAGAAGGGTGGGGCCGAAAAGTGGTGGCATTACGTCTTAACATCTTTTACTCAAATGGGCAGCTTTAGAGCTTTAGCCTGGACCAAGAAAGCAATCCGCACACTTTTCTGCAAATGCAGCTCATGCAGACATACCATCAAGCGAGGTTTGTTTTTTCTGTCCGGGCTGCACTGCACAAAACCAAGCGCTCCATCTCACCCCTAACTGACACACTTCAGGTTCTAACTAGAACCCAAGACAGAGTTCTGCTCATTGTGCATTATCATCATCAGCAGCAGCATTTATTGATACACTGCTGGATAAAATCAATAATCGAAAATCCATAGCAATCCCTCACGGTTTCGCAATGCAACGGTCAATCTAGCTCCGGCATTGGATGCCTGCTTCGATGTGTTCCATCCATTGGCCGCCATTCCTTCATCGATCTCGACCATCGGCCATCATTCCCTTATGAACATTTTTTTTATTTTACCAGGTAAGGTCTACTGAGCTATGTAGAGTTCTTTTTCAGAAGCGACCTGGCGACAAATGATAGCTCAACGAAGTGGCTTATTACGTGGAAATTAATAGCAGCCAAATACTCTTAAACGCACGTCGATTCTAAATGTGGAGGGAAAAACCGGAGAACCTAGATAAAAATCCACACGGCCACGGGGAGAGAGATAGGCAAACTCTGAACATACAACAGGTGTCAGGGTTGGAATCGAACCCACGACCTCCTGTGTACCAGGCGAGGTGGTTAACATCTCGCTGCTGTGGCACCCTTGACATGTACTGCCCAAACCCACTTACGTTTCTTGAAAGTCAATGTCTCTACCCTGTGTATGTTATCTGTTCCGCGAGTTTCTCTGTCTGTCAGCGTAATTCAAAGCACGCACATTTCCATGCTTATTTGTGCCCTTTTCAGCTTTTATTCCATGCTCTTTACCAATGTCTACATTTCAAATTTATCTTCAAACCAGCTTTGCATCTTTAATTAAGTTATTCAATAATTTCCAATAGTTTAAGTCCATTGTCTGTTTTCATGTCAATGTAATCAGCAAATCAGCAATCAATTATATTTTTCCAATATTGTTTGCGCCTTTATTTATACAATCCAGTTTTCACAAACCATCTGCTATTGTCACTGTGAATAACGTTGGTAAAAGAGTGTATTCTTGTCTTCCGTACTCATATGCATTTTGTTACTTTCTTCATGCAATCTCAGTGTAGCAGCAAACATGACCTTGTAACCAACACTCCCGTGTGCATGCACTGTATTTGCAGTGCTGCAACGATGAATACATTCAAATATTAAATCATTCTGCTGATGCTGATACTCATCTAATTGTGCAAGTAGGAATCAATGACCTCTACTATAGAACTGTTTATTGAACTATATATCCCACATGTATACCACTACGGAGATGTGTCGCACGATAAGGGCGCAGACAGAATCAGTTGATGAATGGAACCATTAACCCAAAACCCAAGGGAATCGTCCAAACGCGGAGGGGGGGGGGTGTCGTTTTGGCATTTGTACTGTACTAAAACTTAGCTAAAACACTAGGGGTTGTTAGTCCCTGAGTAATCTATTATATTGGTCAGACTCAGCCGCTTGGCATGAATGATCAATAGCAGACCAAGTTAGCCCCTGACATACTTCTTATGTTACTTATAGACCTGACCGCATGGATTTAATGATCGATTGCAGGCCAGGTGGTCAGAGAATGATAAAATCCCTGGACTCCCACGTGTTACTACAATATGACAAAACAGCTCAACTCCCGTAATGGCACCGATGTTTTGTGGAGCCATTTTGCCTTCACGCAACCTCGCAATAATCAGCCGCATCTGTGGAAAGCAACTTTTTCAGTGTAATCTAAGCAAAGTTCGACCACAAATGAACTAAAAAAAAAGAGTAACTCCCCTAGATATTTCGAAACTAAGTTTTGTAACTGCTAGGCACTAAAAGACAATGGAACTTTCCATAGTAAGGCTATACTACAGCACAATCGGCACAATACTCCAGCCTTCTACGTAGCTTGTCTTACTGCCTTTACTCCCTGATGGAGAATGACAGCCTGGAGGGGTTTAAAACACACTTGAGTCGTCATTTTAAATGGGCCATCTGAGAAATCCAGCTCGGTACTTTAGTGTTCAACTCAATTTTAAAAAATCTAGTTCAAATCGCGGAGCTGATAAAAATTAATATGGGTTTGTAGTAAGTCAGCAGTGGGTACGCTATCACATTATGAGCCTTACAACAATAGCACTCTGGCATTTCAACTTTATGGGTTGAGTAAGCATTCTCCGGGTTCTTTGAGTGAGAAAACACGTTACCTCTGCCTCTGACGTCTCGCAACATTAATAAAGCCCGGGTTTTGTAAACATTTCATACTCAACTACAAGGTAATTGTCAATATCAGCCACTGCTGAATGAAGGCCTCCTCAAGGAAGCCGCTATCTCTCACTCCTGCGATGTAACGATTCACCCACGGCCTGAGCCAAGAACTTATTTGACGTATTTATTTTTCTGTGATTTTCTTTCCTTTCATACACTTTGCGCTCCGATGGTTTGTTGTATTGTTTGTCGCTGTAACTTTCTGACCCGCCCCGCCTGGACGACTGTGGTACAAAAGGAGCATCATAGCTCATCGGATTTCTCCACGATAAATACAAGGTTCCGATTCCGATTTCAGCACTCCATCTCCTCGGTGGATGGGGCCCTCTCAGATACATTCCCTCACATCGGCTGCGATGCCATTGTTATTTTCGACAATCATCCCTTTGAGACTTCACGCGTCCACGCCAAGCAACACTTTTCTCAACAGTCTAGGTACGTTCTGAATTAAACAGTTATTCCTTTACATATTACAACACCTGAGGCAACCATGCAGGAACTGTGCAAAGTCACCCTAAAATACTGTACTGACAAAAGAGACCGTGCGTAGTCAAGGGAAACAAACCATAACAATAAATGATATTCAAACTGTTCGTCAGCTTTCCGAATGGGCAGTTTCACTCGCAGGGTTTCATGAACTAAGTATTTATGATAATTTTGAGTTAAAGCTTTCGTGACTGCAGGGATTCATATTCTTGGTTCTTTCGTTAAAGTCACGTAGAAGGTAAATAATAAAATAATAAAAATATAAAACAATAAAATTATCACGACGTTTCGACTGCAACACAAGCAATCACCATCAGGTGAAAGAACCAAGAATATTTATGATAAATTTAACTTTATTTCACTGAAGCCATGATGAGTTTTTAGTGAGGCCTACTGAAGCGTACTTTTTAAAACAAACCCTTCTATCAAAGCACCGATTTCCATAGCTAAATCGTATCAATTAATAGGTAATTTTTTTTCTTTAGTTTTGACGAAATATTTGCTTTTAAACTTCGGGTGCGGTAAAACGTAAAAAAATCGGAACAGCTCCTGCCTAAATCGGGAGCGTTGGAAGACGGTATTCCTCCAGCCGTCACGCAACAGATCTGCACCTGTGGATTCAGGGCTCTGCATTCATTCATGCGCATCTCCCCTCTGTTGCTGCGATTAGAATACCAAAAATACCAGATTTCAGTTTCTTTTTTTTTCAACAAATGATAAAAACCTGACTGTCTCAAAATTGACGTTTTGCACAAGTTGATGTTCGCCAATTGTGCGTGCTGTTGATGTGAAATTAGATTACCAATGTTTGCTTACTCTGGGAGTTGAAATTCAGTTTTTTTTCCCTTTGTGTCTCTTGCACTGCTGACTGTGCCATGCCAGGTGACTGTCAACTTCAACCGTGGGTAGAAAAGGTGTGGGCCCTAAAATCTCTGCAGGAGGATCAAAAATATGCAAGTTTTCCGTGCACCAGCCCGCACTAAGCACACCGTGAAAATGCACGAGTCGCAAGTGTTAAGTCTATGGAGTTGTTTGGGGTACTACTACTCTCTTTACATGTAGTAGTGTCCCTGTTTGCCCATCTGTGCCAAGTCTCATTTTCAATGTGAATATGGAGTACGGTTACAAGCCGTGGGTATTTTTTTTTAAAAGGGACTTAAAAAATTAAATCGGACAAATTTGCCGCTTTCATTTCTATTCACGTTTAAAAACAAAACTATGTTTATACGATAGCCAGTGAGACGTGCCAACAATAAAAAGACATTTGGCAGCTTGCGTTGTGCTCACGAGCGCATTAACTTTACAGTGCGTGTTTAATTGAATTTTACTACCCCCTTTCTTTGCTCAGATATAGGGCAACTGTATAAAATAATTGGCCTGAGATTTAGAAGTTCATCTCTTTTAATGTGAAAGCAATGCCATTTTTTAAATCCTTTATATTAAGTTTGCTTGCTTGCTTACGACCGTGCAAATCTTTCGGTCGTTTTTTAACCCACTTCCCGTGATCCAATCGAGCTGACATTTTCCACACAGACTCGTTGTGCGTGACAATTAATGTTCGTGAAATTTTTTTTTTCCAAAATTGTACACTTTTTAGGACAAAAATATTATATTTAATTACCAATTGCTTAATGGTGCAATGCAATCATCTGACCCATAGGTGGCAGCCATCTCAAGCCAGAGGACAAGAGGACTCTAGCCGCCACGCATATAAAGGATTTATAGTGAAAAACTTAGTTTTTACTGGTTATTTCGGCCATTGCTTGCTTGTGTACGCCACAGCCAATGAACTGCCCCTTATATTTTAATCAACCTACAACCGAAATGGCCACACCCAATTTGAGAGGGCAGGAAACACTACGACTGGCAGGAATTTTTTTGTTTAAAGCTAAACATCGACAAATTAAACAATTATGACTCCAAATACATATTTCGTATTCACCCCCCCCCCCCAAGCTTAGCTATTTTTTAACAAATATAATACATTAATGAAAGGCTTTGCAAGCACCGTTGAGAAGTTTACAGCAACCAGGGTGTATACAACTCCCGATGCAAGTTACAGAACTTAAATACTCACAACGTGGGTCAATTCACATATTCATAATAAGGCTTCCAATACCACACACAAAAAAGCACGGCTTATTAATGCAACCGGACCGCACTAAAAAAACCTTTCCCTTGAATGCTCCCAGTCGCGGGGAGTAGCCTCGCCGCGTGTGTGAAGGTAAATGGTGGAAGGCCATTTCTAGGTTTTCCAAATACAGCACTGCATGTCCTTCGACAGATGACCTCCCAATCAAGCATTTATGTCAACTTTAAATGCCACATTCTTCATTCCACTTTTTTTTTAAAGCAGAACACGCAAGCTGCACCCAAATTTGCTGATAAACATGCTGGATTTACAGTGTGAAAGAACCACCTACATGTACAGTCCCTTCGTCAATCCCACTGCTGGATGATGGCCTCTCCCAATCATTGCAGGATCTGGGGGGTTTTAACCATACTTCACCACTCTGGTCAGAGCGGGTTTGTAATGGCAGGCAGCACACGTGAACAGAGTACAGGACAGCAATGGATGTTTTTCTGTGCTGCACCTCTACTGCCAACAATGTCGACCAATAGGAACATTTCCGTTTAGAGACCAGTGATTTTATATTCACCAACAAATGTATGTTCGCTCCACTGAACTGCTTTGAAAAAGCCAAACAACCTATTTAATAAAATTCTAAAGCATCAATGTTTAATAACTTACATTAAAAAAGAACAGTTGTGCTATTCGATGGATAAAAAAAATACTTCTGGGGCCTATATCTTTGGGTTACAATACAGTGTTGAAGTGTAAGGGAATCTTGAACAGTGTGAAACAATTGATAAATTCACCGTTCAAAGCACTAACTTGATACCTATTATTTACTATCAAGGCTGGAGCTATAGTCACAGATCGGCACTGCTTGGATGATATTGCAAAATCAAGCTTTATCCTTGTTAATGTCCCTGCAATCCAAAGCCAGTCTTCTCAATCTGGCCAATCCCTTCGTCTAGGGTTCCAAAACAAAATATATTCTGAGGCTAAATTATTTTTTTGGCACCAAGGACATGCACAAGGCCATAACCAAACTCCATTGTAGTCAACCCCTGCGTTGCATTACTCAGCCAAAGGAGGCTTGGTTAACGCTGTCAGCCTACGACCAGCAATGGGGGTTCATAAACATATTTTTATATGAAGAACAGCTTTGTTCTTATCGATTTCAAATTGGTAAAAGATTTCGTCACTGCTCATGTACAGCTTGTGATAGAGATAACCACTTTGCCAAGGAAATTACATTTCAAAGAATCTAGGATTTGTTTTTCCAATTTCTATGAAAAAGATTTTCATAATTTGGAGATATAAAATGACATCTGGACAATTTGAATAGAAAATTAGCAAAATGGTTTCCACACAAATGTAAATCCAGCGATTATAACTTGCATTGTATCACGTTCCAATTTCTAATAATACAATTTCCTAATATATTCCCATGAGTAAAGTTTTAAAACAATCATATCTTAATGAGGCATTTCATACTCATCTGCCTCACAAGCCATTTAAGCCAGCAATCACACAATTAACGAAAAAACTTAAACGGCTATCGGATGACATACTTCTAACAACGTGATTAGCATTTTTAACTTGATCCACTTCGAACCAGACAGCTTTAACTACTTTTAAGTCAAATTGCTACCTGTCCAACAGTAATGACAGCGAAATGGATGAAAACCACATTTAATATCTCACGTGTAAATGACGTACTGTATACATCTACAATAAACGACTTCAATGCCAAAGAGCAGCAGCAGCAGCAAATTTCTTTACTTCCCTGGCCTTTGGCGACAATAGTCACGACTGATACCGTACGTCACACACCAGGAGGAATCACTCGACGCCAAGCACAATTCGCCAAAAATGTGGCCAAAGTAGGGTGGCAATGCCACCGAAATGCCACTTGGCTAAAAACATGTGTTTGCAGTACAATGCAAATAGTGCAGCAGAGTGTATGCAAATGTGCAGCCCCACCTCATACCACATGCTACCCAGCAGCCGGTGATGCAGGTCAAGCTCAATCATTTATTTAATATATACACTATAAATGATTTGCCGCATGCGAGTGAAATGCTATCATTCCAGTTTGAAGCTTACAGCCGGTTTCTGTTGCTGGCCCATGTTCTATGTTCACCGATGGTCGAGGTTTATATTTTTATCCATTGTAAAATTCTACATTCGAGTCATCCTGTGCACTTCGGTTTTTTTTTTGGAATCCGGGCTGTTAATATAAATAAATGATTGCATCTGTAGATGCTGCAAATGGCAACTGTTGAGACGCGTATTTGCCACTGCTCGAGCACATCACGGAGATGTGAGGCACTCACAACATGCGGTCATGGCTAACATCTTAAACACTGAAACGGGAAAGCTGACAGCATGAATCAAATCAACTGACATTGGGGGTGGGGGGGAAAAAAAACTTGATTATGGGCAATAAGGGGGCTAAACTTGTTTTCTTTCATACCTGTACCCAGGGAAATCATTTTATAGGGCCCATTGATTTTGAAAGATCTGTACCCATCTTCTATTTCTGCACGAGATTAAATCCTGCAAAATTCTGCGCATCGGCACATTTTATTTTTTTGCCTTGCGCAAAAAAAGTTATTTCACAACATAAAATTGCACACGTGACACAAACACTTACCTAGTGAAACCAGGGTAAGGAAATCCATCCTGTTGTACTCCATTGGGAGAAAGGAATCCAAAATTATTCCCATTTGAAAAGTTGGAGATGCCCGAGGCGGACGAGGTGGCAACGGACGGACGAAAGGATGTGGCAGATGCAGAGTAGGGCAACTGAAACTCCACCCCTTCCCCGAATGGGGAGCCCGCTGCCACGGATGTGCTCATACTCATGGCGCAGTAACTGAGTTCATCCAACTCTCTCTTAAGCACGCCCGGCGTGCAGATGTGTAAATCACAACCAGAGTCTTCCTCTTTGACGTTGGCACGGCTCGCAGCGGTGTCACCCCTGGACGGACCCGGAAATGACCCCCTTTCTGTGTGCCTCGCACTGGAGTCCATGTCCCCGTATGTGTGTAAATTCGAATCAAAACCCATCAGCTGAGGTCCCCCATATGCTGACGGACTCTCGAACGACTGGGGCTCCACCTTAATTGGCCTGTTTGGCTGCATGTTTCCATGAGAGAAGTGGCTACAATCTGCTCCAACGTCAGCTTCTGGTTTCATCAAAACATGTGTTTCTGAACGTTGCTGCGGCTGCTGTTTCTCCTGTTTCACAGAAATATTTGCTGACTGCTGATGAAGCTGCTGAGACTGCTGCTGCTGTTGCTGCTGCTGCTTCTGTTGTTGTTGCTGTGGCTTTGATCCGAGAGCTGTCGAAACAGGGCTTGCCATGCTCTCTTGAGCACCAGCAGAGTCGTCGCCAGGCTTGACACTTGGGAACGGGCTAACCCGTGGACCAACGTGAGAAAGGTTTGAGGGTGAAGAGCGCAAGTCCTCACCTAAAAAGAAAACCGTATAATGACATACAAAAACATTCGCTTTAGTTCGTACATTTTATAATGTGTTAATTAGGAATACAGCAAGCAGCACATTTAATCGAACTTGCGTGCTTTTCATTTTCACAAGGTCAGGTCATGGAATCTCCAGGGTTACTACTCATGAGATTCTGTGTTATTGGTAATTAAAGAAAAATACACCATTATCATATACATAACATTTACTGTGCATGCAGATGTATATAAACTACACCATACCCTTGAAGAGAAAGATGTAATGTAAAATCAAATTTGGTTCATGAATAAATCGTAATGCCTCCATTTTTAAAAGCCCCACAGGAAATCAATAATGCATGCATCTTCCAATATCTTGGCATATGTCTTTGCATTTTATTACCAGCCCCAATTCTGCAACCAAGCAAGTGGCACACTTATTTCATTTGTGTATACATATTTAACAAAACATCAATATTATTGACTTGCCGAATCTACGCGATTACTAGCAATACTCTTCCTGTTTCATTGCCGCTGCCAAGCCAAGTATGCAAGCATGACTCACACACTCCATCTTCCTCTGCACAGCTCCAAACTGTAAACAGTGGCAAGATAGGTCTACCTGACCTGCGGTGATTAAACTACAGTACGGTACTCTGTACATTCTATTTATCGCATCACCATTTTAGGAAGTGATACCGCCAGTGTGCCAATCACAACAATGTCAAACTATAATTTGTCAGGACTTTTCATTTACAGCATTTATCCATAATTTCTGAGTCAATAACTCACGGCAAGTTATTTTCCAAACTAGTCAAAAACGTCACATTATAAATCAAAATCCAATATCGCTGTATAAATAAATAAAAATATGTTTTTTCGACTACACACAAGCCGTGCTTGCTCTCACCCCTCGGCTGTGCCAATATCTCACCCTGAAAAATAGCTGCGTCAACGTCCTGAGAAGAGCCGTCGCCGAGCAGGTCGAAGTTCCCACCATCGGCCATGTACAGCCCCATGGACTCGGCCACCGTCTTGAAGAGCTCCTCGGGCACCGAGGTTTCGTCATCCAGGATGCAGAGGGAGGACACCTCGCTGTCCTGAACCAGTTCAGCCCACGAAGACCCAGTGCCACCGTCGGACTTTTGTTGGCCTGGTCTCCCTGGCGAGCCCTGGTCCTCGGGGAAATCCATGTTGGAAAGTGGCCTCGTGTCCCACGTCAGCAATTTATCTTCTCTCTTCACCAACTCGGACTGCTTTTGGGTTAGAGGCTCCGGATACTGTTGTTGCTGCTGCACAGAGCCCTCAGTCCCCATTATCTTTCCGGATCGCTGGGAATCCGATCATGGAGGCACCGACACTTTCCAAATCTTACAAAAACAACACACAGAAATGCCACACGCTTTAGTATTTTTGCAAAATATCAGTCATTCTAACTCGTGTTATATTCCGTGGTCGACATACAACACCGCGAGAGCAGAAGGCGCATGCGGTGCTACGGTGTGTTAACACCCAGAAGATGACAACATTCAAGGAAACGTAACTAGGTCACGGCGTTTTTTTTAACTCGTTATAGAGTAGCAAGACGACTCGAAACGAATCCATGCCTACCCCTACCCCTAACACAAACCTAATATCCAACATACACTGGTTAGTAAATGTGCTTAACTTAACACATTCGACATTGCATCTTGCGTCTTTAGCATATTTGCTTTACAGTACATCACCGCACAGCACGTAAACACAACACGGACGGCACACACGTCTAAAATGCGTGGCACTTTGCATGACACATTACGGTAATGTATTTAAACACGGCAGTTCATCGCAACTCCACGGTGCGTTCACGGCACAGTATAACATTACAAGTCGATACGCCGTTACACTGTTCACGCGTGCAGTACACACCGCACAGCGACGTACACGTGCGTCAGTACACACCACGTGCCCTGCACTGTAAGCACAGCTCGGTGCAGCGCACACGCTCATCGCAGGGGCGGCGGCGTCGCGCTCTTACAGTACCAAAGTCTGCGTTTATTTACGTCCCGCCGACTAACCCAATTACAGCGCCACCAAACTCACGCGGCCGTCGCTGGCGCAGTTAACCCGTTCCAAGCCACCACACCCCGGCGGGGCATGCCCCCTCGGCTCGGGCATGGCCACCACGGGGGGGGACATGGCCATCCCGGGGGGGGGCATGGCCATCCCGGGGGGGGGCATGGCCACCACGGAGGGGGCATGGCCACCACGGAGGGGGCATGACCATCCCGGGGGGGGCATGCCCCCCCTCTGGCAGGGCATGGCCAAAGGGAGGGCCAGGAGGCAAGCAGTGCAAAAGGAAAACTAGACGCATTTGGAAACGCGTTAAAGGGCATGGAGTAGACTGGCCGGAATGAAAAATGCTGGAGGGCTATGACATTGAGGGCTGCTGGGAAGGGAAGAAGACAGTCTGGTGAAGAGGCGTGCAGCGATGTGACAGCAGGGCTGAGAGCGAGGCAAGGAAGGGGGGTCGTGACATGGCAGGGAGAGCTGCGAGGCAGGGAAGGCAGGGCAAGCTATTTGGGATGGGAATGACTGGTAATAGGGTATTCGAATACTGTTAATAGGGCATGGCAGACATGAGGGCAAGATTCGACAGAAAGGCGGGCATGTTAATGGCAAGGGTAAAGCGATCTGATATGGGCAAGGCCAAGTGAGCTTTGAGATGACAGTGGTAATTGAGGCAGTAGTGTCAGACAGAGCTCGATATAAACAGGGTAGAGCAAACGAGTTGGGGATGGGCAGGGTAGGCGGTTCAAGCAAACAAACAAACACAAACAAGGCAAGGGAAGGAGACGAGGCGGTGTGCTTAGCTTGAAGGGGGCAGGAGAGTTGGGAAGGGCAGAGGAAGGTGGGGAGGGGAAGCTGGGATATATGGGTCAGATGTGGATCAGATGTGGGGCAGGGAACGCGTCCGCTTCACTCTCGCACCTCTTGTCCGTCGATCGTCAATCTTCGTCCCGGTGGTAGAAATGGAATCGAAGCCTCCCCTCCTCGGTCCTCCTCCACCTCCTGGTGCCGTGAACAGCTCCAGTACCACCTCTTCCTTCACCTGAAGAATTGCGACCTCTTCTTTAGTCCATTTCTAATTTCCTCCGATGCTTTCACGTCTCTTTATCCTCCTCTGCCGTCCTTCCCCACCTGTTAACCTCTTCTCGTTTCTTCACTTCATCCGCGATCACTTTGCCTCCTCTTCACCCCCGCCTTGTTTCCCTTCGAGTCACCTCAACCACCATTGGAACCTCATTTGCCAGTAACAAAATATAATTGTTTTTTTTTACCCTTTTATCTGGCAACAAAACTGACACCTTTTTAACCACCTCAACCAATTCACGCTTCTCTCGGGATATATTTCTCCTCCTCCTCCTCTTCTTCCCGACAACCCGTTGGGGGTCGTGTAGTCGAAGTTAGTTAGTTAGTGTAGGAGGGCTATAGTTTACGAGACGTATATTATCATCGACTTCACTCGCCACGCAAAGCGCAGCGCCGACTAACAACTTAAGCGGCGCTTAACCAACAACTTCAGCGACGCGTTCGGGCCGCCGGCTGGACGACTTCCCACCCACCCCACCACCCACTGCAGTCCACGTCTCCCCCCAACACACACACACACCACAGTCAGTCTCTCTCGTCTCTCTCGTCAATCTCGTCGTCCTCTTCGTGATTTCCCTCCTGCGCAGCCTCGCCACCAGTGGAGCCCGCGCTAGGCCGCAGGGCGCCCCGACCCTCGACCCGGGGTGGTGTGGGGGGGGGCCCCGTGGGAGGAGGATGATGATGATGGAGGGAACGAACCCACACGCCACTCGCTTCAATCACCTCGACAAGACGACGACGACACCTGTGTAGCCCACACAACAATCACTGCTCGCTCACCGATTCGCAACTCACTTTGGCCACCAACTCAACTAGCACGTCGCGATGCTCGATGGTGCAGTTTGGTTTAGTCGCAGTAGTTAATAAGCTCTCACACACACCCACCACCCCCTACAACTACGAGCCACAGCTACTGTGGGTCGACTTGTCAGCTGTCGAAGGTTAACCCATACCCAGAACGACGACTGATGCCACCACCACCACCATTGCTGACGATGTAACTACGATCTGCCACCGACCGATCGCGATGCCGAATTGTCACCGTCCACTCACCCGTCACCGGATTCCCTACCTACACAACCACCACTGGCCGCCAACTCCTACGGCTACCACCACCTTCGTCGTAGTAGTCGTCGTCGTCGTCTTTGTCAACTCCCCAACCCTTAACCAATCGCGCAGACACGCGCACTGTATGTATGCCTTCAACACTCTCTCGCACTTTTTTAACAGTGGTTTAAATGTTTTTTTCACCCCCTTCCAAAGACTAGAATCGGGCCAATATTGCCACGGTGGTCTTCGCCTACGGCAAATAGCCCTGGTGTTAAAGAATACGAGATAAAAAAAACTAATATAATACGTCTAGCAAGTACAACAACATTATTCGCCTCGGATCTTTTTCTCCCCCCTACGAGGTTCTTCTCGCTACGTCCGCCCGACCACGGGGCTGCTCTTGTTTACCGGGGGGGGGGTAGGGGCGGGGCTGGAGGGGGGCGGGGCTGTGGGGGCTAAAGAGGGCGTGGTCAGCTGGGATGGGCGGGGCTACTACGGGGGCGGGAAGGTTTATTGCGAGGGGCGGGGCTCAGCGGGGGAGGTCGCGGTGGACGGGGCATTTGGGGGAGGGGCTGGAGACACCCCCCACCACCACCCCCCCCCCTTGCTCACCCCCCCCACCCTCCCCCATGCTCACCCCCCCCCACCACCCCTCCCCCTTGCTCACCCCCCCCACCACCCCTCCCCCTTGCTCACCCCCCCACCCCTCCCCCTTGCTCACATCCCCCCACCACCCCTCCCCCTTGCTCACCCCCCCCCACCACCCCTCCCCCTTGCTCACCCCCCCCCACCACCCCCACCGCCTTCTCGCGTCAATAGACTTGGCGGGACAATGAGACGTGTTTGCGAGCGACCATTGAGGCGACGGGTGACGTTAACCTTCATCTAAACAGTGGATTCGTCGCAGGTTGACCAAATAATAATGACGGTGATTAGTATTAAAGCAAACGTATTTAGCCGACGCTGTCGCGCGCGAGATGACACGGTTACTGTGACCCAACCCCGCCCCCCTCAAAAATATTTCGGGCTGAGCACACCTAGAGGACGCACCGCTTGCACTTAAGTTTACAAACAACAACAAAAAAGAGGCGAATTTGGCGGGAATCGAACGCGGTCAGGGAGGGGCAGCGAGAGGGCACGCTGGCTCCCACGTGACGTCACCGCTATCCCGGAGTAGGCGTGGCCCGCGTGACGTCACGTCCTAACGACGACGAGGGGGGGGGAGGGGTTAGGGGCGGGGAGATATGTGGGGGGGGGGCGTGAAGGGGCGGGCCAGAGGAGGGGGTCGAATGGGTTCGTTTGGGCGGGAGAATTGGGTTCAAGCGCGGGGAGGGGCAACGCAGGAGGGGAGGGGGGAAGAGGAGGGGGGAGGGGCAGCGCATGGGGGAGGGGGGAAGTGGAGGGGGAAGGGGGGAAGAGGAGGGGGGAGGGGTAGCGCATGGGGGAGGGGGGAAGAGGAGGGGGAAGGGGTAGCGGAGGAGGGGAGGGGCTTCCGTGGGTGGCTGCGGCGGGGGGAATGACGTCACGCCAGAGTTTCTGGTCGCGCGATTAACGCCGTCGTCGTCGTCGCCATCAGCCCGGTTGTCATGGCAACCGCTGACAAACACCGCCACCTTTGTGCATATTTTCATTGCCATCGTCAAACTCGTCAACGTTATGTCTGAAGTGTATTAATTTATTGGCTTATTGGCGTCAACTCCAGAGCCACACCCCCCCCCCCACCCACCCACCTCCCTCAAAGGTCTAACCTCTCATATGTTGTTTTTTTTTGTCAAGGTCACACACAAACTGATCTATGTTTTGTTTTTCTCAATGCATAATCGTCATCAAACCTCATCGCTAAATCTCAGCACCAGCACTGAATTTTCATCATCTTAATCACAAATTTAAAATGTTATCGCCAAATTTCATCATCGAATCTGAGCACCAAACCTCAAAAATAAATCGAATCAACATACCAAATCACCAAACGTAAAAAAACAAATATCACCATAAAATCACATCATGAAATCTCATCAAATATTTATCACCAAATTCTAGATTTGAAGCTTTCGTGACTGCAAGGATTCATACTCTTAGTTTTTTCGGTAAAGTCACGTAGGTAAAAAATATTAATAATTTTTTTTTATAAATAATGAAAATAACTCAATTGAGTTATTTTCAATTGAGTTATTTTCATTAAGCATTATTTATTTATTTATTTTTCTTATTTCACCTACGTGACTTTACCGAAACAACCTAAGAGTATTTATCACCAAACCTTATAAAAGATATTTACCAAATATTTGCCACCAAATCTTTGTCACTAAATCTTTACCACCAAAGTTAATCCCAAAACCGCATCGCTAAATCATCACCAAGCATCATGACAAAACTTAAGTATTCAATGGTTCATCAGAATCACAAACACCACGTCACCAAATCTTCATCATAAAGCCTCAGTGCCTAATCACATCACCAAATATGCCCGTACCAACACAGGCTGCATCCCATTGATCATCCATTGCTGCATGTGGAGACATTGGCAACACATATTAGCAGCGTCTTTAAAATGTTTGCCCATAATGTGCCGTGTTCAGAGACATTAATGACACTGAATAAGCGGTCCTGCAATTTGATATTATGAAACCTAGGAATAAGGCAGTTTTTGTGCTGATGCATGTTCCATAATTATAGTCCCAGTTGTACACTGCGAATGAAATGGATTACGTCTATCGTGTTAATACTGCTATTGCTCCTTTGCATTGGCCAGTGTTATCACACATAACCATGCATTGTCTTAATTTGAACACTTCTCGTAAGGTCGCACCATATTATAAGGTCGGACTCATTAGACACAAAGTGCTTGCCACAAATGAGCCACAAAACCATCACGAAAACTTAGGTCATCCCCACAGCGGATTTTGGCTAACTATCGAACAAAGACGGTCACTCCATCCGCCGCTTTCAGATGCGGTTCTGCGACCGTCTGGAACGCTCTTCTGATATTGGGAATTCTAGATTGAAAACTAACTTATTTAGAACTGCTTTTTGTGTTTAGTTTGTTGGCTTTCCCCCGCACCTCCGATTAGCATGATTGACTACGTACGATGTAAAAGAAGTTCAACATACATATCTACATAATTACCTGCTTTGCAGGTCAGGCCTACATTAAATTAATGTTGTGCAGTGAACCACAGCTGTCAACTATGATGCTCTGGTGGAATGGTTCACATCCTGGAATTGCAATCCAGAGGTTGAAATTCGCAGCGCAAATGTTGAAACTATTTTGCAACTTTATTAAACGCCCTCTCTGTCCACCCCATCAGCATAAATGGGTACACCACAGTATATGTATTAACAGGTCGCGTGTGGTTGAGCAAAGTGTGGGTACTCCAACTTCTTCCAATTTTGGAAGAGTAGGCCAATTACCCTCTAGATGGGCTCTTTAGAGCTCCCTCTAGCGGAGGTCCTTCCGCCAGCAGTGGCATGGGCAGGGCCACACATTTCTGTGAAACCAAGCTCATAAATAATGTATAACTTAGTAGTAGGTTTTTACCCTTTAAACTGGTACAAAACTGACACCTTTATACAAGGCATCATGTTTGCAATAACCGCAACACAAGCAGTCAAAATGCAAACAGAGTTGCTTCTTTTTGTTAGCATTTTTTTTACCATTATCAGAGTTGCTTTTTTTTGTTTGCATTTTGACTGCTTGTGTTGCGGTTATTGCAAACATGATGCCTTGTATAAAGGTATTAGTTTTGTACCAGTTTAAAGGGTAAAAACCTACTACTATATTTTGCCACTGGTAAAGGAGGTCTCAGAATGTATAACTTGTGTTTAAAGATGGCACGTTTTTGTCTTGAGTCAGCTACAATTAGCTGGATGTTAATTTGTGTAGGAGCCACCTGTTCTTAATGCACATGACAGCCTCAACTTAACAAATCAAGTATGCAAAAATGGGCTTATCTTCTGTGGGGTTCGTGCAAATATTTTCAAAGGCTCCCTTTCACGAACATTTACAACGTAAATAACCATAATGATTTAATGCAATGGCAGTATAGTGTTTGCGGTCATGCGTGCATTCGTAATTGCACTGCAGTACAGTATTTGAATGGGCTGTGCGATATAGCTGCCCTTCAAAACTTTAAACGCCCACTACCAGGTGTTCCATAACACAAGATTTTCCATCAGGGCCAATAGCTGATTTTAATCCATTTACAAACAGCCACAGTTCCGTGTCCATCTACTAAAATGGATTCGCGAAAGAACACTACAAAGCCATTCAGTTGGTCCAAGAACTTATAGTGGCTGGGTGGCCAAATCTCAAGTGTAAGTGATGGTCTTAGCCCAATGACTGCACACACACAAGTCTAAATAAATTTGATTTTGATCTAGATATATCATTTGCAGTCATGCCACAAACGTTAAAAAAGTGTTAAGATTATTTGCGAAAGTGCTACCCCTACTGTGTGGAACAGAGGTCGAATTAAGGGATCTCAGAGGTGGCGCTGTGATATTTGCTTTCTTTGGCTGCTCTACCCTGTGAGAGCTTTGAATGGATACTCCATCTCATGACATAATACAGACGATGTGAAGCAGTGCAATGTTCATGCAATGTTCTTGTTGTTCGTGTCGTTCCATTTAACATAGCACACAACACGTATTCAATAAAGTTACTTATCACTGCAACACACAACTCTGCTCATACCCGATTTGAAATTTGTTACAGAAACAATATGCCCTCCCCTCTAGTTGGATGGGGGTCACATGGTCAATCCAAATTGGCTGACTTTTTATAATTGTGATATCATAGACATGTTTGGCTACCCTGACGCCTGTACAGTATATTTAGAGTTGGCATGTTCTCCCCGTGGTCTCCGGGCCCTCCGGGTTTTCCCTCCACATTTAGAAACACGCGTTGAGAGTATTTGGCTGCTATATATTTACACATGATGATAAGCCACTTTGAGCTTGCATTTGTAGCCAGGTCGCTACTGAAAATAGCTTCGTGGGCCTTACCTGTTAAAATAAAAATTAGTTTAGTTTTTTAGTTTCTTGATATGTTCTTGTTCCCATATTTTCTCATGTTCACTGAATTTATTCTGAAATGCTAGGTTATTTCTTTGAATGCAAAGGCCTATATCCCCTGTTTGACTCCATGGGCCAAATCAACCGGGTGAGTTGGGAAGGGCTGGCATAGGGCCCCTACCCCTATTCTGTTATACACTAAACATGGGTTATCATGGGTTTCATTGGCTCAGTATCATGCAACCGTTTGGAAAAACAAAAGCAAATGCAATGCACTTGATCAGAGGAAAATCGGTGCTTATGAGGTTGCAAAATACTGAAATTTACCATCATCACCCATGATCTATCCACTGCTGGATGAAGTAGGAATAGTGCCCTAAACTCGTGTAATTCAGCAGATTCAACCTCTGAGCTCCCACATTAATGACAGCTGATTGCCATTCTGTACTTTGTCATACACAACAAAGGTAACGTAGCATGTGTAGAGGTGATACGCGCTGGGATTAGAGATCGTATGCCAGCGCGTAATGATTGGCTGTGTAGGTGGTGACGTGCGCTGACGGTGGAGGATCAGGGGTCAGCGCGGGGTCGTGGGTTACGGGGTACTGATTGGCTGTGGACGGGTGACGTGCTGAGAGGGAGTGATCGGGTGGCAGCGCGGTGTGATTGGTGGAGGAGTGTTAACACGCGCTGGGGAAAACGGATCGTAGAGAGAGTGCGTCGTGATTGGTTCATTAAGGAGCGATGCTCACGTTGAAGTACGCATCAGCTCCGCCTCTCGTGAGCAGGGGCTATAAAAGGGGATGCACACAGGCGTGAGGGCAGTGTGTAACCAGCGAAGAATGAAGACGGGGATGAAGACCTAGGGCCCTGCGGTACCTAGTCCCGCTGTCCTAACGGGACCGGGACTCTGTGTAACCCAGAGGCGAGTGTAGTGTGTGTAGCCAGAGGCGTAAGGTCTACACGAGTCGAGTGCAGTGTATTGTGTAGCCAGGGACATAGGGTCTACACGAGTCGAGTGTATTGTGTAGCCAGGGACATAGGGTCTACACGAGTCGAGTGTATTGTGTAGCCAGGGACATAGGGTCTACACGAGTCGAGTGTATTGTGTAGCCAGGGACATAGGGTCTACACGAGTCGAGTGTATTGTGTAGCCAGAGGCGTAGGGTCTACACGAGTGAAGGGTATCGTGTGTAGCCAGAGGCCTAGAGTTTACACGAGAGTAGTGGAGTGTGAAGTCGGAAGAAAGGAGACTACACGTTGTATTTTGATACGTAAAGATTTAATAAAAGTGTGTTCCCGTCAAGAAGTTCCTGCCGTCAATTCCCATACTTCACATGTAAGGATTTAGCTCAAATATGACATAAATTGTAGCCTTTCACTGGTAACACCACCTCTTCTGTATTTAACTCAGCTCACCTGGTATCGTCAATTAAAGACATATCACTGTCCTCAGGTGATTTGCTCATTAGTTTCGATGTAGTTTCTTGGTTCACCAAAATTCCTGTGCCCGATACCATTGTAATCATTGAACATTTGGTCCAACAAGGATTGAATGCTACTTGTCCAGCCCTGATGAGACACTGCCTCTCCAATACATACTTCACCTGGAATGGAACATTCTACAAACAAACTGAAGGCACCCCAATGGGTTCTCCCTTATCTCCGGTTGTAGCCAATATTTTCGTGGAAAATTTTGAGACAGACACCATCCAGGCATCCACTCTACGACCGTCCTTGTGGAAGAGGTACGTGAATAACACGTTTGTCATCTGAACCAATTCCTCAACCACATCAAATTCACAATGGAGGTAGAAAAAGATGGCATACTACCTTTCTTGGATGTCCTAATAAAAAAGAGACCAGATGGCTCAATGAGCCATTCGGTCTACAGGAAAGTAACCCATACTGACGCCTACCTAAAACCTGATTCCCACCACCATCTATCCCAGAAGAATTCCCTCATCAAAACGCTACACCATAGAGCTCAATGTATCTCAGACCATGAACACCTAACCAGTGAACTCAAACACGTACACCAAGCTCTCAAGGCGAACGTATATTTTGACTACACAATCCGCAAAGCGATCACCTCAACCGCGAGGAAGGAGCCATCTGAGGATCCAATCAAAACCATCACCTTGCCATACATAGCAGGGGTAACCAAAAATATTTCCCAAATCATGAACAAACACAAGATCCAGGTCCGATTTAACACAGTACATAAAATTCGTGATCTAATCCCATCTGTGTAGGACAAGATTCCTGACATGCAATATCCCGGCGTCTACAAACTAAGCTGTATCTGCGCCAGCTGTTACACTGGGGAAACTAAGCGACATGTCTCGGACCGTGTTTGTGAGCATAAGCCAGATTTGAAACACGGTAGGACCAATACTTCTGCCGTGGCTGATCATTTTTTTAATGCGGCTGGCTCACACGAAATAGATTTCTCTAAGACGATGGTACTTTGCAAGCCTACTGGCTTTCAACAAAGATTCGGTCATTAAGCCATCCATATATACAGACACAGACACAATTTCAACCAAGAAGATGGTTATAAACTCAGCAATCATTGGAAAGATGTCATCAACCACTTTTGGTGATGACTTGATTTGTGTTTTCTTGTCAACCTCCACCGTCAGCAGTGTGGGTGTGTGGAGCGAGGTGCAATGATTACTGGAGGCCCGTTAAGTGGAGACCTACTGCCGGCCTACATTTAACATGAGCTGCCCGGCCCATGCTGCTGACACACTTGGGCTATGCCCATCTCTAAACCTTTATAAACAGTTTGCCTTTAGAGGCTAACCCGTACTTTTCCTGATCGAAACGTCGTGGTTTTTATTTGTATTTTATTTGTATTTTTTTATTCACTTTCTTTTTTACTATTCTTTTTTGAACTTATCTACGTGACTTCACGGAAAGAACCAAAGAATATGGACACAAAGAATATTATTCTAGACCACATCATTATTACGCCTTTTAGCTCTTGAGAGACAGAAATGGGAACACGTGGAATCGAGGACATGTGAAGATTAGAGACTCAATTATTAACTGTTGAGAAAAGTTAAAGTGGACTTGCGCAGGATGTGTTATTGTAAGAGATTATGGCTGGTGGTTGAATTGAAGAAACATATCCAAGAGGACAGCCACCGCAGAGGTGTTGTAGTCAGCTCGTGTGCCAGTGCAAAGAGGCGTGCAGCATCAGGGAGACACGTGAGATGGTGATGGCTTAGGGAGGAATCCAGCAATGTATTGATCATGGCTGATGATAACAGACTGTGGAGAAAATCCATTTGCTTCACATACACATGGGAATGTTCTATAAAACCGCTTGATATCAGTATAAATGCTCGTAACGCGCGTTTTTGGTTGTACACATCCGTGCACATTAATTGTGGGTCATGAAGTAATAATTTGAAGATACTGTACTTTACGTAACCACTGAAATATTCTAAAGGAAAGTGTTGCGATTGCTAAATATGGTCATACTGACGTCCGAACATGCCTCTGTGACAGCTATCATAAGCGAAGCATGATAAATGTTCATAAAATAGTAGCGCTAAAATATGTGGAATTCTATTCTACACGTGTTACCGTTTGTGCATGCCAGGAACTAGTTATATCGAGAAAATAGTTGATAATCTACATCGGGAGAGGAAATGTTAAGGCGCTTTCACGGGGTGTGTTTAAGATCATTCACTAGGGTTTTACTAGAGGCTGGCACAAATGACTTTGTAAAAAAAAAGGTCACCTAATTTCAAAGAGGAGTTGGGAATGATGTGCGGCGTCAAAAGGTGAGAAGAGATGCTGTGAGATTCACGTCTTTGTGCAGAGTAAAGAAGGCAGCTGTTTTTCTTTTTTGACGAGGAGGAGTTCCCCCTTTTTGTCCATTCGCGTTCTGTTGATTTCCTTCGTTGGAGGCTTGAATTGTAATGAGCCCGCTGTAACACGTGAGACAATTGTTATCTACTTTATCATATGGGCTATACTATTAGCTAAGCAGGCTAACCATGTAATCATACACTTGGTTTATATGGCATTACAAATGAAAAGCTTTAACATAATTAGACAAACGACAGAAGTAATGTATCGTGACATTTGTGTTCTTTATTTAGAACAGAGAAAACCCATAATCATGTCATTCTGATTTATAACAAATTCTAGTTATTGTTTTTGAAAAGAAACAAGGCTTACATGTAACAGGTTCCTACATCACTCGGCAATTAACTGTGCAGTTGGCTGTCAGATTTGGCTGGATGACCGATTGGGTGGCTTACTGGAATGCATGGCTGCTTCTAACTTCTCTACGAGTCCGAGAGGTTTTCAACTCAAATCCCCATCTTAGGCAAATTTTCTTACGTACAGTATTCTCTTTATAAATGTAGATATATCAAACAAACACGAAAATGCACGTTTAAATCTCGTGTCATTTGTATCGAGCCATATAGCGTGTTTGTATAATGTACACTCATCGTTTAGAAGATACTTCTCATCCTCTGTTGTGGGTTTGTGCTCCCCGGTGATGTCAAATCAACTTTATACGAGTTATTTTTGAGATCCTATTACCATAGTCATATTTAAACCGGTTCCTTTGTGTGTGTTGCATCCTGCACAGGAAAAAAGGCAATCAATAACCTACTAAACACATATTGTGAACGATTTTTTTTACTCTGCATCATCAGTGCCTTTGAGACATTTGCATTACCTGCCAAGAGTAAACCAGAACACACACACTTTTTAACCATATCAGTGCTGCTATTGAATTTTAAATTACCATTGCTACGTGCATAAAAAATAGACTTAAGTTAATTATGAACAATTTTCATCTCTTTCAAAAATAGTAATAATAGCAGCAATCTTTAAAGGATTAAAAATGCCATAAATTCTGCAATATGAAAGCAAATACATAGTCGTCCTGCAGGGAATTTCAACAGGTGTTAAATTAGAAACTGCTTTCAGTTCACGATTTAATCACAGTAATAATAATATTACTAAATATATGATAACTAGTTTTTTTGCCCGTTCAAGGACGGGTGTATTGCAGTAAATCTGAAACTTGCAAGCGTAAAGCAGACCGCGACATGATATTCATTGCATCCATTTGTGTGCAATTTGTAAGGCCGCGGTGACACAGACTTATTTCATTTAAAGGTTATAATCCCTTGTTCATCACGACGTCCTTTTTACTTCGATGTCTCTACAGCGTTACGGAGATCGCGTGACGTGGGGATCCTGCCTTTGTAGTGAGGGTTGTGAGTTGACGCTGAGGAGGGGGGAGGAGGCGCCTTGCCCCCCCATGTGGAGTGACTAATTATTATGAATGGGGGGGGGGGTCCATTTGGAGGACGTCACCTGTTCATGATTATTAATCAGGGGGGTTGTTCCATGTGGAGTGACGTCACCTGCTCATGATTATTAATTATGTGGGTGGGGTTCTCCATGCGTGGTGACGTCACCCGCTCATGGTTATTAATGAGGGGGGGGGTCCATGTAGAGGACATAACCTGTTCATGATTATTAATGAGGGGGGCTGGTCGACGTGGAGTGACGTCACGCGCGGGACACACAGACAATTTTGGCTCATTATTATAAATATATGAGAATAATTTGCAGCCCTGTGTCGGTCATGTGGGATTTTTTTTTACCATGTTTCACCACGCTGGTCAATGCGTGTTGGTGAAAGGATTGCCAAGGACCAGTTTGTAGATCACTCGATGGTGATATTGGAAGCTGGGATGAATCTCGGGTCAACGGGTCCGTGACGCAGTGCGTTTTCCACCGCACCACCGCTCCACCCCAGAATTCAATTACGCAACGTTTAATTGCATTCACTTCAAAACGTTTCACGCTCAAGGGAAGGTAGTGTTTTCCTGGCTCGTAGAAATTGCCCGCTTGCAATTGTCGTGGCTTTGAATTGTGAGTAAGATGGTTAAACCAAGTCAGGCATTACAAACACGGATTAATTCCTGAGAGTATAGATGTTGATAACTGCCAAGGGAGGGTGAAGCAGGTTTGAGAAGCTTGGGGAATGGAATAACCTGAGTTTGAAGGGCAGTGAGCGGTGTGTGTGCATGCTCTATTTAGGGTTTTGATTGGTATAAACATGTGTTTTTTTTGCAATGCGTTTATATAAAACATATATTCAATGAAGAGCCATTTATCAAACATTGTCCTTTTAAATATTTACATTGATATGGAGAGTGGTGGCACAATTGATTAGCCCATTGCACTATGACCTTGGTGGCTTGAGTTATATTTCCAGCCATGGCTAACATCAGTGGTGAGTGATATCTGAACTGAATCTGGGCCCTTCCTCGTCACAAACCTGCATTGACCATAGTCTAAGAACCCCCTTCACCAATCCTGCATTGAAGCATGGTCAAACAATCCCCGTGACCAGCAAGGAATATGGGAAGGGAACATTCATTCAGCAGTGGGTTGACAAAGGTCCAATCATTTAAAAAGTGGATCTGTGATGAGGTTGATGAGGATGCGTAGCTCACAATTCTAAGGTTGTGAGTTCGAACCCTATCTCTTCATCCCGCCAGGGGCGTATAAAATGAGTACCATTTTGTGGCATGTTAAGTGCTGATTTAACTATCAGTCTATTTGTCATGCATTGAATCGCGTGTTTAAGAAGTGATGCTTTTTTTTTTAAATCATGTACTTTACGTTGAACGCAATGGATTTCTTGTGACTATCTCTAGTCAATACACAGAAAATGATCACTCGTGTGATTGCGGACGATATAAATCACAAAACAGTTAAGCGCACAATGCATCTTCTTCATACGTCTGTCGTCTCTGCACGTAAAACAAAGAAAGACAGAAAACAAAACAAGTTCGAGAGGCTTTTCAAAATAAACGTAGCCTCGTGCAAATCGCGCGCAAAGTACTACACGCATATACGTTTTCCAGACTTGTTGTGAAGAAAAAAAGTGTCGCAGATAACGTCCTCCTTATCCTCCCACTTATTTTGATATGACTTTCGTTGGTTTCCATCATGGTATGCCAATGTTTCAGTTTCTTCGTGAGCTATTTTTTTTAGAATGTCTTCGTGCATATCTCTTGGGATAGCCTTGGTTGATAACGTGGTTGAGGCTCGACTACTGTAATTTTCACTTGATTACTTTAAATCCATCACCTTTTTTTCGCATTAGCAGCAAATGCCAAGAATAAAGTTACAAAACGTGAACAAAAATTCCTGATGGGAGGCCTACATCCAGCAGGGGATTGACCGTGGCCGATGATCAATTTACTTAATTGGAATTATACAAAGAAATCTTCACCCCCTCACTACGAAAGCATGGTATTGGCCGAGCAGCCCTTTACTGAAATATAGACAGCAAGGACAAGACTCAGTAATCCCCCCCCCCAGCCCCAACTTTCCGTAAGAGCGCAGAAGCGTGGTCAACACATCTGTGCCTCGATATAAGGAATGAAACAGGTGGACTTCTCCACAAATCTGGCTGTCGCCTGATGAAGCTGGTTGTAATTACTGGCGAAACGTCGTAGTAAGATTGTAAATGTTGTGGCTTTTTGTTTGTATTTTCACCACAAGTATGTGTGGTTAAAGCAGACGTGATTCCGTCTAAAAGGTTTCAGTTTGGTGTTTTAACATGTTAACACCTGTTTTGTTGCCAGAAAAAAGGGGAAAACCTATTCTCAATTTTAAACCTTTCAAACAGTCTGCCTCATCAGCTTTCCTCTTTTCTCCTCCTGATGACGATCGCTTGTGTTGTGATCGATACGTCGTAGTTTTTCGTTATTTTCTTTCAACCTATCTATGTGACTTTACCGAAAGACCCAAAGAATTTAAATTCCTGCAGTCACGAAAGCTTTAAGTCAAGATTTATCCTATTATTATATTCCCATGCCGCCAAACGGCAACGTTGTTGGGCTTTGTCAAAATCATAAAAAGAGCTCAAACACAAATTAACGTTGTGCGATCCTTCTTTAATTCGCGTTTGAACAGCTGGTCCCGCTTTTTTTTAAATGTCCACATACGATTGTGAGCATTGTTGATTCATGGGGACCTTTTTAGCCACTATCAAAATGATGAAATAAGTAGAATATGATTGATTTGAAGCTTTCGTGACTGCAGGAATCCATACTCTTTGGTTCTTTCGGTAAAGTCACGTAGGTAGAAAATTAATAGATCACGACGTTTCGATCGCAACACAAGGTCTAAGATAGGCCTGCGATTGAGGCACCCATCTCAGGCCTACATAAGGCCTCGTTTCAGTAGTTTTTTTCTCTCACCTGAAGACGGTCGCTTGTGTTGTGATCGTAACGTCGTGATCTATTAATCGTCTATGTACGTGACTCTACCGAAAGAACCAAAGAGTATGAAGAATAGGCTTTTACCAATTCTGGCAATAACACAGAAGGGCGTTAAGATGTTCAAACACCAAATAAACACATTGCAAGGTTTGGAGTCTATATTAACCACGCGTACTCTTTGGCAAACAGTACAAAGGCGACGCAAATATCAAAGCATGAATAGCTTTGGTTGAGCAGTAATATCTATGACTTTGGACTATTTGCCTTTTGGCGTTCTCTGGTTTAACACTCGATTTAAAGCCTTTGTGACTGCAGGGATTCATCATATTGGTTCTTACGGTAAAGTCACGTAGAAGGGAAATAATAAAATCAAAATAAATAAAACATTAAAATAAAATTCTCATGACGTTTCGGCCACAATGCAAGCAGCCGTCCTCAGGCTATTCTTCACCTGAGGACGGCTGCTTGCGTTGTGGCCAAAAAGTCGTGAGAATTGTATTTTATTATGTTTGAATTTTATCATTTTATTATTTCCCTTCTACGTGACTTTACCGAAAGAACCAAGAAGATGGTTTAACACTGGTGAGACGATGCCACAAAGAAGACCCATCAGTTTCAAAGACAATGCACACATTATCATCAGAGCATGTTCGTCTGCATGTTTTTTTTTTCCCACAAGTACGCGTGGCTAATGCAGACTTGATGCTTTGCAATGGGTGTCTATTCTGGTGTTTGAACATGTTATTGCCAGACAGGGTTGAAGCCTATTGTCCTTCATCATTATTGAATCATTGGTCGACTTTAAGGTTCATAATTGCTTTAAAGGTTGGATGTGTCTGTCTAGAAATGCGTGTGGTAATATCCAGCTACCCAGCTTGCCCTGGGGGGTAAATATTACAGTGCACGAGACGTGAGTGCTGCGCTATCAGTGCCAACACTATGCATCCTACACACACACACAGACGCAGACAATATCCGATTATGGTTTACACAACATGCTAAACCATTCTACTTGCTGCTGTTCAGTTGGAGGTGAGTGGGTGAGTGGGTGGGGGAGCCGGGGTGAAAGTTTGTGCAAGAAATATCATGAAAATTTACTGGACGAGTTTCGCACATTTCAATGTGGAGCGTGGCTGCTGCTGCTGCTGCCACTGCTTTCACTCCCCCGTGATCCTGACACAAATGCCACCAAGGCAAACAGCAACGTGGTGGTGTCATCATGCAGCGATTTTATACGGCCGTGGAAGAGAGAGGAGCCCACGAGCTCGCTTTTCAAGTTCGGCAACCTCTCTGCCGTGCGTTGCGTGCTGCTGGCACGAACGAAATGCAACGCAGTGTCACGAGCAAGGTAAGAATTTTTTTTTGATGGGAGGGGGGGAGGGTAGGCGGGGGGTTATCATATGCAGGGCATTGGTTCTCGCTGAATACTTTCGGTGTCGTTGACAGATTGGCGTAGGTGGCACGCAGAGGTCGCAACCGGGTACCCGATACCCGTACCCTACCCGATACCCGGCTCGTTTGCGACCCTGGTGCGGCCGGGTACGGGTAGGCCGTGAGTCACTGGTGAGTCACCGTTTGTCACTCATTTCCCAACGTCTTGTCTCTTCTCACAATTCAAGTTGCTAGAATCAACCCACCTGTGCCTGCAACATGGCTTCATCCCAGAGGTCGCAATCAGGTACCTGATACCCGTACCCTACCCGGGTACGGCCGGGTACGGTTAGCCGTTTGCGACCCTGGTGCGGCCGGGTACGGGTAAGGAATCAAAACCCGTTTGCGACCTCTGGTGGCACGTGACTACGGTGAGTGGTATACTTGATGTGGTGTGCCGGATGCAGAAGTGCCACGGTGGCTATGAGATGTTAACTCGCTCGCCATGCCTGGTACACAAGAGGTCGTGGGTTCGATTCCGACCCTGACTCCTCCTGCTGTGTATTTGGAGTTTGCGGTGTCTCTCTCCTCCGTGGTCGCGTGGATTTTTCTCCGGGTCCTCCAGTTTTCCCTCCACATTTAGAATCAAGGTGCGTTTCGAGTATTTCGCTGCTATAAATTGCATATTGTAAGCCGCTTCGTTGGGCTATCATTTGTGGTAGCCAGGTCGCTTCTGAAAAAGAGCTACATAGCTTAGTGGGCCTTACCTGGTACAATAAAAAAAAATTGTTTATCTTCAGGATAACCGACTAGGGCAGATGATGGCTGGATTTACACCCTGGTTAGGTGTGTAAAAATTAACCCGTAAAAACAAAGTTTTTCACTATAAATCCTATTTATGCGTGGCGGCTGGAGTCCTCTCGTCCTCTGGCTTGAGATGGCTGCCACCTATGGGTCAGATGATTGCCTGCCACCATTAAGCAATTGGTAATTAAATATAAAAAAAATCCTAAAAAGTGTAAAATTTCGGAAAATTTTTTTTCACGAAAATACATTGTCACGCACAACGAGTCTGCGTGCAAAATGTCAGCTCGATTGGATCACGGGAAGTGGGTTAAAAAACGACCGAAAGATTTGCACGGTCGTAAGCGCGCAAGCAAGCAAGCAAGTGAACTTAATATAAAGGATTTGAAAAAGGATTGCAGCAGCGGCTTCATTTCAACTCTTGCTTTGAAGTGAGCGTAATCTTTTAACTTTTTATGAAGAACAAAAAAAAATGAAGGTCTGGAGCTGATTAAAGTGATCTTGCGATATCTGCGGCTGTGCATATTGATGTTGAAACAGTTACGGGCAGTGCTCAGGTTCATCTTCTTGGTTCTTTCGGTAAAGTCACGTAGAATGGAAATAAAAATAATTAAATAATAAGAAATTTAACATAATAAAATAGTATAATAATAGAATAAAATTATATACTATGTTTTTTATGTTTTATTTTTATTACTTTATTATTTCCCTTCTACGTGACTTCACCGAAAGAACCAAGAAGATCAATCCCTGCAGTCACGAAAGCTTTAAATCGAAGTGCTCAGGTTCTCACTGATTATTCTCCAGGTCGCTGGTAAGTTTTGGGTGAGCCAAACGATTCGTGGCCACACGCAGCCATTTCGAGAGCTGAGAGGTATACATACTGAATCTGTTCTAGATTTGAAGTTTTCGTGACTGCAAGGATCCATACTCTTTGTTTTTTTTTTCGGTAAAGTCACGTAGGTGAAAACATAATGAAATAAAAATAAAACAACTAAATTAAATCACGACGTTTCGGAAGCAACACAAGCATCCGTCATCGGGTGTGACTGCTCCAGCAAAATTACTGTAGCGTGTGAAGAGAGCTATTCGCGTCGTGATTTAATTTAGTTTATTTTATTTTGTTTTCACATACTGAATCTGGTTAGTGTAATGGGTGCGAAAATATGATCTGGGGGGCCAAACCTGGCTGAAAGTAAGCCCTGGTTTTTGTTGCGGATGTGGTGTAATGGTGTACGGGTGGTGTGATCGCCCAGCACACTGGACTTGCACAGTGCATACCCATAGGCCGTTCGATTCTAATCTCCCAGTGTGGCAGTAAAAAAAATGGCAAAGTTTATTAAATCCTTCCGCCTCTGTCCACCCAACAGTATAAATGTTTCACAGCATCGTTGGTCAATCGCGTGAAGTGTGGGTACGGCCACCTCTTCCAAGCCGTCTGGCCAGCGTGTAAGAGTAGAACAAACATTACCATTTAGAGGACTTCTCTAGAACTCCCTCTTGTAGTAGTGTGAGCGAGCGAATGCAACGCTGTGCCTTTACATTTATCGCTTTGTTATGAGACTGGGGTTGGTGCCAAGCAGAGTACATATTTTTAAAACAAATAGCCTATATTGAATCAACATCACTCGTGGAAGATGTGTGTTTCTGCAAGGCAGCCTTGCCTGCTATGTAACGCGGTAATAACGTTTAACATTAGCTTATCATCTGTCCGCACTTAGTGACTTTGCATTTGCGCCTGCCGATGCTTTATTTGGCATATTGCAGCGTCACAACGTACTGGGGGTCAACATGTAATAATACACGCACGCAACGCACTTTAAACCGCAAAAGCGTGCTTTCTTTCAGAAGGATATTAACCTCTAGAGCGCGAAAACATTTGGACTATCGTCTAAACGACGCCTTCGATTAGCACGCGTGGCTGGGTACGGCAAGAAAGAAGTTCAACATACGTGCGGAGACAAATGAAAACGCCGAGACATTTCTGGAAGTTTGTGCGAAAATTGACGATTGCCCCGTGGTTAGTCTCATTGCCTCCACGAAGTGACCACATAGCAACGATACATCCCACCCCCCACCCACGCCACGCTGCTCACGTGTGAACACCCGCAGTATTAACCAGGGCGGCCGCAGGAATTCGAACCGTGAACGTCTGCAACGGGCGGCAGGGTGACCAACGGGGCAGGCGTGACGTGAAGACAAACAACTGCACGCGCACTCACGTGTGTATCAGGCAAAGGTGCAGCCCTGCAAGTGCTTGCTCGTGCCACTGCTGGCGGAAGGACCTCTGCTGTTTCTGCTGCTACGTGGTGGGGGCAGGGCCGGATGAAGATTTTGTAGGCCCCTGGGCTCCAGGGACTATGAGGCCCCCAGTAATATTTTCAAAAGGTAAACATTTTTTATTTTTTATTTTGGCAAGGCTAACAACAAATAAAATTCAGCATTCACAAACGAAATAACTTTGCACTTAATATCTGGAGGCGCCTGGGCTGCAGCCCCTAAAGCCCCGTGCCTGCCTGGGTGGGTGGGGGGGAGCACCTGTGGATGAGTGGGTTAATAAAAGCAGCGACCTCTATACAGCATTGCAATTCCAGTGTCGGGTGCGTGACACATGAACATCATCTCCGTGGCGCGCCGCTTCAGAGTACGCAAGGATGACGACGACCACGACACCACCGCCTCCGCTGCTGCTGCTGTGGTAGCGACTGCAGCGATTCGGGGGGGGCAGTGAGTATGGGAGACCGTCGTCAAATCACCACGGAATTCTCCGCACAGCGCAGGGCGCCAGGGTTTGTGCGCTGCACGAACGTTTTGAAGAACTCGGGTTCGCGTATACCCCAATCACACTCGGGATTATTATTTGAAAAAAAAATGTTTTGGAGTGATCACAGAATGCGTAATATCTCCCGGTTTATTTTTTGTTTGAAAGGCTGCCAGCTCACTTTTTTGTTTGTCCGTTTAATGCCGTGCTGTGCCTGCATCAAAGTGAGATGGGAGTGAGGCATGGGTGAGTGACATGCGGTGATGATGGATGCAAGCATAACTGGCTGGTGTTATGCCCCCCCCCCTCCAATACAAACAATAACGGCCGGTAAGAGAGCGTCAACACGCGCCCTGCCCTGAGCTGATTCCATCAGACGAGATTGCACCAGACGTCCACACTTGCTACAAAGACAAAGATCCTCCCATCCCTCCCTCCCCTCGTGTCGTCTTCACAGACTGCTGGGGGCCGACACGGCACACGAAAGTTGTGGGTGGCCAGCACCATGCCCGGTCGCCTTTGTCTCCCCAGTGGCGATGTTTACACACCGCACCAGCTACTCATTTGAGGCTGAGTCAACCTGGGGGAGGCCCACGACGAGGTTGGCATTTGGCCGTGAGCGAGAATTTACCACCGCTCCGCACAACGCACACGTCCTCTGCAATGCACATCCATCGTGGGGCTCTCTATCACTAATAACAATGCAAATGAGCCGTGGCTGTGGCTGTGGCGTGCAATGGAATATTAATCATCATCGTCATCTCTCTCGACGTAATCAAGAGGGTCGTGTGGGTGCAACCGATGCCACGGTTGCTAATTCTCTCCGCTTTTGCCCGTGGGCTGTGACATGACCCAGAGATGCAGCTTCGTTCTCCGCTTATTAGCGGAGGATTGCTTTTGCGATTCTAATCCAAAGGCAGTCCCGGTTAACACTGCGGGAGTAATAATCGTGACGCAGTAATAATATGACGCGTCGTCTGCTTCGCAGTGGACTTTAAAAGGTCAGCTGACATCATTTTCCAGAGAAGGCCCCAGCGTGTGCCGACATCGCCGTCCAACTTTGCGACATTCTAAAATAACATCGCAAGTTACTCAATTGTGATTTTGCACACACACACACACACTGCAGTGATCACCACCGCCTACTGGCAGACTAATGCCCCAGGTCACTCCTGCAAACGAGATGCATCACGGTCCCATGAGTCATCTATCATCCTGGTTAAACAAAAGAAACTTGAGCCTGTCCTGGGCAGACGTGGCACCTCCTCGTTGTCCTTGGAATCGCTGTCGAGTACGGTACCGCAAGCTTTAATTGTGACCTCAAGAGTGGCCACATGAGACCGAGCCTGTGGGGGTGCCTGTGTCTGTGCACGTGCAGAGTTCACGCCAATGCCCCCATGGGGGTCATCTGCCTCGGCGGAGTGGACCGACGATGGCAGGTGCGAGACGAGTGAAGTGGCTTCATCTTGACTTGAAGCTTTCGTGACTGCAGGAATTCATATTCTTTGGGTCTTTCGGTAAAGTCACGTAGATAGGTTTCAAAAAATAATAATACAAATAAACAAAAAAAGTTTCCCACCTGATGACGATCGCTTGTGTTGCGATCGAAACGTCGTAGTTTTTTGTTTATTATTTGTTTATTATTTTTTTAACCTATCTACGTGACTTTACCTAAAGACCCCAAAAAAAAGTGGCTTTTCCCACCCACATCGTATGCTTCTTGCATTGCACCTACGCATGCGTGGCATGCATCCATTATTTATAATTCTTATTTATGTATACTTATTAGTCGCATTGCAGTTATCAAAAGACTCATTTGCAAAACGGACCAGTTTTTTTTTATTTGCTGTGGATGTACTGTATATGCAATGCTGCCCACTTGCGATAATGTTAAACGGAGAGTCTGGAAGTAATTCAGTTTGGCGGCTGTGTGTGTAACAGACATTGCATAGTTTAATTCTGTAGATACACAATAAGCCCACACATATAACACTCGCTGGCACTGTGTGCTCTTGTTAAAACCAGTATTTGCAGTTATTTGAGAATCCCACTGTACTCGATTGTATGTAAACAATGATCTCTCTCTTTAAAAAAATAACTCCCCCTTCTATTCTGTGACGAGTATAAAAAAAAATAAAGCGGGTTATGGAGGTGATTACAGTATGTGAAAATAAAAAATTATGGCCATCGTTAAACCTAAACATGCGACCATCTGCTGCAGTGACACGATATTTATCTGCCGATCTATTATTAAAACCAAATTACATCATGAGCTGGAGAGCTTGGGACGCCTACAATAACAACAAGAATGCAAACTCATTGCAAAAGAAGTGGACTGCAAGCCCTTTTCTTTCATGCACTAAAGTCTTTAGAGAATAGATTGCAGTTGGTCTTGAGGATGGTTTAATTGAAAACGTTAAATAACGAATGCAACTCGCGTGATTTTTTTGTAGACGCCCATTTATTTAAGACAAACTTGACCTCCATATACGCCAAGGGGATGCAGTATGCATTGCGCTATGAACCCGGAGACCTGCAGTCGATTCACCGACCACAGCTAATATCAGTGGCGAGTGATGCTCCATGGTGGCGAGATGTTAACTACCTCGCCTAGTATACAGGAGGTCGTGGGTTCGATCCCGACCGTGACGCCTACTGTATATTTGGAGTCTGCGTTTCTCTCTTCGCGTAGTCGCGTGGATTTTTCTCTGGGTCCTCCGGTCGTTTTCCTCCATATTTAGAAGCAATATGCATTTAGAATATTTGGGTGGTATAAATGTCCACGTGATAAGCCCACTTTGGTGAGCTGTCATTTGTGATGGCCAGGTCGTTTCTGAAAAAGAGCTATACAACTCAGTGGGGCCTTACCTGATTAAATAAAATAAAACGTTTATGGTTTAAAAAAAACAAAATCCTGAACCAGTCCTGGCCTCAGATTCACATTCTGTTCACTCACCCTGCACTGAGCAGTATGGTGAGGTATGGTCAAACAGCCCTTATAACTAACATTGCATGGGAGGGGGGCGACTAAGATAATACAGGCAATGCACATATACAATAAGACGTTTGATTGTCAAATATATGTCTTATTATTGTACATATGTTCTGCCCCACGGCAGATATGGGGGTGCGTTTACACAGGAACTTGCTGATATGGTGTTGAGTTTGGTCACGTGACCAGGAAGTTACGAGTTAGGGGTCTCTAAGTCACGAGGCCAGGCAGGGTGTCAGCCATTACACAGAGTACAAAATGGAGGCACAATTAACATCTCAATGAAGACCGGTGCATCTGTTCATTGCGGGACTTTAAGAAGCATTGTCTTTAAGTTCGTTTATGTTCTTATAATACTGGGAATGCCGTTATAATGTTAGGATTGCTGTTATAATGCTGTTAAATTGTTATGATGAATTTGAGGCCTAGTTAACAACGAAGCCTGCCACTTGCATTATTGTGCATGTTATCTTTAGTTGGATAAGTCGAGCCAGACTTGTGCCCATGTAACTTTAATGCATTCTTGAGAGCAAGGATGAAGAAGTATCTTATCCACAGTTCAATGTTATGTGCAGCATTGTATATCTATCCTGCAGTATAGTAATTACACAAAGTGACCTTACTTAACACAGTAGCTTATTCTGTTGTTAATGTAGGTGCCTGGTCCATCCAGGACCTATTGTTGAGATTCATCTTATCTAAGACAATGTTATTATGCTGCAGTATTCATTGTATTGATGTTGCAAGTATTAACAGATGCTGTATTTTGTGCCGTTTTTCCCATCAGTTTTACCTCGTTTCATTAATTAAATACGTTGATGTTGGATGTTCACCCTGGCTCTGAAAGTTTATTGAATGCGAGGTTAACTACTCGGATAGTGGTGCAGCACACAGCGAGGCCGAGACAACATTTATGAGCCTAACCAATATATAACTTCCTCCAGCAGCTCACACCAGGCGTGGATTTTGCAACAACATGCTGGCTTGAACCCTTGCACAATACATAACAACAACGTATATATGTGCCCACTCATGCACATGAAATCTAATACATCACATCCATTACACATGTGCCCTAGGTGTTTATAAATACAATACTGTAGAGTATATGGAACACAATACTGTGTACGAAGGCATTGGAATCTGCCACGAAGCTTTATAATCAGTGGCGTGACTTCAGCTGTTTGACACCTATTACATTTATCGCTAAACATGTCAACATGGAGAAGATGTATTCATAACAAAGACAAATATCCCCAGTATAGCCTAAACATACTTTTGGGGCATACGAGGGGGTGGGTGGCCAGCACCACGCCCGGCCGCCTTTGTCTCCCCAAGTGGCGATGTTTCCACACTGCTCCAGGTACTCATTGGAGGCTGAGTCGACTTAGGGGAGGCCCAGGACCGGGTTCAGATAATCGTCTCTGGTGTTTTTCCGTGAGCGGGAATCAAAGTCGGGTTCGACGGGTTCGTCACGTAACGCGCTAACCGCTGCGCCACCGCTCCCTACTCTATTCATAAGACAACGTGATTCACACTCGCCGCTATTGCAGTAGTTACTTAGTCGGCAGCAACGCATCTTTCCGTAATCATAGACTTTTGACTTTTAAACAACTTTTATTGCCGCCAGCAGCAACAGCAGTGGCTGCGATTCCGATACGAAACACACAAAGTCACCAGCAAACAAATAAACAAACACGTGCTGTGGGGTTAAATGCACCGTGCTCAACACAAAGAAAAGTCACGTGGTGGTGGTGGTCATCGCGCACGTCACGGTGACGAGCGAGCGCTTCAGAAGGTGAACACCACGAGGGTGCCGTCCACGCTGGTACAGAGAGGGGCTTGTCCGAGGAAGACGTGCACATCACCGACATGTGTGTGGTATGCGTGCTCCAGCAGTGATGATTATCATGGTATCTCTATCCAAGCAGACAAATTAGTTAATGATCTTCACAACGATCAAACTCGGTTGTAATTACGGGGGTGAGCGTGTTTTATTCCTCTGCAACGTATTGATTAAGGCATCCACGTTACAATCAGGCGTTCGTTGAGACACCCAGGTAATGTCGCGATTACTTTTACAACTCACACGACGAAGCTCGAACCACGGGGAAAACGCGACACGTAGAGAGAGAGAGACACACACAGAGACAGACACACACAGAGACACGCAGAGATGCACAGAGAGAGTGACACAAGCAGACGCAGAGAGACACGCAGCGAGACACACACACACAGAGGCACAAACACAGACACACACAGAGAGACACGGAGAGAAAGACCCACACAGCGACGCGGTTTGGGAGGGGAAATGAGTTGAATTCTCTGTTTTGTCAGCGTGATGGCGAGGTTAAAGAGGGCATGGGAGGCGATGGCTGCGGATGTGTGACGGTAACACATCATGAGGCAGGAGTTTGAATCAATGCACGCCAACACAAGCTGTTATGTGGAACACAAATGAATTGTCCGCGTGTGTGGCTGTAATCCAGCTGGTATCGTCAATTATTGAAACATTCAGACGGCAGTGAATCTGCTCACGGCTAAAGTGAGGTCACGTGACTTTGCAATCCACAGGTCGCCGGGTCGATTCCATCCTCCGATGAATGGGGAAAGTTTCTCAACTTTAGATGGGGCCGTCCATAAATGACGTCACGCACTTAGGGGAGGGGGGGGTCAGACATTTGTGACGATGTGTGACGAGGAGGGGAGGGGGTTGAGAAATGTGACGTCACATCAAAATGCACAACTTTAAATGAATATAGACAACACGTTCTACTTAATTAAATAGACTTTTTAATAAATGTTTTCTCCTACAACATCAGAGTGCAGCGCCACATTAAATACGCACTACAATGACAATAGTTTAAAGCGATTTGAAGCATGTTTTATTTGGGGGGGAGGGGGGGAGAGCTTTGTGACGTCATATTTGAGGGGGGGGGGTCTGACTTTTTGTGACGCCGTGTGACGAAGGGGGGGGGGGTCAAAAATCGCGTGACGTCATTTATGGACGGCCCCCAAAGCGTGGGTACTTCTACCTCTTGGAACACGTCTGGTCAACGTGGAAGAGTTCTGTGGACCGAATTGCCTTCCCGGAGTTTTGCCTTTTATTGCCAGCGGTGCAGTAAAAACTACACGCACACTCGGCGGTGCGAGGATTTGACGTCACACTTGACGGTGCGAGAATTTGACGTCACACTTAGCGGTGCGAACATTTGACGTCACACTTGGTGTTGCAAAGATTTGACGTCACACTTGGTGTTGCAAAGATTTGACGTCACACTCGGCGGTGCGAACATTTGACGTCACACTTGGTGGTGCAAACATTTGACGTCACACTTGGTGTTGCAAAGATTTGACGTCACACTTGGTGTTGCGAATATTTGACGTCACACTTGGTGGTGCAAAGATTTGATGTCACACCTGGTGGTGATTACCATGAGCATAAGTCAGGTGCAGTAGGAATTGTGGGCAGTAGAGGGCAGTGCAGCAAGATCCATTTATCTTCCGTCACCAACCCACACTGACCAGCGTGGCGAAGTATGGCGCAATGCCCCTCCCAGCCCACTAGGTACAGGGAGGCCCTCATCCAGCAGTGGAGTGACACAACCGCCTGCGCACGTACAAACCAAACGGGCATTGGGGAGATAGAATACAACACATCCACACCGCCCTGTCCCTTAGCCTTGTTCCACATCTCACTCTCTCCAGCCCCAGGAGATGCGGACACAGAGCACTGCATCACAACGAAACGAGTTCAGACGAAATTTGATGTAATCCGGCAGGTGCTTTGACAATTTGAGCACAGACTCTTGCGAAGGGCTCACGTGAGAATTTCAAATAGGAAGCACGCGGGTTTTTTTTTTGTTCTCTCTCCTTCCACACACTTTGCATTGCAGAGAAATGTTACCTTTTCAAAGTAACAAGGGAGAAAAATCACGCGTATGCATGTCGATTGTGTAATGCTTTCTTGTTTTCCCATTCATGTGGATTTGACCTTTTGGTACCGGGTGTGTTTACAAGTTTTGGCCAACCCTTTGATTTAATTTAACTATGAACTATTCTCTATTTTACAGGTAAGGTCCACTGAACTATAGAGTTCTTTTTCAGAAGCAGCCTAGCCACAAATCGTAGCTCAACGAAGTGGCTTATCATGTGGACATTAATAGCAGCCAAATAACCGAAAATGCGTGATGTTGATTCTAAATGTGGAGTGAAAAACCAGAGGACCCGGAGAAAAGTCCACACGACCACGGGGAGAACATGCAAACTCCAAATATACAGGCGTTAGGGTCGGGATCCAACCCATGACCTCCTGTATGCCAGGCAAGGGAGTCAACGTCTCGCCAACGTGGCGCCAATTTGGCCGTTTTTTCCCAAATAGAAACACAACTTACACTGAAGTGTTGTTCATGTTGGATGATCTATACGAGGCTTATAATGCTCCCCCCCCATCCCTTCCTCCCCCATCACAGATGGACAGACGGACCTATTGTATTAAGGCTGTCAACCTTAGTTGAGCGGCGTTCGAAAATATTGATAAGAGAATCTTGGCAAAAGCTGCCACCTCAGCTGCGACAACGAAACTCGAAAATATAAATTGACGTACGATTTATATTTGAAATAAGCATTGCTGTTCATGTACGGGGTGCTTTAAAAAAATGTTTGAACACTTCTGAGAATTTGCAACAATACCACGAGACATGTGCCTCATCCGGGCTCTGGAGACCACCTGGAGAAGATTCCAGACACGTGTTGACAATGATGGCGAACAAGTGGAGACTCACCATTGGAACTTCATTTGCCAGTAAAAAATATGATAATTGGTTTTTTACCCTTCTATCTGGCAACAAAACTGACACCTTTTTTTTTTACAAGGAGTCATGTTTGCATAGACCACAACACCTGCAGGCATAATGCAAACAAAAACATAACTCTGATAATGTATGCACTGTCCTTGAAGTTGATTGGTCCACACCCGAGCCTAGTCTCACATGGGTTGGACCAGATGACGCCAAAAGGCTCACTTTTGGCGTCATCTGGTCCAACCCATGTGAGACTAGGCTCTAAGGAAAGCTGTCTCGGGTGTGGACCAATCAACTTCAAAGACAGTGCATATATTATCAGAATTATGTTTTTTTGTTTGCATTATGGCTGCAGGTATTGTGGTCTATGCAAACATGATTCCTTGTAAAAAAAAAGGTGTCAGATTTGTTGCCAGATAGAAGGGTAAAAAACCAATTATCAAGTGGAGACTCTTTGACTTTTTGACGCTATGAACATATATTTGCTATCATGTTACAGAGCATTATCCGTTCTTTTCCCATTAAAAACGATAGTGCCATGTAAGTGTTAACATTTTTTGAAGCACCGTGTATATATTTTATGCGTCCTTCACGAACCCCGTCGTAAACATTTTACCCCATCCATCATCGACGCTCGTCGATCGCCGCCGTCGTCGTCATCATCGGTTGTTCCGCGCCATTTCGCCTCCGACCGTGTGGCTTCTCTCCTCTTGGTCCAGCTCGGCATTGTCGGCCAGGTCGCCGCGCCCATTCATTTCAAACGACTTCTCAACCCCTTTCGGTGACACGTTCACCCGAATGCGTACCGTCGCGCAGCGAAGGCGCGCAATCATTTGGCGTCACTGTGAATCGAGGCTATTTTACTCGCTTTTATTCCAAGTGCCACAGTCAGCCACAGCCATCAGCCATGCAGCCGTGGTGTAATGGTGAAATATGAAAAACACACATGCACACACTGGACTTGCAATCCAGAGGTTCACCTGTTGGATCAGATCTCGGGGTGCGGCAGTTGAACCAACGGGGCAAGTTAATTCCCCCCTCTCCGCACCTTGCCGCCAGCAATGTAAATGGGTACACGCATGCACGCACGTACGTACGTATGTTGAACTTCTTTCGCACCGTATGTAGCCAACCGTGCTAGCTTAGTCGATCGGCAGGTGGCGCGTGGTGGGGTTAAAGCGTGGGTACTCGCAACCTCTTCCCAACACGTCCGGCCAATGTGAGAGAGTAGACCAAAATGACTCTCTCGAGCTTTCTCGAGTGACACTGTTAAACAAACCATGCAGATGCGGATTTACCTAATTTTCGTACTGAGCGTTCAGAAAATTGAGCTTTTTGGAGAGCGAAACTGCAACGATCGTCGGCACTTTTTCCCCACGAACGGCAACACCATTAACAGAGACTGACTGCGGAAGGCAAGGTGAAAATGTAAAAAAAAACAAGCCAGACAACCTTCAGAAGTAATCCCGTGTATTGTGGCAGCTTTGATTCTGATTCAGTCTAAAATGTGTCATCATCTTAAGTGTCAAGAGCGCTCGACCACACATTGACCCATTAGCCTTCACAGATGTGCCCTATATATATATGATGCACTTCTCAAATGCAATCGCATTTAATCAGTGGCAGTTGCTGCTCGGTAAAGACCGTGAAACTGGGACGAGGACTCCCACAAAGGGAAGCGGATCGACCAGGGACGGCCAGTCAGAGGAGCTCTTCTTTAAGACACACATTGCTCATGGTTTCACTGTGTTCCAATTCACACCTCGGGCCTAATCGCGTCGAGGAGCAATAAAGCATCACGCAAACTCCGGTCATCCTCGCAGCAGCAGCAACAGCGGCTTTTGGATCGCCGTCGAACAAAGACGGTGGTCAACGCATCGCACGGCGCTTTCGGATGCACTTCTGTGGCCGTCTGGAACGCTCTTCCTTCCGATATTAGAAAGCCACTGGGAGCTATGCACTTTTAAATCATCCAGATTGAAAACTCATTTATTTAGAACTCCTTTGTGTGTTTAGTTTGTTGCCCTTCCCCCGCTCACCTCCGATTAGCACGGTTGGCTACGCACGGTGTGAAAGAAGTTCAACATACTGTACATATGTAGTGACGTAAATGGAGTCCCTATAGCGTTCACGCCAGCTATTGTCACAAGAGTGTAACTGTGCGTCTTGGGTCTCTCTCTGGCACCAGAGTGGGCATGGCATGGAAGCGGGCCCTAGAGGGCATGGTTCTGGTGACGGTCAGAGAGAGGGCAAGTAAGGATGTGTCAGTCTGGGTGAACCCGAGAGGGCACGTGACCGGGACAGAGTAGCGAGGGGGCCTAAAGGGTGGCTTGAAGGACACGTGATGTTCGGTCGAGAAACTTCTGGTAAGATCCAGAAGGGGGCTTGGTTGAAGGCGGAGCGAGGCCACGCTCGGGAGAATAAAAGGGAAGTCCCGAGAGCAATCGCGGCTGTCTGCTGGAATGGAACCCGTAGGTACTACATCTCGTCGGTCTTCGGTCGTTACGCTCGGTAATCGTGGATCAGGCAGTGTGTTGCTGACCTGACCCGTTTATGTAGTTACCCTGTTGGGGTCCAGTTAACTGGTGTACGTTTATGTAGGAACCCTGTTGGGGTGCTGAAATAAACGTGTTGCCTACAAGTTCAAGTGTGTGCCTCTGTAGAACCCACTACACATACATTGCCAGAAGGGCCTCCACCAGAGTGAGTTCTGGAGGGCATTTGACCTACTCTTCCACGTTGGCAAGACATCTTTGAGGAGGTGGCAATACCCAAACGTTATCACACAACACGTGACCTGCAATAGACCGAGTGACCGAGTTAAACAAAGTGCATGAAAACTTACAATGGCCGTTAATAATATTTTACTGTTTTTTTAATAAGGCTACACGCAATTGAGGGATTATTTTTATGAGTGCGTATTCTCGTCTCTCAACCGTCTAGGGATGAGGATAAGAGCGGGTATATATTTACAAGGACAGTGCCCGATATTGACGATTGTTAAACTCTTTGGCACAAGCGTTGTGTGGTTACGCTTTGAAGGCCAACGGGCAGTGCATTACACCGCTGGGTTGTTGTTTTAACAGAGTGGACGAAGAAGGGGGAAAAAGTCCTAATTATTGAGATAATTATTTTGTCATGCCATTGAGAGATGTTTAAAAAAAAGTTTAAATATACAACAGTTTAATCGGATATACTATAATAATACTTGACTCTCATTTGTCATCATTAATCTCCATAATGACCACGTCGTGTGATGTAAGTGAAATAACGTTATCCTTTGTACGTATCAGGCATGATACTGGTTTACAGCCCTATATTAATCTACTGCTGCATAAAGGCCTCTCCATTCCGTGTTAGTCATGAGGTTTTGTTTGACCATACTTCACCACACTGGTCCGGATGAGTTGGTGACAGGGTGGGATGAGGGGCGAGGAGAAAGACGAGTAACATAGCGCATTCACCACTGATGTGGAACATGTCTAGGAATCGAATCCAGGTCACTTGCAGGGTTCATAGCCAGGTCAGGTCCACTCAGCTATGTAGATATTTTTCAGAAGCGACCTGGCTACATGATAGCTCAACGAAGTGGCATCGCGTGGAGATTTATCGAAGCCAAATACTTTAAATGCGTGTTTCTAAATGTGGACGGAAAATCGGAGGACCCAGACCCAGAAAAAAAATCTAAATAACCACAGGAAGAACATGCAAACTCCAAATATATAGGCGTCAGGGTCGGGTTCGAACGCATGACTTCCTGTATACCAGGCTAGGTAAACGCGTACGTAAAACTACAGCGAGGTATTTCGCTATTTCATTTTAAATTAAATCACCTCTCAACGTCAGATGGTGGAAGCAGTAGATGTGCTTGGTTCCGGTTCAGATATCACTGGTGTAAAATAATAAAATAAAAACTCAACACATTAAAAAATAACACTGCAAAACAACAACAAAACTAGGCAACCAATTATTGGGCCTTCTACACAAGTGTTGTGAAGAATGACCATTCCCCAAAACGTTTCTGCATGCAACATCACCGATCACATACTTCGTAACGCCGCAGTGTTATTGAGTTTGTTGTTGTTATTATTTGTGTGACGAAGGGGTGGGGGGGGGGGGGGTCAAAAATAATATAAAAATCGCGTGACGTCATTTATGGACGGCCCCTTATTCCACTTTCCCACCATTGAATCCACGTGCTCCCCCTCACGTGACCCTGTCAACGCTCGTCCCGTCAATCATCATCAGCACGTCCATTAGTAACCATGGTCCCGGGGGACCACAGTGTCCCGCTATCACTCCGCACTGTCTTTACATCATTACTAGCTGTACTACCCGGCTTTGCCCGGGACTTGTATCCACCACGGCCGGCCGCCTTTGTCTCCCCAGTGGCGATGTTAATACGCCACACCAGTTACTCGTTTGAGGCTGAGTCGACCTATGGGAGGTTCAAATAATCTTGATCGGTGGTGGCCATGAGCGGGAATATAACTCGGTTCGCCGGGTTGGTAGCGCAGCGTAGCGTTAACCACTACACCCACCGCTCCTCACACACACAGACGCACAGACACACACACAGACACACGCAGAAACACACAGACAGACACAGACAGACACACAGACAGCACGCTAACCACTACACTACCGCTCCCCACACACCACACACGCACACACACAGACACACACACAGAACACACAGACAGACACACACACACAGACACACAGACAGCACGCTAACCACTACACTACCGCTCCCCACACACCACACACGCACACACACAGACACACACACAGACACACACACAGACACACACACACAGACACACAAACACAGACACACACACACAGACACACACAGGCAGCACGCTAAGCACTACACTACCGTTCCTCCTACACACCACACACGCACACACACAGACACACACACAGACACACACACACAGACACACACACAGACACACACACACAGACACACACATAGACACAGGCAGCACGCTAAGCACTACACTACCGTTCCCCCTACACAACACACGCGCGCGCGTCCATAGGTACACATACACGCGCTTGCTGCAGACACACACATACACACACATACATACACGCACATACACACAAACACATACACACACATGCATACACACAGACATACACATACATACATACAAACACACACATACATACATAGACACAAACACATACACAATACACACACACATACATACAGACACACACATACATACACACAAACACATACAGACACATACATACACACATACATACAGACACACAGACATACACATAAACACATACACACATAATCATGACCCGGCTTTGCCCGGGACTTGTATCCACCACGCCCGGCCGCCTTTGTCTCCCCAGTGGCGATGTTAATACGCCACACCAGTTACTCGTTTTGAGGCTGAGTCCCTCCCTCGCCACTCTGCCTCCCTCGCCACTCTGTAGAGGACGTAAAATTTGTATGAATTTACCTCAGAGTGGCGTGTTGGGTGTCGAGGCCTAGCACCGTGCAGAGCCTCCCGCCTTGCCTGATTTTCCCACCCGGCGAACGCTGGGTACGGGTGCCGGTCCCCCCCCCCCCCGCCGCGCTATTAAAAATGGCGTCCACCCCGCGGAGAAAAGTTGCTACTCGTTGCCAGGGGCAACCGCCGTCCAATGAAAGTGCGTATGGGCCGAAATACACACACACAACAACAACAACAACCGCCATTCGCCACTAAGTGGCGGTGACGTCACCACGATGCTTGTGCCAGGCCAAGTGCACCTTGAGGCCACGTGAAGTGTCGAAAGCCCGCTGGCAGGAGGTCACGGGGCAGACCCAGGTGCCACTGGTCGACTGACCGAGATGACCGAGATGACTGGTCGATGTACCACCTGTGCCCCCTACTGTGCCAACTTGCTGTGCTTTAGCCACCCGGCGCTCCGCTCGTTGTTGTGAGCGTCGCTCCTCCGCCCTCCGTTGTTGTTGGAGGGCGACTGCCTCCAACTGCCCAGTAGCGTCCTTCACGAGCCTCCTCCACTGAGGCCGATCTTGACACCGCTGGTACCAGTCATCGGCAAGTCCACTCAACTCCACGTCCTCCTGTACCACATCACTCCATCTCTTCTCCAGCCCGTGCCGCGCCCGTCTAGCCCCCTCGATCCGGCCGAACAAAAGCTGTTTAGGCATGCGGTGGCTGGGCATGCGGGCTACATGACCCAGCCAACGCAGCCTTGCCTGCCGGAGGAGCTCACTGATGGGACTTTGCCCAGATCTTTCAAGGATTTGTGAGCTCCTCACCCATTGGCCTCTCCCCTCATGGCGTCTGTGACCACCACAGTGGCTAAACGGGGGCTCTGGACGGGTGTGAAGGGCTGGTAACCCCTCCACCTTCAATTCATTACCACTAAACCACGAATTAAACACACACACAACAACAACAACAACAACAACCGCCATTCGCCACTAAGTGGCGGTGACGTCACCACGATGCTTGTGCCAGGCCAAGTGCACCTTGAGGCCACGTGAAGTGTCGAAAGCCCGCTGGCAGGAGGTCACGGGGCAGACCCAGGTGCCACTGGTCGACTGACCGAGATGACCGAGATGACTGGCTGATGCACCACCTGTGCCCCCTACTGTGCCAACTTGCTGTGCTTTAGCCACCCGGCGCTCCGCTCGTTGTTGTGAGCGTCGCTCCTCCGCCCTCCGTTGTTGTTGGAGGGCGACTGCCTCCAACTGCCCAGTAGCGTCCTTCACGAGCCTCCTCCACTGAGGCCGATCTTGACACCGCTGGTACCAGTCATCGGCAAGTCCACTCAACTCCACGTCCTCCTGTACCACATCACTCCATCTCTTCTCCAGCCCGTGCCGCGCCCGTCCAGCCCCCTCGATCCGGCCGAACAAAAGCTGTTTAGGCATGCGGTGGCTGGGCATGCGGGCTACATGACCCAGCCAACGCAGCCTTGCCTGCCGGAGGGGCTCACTGATGGGACTTTGCCCAGATCTTTCAAGGATTTGTGAGCTCCTCACCCATTGGCCTCTCCCCTCATGGCGTCTGTGACCACCACAGTGGCTAAACGGGGGCTCTGGACGGGTGTGAGGGGCTGGTAACCCCTCCACCTTCAATTCATTACCACTAAACCACGAATTAAACACACACACAACAACAACAACAACAACAACCGCCATTCGCCACTAAGTGGCGGTGACGTCACCACGATGCTTGTGCCAGGCCAAGTGCACCTTGAGGCCACGTGAAGTGTCGAAAGCCCGCTGGCAGGAGGTCACGGGGCAGACCCAGGTGCCACTGGTCGACTGACCGAGATGACCGAGATGACTGGCTGATGCACCACCTGTGCCCCCTACTGTGCCAACTTGCTGTGCTTTAGCCACCCGGCGCTCCGCTCGTTGTTGTGAGCGTCGCTCCTCCGCCCTCCGTTGTTGTTGGAGGGCGACTGCCTCCAACTGCCCAGTAGCGTCCTTCACGAGCCTCCTCCACTGAGGCCGATCTTGACACCGCTGGTACCAGTCATCGGCAAGTCCACTCAGCTCCACGTCCTCCTGTACCACATCACTCCATCTCTTCTCCAGCCCGTGCCGCGCCCGTCCAGCCCCCTCGATCCGGCCGAACAAAAGCTGTTTAGGCATGCGGTGGCTGGGCATGCGGGCTACATGACCCAGCCAACGCAGCCTTGCCTGCCGGAGGGGCTCACTGATGGGACTTTGCCCAGATCTTTCAAGGATTTGTGAGCTCCTCACACAATCCAGCCTGGTTAAACCCAGGATGGATCGTAGGCAGGCCAGCCTAAATGTTTCCAACCGGCGAAGATGCTCCACCAGGGGGGTCCACGTCTCGCAAGCGTAGAGAAGGGAGGGAATGACCGTGGCCGAGAAGACCTGAAGCTTCGTGCGGAGCGACAGACCAGGTAGCTTCCACACAGCGTTACGCAACCGATGAAAAGATATTGCCGCTCGACTGATTCGGAGTGAGACCTCTGCTGATAGACTGGAGCCGGTCATAAGCACACTGCCCAGGTATGGGAAACTCTCCACTCTCTCCACAACTGCCCCATCACCAATTGGGAGTTGTGGGGGTGGAGTGTCCGATGGTACAAAATACCCAGGCAGGTGCTTGGTTTTGGTGGGGCTGATGGTAAGGCCCCACCTCTTAGTGGCACGCTCCAGTCTCAGCAGCAGCGCCTCCAACTCCTCTTCTGAATGAGCAGCTATTACCAAATCATCGGCATACATAACGTGGTTGACCAATAGGGAGCCATCCCTTGATCGCACCCGGGCGTCGATCAGCCTCCCATTATATCTGTACCAAACGGAAATTCCCCCGGTACAGCTATTGAAGGCTTCACGAACTACGCGGTCAAAATAGATGTTAAATAATGTGGGAGCCAGAGGACATCCCTGTCGCACCCCAAGGTGTACAGGGAAAGGCTCCGACTCCCGGCCACGTAGTTTTACCCGGGCCCGCTCACCATCATGAAGGTCCTTAATGATCGTGAGCAGAGGGTCAGGGACTCCGAAAGCACGAAGAACAACCCAGAGTCCAGTCCTACTGATGGTATCATAGGCCTTGACCAGGTCAATAAAGCAGAGATGTAGGTCTTTTTGGAATTCCCTACACCTCTGCTGTAGCAGACGGACAGAAAATATGGCATCTGTGCAGGACCGCCCTTTCCTGAAACCGCATTGGGGCTCCGCAAGCCCCTCCTCAGCGTGCCTAGCAAGGCGATGTTGAATAATCCTTGCCAGGACCTTACCCGGCACACTGAGGAGTGAGATGCCCCTGTAGTTGTTACAGTCTGTGCGGTCCCCCTTCTTAAAGAGGGGGACCACCAGGGCATCCTTCCAGTCCTGCGGAACCCGTCCAGTGGTCCAGACTGTTGTTATGATGTCATATAGGGCAGTCTGTGCACAAACGCCACCCTCCCTCAGCATTTCGCTTGGGAGATCATCTCTGCCCGGTGCCTTCCCTGGTCTCAGACTCCGGATCGCCCTCAGTACTTCCTCAACAGCTGGAACCTCAGCCAGCCACTCACAGGGGGTGACCTCTTCCAATATTTGAGGCACCGCAGCCTCAGCAGGGTTATCCCCACTTTGTGCCATGATGTTTTCCTGGCTGAGAGAATTTCCCTCCCCCAGGACCTCACAGAAATGCTCAGCAAATCTGCAAACCTGTTCCTGGGGGTCGGAGATTGGATCACCGTTTTTTCCTCTAATGATGGTAATAGGTGTGGCGCTGCAGGTTACTTTTTTGATGGAGTTAAATAGTGATTTGTGATCACGGGCCACTGAGGCAGACTCCATCTCCTCAGCAACCCGCGACCACCACCCATCCTTACAACGCCTTACGGCTCTCCGAACTTCCGAGCGAAGGCTGCGGTAAACCTCCTCATTCTCTGACGTGGGATGCTGTAGGCGATGAGAGTGGGCCTGTCGCTTTTTCTCAATTAACCTGAACACCTCCTCTGTCAGCCAGGGTTTCTGGGGAGGTCTGGACCGCGTACCCAAAGCAGCCATTGCAGCTGCATGAGTCACAGTCCTAAACCTCGCCCATTTACCCTCGACATCAGGTGGAGTGGGGGACGATGCCAACCCCAGCTGCAAGCGATGATGAAATTCTCGCTTGCAACTTTCATCAGCTAACTGAGACCAGGCCACTTTTGGTTGGAATGGGATCCTGGGTGTACACCCACCACCGGAGTGGAAGAAAGGCAGGCGCATCTTACAGATGACTAGTCGATGGTCAGAGGACAGATCAGCTCCACGGTAGGTCCTGGTGTCAAGGACATGGGTTCGCATCCGCTGGTCCGTCACTATGTAGTCCAGCAGATGTTCTTGCTTGGACCCGGCATGTATCCATGATGTTGTGTGGATGCGCCGATGCCGGAAGAGCGTGTTGGTAATTACAAGCCCATGGGCTGCACAAAAATCTAGCAGCCTCCTACCGTTATTATTGAGCTGATCTGGCCCATGCCTTCCAATCACTCCAGACCAGGTGTCAGCATCATGACCAACTCGGGCATTGAAGTCACCCAACAAGATGACTCTGTCCCGAGTGGCCACTTTAGCCAGCACCTGTGACAGGAGGTCATAGAAAGCGTCTGACTCATCGGCTTTGCTTGCATCCCTCCACGGATGTTCGTCTTCGGTGGGGGCATAAGTAACCACGACCACCACTCCTCGCCTCTGGTTGATGGGAAGGCGAGCCCAAAGTATCCTGGGGCTTACAGCTTCCCACACCTCACCGCCACGCTCCCACGCCCCCTTCATTCTTTTGTTCAGAAGAAGAGCCACACCCTGTTGTTTGGCAGTCTCCTGCCCCGAGTAGAGGACTGTCCACCCCTCATGGTGGCAGGAGCCAGAACCGGTCCACCGGACCTCCTGAATGCCACAGAGATCCAGGCGGTACCGGTCCAGCTCCCGACAGAGGAGTGGCAGCCTCTCTTCCGCAGTGAGCGTTCGAACATTCCACGTGGCCATCCGCAATGGTTTTTTGTTGTTTCTGGAGGAGCCCCGAGGGTGAAAATTCAATCTCCTGGCTCCGCCAAATGGGGTTTGGCCAGGAGACGTCATAAAAGCCTGACCCCCCGGGGCCTCCGGCACAAGCTTATTTGTTACAGGTTTATGTTTAATTCGTGGTTTAGTGGTAATGAATTGAAGGTGGAGGGGTTACCAGCCCCTCACACCCGTCCAGAGCCCCCGTTTAGCCACTGTGGTGGTCACAGACGCCATGAGGGGAGAGGCCAATGGGCATTGGCCCTCCCCCCACAGCACTGCCCACGACAGTGTTGCCCGTCCGGCACCGCGAGGAGGTAGGAGGTTGTTTTGCCGGACAACACACACACACAGACACACAGACATGAACGATTTTATATATATAGATACCAGCCTAGACAATGCTTTTAAACGTAGTTCTCCCCTCTTATGGAATTGTGAGATATTATTCTCCTCCTCCTTCTTCTGTGTCTGCTCAATTATGCCACGTGCGGGTTGCGTGTGTGTGTGTGTCTCAAGAGGTAGCAGCCCAAGCAAGAAGGGTCAAAGTTCACGGAAATATGCGGTCCGTGAATCATTGGAACGAGATCAGAGCCGTGCGGGTATTGCCCGGGGACATTTCTGCGTCAATAAGCTCTCTTGCCAGCGGCCGTGGTGAAGGCAAAAGGAAGCTACACTATCGTCATCGTCATCATCGTCAGCCATGGTCAATCACTGCTGGATGAAGGACCTCCCAAAGCCGTCCGATTCGCTGGGGGTCCTCACGGCTGCCTTTGCCTGCTACTCCGTCGTGGTGACGGCCCCCCTCTCGAATCGATGTGTCCCGCCAAAGCCCCCTTACTTCATCGACACGCGGTTTTGTTTGCTTGTCCAACCGGCGGAGTGGTCCCGAACATCCAGAGGGGCGTGCTGAAGCCTATTTGCCTCTTTCCTCAACAACAAAAATCATCCAGAAGCCGCGTTTCTTCACACCTCGACAACTCCCATCTGTCCCTCCCTCTCTCTCTGTGTGGAAGTTGTGAAAATTGCGCTGTTGAGTCTTGCCACGAGGTTAAAAGCACGCAAGAGCTGTGTATTGTGCTTTTTTGCGGCCCGATCGCTGAGGTATCATCAACACCTTCCCCCCTCCCCCCCTTTCAGAAATATGTAAAATGAAAGTGTCGGCCTTTATATATATACGTTTCATTTTACCCGCGGCCGAGCAGTCAAAACAAATGAGAAGCTTACGCACACAATGTTGATCCGTGGCACATTCCTTAAAAGAAAACAAAATAGCTCCCCATTGCAATTCAAAACCCATTTCCACTGGGCCATCCGAAGCCACTGCTCCCTTTCAGCAAACAATGTTGACACACGATGAAATCCTCCCACAGCTTCGGGGAAAGAACAAAAAACACGCCTGGTAAATATGACTCTCAATCGCTCACTCAAGGCCACATTTGCAAATAAAGTTCGCTGGCAGGGACTCTTCCAATCGCTGGATCATGGCTGTTGAGGTTTTTTTTTTTGGCAAACTGTGGCCATGCTCTGGGGCAGTTCCGAGGGCAGAGAGGTGTGACGCTTTAGGTCAGAGTGGTTCTCAACCCGGGGGGTTACGCGTAGCAATGTCCCAAAGGTTGGGGGTTAACGCGAGGTGATTTATAAACGTGAGAAATTATATCACGCGTGAGAGTCGTTCGCTAATTTCCGTGCGTGAGTTTGCCAACAAGAGTGACGGCGATACCATTTAGATCCATATGGTAACCCAGAACGACGTGGAGTACTTTTCTAAACTCATTGATGGTAAACAATGTTGGCTTCCAAGAGTAACCAGCGAGCGGGAGCACACGACGCCTTTGAATTTGTTTTTAATATTCACTTGCAGTTCCCGGCTGAGGTTATACCTCACGAGATGAACGATTGGTTTAAAAAACATTGACCTCCTTTAATCCGTACATTTATTTCTCAGTAACATGTTGGGCCAGGTCAAGGGAGGTGGGTGGGGAGGGGTGGGGTCAATGGCGGAGCCAGGATTATCACGTGGACATTTATAACAGATATATATACTCTAAACGCGTGATCTCGATTCTAAATGTGGAGGGAAAACCTGGAGGACCCAGAGGAAAATCCATGCGACCACTAGGCGAGAGACACGCAAACTCCAAATACACAGCAGGTGTCAGGGACCGGATCGAACCCACGACCTCCTGCATACCAGGCGAGGTAGTTAACATCTCCTAGCCACCATGATGATGATAGAGAGAGACACCAAAACTCCAAATATACAGCAGGCGTCAGGGACGGGATCGAACCCACGACCTCCTGCATACCAGGCGAGGTAGTTAACATCTCCTAGCCACCATGATGATGATAGAGAGAGACACCAAAACTCCAAATACACAGCAGGTGTCAGGGACGGGATCGAACCCACGACCTCCTGCATACCAGGCGAGGTAGTTAACATCTCCGAGCCACCATGATGATGATAGAGAGAGACACGCAAACTCCAAATACACAGCAGGCGTCAGGGACGGGATCGAACCCACGACCTCCTGCACACCAGGCGAGGTAGTTAACATCCCCTAGCCACCGTGGCGTTGCGGGTTTTCTTTCTCGAATTGGTCGTCTTCTCCCAATATTTCACCCCCCCCCCAGCCCTCCAGCCCCAGGTGTCTCAAGCTCAGTGGCACAGCTATCATCGAGGGTGTGCAGGCGGTCCAACTGCGCGCTTGTGTCGCACCAAGGCGGCGGGGGAGGGGGGGGGGGCGATGGGGGCCGGACCACTCCCAGGGCCGGAGTGGTCTCTTCAGGGCGCCAGGCTCGTGGCAATGCCCGCGTCTTGTCCGAGGCGCTGAGGTTTGGGGCCGTCCATAAATGACGTTACGCACCTAGGGGGGGGGGGGTGGGGTCAGACATTTGTGACGATGTGTGACGAGGGGAGGGGGGGTTTGAGAAATGTGACGTCACATCAAAATGCGCAACTTTAAAAAAAATATAGACAACACGTTCTACTTAATTAAATAGACTTTTTAATAAATGTTTTCTCCTACAACATCAGAGTGTCAGCGCCACATTAAATACGCACTACATTGACAATAGTTTAAAGCGATTTGAAGCATGTTTATTTTTGGGGGGTGCGGGGGGGAAGAGCTTTGTGACGTCATATTTGAGGGGGGGGGGGTGTCTGACTTTTTGTGACGCCGTGTGACGAAGGGGAGGGGGGGTCAAAATTCGTCCAAAATCGCGTGACGTCATTTATGGACGGCCCCTGTCGGCGAAATCAGCACGAGTCAGTCCGGACGTGGCGCCTCTCGATTCCGGCTCCCTCGTGCGCCAAAGCCTCAATTGTATCTGGCGGCTCAACAACAGCAGCAGTCGGTTCAAGAAAATCCGGAATCGTGAACTCTCGCAAGCCCATGAGGCTGACGGGCAATGTAAATAATAATTATTGTTGTACAGGATATATATCATCCATAATAGAGGGTTTTTTTTGTTTGTTAGATCGCGTAAATATATAAATGTGTCGTTAAAACCCGCCACCACCCGACACAGCCAACGAAACAGAACGTGGCCAATTCGTCACGACAGCCAAGCCACAACATTTACAAACTGAGGACGATGTTTCGCCAGTAATTACAACTATCTTCATCATTACTGGCGAAACGTCGTACTCAGATTGTAAATGTTGTGGCTGGGCTCTCCAACACACCGGTGTGCTGTGATCTAGTATACTACACTATACACTACACTACTATACACTAGTGCTGTACTAGTATACTACACTATACACTACACTATACACTACACTATACACTACACTATACACTACACACTAGTGCTGTACTCGTGACGAATTGGCCACGTTCTGTTTACGTGACAACCCTTACTAGTTGGCTGTGTCGGGTGGTGGCGGAGTTTAAACGACACATTTATATATTTACGCGATCTAACAAACCAAAAAAAACTCTATTATGGATGATATTGGTCGCGAAAGCTTGCTACGTGTTAAAAAGGATATATTTATGTCATGCTGAAAGACAGACGACATATGAAGGGAGGGGGATACACTGCTTATATAAATTGTGACTTAAATCACAAATTAACGGTATGGCACGTTCTTCATAGCCTTTTGAGCATTCCACATTGGTATTTCTTTCTTTTGAAATCTGGTTACTTAGCACTAATTAGTTCAGCAAAGGTTTCAAAATTACTTTATCCTGCTTTCACATAAATTGTAGACAATCCCACGGCTCTTTCACGGCACGCTACTGCATCTGTTATTATATTACCACCGTGCAAGTATTATTGTATTTGACCGTCTTGCAGATTTATATTTTTTTAATCTGGAGATTTAAATACAAAAAAAAACATTTCATTTGACTTACTATAACGCATCAATGTGTGTACAGTACTGTATCTGTATATGCACACAATTGGGTACGAGTTACTACAAAGACAAAGACCCCCCATATAGCCTAAACAGACTGTTGGGGCAAGTGCTGTTAGCAAGTAGCACCTATGAAGGCCGGCATGACACACGAGGGGGTGGGTGGCCAGCACCACGCCCGACCGTCTCCCCAGTGGCAATGTTTTTACACACCGCACAAGATACACATTTGAGTCTGAGTCGACCTAGGGGAGGCCCAGGACCGGTTCAGATAATCGTCACTGGTGTGGGCCCATGAGCGGGAATCGAACTCGGGTTGCCGAGTTCGTAGCGCTAACCGCTACACCACTGCTCCCCACCTACTACTCACACACACACAGACAAATGCATGCATCATCAACCACAAATACCATGGTCTTCGAATCGCTTGCAAAGTCGCAATTTGTAACGAGTATAGCACGCGCACGTTGTCACTTCCGCAATTAAATTTACGAATAGGCCAATTGTGACATCAATCACATAACGACGAATATTGTGACATCACATAATGGTCACGTTCTGTTTTTTGTTCAGAGCAGTGCGTTTTAGGGCGACAAGCGATTTAATCACAACGTAAATCGCAGTGCTGAATTCGTATTCTCATATATTTGGCAAGAAACACAAATTATGTACTACGTTTAAGAAACACAAAAAAACCCGAGAATCACGATGGTTGGCTGCGTACGGCGCGAAAGAAGTTCAACATACACACACATACATGTGACGAAGCTTTAGAACAATGGACGGCAGCATGTGATTATCGTGGGCCGTAGTGGACTGCATACAGCTCCATCCATAGGGGAGGGGGGTGCGGGCAAACTCCACCAAAGCGGACGTATTACATTACGTCGAAGCGGGCCACCCCCCCCCAAAGCGCGGGGCCCGGGGCGGTACACTGTGTGTCGTGTCTCGCACCCAGACCCTCTCGTGCGGTTGCTTCTGTGGCTCTCAAAAGGCGTGGAATTGTTCGGCTCTGGGGCACAGCGTGACCAACTCGCGGTGTCCCCGTGACGCTGTTAATGTAAACATGATTATTGATGATGGAACACCAGAGGTTAAAGGGCACCCCGTGCCTCACAATCTGTTTGCTTTCCAGCCACCGCCCACATACATGATGATCTAGCACTCGTTGATTCACTCTGGAGGGCAGCCGCATTCTTATCGCTCTGCTATCGCTACTGCCGTGGTTACTTTTCCCGCGAGGTTCACTGATTCACCAACTCACTTATGTTCAGGACTCAATCTAGCAGTCTCATTCACACTGTGGTCACCCACCACACTGCAGGTCACGGCAACGTACTCACCCACGGACCCAATCATCCACTCGCTCACTCACCACACTGCGTTATGTTAACTACCTCGCCTAGTACACAGGAGATTGTGGGTTCGATCCCAACCCTGACGCCTGTGTATTTGGAGTTTGCATGTTCTTCTCGTGGTCACGTGGATTTTTCTCCCTCTCCTCCGATTTATCCCCTTCACATTTAGAATCAACGTGCGTTTAGAGTTTTTCGCGAATATACATTTCCACATGATAAGCCGCTTCGTTCAACTGTCATGTGTGGCCAGGTCACTTCTGATGAAGGGCTATTAGCTCAGTGGACCTTACCTGGTAAAATAAAATGTAATTTCTTCGTTTTCGAGAGCCCTAGAGAGTCCCTTTAGGGGGTATTTAGCCTCGAAAGAGGTCAGAGTACCCACATTGTACCCCACCACACACAACTCCCCCATTGACTAACTTTGACGAACCCATTTGTGCAGCTGGAAAACTTGCAACATTTTTCAACTGCTGCGCCAACATGTGGAATTGAATCAGCGACGATCTGGATTGCAAGTCCCTTCTGCTCACCGTTAACACCACGGCAGCATTCCAAAACGTAGTAATATTTGTTAATGAATATTATCGTACCGCTTGAGAGTATTTATTCCCACTGTTTGTCTAGGACCGAATAGAGGAAGACATAAAGACGGTCAACGCATCCCCTGAAGATGCCCTGGACCGAGCCAAATGGAGAAGACAATGCCGAAAAGCGGACCCTGCGCCACAGCGGGAACAACGCTAGGAAGAAGTTTGTCTGCTAGGCATAGGGCATATGGCCCAATGGTAGTCATTGCCTATGGGGGAGATTGTTGGCGCAGCGTTACTGCAATTAATGCATCCTCACTGGAAAGTGAGACAGTATGTTTCCCCGTGTAGTACAATTAATCACTGTGGGCCTTACCTGGTAAAATAAAAATAAAGTTTACAGTTATAGTTATCTTCTTGGTTCTTTCAGTAAAGTCACGTAGAATGGAAATAATAAAATAAAAAAAATAAAACATAATAAAATAGTTATCACGAAGTGAGAACTAAGAAGATGAATCCCTGCAGTCACGAAAGCTTTAAATCGAAAGTTATAGTTATCTCTGCTTCTTCCCTCGCACTGCTCCACTTTGGAATTCCTCCGCATCGTTCCTTTTCCCTCCAAGATTTCATCACCTTGTTCAACGCAAGAAATGTGTACAGCTCTTTTCAATCACAACCTTTTTTTATCATGCCGTTTTATTCTTGACCTTTTGGCGTTTTGACCCTTTGCTGAGCAAACGGGATTCGCACAAAATAGTAAAAATGCTAACGCCGGCATGGCGAGTCCATGATTTTCGGAGTAATTGACGGTACGATTGTCGCGAATGTTAAATTAATGGGTTAATTCGCTTCATTCCTGGGTAACCGACAGAGCCGTGCGTTATTAACGTTACGTAGGCTGCAACGTTACGTAGGCTGCAACGCTTGTGGCCGGCTTTGTGTTGAGCGCTCCGCAGTTGCAGGACTTCTGTGCGTCCTCTTTATTTGTGCCTGAGGTACAGAAAAGCACGCAAATGAAATGACAAAAATGTGACATACGGTGCAACGAAAAAACTGATGTCGTGATAAACTGCACATAGTATCGTGCGATCAATGTCGCAGTAACCTGACGTATTAAAATGACAACCTTTGGCCGATGTCAACCATTTGGGTCTCCCTCTGTTCTTTTACCAGCCCCGATCTCAATCCACTGCTGGACGAATAAATGTTTGTACTGTTTCGTTACACTTCTATGATTTATATCATTATGTTACATATGGTACAGTATATGTCTAATATTGTCACGGATATGACACCCAACAGTTCAATGTTAAACTTACTTTGAAGTTATATCGTTGATGTAAAAATCGCATAAATGGTTTGCGTTACCGATATCACCATTAGCCACGTTCAGTTCACTGCTGAATGAAGGCTCCCATAATGCACGCCGTGCCACTCATGGGGGTTATTTGGGCATACTCCACCAATCTGGTCAGGTTTCGGTGAGTGAAGCCAGAGCCAGTCTTGACATCACCACTTGTGTTAGCCCGTGGCCAGGTATCGAACTCACGTGGCTGGGTTTATCGCGCAATACGCAAACAAATGACACGATTCTCAGTGCCAAAATAAGGCACGCCAATCACCCAAATGAAAACACAAGATGGCCTACATTCAGTCAATAAGCTATGAAAGCTATGAAAGCTTATTCGCTGTCAAAGCTATTGGCTCAAAGGGCAATTGGCAAGTTTGCAACAGGGGGTTTCGGTGAGTATTATCACGTGTTTACATTGGCTGTGTAGATGAGCAAGCAGGTTGGTTAAGCTGAGTTAACGACGTAAAACAGTTGAGCTGTCGTGGCTAAGTGGCTAAGAAACTGGATTTGCAATCAAGAGGTCACACCGATTCGATCTCACGGCATGGCAATTGAAATAATGATGCTCTTTTCTTGAATTACACCCTCCTCCCCCGCCTCGTTCCACCCAGCAATATATATATGGGTACATCACAATTAGTCAACGATCAGCGTGTGTGATGTTGCGTGTGGTGGGGTAGCTATGTTGAACTTCTTTCGCACCGTACGCAGACAACCGTGCTAATCAGAGGTGCGGCTTAAGGTGTGGATACTCCCATTTTCGTCCCAAGACCACTGGCCACTGTGGAAGAATAGGCCAAAGATGACGTTTGGCGGAGGCCCTTCCGCCAGCAACGACGCGAGAAATAAATTGCAGGGCTGCGCCTTTTTCATCTCATTTACCCAAACCGTGAGCTCGTGAGTTTCCTTCGGTTGATACCGGGGGAATCCGTTCGGTGCATTTCTCCAAGCCTTGGTCACATCGTGGTGCGTCTGGCAAGAGCGTTGCCCTCACAGCGTGCCGCCTTGCAGTGGCCCAGCCCCAACGGGGTCCTTGCCGACCTACGCGCGACACCTGGCCCCTGTTCAACTTGCCACGGGGCCAAGCGAGGCAGGTGCCGGACGACACGCTCCGGGCCTCGACGGCGTGAGGCTGCCTTGTGGCGGCGCTCGGCGATTAACCGCCCGAGGTGACATCTGGATATAATCCGTCTATATACCAAACAAAAAAAGGCCATTAGATAAACTTGACCCGATTCCTGCCAATTTTCTAAACCCCAGCCACCAATACGTGTTGGTTGTTCATCCCACGGCTCAGCGCTAATCCTCGCATTGCACGCACTATTAAGCAGTGTCCTCTGTGATTAGCGTCCATCTCTCCTGCGACTGCCGTCTTTGAGGAGAGAGCCCTGGCAAGAACATTTTCTCCGGGATGGTCATTTGTTGTCGCAGAGGTTCGCGGTTCGAATCCAGCGGCCGCCCTGGTGTATTAACAGACACATACTGCGCGGCGTCTCTGTTAGGCCATTGTGTGCCAGCGTCATGGCCCAAATTTGAAACGTTTGGATAAAAGTGCACTACCGCCAATTTGATTATCCCCCCCCCACCCCACCCCGTCTTATTACAAACCAAAGTTGGCAGGGACTCTCCTGGTAAAAAATAGTCATGACACTCCCGTCTTTTCCTGGATAAACAAGTGTACGAACAACAATAACACTGGTCAACACACTTTTTCTATCATAAGGTATTCCAACGGTTTTAAGGTCATTTTGGGGTGCTGATTCCAAATCTGGCATGTCTATCACATCAGGTTTTTGAGATATCAAATATTGCATTTTCAATAAAAACTGCAGAAGAAAAATATTAAATAAATGTGGATATCTACATAAAATTATATTATAAACACACTATCCTAAAAATACAGCATCATATTATAACACTAAAGCAGTCACTGACTCGCAACAACTTTCAATCATAAGTGACAGAGTTAATTTCGGGTAAAATCAATGAAAATGGGGTATGCCGATAGCATAAAAATGAGATGTGATAGAGCAAATCTGAGATCAGATTTGGAATCAGCACCCTGAAATTAGTCTAAAACAGCTGCAAAAGTCCAGGCCAGAAAAACATGTTTTTTGTTGTTGACCAGTGTAATCCATTAAGTGGCCTCAAGCGGGCAGTGGGGCCCCGGATGACCACCAGGGGCGCCTGGTCACAATTTGGTTCGCAGGGGGCCTCTGACAGTGGCTTTAATTCATCGCTCGTAACTTTTTTTGTTGAAACACCGCTCGGATGGCTGGGAGTTATGGATTGTCGATAGGTAGTATAGGGCACTACCACCAGAGTACGATGTGTGCCTATCCATGACAATCCTGTCTTGTGTACCCCATATTTATTTGCACACCCACCGGAAAAAAAAAATGCGAGATGAATGTGGTGGTGTTGCCAAACTAATTTCCAGGAACAGCGTCACGGATAACAGGAGTTATGCTGCGGTAAAGCGATATTAAACCCACGCAACTCGTGACTACTGAACTCCAGAACGCGCAAGGGTCGCGCTGTTCGTGGCCCTCGCTGTGCATTCAAAGGTTCCGTCATCAGCAGAATTCATCGCTGGTGTTACCCCCCTGCTGATTCAGAAACGTCGGATTATACACGACGATTGTTGTCCTGTGGGATGCCTGTTGGCAGGGTCGCCACCCCCGAGTTTAGTTTAACTTTGACAGTCCCGGGAATTGGCTTCTGCGTCCGGGTGGCAGGAATTAATTTGAACCGAGATCTGGTACCGAGTAGAGTGTTGCACTTTATTAAAGTCGACTCACTGTGGGATGGCCCACGTGTCCATGATAACTGGGCGGGGCTGAACCGTGTCGAGGGACGAGGGGAGGGGGAGCTGAGGGGCGGGGGAATGCCCCCCCTCCACCCGCTTCTTTCTCAACCTGTTCCACAACATTAAAGCCAGGTCTGGACCAGATCCAATGGTGATGTCGTGGAGTTTCACGTGGAAGCGAGAAGTGTGTGCACCGTGATGTCACTCGCTTTGCATACAAAGACACGCCAAATAAAAGTAAAAAAATAGATATATACTTAAAGTGGTATGACGTTGCCTTTTTTTGTCTTTGATCAAATCACACAGAATGTACCCGATTTTGTCAGATATCCGAAAATAAACGGGTCTGAATCCAGATATCCTTGGATGAGTGACCACCCTGCCATCAAACATGATGTTGTATAGGCTGCTGCGGTGTGCTACATGGTGGGCATCAGACGGCAGTGTTATGTGCTATGCTTTCCAGTGTGGTGAAGTATGATCGAATAGCAGCACAGAATGGGCAGATCCTCATCCAGTCGTGGATTTACAAAAGGGCTGTAGACAACCTAACCCATATCTAACTTTAACTTTCATTAAAAAAACACAGAGTTTCAAGATCACTTCCCTACAAGCCCCCCTACCATAGGGCAAAGAGAGAGAGGGATGAGTTGAGGTTCGTGGCCGATTGGGGGGGGGGGGGGGGCACTGGATCCAGGTCCTGGTATTGTTTCGAGGGCAGAACTCAGTTGTTCCTGGGCCAGATCTGGGGTTTTCCTTGATCAGATCTGGGTTATTCCTGGGCTAGAACTTGGTTGTTCCTGGGCCAGATATGGGTTCTTCCTGGACTAGATCTGGGTATTTCGTAGCCAGAACTGGATTCTTCCTGGGCCAGATCTGGATTCTTCCTGGGTCAGATCTGGATTCTTCCTGGGCCAGAACTAGGCTCTTCATGGGCCAGAACTAGGCTCTTCCTAAGCCAGATTTGGGTTCTTCCGGGGCCAGAACTGAGGTTTTCTTGGGCCAGGGTTGAGTTGTTCTTGGGCCAGATCTGGGTTTTTTCTAAGCCAGATTTGGGTTCTTTCGGGGCCAAAACTAGGCTCTTCATGGGCCAGAACTAGGCTCTTCCTAAGCCAGATTTGGGTTCTTCCGGGGCCAGAACTGAGGTTTTCCTGGGCCAGGGTTGAGTTGTTCCTGGGCCAGATTTGGGGTTTTCCTAAGCCAGACTTGAGTTGTTCCTGGGCCGAAACTAGGCTCTTCATGGGCCAGAACTGGGCTCTTCCTGGGCTAGAGCTGGGTTCTTCCTGGGCCAGAACTGAGGTTTTCCTGGGCCAGGATTGGGTTACTCCTGGGCCAGATGTGGGGTTTTCCTGGGCTAGATCTGGGTTCTTCCTGGGCGAGATCTCGGATTTTACTAAGTCAGATCTAGGTTTCTCCTGGGCCAGGACTGGGTTGTTCCAGGTCCAGATCTGGTCTCTTCTTGGTAAAGTCAATTTCCTGGTATTCATTGAAATTACACCATGCTCTGCTGAGCACCCATACGCAGTCCAGGACGATGGTAAAACAACTCTCCGATTGTGTTTTTTTCCGGTTTGTACGGCGTACTATTCGGCACGATGTCCGACGTTTCACTGCACATGCAAAGAGCTTGTGCAGTTGACAGTTCTTGAAGAAACTCCCAGTGCTATTAGCAAAACGTCAAACATTCATGACGAGCAATGCACGGTACAACCACAAAAACCTGGGCAGTAGGAGTCAACAGACCCGGGAACGATAATACGCATTTGCATGACCGCTCTAAACACAAAGACAAATACACAAAAGACGAAGATCCTCCGTATAGCCTTTAACATACTGTTGACACACGTGGTGTTAGCGAGCATATATGAAGTCCCGCACGGCACACGAGGGGGTGGGTACCCAGCACCATGGCCGTCCGCCTTTGTTTTTTTCAAAGAAAAAAAACACACACCCCCACACAGAGGCATTGCAAAATAAATTCCCTAACCAGCCCCACAAAAAAATTAGATTTATTTTTTTAAACTGGTTAACAGCTCTTTCTTTTCCCAAAGCAATGCAAGTGATTAATTGTACTACACGGGGAAACATACTGTCTCGCTTTCCAGTAAGGATGCATTAATTGCAGTAACGCTGTGCCAACAATCTCCCCCATAGGCAATGTCGACCATTGGGCCATATGCCCTATGCCTGGCAGACAAATAGTGGGAATAAATACTCTCAAGCGGTACGATAATATTCATGAACAAATATTACTACGTTTTGGAATGCTGCCATGGTGTTAACGGTGAGCACAAGGGATTTGCAATCCAGATCGTCGCAGATTCAATTCCACGTGTTGGCGCAGCAGTTGAAAAATGTTGCAAGTTTTCCAGCTGCACAAATGGGTTCGCCAAAGTTAGTCAATCGGAAGGATGTGTGTGGTGGGGTACAATGTGGGTACTCTGACCTCTTTCGAGGCTAAATACCCCCTAAAGGGACTCTCTAGGGCTCTCTAAAACGAAACAATTTTATTTTATTTTACCAGGTAAGGTCCACTGAGCTAATAGCCCTTCATCAGAAGTGACCTGGCCACAAATGATAACTCATCAAAGTGGCTGATCATGTGGAAATGTATGGCAGCCAAATAATCTAAACTCACGTTGATTCGAAATGTGGAGGGAAAAACTGGAGGGCCTAGAGAAAAATCCACGCGACCATGGGGAGAGAATGCAAACTCCAAATATATAGGCGTCAGGGTCGCGATTGAACCCACGGACTGACCACCTGTATACCAGGCGAGATAGTTAACATCTCGCCACCGTGGCTTTTCTTTCTTTAGTGGAGGCCCTTTCCCCAGCAGTGGCATGAGAAGGCAATATTTACCATAATTTGCGTAAACTATTGCTTCATTTTCAATCCATCAAAACAAAAAGCAAAAACAACCACCAGCAATGGATTGCACAAAAAAACGACAGTAGTTGCAGCATTAGAAAAACGTAATAAAGGATTATGATTTGGCCACAGCAAAAAATGTTATGTCTCCCCGATGATATATCTGCTCTTGCACATAACACGGAGCCAAGTGCTACAGTTGAGTTTGGTAAACACGGAACAAAAACAGCTTTGACTCACCATTACAAGGAAAACGTGCATTTCCAAGAAGCTATAAAAAAATGCATAAGTATATTTTTCCTTTCAGCCAACTCAGACAAGAAGGATGATCATAATATACCTTAATATACACCTCGTCACAATTTTGATGAATACCCAGGCGTTATGTAACATTTTTATTTTTACATTTGTACAAATATGGAGGCTGAGTGGCGATGTCCCGAGCTGTGGTGCTGAGTGCACAACACACAATGGGAAGATTGAAATCCAAATCACGTGCAGGGATCGACTAAGCCGTCCTTCATCCCTCGGCGATCAATAAAAACGAGATTTCCCGTTGTAGGAAATTCAACAATGGCTACACCGAAGCAGTGGCCCATACCATGGCAACGTGGAATTTCCACTTCTGGCTCAAGGTCACTTTCGAATATAAACACTGCTTGCTTGGCTGTCCGAGCAGGGTAACACATTTTTTAAAATTCTACCTACGTGAATTACCGAAAGAACCAAAGAGTAGGTAAAAAAATAAGTTAATGTTGCAGCCCCGCCACTGTTTGTTCAAACCTCTGCTGGTCCTATGGCCCCAGATGGAGCTCTAGAGAGCCCCTCTGGAGACATTTTTTTCCGCACTCTACCACACTGCCCAGACGTCTTGGAAGAGGGTATGGAGTTCACACACACTTGATCCCATCACACTTGATCCGCCAATCGACTGCGTCATAACCATTCTATTCTCGTGCATGGCAATAGGTTCAGGAGCTCAACGCCAATGTCGAGTTCTGCTCATTACGATAGGGCTCCAGGAGAGAGAGAGAGTTCGTGTCGTCTTGCTCGTCCTACATTGAAAGAGCCCTTTCAACACATATGAATACTGCTGGGTGGATGAATAGACGTGCGGGGTTTAAGTCGAACCAGCAACCTCCAGATTGCAAGTCCGGTGTGCTCACAATTACGCTGCAGCAGCAGCAGCCCCTATTTTGAATGCTCATGCACGGCTATTGCAAATGTGTTTTGCTAGCCAAGCTCACACGCACGCAGATTGGCCTCGTGCGAGCTTACACTGCAGGGAAAGGACAAGCAACGCAGTGGCAAAGCTGGAAGGGCAAAGTGAAGCGATCACAGTTTGGAGAGTGACCGAAGGTAAATCGAAGTAATAAGATCAGGTAATGTATAGATCGTCCACTGCATAGCGAAATGGTAATAGCATGTAGACGCCTTCATATCACGGTGAATAAAACATGGACCGTGGTGATGATTACAACGAAGCTGGCTGTTTTTAGAATAGACAGATTCGATAATTTAAACGAGATCGTTGGATAACGCCGGACCCCACGTTGTTCGCACCGCAGGCGGGCAGTGAGAGAGGAGAAACGCATTTTTGAAAATCGTGCGGGGAGCTGCAGGTGAATTGCAAGGTGCACTTCGAGTCACTTCCACGACAACAATGCGGTCGTTTCGTGCGCCGGCAGAGGCGAGCTCGATGCCGAACAATCCTAGGGGCATGCCCCGAGGGATGGCTGCCAGAGTCCAACGCTTGATGCGTTGGACTTGCAAGCCAGAGGTTGCCGTTTCTGAGTTCCTGGCGTGGCAGTTAAAACAATTTGGCAAGCTTCTTCAATCACCCCGCGTCTGCTTAAGTAGAAAGGCCACAGTCGTTCAGAAGGTGGCGTGAAATGCCAGTAGACCCACACTTTGTGTTTAGTTTGTCCCATTCCCACCCCCGATTAGCAAGGTTGGCTACGTACGGTGCGAAAGAAGTCCAACGTAAAGCACATACACACCTCTTCCAAACACCTTTACCTGTGTGGGATAATAATGAAGATGATGATGATGTCAGCTTGCGACGCACCGCACACAGCATTCGCTCTCTCTCGCAGTGGAGGCGGCGAGGTGCTGCCACCAAATTCAGCTCCCCCCTCCCTGACGCTCTGCGGTCCTCTGTATATTAAGATGTTACATGTCAATCAATGAGGGAGAAAAAAAAACCTCACGTAATGAGACAACACTTTTTACAGTGGCGTCGTCACTACATTATCAGCTCAGGGCGTGCGCCAATCGGTCAGGAGGAGCCCCAATGTTTGATTTGTCTCGCACGGTTGCACCGAGGCTATGCCATATATCACATCGCTACATAAGTGCCGTTATTCTTTGACACTATTGTTGAAAACACATCTAATGGTGGTTGTCAAGGAGGCCCCAGCTCGTGGCTTTGGCCCCGAGGAGGTAGGGGAGGGGGGGCAAGGCAGCCTCTGCCCCCACACTCGTTACGCCACTGACTCTATCCCATACAGATTGAGCTACATGGAGTCTGCATGTGTTGTGCCTTCTCCTGGCAAGCCTCGATGACCCAAAGGGAGATTCAGAACATTCGTGTGATCCAGCAGCCGTCGCCTCCACGGTGTTGGAGCACAGACGTGCACAACCACCACCAACCACCGAGCTGAGACGCTTAGTGGCGGGACACAGCGGACTTTAAAGCTGTGGCAGCCGAACACGCGGGTAATGGTACAGGACGTGTCATTCGGGGGAGGAGGAAATGCGGGAGGGAAGGAAGGGCAAGCCTCTTGGTCAGATGGTCGCGTGTTCCAGAGCCAACTTTTGGAAAAAACAAACCACGGATTGTTAGCGCTGTAAACAAACTGCACTGTTCAAATTGGACAAGTTCCCAGAGTGAAACTTCGAAGGAGGAGGAGGCGGGGCCCAGGAATCAGGGTCAGGGTAGAATTTGAGGAGGAGGAGGGTGGGGTCAGCATCAGCGTCCATGATCAGGTGCAGCCATTTTGTCTATCCACTGCTGGATGAGGGCCCTCCCTCCACGCTGTGCGGGTCGTGGTTAGGGGCCGTCCATAAATGACGTCACGTACCTAGGGGGGGGGTCAGACATTTGTGACGATGTGTAACGAGGGGGGGGGGGGGTTGAGAAATGTGACTTCACATCAAAATGCGCAACTTTAAATAAATAGAGACAACACGTTCTACTTAGTTAAATAGACTTTTTGATAAATGTTTTCTCCTACAACATCAGAGTGCAGCGCCGCATTAAATAGCTCTGTGGTCACCCACCAAAGACACTATCCAGGCTCAACTCTGCTTAGCTGCTGAGGCCCGCTGCTACACTTGGCGATTTGGTCGCAAGCCTGGATCAGAAAGCAATAACCCGGGAAATCAATGTGGGAAGCCTTTTTAAAAGAACTGATTCGCGCAGCGTGTGAAACTGGTAGTTTCCTGATCTTCGTGGGCCTTGGTTATCAGTGAGTGTGGATAAGCTTGGACTCGATTTGCTCGAAATGTTTGTTCCTAAAAAAAGAGAAAAATGATGATTATCTGTCGTAGACGCAAATTTGGTGCGCCGTGTTTATTTTGATATTAGTTTCTAATTTTAAATAATTGCTCTATCAAGGTCTTCTGGCCTACGGAGCTTTTGTCACTTTCAAGAGAGAATGAATGAAATTGAGTCACTGTATCGTCTCCCGGGTTCGAAACTCTTCGCGGTAGCACTGCAAAAGGTTCTAAATCACGAAGTGTCTTTGGCAGGAGCATCGTTTGTTCGACAAAATGTATGTTGGGCAATGTTGAATACCCTTTCACCATTACTAAAGTGAGTACTGAAACTGAAACATATAGGCTTTCACGACCAATATTATCCATAATAGAGGTTTTTTGGGATTAGGTGGCGTAAATATAAATTTGTGGTTAAACCCGCTTCCACCCAACACCACCCAACATAGCCACTTAGTAAGGTTTGTAATTGGCTGTGCCGGGTGGTTGGCGGGTTTAACAACACATTTCTATTTATGCGATCTAATCCAAAAAATAATTAACCCGTAAAAACTAAGTTTTTCACTCTAAATCCTTTATATGCGTGGCGGATAGAGTCCTCTCGTCCTCTGGCTTGAGATGGCTGCCACCTATGGGTCAGATGATTGTCTGCCAGCATTAAGCAATTGGTAATTAAATATTTAAAACAAATTCCGTAAACAGTGTAAAATTTTGGAAAAAAAATTTCACGAAAATTAATTGTCACGCACAACGAGTCTGTGTGGAAAATGTCAGCTCGATTGGATCACGGGAAGTGGGTTAAAAACGACCGAAAGATTTGCACGGTCGCAAGCAAGCAAGCAAGCACGCAAGCACGCAAGCAAGCAAGTGAACTTAATATAAAGGATTTAAAAATGACTTCTATTATACCAAAGTGACGTTGGGATGGTGTGTGGATTAACTTCCTTGCTGTGTTGTTTCCCTGCTGCCTAATGGGAATGCGACACATTCAACACATTTTTTTTTTCAGTTGGTAGTCAAAAGAATAAGACGGCCGCATGGTGTAGCTCTTCATTGAGCTGGTGGTCTGGGCAATGCTGAGATAATTGTATATACAAAGTGGTGGTCACATGGCATGCAATGCATGGTGGGAGTCGTGCCTTCCTGTTGCCTGTTGTTATTTCTACTTTTTTCTCTCCAGCCTCCACGCATTTTCCTGTTTTTTAAAATAGATTTTCCATCATAAGACTTTAAAATGTCTCTGGCGAATGTGGGTCCTGTGGTACGAGCCGAACTTCCTCCTACAGTAGGGGCGGTGAAAACCTCGGAGGCGGATGTGGCCAGTGACTGCATTTCAGACGGTCCGCGGCCACATGAGACCCGAACCATTTCGAAATGGTCTGCGTTTTGCTTTTTGCTTTTTATCCACCACTGCAAGCACGTTAGCTGCACGAATCGGGTATCAGGGAGGGAGAGGGGATGTTTTGAACCTGGCAACAATGGGTTTCTGATTTTAGCCAGCTCAAGTCACTTCCAGTCACAGCGGCAGTGTAGCGGTTAGCGCTGCCGCTGCGAACCTGGCGACCCGAGTTTGATTCCCGCTCACGGCCAACACCGGTGACGATGATCTGAACCCGGTCCTGGGCCTCTTCTAGGTCGACTCAGCCTCAAATGAGCACCTGGTGCGATGTGTAAACATCGCCACTAGGGAGACAAAGGCGGCCGGGCGTTGTGCTGGCCACCCACCCCCTCGTGTGCTGTGCCGGCCTTTATGGGTGGGTGCTCGCTAACAGCACTTGCCCATACAGTGTGTTCAGCTGCCAAATGTATTTGAAAGCCCTATTTGGCACTCAGTAAGGAAACAGTTTCCCAATCGTGTCCTACAGGAACCAAGTTAATACAATGTACACATACAGTGGGTTGTTTCTACTCTTTGTGAGATAAACGTCTATATTATGAATCTTATACCAACCGTTTCACTTTTGGGGCCGTCCATAAATGACGTCACGTACCTAGGGGGGGGGGTCAGACATTTGTGACGATGTGTGACGAGGGGGGGGGGTGAGAATATAGACAATACGTTCTACTTAATTAAATATATATATATATATTTTTATAAATGTTTTCTCCTACAACATCAGAGTGCAGCGCCACATTAAATACGCACTACAATGACAATAGTTTAAAGCGATTTGAAGCATGTTTTTTTGGGGGGGCGGGGGGGCAGAGCTTTGTGACGTCATATTTGAGGGGGGGGGGGTCTGACTTTTTGTGACGCCGTGTGACGAAGGGGAGGGGGGGGGGGTCAAAAATCGTCCAAAATCGCGTGACGTCATTTATGTACGGCCCCTTTATACCAAAAGGAGGCCACTGGATTTTGTACTGACAGACCCATTGTTTACACACAGATTGCTCTTACTAATAACACCATCCCGTCAAGCAGCAGTACTCTGTTTGTTAAGGCCAACCTGACCTTTCCGGATGCGTCCAACAAGGCTGAGAAGCAGTCCAGAGTTTGCTTGCTGAAACAAACGCTAGCGGTTAACGCAAGTCGGAATGCCAATACACGTGTGGAGATACAGAAAGCGCGGTCGATGCATTTAATTAGATCCTCTGAAAATATGGGTTTTGCTCAGATGTGTAGCAAATCCGTTAATGCCACGCTTAACCCGGTATGCCTCCCCATGGGGTCACCGTTGTCAACCATTGTAAATCGGTAATTGAGTGAAATGAGGCGGCATGACATTTGACAGGCATCCAATGTGTCGTTGCACAAGCCACCGTAACAAGGTGAGAGCTAAAAGTGCACGCCTGCATTTGCTTTGCTCACGTCAGAGTCAGAATGAGAATCTGTATTTATATTGGGGGAGAAATCCGATGAGCTATAAAGCTCTTTACCGCAGCTATCCAGTGGGGCCGGGGCAGAGGTCGCAAACGGGTTTTGATTCCTTACCCATACCCGTACCCGGCCACACCAGGGTCGCAAACGGGTACCCGTACCCGGCCGGGTATGGGTACCTGAACGCTACCCGTACCCTACCCGAAATGAGTGACAAACGGTTACTCACCAGTGACTCACGGCCTACCCGTACCCGTACCCGGCCGCACCAGGGTCGCAACCGGGTACGGGTAGCCAGGTATCGGGTAGGGTACGGGTATCGGGTACCCGGTTGCGACCTCTGGGCCGGGGTCAGAATGGAACAACAGCAAACGATGCACAAACACGGCATGATTGAAAAGTGTTTGAAAAGGTAAGAGACGTTGGCAGAAAGTTCTCTACTCGAGGGGGCCTCTAGACAGTCCCACTCTAGAGTGTATTTGGCCTACTCTTCCGCGCTGGGCAGATGTCTTATTAGAAGATGGGGGAGCACCCCACACATGACCCTGCCACACACGTGACCTGCCAATCAAATAATTACGATGTACAGTCGAACCTCGGAGATTGAACGCACCAGAACTCGAACAAATCGGTGTTCGAGCGATATTTCCGAACATTTTTTGGCCCGGAAACCGAACGAAATTCGGAGGTCGAACGCGCAATCGCGACTTGAAAGAACCTGTACGGCTGAGAGGTGTATGGTCAGCGTGCATGACGCTTGCCCAGACAAAGTAGACTCCCCTTCCAAACAATAACACCACCACCTCCTCCTCCTCTTAACCACCTTCCACTCAAGCCAACAACTCTCCTTACTACAGGTAAAGTGAAGTTCAATGTTAATTTATTTCATTTATTCCATACATTTATTCATTCATTCCATTTATTGTGTTTCTTGTTTTTTTTAAAATGATTTTATGCATGTAATTACTGCAAATTTCGTGTAAAAATGCTGTATAATGAGAGATTTCTTGTGTCTGGAACCAATTAATGTAATTTACATTAATTCTTATGGGGAAAATTAATTCGGTGTTCGAACAAATCGGTGTTCGAATGGCCTTCTGGAACGAAGTAAGTTCGATCTCCGGGGTACCACTGTAGTTTAACACGTGCTCGGCTTTCACGACCAATATTATCCATAATAGAGGTTTTGGGGTTAGATCGCGTAAATATATAAACGTGTCGTTAAACCCACCACCACTCGACAGAAACTAGAATGGTAAATGTTGTGGGTTTACTCTCCAACACACCGGTGTGCTGAACTAGTAACGAATTGGCCACGTTCTGTTTACGTGACAACCCTTACTCGTTGGCTGTGTCGGGTGGTGGCGGGTTTCACGACACATTTACATTTCTCTTCTCGCCACCCCTTCGCTGGAACAAAAATCCTCCCCTCCACAGTAAGCAGTCGCCTTCGCTCACTAAGTTTCCGCTCCTCACTCAATATTCACTTGTTTTTCGATTTAAAGCTTTCGTGACTGCAGGGATTCATCTTCTTGGTTCTTTTGGTAAAGTCTCGACAGACCTGTTCTTCACCTGAGGACGGCTGCTTGCGTTGTGGCCGAAACGTCGTGAAAATTATTTTATTATGTTTTATTTTTATTATTTTATTATTTCCATTCCACGTGACTTTACCGAAAGAACCAAGAACATACTCACTTATTGTTCACCAGCTCACCCCACGACACCATTAGGGGCGGTCCATAAATGACGTCACGCACCTAGGGGGGGGGGGGTCAGACATTTGTGACGATGTGTGACGAGGGGGGGCGGGAGGTGTTGAGAAATGTGACGTCACATCAAAATGCGCAACTTTAACTAAATATAGAATTGTTATAACAACACTAATTGTTATAACAACACTCCTACAACATCAGAGTGCAGCGCCACATTAAATACGCACTACAATTACAATAGTTTAAAGCGATTTGAAGCATGCTTTATTTTCAAAATGGAAATATGGTTTTGGGGGGGGGGGGGGGTAGAGCTTTGTGACGTCATATTTGAGGGGGGGGGGTTTGAATTTTAATGACGCCGTGTGACGAGGGGGGGGGGGGGGTAAAAAATCGTCCAAAATCGCGTGACGTCATTTATGGACGGCCCCTAACCTCCCCCCCCAATAACCGCCACCGCTACTGTTCCCCCTTCGTGTTCTCATTGTATGGCTATCCCTCATTCCCCATTCATTCAATATATTCGTCATCATTTACAGTCATCAACTTTCACCGAATTCACGCATCACGGAGTTGCCCCCATTGCTTTCTCCCATCTGTTGCATTCATTCTTATTTTTTTTTTTGTAAAGTGCCTTGGTGAAGGCGCTAAATAAATTCCTTTAAGATAAGATCGAACCCAAAAATCTCTATTATGAAGAACGATGTAACCATTTATACTGTTGGGCGGACAGAGGGGAGGGGAAGTGAGGATTTGGATTTAAGGAATTTACACTCCATTCTTTCAACTGCTGAGCCAGTCCGAAAAACTAAAACTATTTTTAAATCCTTTATATTAAGTTCGCTTGCTTGCTTAGGACCGTGCAAATATTTCGGTTTTAGCCCACTTCCCGTGATCCAATCGAGCTGGCATTTTGCACACAGACTCGTTGTGCGTGACAATGCATTTTCGTGAAAAAAATTTCCTAAATTTTACACTGTTTAGGGAAAAATTGTAAATATTTAATTACCAATTGTTTAATGCTGCCAGATAATCATCTGACCCATAGGTGGCAGCCATCTCAAGCCAGAGGACGAGAGGACTCTAGCTGCCCCGATGCCACGCATATAAAGGATTTATAGTGAAAAACTTTGTTTTTACGGTTATACTTATTGTCTTGCCAGGTAAGGGCCCACCGAACGAGATATAACGCCCTATTCAGAAGCGACCGGACAATCACAAATGATAGCTCCATGTGGACATTTATAGCAGCCAAAATACTCTAAACACGTGACGCTGATTCTAAACGTGGAGGGGAAAAAACGGGAGGACCCGGAGAAAAATCCACGCGACCACGGGGAGAGAGAGAGAGAGACACCGCAAAACGCAGCAGCAGGCGTCCGGCTCTGGGTCGAACCCACGAACCTCCTGCATACCAGGCGAGGTAGTTAACATCTCCTAGCCACCGTGATCGAAACGCTCCGTGAGACTTCTGTATTGCAAGCCCAATGTTGCTTAGCCACGATTGCACAACGGGCAAGCATCCCACACGCGCAAATTGTTGGAGGCTGCGCTCGTTGAGCCCTTGACAAAATATGACGCGCAGTACAGAACTTGTACAACGCTATTGCTGCTCGAGTGGTGGTGGTCGTGTTGGGGGAGTCCCGTGCAGATAAAAAAAAATGAATGACAGCCCGAGAGACGGACGCGGGCGAGACAAATACGGAGACAACCCACACGCAGGGCAATGCGTGCAAGAGACGCGCACATTAATGGGGGGGAACAAGAGACGCTCGGAGCGATAGACAGAGGGAAAGACAGAAGAGAAAGAGATGAAATGCACACACAGAGAGAGGGAGAGAGACACGCGCAGGGAGAGAGAGAGAACACAGGGATGCAGATCCATAGAGAATCAGAGGACATCAGGTGAAGTCATGCACGGACACACGCAAGAGACAAATATAGCGACGGGGCAGAGAGTAACGGAGTTGAGACAGACGTTACACAAAGACAAAGATCCCACCGTGTAGCCTTCACAGGCTGTTTGGGCAAGTGCTGTTAGCGAGTAGCACCTATGAAGGGCCGGAACGGTACACGAGGGGGTGGGTGGGCCAGCACCCACACCCGGCCGCCTTTGTCTCCCCAGTGGCGATGTTTACTACACACCGCACCAAGTACTCATTTGAGGCTGAGTCGACCTAGAGGAGGCCCCGGACCGGTCCAAGTAATCGTCACCGGTGTTGGCCGTGAGCGGGAATCGAACTCGGGTCGCTGGGTTCGTAGCGCAGCGTAGCGCTAACCGCTCTACCACCGCTCCCTATAACACACAACAACCGCCATTCGCCACTAAGTGGCGGTGACGTCACCACGACGCTTGTGTCAGGCCATGTGCACCTTGAGGCCACGTGAAGTGTCCAACCCGCTAGCAGGAGGTCACGGGGCAGACCCAGCAGGTGCCACGGGTCGACTGACTGAGATGACCGAGATGACTGGCTGATGCACCGCCTGTGCCCCCTACTGTGCCAACTTGCTGTGCTTTAGCCACCCGGCACTCCGCTCGTTGTTGTGAGCGTCGCTCCTCCGCCCTCAGACACACAGAGGCACACAAACACTGAGATTTCACATGGAGACTGAGAATTCGACTGACACACAGACTGAGATTTCACACACAGAGACTGACACACAGACTAAGAGTTCGACTCAGAAAAAAAAACCCTAGAGCTAGAGACACTCAGAGTAGCAGACGCAGTGTCGAGACCAGACACGGGGCGAGAAACACAGACATGATGAATGTCAGCATAACCCTCTCGCGGATCACGTACGCGTGTGACTCGTGGAGAAATACAACAGGCGTGCAGCCGCCGTCCACAGATCCTCTTCTGCGTGTAACACCCTTGACGTTATTGAACGGAGACTCTTTAAGGGGCTGTCCATAAATGACGTCACGCAATTTTGGACGATTTTTGACCCCCCACCCCCCTTCGTCACACGGCGTCATAAAAAGTCAGACCCCCCCCCCCCCTGCTCAAATATGACGTCACAAAGCTCTGCCCCCCCCAAAAAAACATGCTTCAAATCGCTTTAAACTATTGTTATTGTATAGTGCGTATTTAATGCGGCGCTGCACTCTGATGTTATAGGAGAAAACATTTATTAAAACGTCAATTTAATTAAGTAGAACGTATTCTTGGTTCTTTCGGTAAAGTCACGTAGAAGGGAAATAATATAATAATAGAAAAATACGTATTATTTGTTTATTTCCCTTCTACGTGACTTTACCGAAAGAACCAAGAATATGAATCCCTGCAGTCACGAAAGCTTTAAATCAAAATTTAAGTAGAACGTGTTGTCTATCTATATATATAAAATCGTGCATGTCTGTCTGTCTGTGTATGTGTGTGTGGATTTCGGACCATACGCACTTTCATTGGACGGCGGTTGCCCCTGGCAACAGCTAACGACGCCTTCGCCGCTTTCATTGGACGGCGGTTGCCCCTGGCAACGAGTAGCAACTTTTCTCCGCGGGGTGGACGCCATTTTTAATAGCGCGGGGGAGGGGGGGACCGGCACCCGTACCCAGCGTTCGCCGGGTGGGAAAATCAGGCAAAGCGGGAGGCTCTGCACGGTGCTAGGCCTCGACACCCAACACGCCACTCTGAGGTAAATTCATACAAATTTCACGTCCTCTACAGAGTGGCGAGGGAGGCAGAGTGGCGAGGGAGGGACTCAGCCTCAAAACGAGTAACTGGTGTGGCGTATTAACATCGCCACTGGGGAGACAAAGGCGGCCGGGCGTGGTGGATCCAAGTCCCGGACAAAGCCGGGTCATGACTATGTGTGTATGTCTGTGTGTCTGTATGTATGTGTGTATGTATGTGTCTGTATGTGTTTGTGTGTATGTATGTGTGTGTCTGTATGTATGTGTGTGTGTATTGTGTATGTGTTTGTGTGTATGTATGTGTGTGTTTGTGTGTATGTGTATGTCTGTGTGTATGCATGTGTGTGTATGTGTGTGTATGTGTTTGTGTGTATGTGTGTGTATGTATGTGTGTGTATGTGTTTGTATGTGTTTGTGTGTTTACGCTCGCATTACACAAATGTGTTGCAGGTCTAAGGCGTTCCTCGCGCAGCATTGCCATTTTATTATTGCAGTCGTTTACTGCCGTACGCACCCTCAAAGTCGTGTGTGTCTGCAGCAAGCGCGTGTATGTGTACCTATGGACGCGCGCGCGTGTGTTGTGTAGGGGGAACGGTAGTGTAGTGCTTAGCGTGCTGTCTGTGTGTGTGTCTGTGTGTGTGTCTGTGTGTGTGTCTGTGTGTGTGTCTGTGTGTGTGTCTGTGTGTGTGTCTGTGTGTGTGTCTGTGTGTGTGTCTGTGTGTGTGTCTGTGTGTGTGCGTGTGTGGTGTGTGGGGAGCGGTAGTGTAGTGGTTAGCGTGCTGTCTGTGTGTCTGTGTCTCTGTCTGTGTCTTTCTGTGTGTGTCTGCGTGTGTCTATGTGTGTGTGTCTGTGTGTGTGTCTGTGCGTCTGTGTGTGTGAGGAGCGGTGGGTGTAGTGGTTAACGCTACGCTGCGCTACCAACCCGGCGAACCGAGTTCGATTCCCGCTCATGGCCACCACCGGTCAAGATTATTTGAACCTCCCCTAGGTCGACTCAGCCTCAAACGAGTAACTGGTGTGGCGTATTAACATCGCCACTGGGGAGACAAAGGCGGCCGGCCGTGGTGGATACAAGTCCCGGGCGAAGCCGGGTAGTACAGCTAGTATTTATTTAAAGCTGCGAATTTTGATGTGACGCCACATTTCTCAACCCCACCCCCCACTCGTTACACATCGTCACAAATGTCTGACCCCCCCAGGTGCGTGACGTCATTTATGGACGGCCCCAAATGTTAATGTGTCGCGTTGTTTTTTTCTTCACCGAGGACCCCCAGACGAGCGGAAATGAAAACACTGTGCTCCGGCTGTCAATGTGATGTGGCCACGTCCGGCGACGGCGTAGTTTCTAAACACACATTCTTCCTGCGGAGGGAGCTGGTAGCAACGTTGGGTTGCTCGGTCAATGGCCAGGGTCAACGGCGGCGTGGTGTATTCCGCAAATATGCCCGACTGTGAGGGTGGGCACAAGCCAGCGTGAGTAGGTTAAACGTTGAGTTTTATAAGGGCACCACGGGGTGACCAGCCCCTCCCCACCCAGCCCCACCCCTCCCACCTCCCACCCAGCCCCACCCTCCCCACCAAGCTCCACCCCTCCTACCCCCCACCCAGCCCCACCCACCCTCCCCACCCAGCCCCACCCCTCCCACCCCCCACCCAGCCCCACCCTCCCCACCCAGCCCCTCCACACCCAGCTCCACCCCTCCCACCCCCACCCAGCCCCACCCTCCCCACCCAGCCCCTCCCCACCCAGCCCCTCCCCACCCTCCACACCCAGCCCCTCCCCACCCAGCCCCTCCCCACCCAGCCCCCCCCACCCTCCCCACCCAGCCCCTCCCCACCCAGCCCCCCCCCACCCTCCCCACCCAGCCCCCCCACCCTCCCCACCCAGCCCCTTACTTTTCCTATCGTGTTGTTGCAATGTTCGTTATTACAACGTTCCGACCCGCCCCTACGAAACATCTGTGAACAAGAGCTTTATAGCTCATCGGATTCCTCCTGCAGCATGAATAAAGATTCTCATTCTGACAATTCACCGGCAGGTCACGTGTTTGGTGGGGGTAGAAGGAATCTCAAGAGCCCCCCTCCAGTGGAGTTGTGAAGCGACTAATTACGTACACAACAAGAAAAATCTACGGTTAATTGCATTTAATATGGAGCACCTTTCAACAACAACAACAACTCCCCCTCCTACATGAAAGGAAATACGTGAGCTTGGGTTCGGCCCGTTTGCTCGTGAAATACATGCCCCATGCATTTTTAATCTGAACGCCCTTGTTGAACCCATCCTTGTGGATGTAGCGAACACCGTAGACATTTTCAAACGCTTTGACGCGCAACGTGTAAAACTGGTTAGACTGCAGCATTCTGATAAAAGATTAAAACATTATCGTTCTCTGCACGTTCGCGGTCCACGGTAATCCGATAGGAAACTGTTCTAATTCTCGCCGACACCTGAAGGGTGATTTATTCTTTCATAATTATCAGTACAATTTGCTTTTATGATTACGCAGTTCCTCACATACGATAATTACGTAATGTTATTCATAGAATTCATATATAATACATGCAATGATATGCATTATTTTAATGGGCATTTTAGCTAAATAATATGTTCACAGTCAAACTAAATAATAATAAGCTACAGCTCTTTGGGCCTCCTGAATGCACGTGCTTGTGTTAGTCATGGAGCTTGTCTGATCAGACTTTACCACGATGGAGAGGCGTGTGGGTTGAGGTGTGGCGGTGGGTGGTGAGTGACCATTTGTGTTGTTTAAACCACGCGGGTTTTTAAATCCTTTATATTAAGTTTACTTGCTTGCTTGCACGCTTACGACCGTGCAAATCTTTCGGTCGTTTTTTAACCCACTTCCCGTGATCCAATCGAGCTGACATTTTGCACACAGACTCGTTGTGCGTGACAATTTATTTTCGTGAAATTTTTTTCCCAAAATTTTCCACTTTTTAGGAATTTTTTTTTCATATTTAATTTAAAATACCAATGTGATAAAAATGAAACTCTTACTCAAGAAAAACAGAAATGAATAATAAAATAAAACCGATGCCACGCATATAAAGGATTTATAGTGAAAAACTTTGTTTTTACGGGTAATTTTTTTTTAGTGCCAGTTGGCGAAGTTGGTGGCCGAAAGGGAGAGAGGGATGGGGGTTTAGATATCACTCGTCGCAGATGTTACCCGTGGCCAGGAATCAAACCCAAGTCAGGTCATCGGGTTCACGTGGCCACACAGGAGTGACATGCCACTCACCCACTACACTCTATTTTTAGGTAATGGTATTTGAGCAATGTTCAAACCTTTACCATTATTCTTGCGTGTAAACTCAACATCGTTTCCAGGTTGTGGATGAATCAGATTTAATAAGAAAATGTGGCAAACAAATTCCTTAACTCGTGGTAATATATGACGGCGTGATTTAATCATGAAATGCTTCTCTGTTTTAATAGAAAATATATCTGATCTCGAAAATGTTCCCTCAAATGCGCAATATATTGTACCACTTTATTCTCAAGAGTATGATGAGACGCAATGCCAAAAGGAGTTCTTCATTATAAAATAGTGACGGTTGCTGCTTTCATCATCCTGCAGTTTTAGAATCCCTGTTGGGATTAAAAGTGGTGAAAATAGTTGGTTCAAACCCCCCAAAAGTCACACATCTCCGAAAAATAAAAGGATGATAAATCTGTCACCCACTGCTCGCTGCTTGGTGCGATAAGATGTGTTGGTGTGTAGTCTGCTGTTCCCATTCACTATTTAAACAACGCTTCAAATATTCTTGCCAAATAAGAAGTTAATAAAAGGTAGACTGTGAATGGAAGGGCAGGGAACCTGCGTTAAATTCCAAGTCATGGATAACGTTGGTGGTGAGTGATATCTGAACGAGTTGTCCTGCGTGTCTCACCTCTTTACTAACTAGAACTGACCGGCCTGGTCAAATATGGTTAGACAATTCACAAAAACTGACAAGACGTGGGGAGGCCTTTGTCTGGCAATAGATTAACAAGGGACTGTACGCTAATTTAGTTAGATTGTTAACATCCCACTCTAAAGCAAGAACATAATGGGCCCGGAAAACCTGAGATGTTTTAAAGGAAGCACTCAAGCCACTGAAACCAAGTTTGTTCGGTTGTTCCCCAGGTGGTAACAGTTTGCAAGTGAGAAGCTCTTAATCCCATTCCACCGTCTGATTGCTCACAGCCAGGGTGAATCGGGCGACAACATTACTTGACGTCTTGACTATCGTTTAGGCTAGCATCTCGGTCAAACTTGCCAAGGCAAATGTCGCTACCGATTCCATGCGCCTGACCATGAGCTGGTCCACATAGGTATCTGAATGCAGCTCAACAGAAGCCTCCAGTATAAATTAAAGCTGGACTATCAAATAAATTCGGTAATCGATGACTTACCGATGTATCGGTCAGATTAAGCAACTAATTGCATAACACGAACATAGCTGAAAAGGTCTCATCTCTGTGCGTGTGCCCCTGTGTAGGTGATGGGCGTGGCCCCTGACGTCGTCAGTGTCATCAGCCTCATCATGAAGGGTGTGGCTTGTAATGGTTTCCTGCCTTCGATAAGGAGGGTGTTTGGTGGTAGCCATTTTTAAATGGACCAAAAATAATGGACCTCTATCTAGCCAATTAATTTAATTAGTTGATTAGTCCTCTCAGCGCAGGTATAAAGTACACGCACGGAATAAACAAAGCTTAACAATGTCACCAATTGTCCTAATCTCATCTGCAGAGATGTTAAATCAAAAGTTGGTAATGAAGCATTTAGTATTTGCCTCAAATGTCCTCGGCTGACAGCCAGGCAGGGCCATTTTTGCAAAGCTTTTTTGTTTTACAAGACCTATGAGTCACAGTCTGAAAATTTGAAAAATTCCTATTTCAGGCAGACGCATGTAAACACAGTCGAGAAGCAACCCCGTATAAAGTGTTAATCTAATATCGTGTGTTAAAAAGCACACACGCGTATCGTACGCAACAAATTAACGGAATTAAACATTTTCGATTTAAAGCTTTCGTGACTGCAGGGGTTCATCTTCTTGGTTCTTTTGGTAAAGTCACGTAGAATGAAAATAATAATAATAAAACATAATAAAATAATTCTCACGACGTTTTGACCACAACGCAAGTGACAGACCTATTCTTCACCTGAGGACGGCTGCTTGCGTTGTGGCCGAAACGTCGTGAGAATTATTAGATTATGTTTCATTTTTATTATTTTATTATTTCCATTCTACGTGACTTTACCTGAAGAACCAAGAGGAATTAAACATTGTCAGGAATAAATCCAAACGAGAAAATTTGCCAAAAGCGCAATGCAAGGCTTAATCAAGATATTTTGCAGTCACCGACAATTACACAAGGACATGGGTAGGGCAGATAAATCTCGTGAGTTAGAGCACGGTTCTCCTGAGCTTCAACATCAAGGGTGAACACACATAAAATCCCAGACACATTATTCCCGGCAGCGTGTGCCAGGCTGTCGGTGCTGTAATTGAAACGAGACCTCACGTGCCCTCCCACACGTTTCAACAGGAAAGGGAAGGAAGTGGGTAGAAAGGGAGGCGCCGCAAAGAGGCGAGTTTGGGCCCCCTCGGAAACCCAGCCGTGAAACCGTCAACGCCAGGACAGTGGGATCTGTGTGGAACTAAAATCTGCCGACGGAAGGCACAGGGCAGACCTCGGGGCGTTGCAGGGAAGGAAGCGAGGCAGGCAGACGTAAACCCAGAGCAGAAGAAATCTCTTGGCCGTTGCCGGTTTCCTTGCTGTGGGCCTGGAGATTGTGCAGCTCATTTCCGTCACGCAAATTTGCATGCACGGCCAAATTTTTACAAAAATTATAAATCCTTTTCTTGGTCCTTACCTGCCGAATTGTCCATCATTCCTCTACCGCTGCGGCACGAGAGATCAGATTAAGTTGTGCCGGTCTTGCATAAAACTGGGAGAGGCGGCGGTAAACGCTAGAGCAGAGACGTCGTGGCTTGTGCAGAATAAAATGTGGCCAAGAGAGACGTCTGGCACGGTACACTGACAAATTAGGTGCACCGAGGGCAGCATTATGAACTGCGCTGCTTACGTACGTACAACAGTCTAACAATGTGAGCGGGAGGCATAGTGGTTATGAGCTCGCTGACCTGAATTATATTCCCAGCCTTGGATAACATCAGTGGCGAGCGATATCTAAAAACGGACCCTGGGCTCACCCATCGCCAACCCGCACTGACCAGTACGGCGAGGAATTATCAAACAAACCCCTATGACACGCATGGCTTTGGGGAAACCATCCATCAGTTGTATGACAGCGAGTTTAAAAACTATTTTTAACTATGGCATGCACGTGAGTTTTTGTGTACAGAACAGTCTTATGTTGAAATTATAGGTGGCGTCGATGGCTTTGGCCACAGTGACATTTGGATCTTATTTTATAGCACAGTATTAAAATAAAGTATTGTATGTTTATGTATGTATGTAGAACTTTTTCGCACCGCACGTAGCCAGCCGTGCTAATAGGAGGTCTATCTCAGAGTTCTATATCTACACATGGGTAATGGCTAAGATATGCTAACATGCAAACTCATGAACAATGTCTGGCTTACCTATCAGTTTAATATTTAAATACAATAACGTGAACATACAAGAATTTCCAAATTTTCTCAGTTGTAAATAACTGTGCCCGGCAGGATTTACAAAGCACTGTCCACAGGTTTGTGCGGCTCATGTACAGAGCTTTGTTCTCGGTTTGAAACGTTTGCGTGGTTTACACGTACACATAAAAGAGATAATGGTGTTTCTCTGATTCACGTATGTTTGGGCAATTTCTTAGGGGCCGTCCATAAATGACGTCACGCACCTAGGGGGGGGGGGGGGGTCAGACATTTGTGACGATGTATGACGAGGGGGGGGGGGGTTGAGAAATGTGACGTCACATCAAAATGCGCAACTTTAAATAAATATAGACAACACGTTCTACTTGATTAAATATACTTTTTGATAAACGTTTCTCCTACAACATCAGAGTGCATTGCCACATTAAATACGCACTACAATGACAATAGTTTAAACCGATTTGAAGCATGTTTTATTTTGGGGGGGGGGGGGGGCAGAGCTTTGTGACGTCATATTTGAGGGGGGGGGGTCTGACTTTTTGTGACGCCGTGTGACGATGGGGGGGGGGGGGGGAGGCAAAAATCGTCCAAAATCGCGTGACGTCATTTATGGACGGCCCCTTTATACCAAAAGGAGGCCACTGGGTTTTGTACTGACAGACCCATTGTTTACACAGATTGCTCTTACCAATAACACCATCCCGTCAACCAGCAACTACTCTATTTGTTAAGGCCAACCTGACCTTTACTGACGCTGCGGATACGGTGCCATTTCATTTGATTACAAACACCAACGCATTGTACAGCTACAGTATTTCGACTGGTCAATAAAATCAAGTTATTTGGACAGGTTTTTTTTGGGGGGGGGGGGATTTTTTATGGACTTTTCAAAGCACTTTTTAAGAGTAGTTTTCATTTTTAAACAATACTAGCTGTACTACCCGGCTTCGCCCGGGACTTGTATCCACCACGGCCGGCCGCCTTTGTCTCCCCAGTGGCGATGTTAATACGCCACACCAGTTACTCGTTTGAGGCTGAGTCGACCTATGGGAGGTTCAAATAATCTTGATCGGTGGTGGCCATGAGCGGGAATATAACTCGGTTCGCCGGGTTGGTAGCGCAGCGTAGCGTTAACCACTACACCCACCGCTCCTCACACACACAGACGCACAGACACACACACAGACACACGCAGAAACACACAGACAGACACAGACAGACACACAGACAGCACGCTAACCACTACACTACCGCTCCCCACACACCACACACGCACACACACAGACACACACACAGAACACAAAGACAGACACACACACACAGACACACAGACAGCACGCTAACCACTACACTACCGCTCCCCACACACCACACACGCACACACACAGACACACACAGACACACACACAGACACACACACACAGACACACAAACACAGACACACACACACAGACACACACAGGCAGCACGCTAAGCACTACACTACCGTTCCTCCTACACACCACACACGCACACACACAGACACACACACAGACACACACACACAGACACACATACAGACACACATAGACACAGGCAGCACGCTAAGCACTACACTACCGTTCCCCCTACACAACACACGCGCGCGCGTCCATAGGTACACATACACGCGCTTGCTGCAGACACACACATACACACACATACATACACGCACATACACACAAACACATACACACACATGCATACACACAGACATACACATACATACAAACACACACATACATACATAGACACAAACACATACACAATACACACACACATACATACAGACACACACATACATACACACAAACACATACAGACACATACATACACACATACATACAGACACACAGACATACACATAAACACATACACACATAGTCATGACCCGGCTTTGCCCGGGACTTGTATCCACCACGCCCGGCCGCCTTTGTCTCCCCAGTGGCGATGTTAATACGCCACACCAGTTACTCGTTTTGAGGCTGAGTCCCTCCCTCGCCACTCTGCCTCCCTCGCCACTCTGTAGAGGACGTAAAATTTGTATGAATTTACCTCAGAGTGGCGTGTTGGGTGTCGAGGCCTAGCACCGTGCAGAGCCTCCCGCCTTGCCTGATTTTCCCACCCGGCGAACGCTGGGTACGGGTGCCGGTCCCCCCCCCCCGCCGCGCTATTAAAAATAGCGTCCACCCCGCGGAGAAAAGTTGCTACTCGTTGCCAGGGGCAACCGCCGTCCAATGAAAGTGCGTATGGGCCGAAATACACACACACACACAGACACACAGACATGAACGATTTTATATATATAGATTATTGGTGTATGGTGCTTCACTAAATAACGTTGAGGGTAATTGACAATGATTCCCCAGGTCTAGAAGTTCTAGAATTGAAGCTTTCGTGACTGCAAGGATTCATATTCTAAAATTAATAAAAGTAAAATAAAAAATAAAATAAAAATCACGACGTTTCGGAGGCAACACAAGCCTCCGAAACGTCGTGATTTTTATTTTATTTTTATTTTACTTTTATTAATTTAAATTTTTTACCTACGTGACTTTACCGAAAAAACCTAAGAATATGTCTAGAAGTGTTCTTAAACCACTGCTGTGACGTATGCATACCATTAATGTACAGATTTAACTTGATTATAATGAACCAACAATGTTTATCTTTATTCACATTTGACTGTTGTTGTTGTCTGTAAAAAAAAAACTATCAGCGTAAAGGACCCTCCCTATTGCTGGCTCAGATTTATGTTTAAACAAGGAAGAAAAACCATGCATATGCGATTGTTTCCGTAACGCTTTCCGACGTGCGTTTTAATTCGCAGTAACAGGATGAAACGTTCCCAAGCAGCACGGTCAGAGATGATCGTGACACGGAGCGTGACGTACAAAGTCGAGAGTTGACGTCACTCTTAATGACGTCGATGGCTTAGCCTGGGCACGGCAAATTCATCTTGGTTTTCTTTTTTTTATCGCCAAGTTTTGGACAACTTTAATTAATTTGGGCGGTTTTATCTTGGGTAATTATTTAGTAACAACTGAAGTTCGTAATAAAACTTTGTCAATGTTTGGATTATCTTGTTATACAGAGCCAGCGAGTGCGAACATATTAACGCTTTCAAGCTTAGTTGTAAGACGTTAATTAAAATCAAATAACAGCCAAACAAAATCTTCATTGTGTGGCGATAGAGGTTGCGTATCGATCGATTCCACATTGCTTGTTCACATTGAACATGCCAATAGGCCAATTGACTAAAACCTGTTTTTGTTTTATTGATACAGTACGTGGAGTCACAAGAAATGCTTCTGCTAATGGGATGTGTTTATCCATGCTACTCTACAGCAATGTATGATGAGTTGTAAACAATTTTTTGCGTTGAACAGGGCCCCATGATTTGGATGGAGTCCTCTTGTCAATTGCATCTGGTAACCAGGCAGCATTGTCCTTTTAACACCACATTCCTGCGGAACGAGCTGGTAGGAACGTTGGGTTGCTCGGTCAGTGGCCAGGGTCAACGGCGGCGTGGTGTTTTCCGCAAATATGGCCGACTGTGAGGGCGGGCACAAGCCGGCGTGAGTAGGTTAAACGTTGAGTTTATAAGGGCACCACGGGGTGACCAGCCCCTCCCCACCCAGCCCCCCCTACCACCTCCCACCCAGCCCCTCCCCACTCAGTCCCTCCCCACCCTCCCTTCCCCACCCAGCCCCTCCCTGCACGACGGACGGACACAATAATCCCCTGTGGGCTGGTGTAACCAGGAGGTTCCTACCTGTACTAGTCTGACTGCTGATGAGATCCAGGTCGAAACTGGCTGAAGGGTTTGCTTTCTGAAACACATGCTGCTGAATATTTGTCTGGAATGCCAATATGCTGCTGGACTAAAACAACTTGTATTTATTTATTTATGCAGCTTTACCCATAATCCTCCACAACAACTACTGGGTTTGGTATATGTCTAGGAGGTTAGATATCGACAACTAGATAGCAAATACGTGCTTGGGGGGCGTCCATAAATGACGTCACGCACCTAGGGGGGGGGGGGCAGACATTTGTGACGATGTGTGACGGGGGGGGGGTTTGAGAAACGTGACGTCACGTAAAAATGCTCAACTTTAAATAAATATACACAACACGTTCTACTTAATTAAATACACGTTTTGATAAATGTTTTCTCCTACAACATCAGAGTGCAGCGGCACATTAAATACGCACTACAATGACAATATTTTAAAGCGATTTGAAGTATTTATTATTTTCAAAATTAAAATATGGTTTGGGGGGGGGGGCAGAGCTTTGTGACGTCATATTTAAGGGGGAGGGGTCAAAAATCGTCCAAAATTTCATGACGTCATTTATGGACGCCCCCTTGCATAATACCGCGCACTTACCGCCCAGGTAGGTTATGCACGAGGCTATAAATATGGCTTTAGACATGCCTAGAGCCGCTATTAACGATGACCACAGAAACCCTGGCAGCGCCTGACTCGATTCAAAGTCGTGGAAAAACCATTGTCGATGAGGCATTCCCGTGGTGGTCGGACCTACATTAAGCACATACCAGGGATGTGAGCCACGACCAGCGGTTCAGGCTCACTGCCCAACACTGTGTCTTCCCCCACTACTTAAATCCCATTTCCCAAGGAAGTAAATTCCCTGCTCCAGTTGTTTATTATCTTGTGGCAGTCCCATGCCAGTAAGCTTAGTGCCACCCCCTCCCAGAGTTCATCACGGCGAGTGTTGCGAAATCCTTTAAGCTGGGCCACTGAGGAGGACCCTCCCGACGAATTGAGCCCTCGGCATAATTAATAATCCACGTTTGCAGCCACGGGGGGGGGGGGGGGGGAATCTGTGGGTGGAGAGTGGTATAGGTTATAGAAAAAGACAAGCGCAGGAGTGATTGACGTCCGATAGATGGGGCACGGTGGTAGAAAGGAATGGAACGGTTGGCGTTTGGGGGGGGGGGGGGGGGGTAAATGTAAGTGCCACGGCTCAGGCAGCGTGGGAAGTAAAGCAAGGTCGAGTGGAGGATGACTCGAAGTGTTGAGCCTAAGATTGTGTGAGTGGCGCTGAGACACACGGATTGCTGATGCTGCTGCTGCTGCTGCTACAACAGCAGTTGTCAGCGTGCCCTCGTCTGTACGATATATCACGGTGTGGGCGGAACGCATTTTAATTCGAGATCGGAAGGATTGTTTTGAAAGCTTGTTGGCACTGTACATTATAATGTGGTGAGACAGTGTTCGTGCCCTGCTGCCGCTGTTATTGCTGTTATTTCAGGCGACTCGTGTCGATTGGAGAGGCACGTGATGCAGACCTCAACAGCACAATTATTTGTTGTGCTCATTCAAATCAAGCTCAACCAGTTCAGGATTGAAATGATGACATGCGGCGGCACTGCATCCTGTCAACAAGCAGTGGACGAGCACGTGTCAAATGTATGCACCGTGCAACACGTGTGCGATTTACAAGGTGAAGGTGCAGCCCTGCAACTGCTTTGCCCGTGACACTGTTGGCAGAAGGCTCTCGAACCGGACTAGGGCATTTTTTCTTCGCCGTCTCTTTCACGCCGGCCAGGCGTGTTGGATGGAAAAAGTAAACATCGCTGTCAACCCCTCATCAGTGCCTTACTTATTACAGACCAAGTCAGACCTTATTGGTTACCCAATGCCCTTATACATCTCATCAACGTTCATCCTACAAGTCCCATCACAAGGGAGAAACACAAACAAATAGACAAAAAACATTTCTTGCCCGTTTTGAAACGGCTGTACGCCGTATGGACCTGAAAACTCAATTTCCCTGTACAAGAACACGGGGTAAACCACGTGGGTTGACACGGTTATGTGTAAAAGGGGGCCGTTACCCACAATTTACCACACCAAAAACGCGGACGCGCGCATGATGATTTTCATCCCATTTAGCACACGACTTGTTTACAAGATCACATTCTCCATATTTTTCAAAATACTCAGAAGGGCAGTGTAATTACCGCTGCAATTGAATGTCATTAATTAATCACTAACAGCGCAGTTATGATGCCTCTCACCCAATAAACGCTGGCAGGCTGGCAACATTAGCCAGCATTATTTGCTGTTGGGCACGCATTACGTCCTGGGTTTTTTTTGCGTGGATACGGCGGTGGTTTTTACATATATATGAATTGTGTTTTGGACGGGAACGTTGGAATTTTCGAACACAAGGCAAAGACAAAGGATCCGGGATAGACTTTGCAGACTGTAGAGGGCAAGTGCTGTTCGCAGACACTTATGGAGAACCGGTGCGGCACACGAATGGGGTGGGGGGGGGGGGGTGCCCCAACAAACCACGCCCGGCCGCCTTTGTCTCCTTAAGTAGAGATGTGTTTTTGTTGTTGTTTACACATCGCACCAGCCACAGTCATCATCATTTCGGGCTGAGTCGACCGGGGTCCCTGTCACGTGGTTTGGTGGTGGCTCGTGACCGGGAATGGAACTCGGGTGGCCGGGTTCGTGGATGAGCAGCGCGCTCATCGCTTCCACCCCCCCCCCACCGCCACACCCTGGCACGCACACAGACGGCTGCATTGAAGGATGAAGACGCACGTGGCTTGATGAACGGACGGACCAATGACGACGGCTTGCACCGAGTGATTGCCACGAGCAGCAAACGCTCACAGAGTCGCATGCACTCACTCACTCTCCATCTCCTCCTCCTCCTCCTCGTGCGTCTTGCTCTCAGCTCCCACAGCCCCGGTACAGTCGGCATGGCGACACCGCTATTCGTGCCAACAATTATCTCAGAGCCATTTTAAAAGAGAAGGCTTCATGAATCACCCTGCACCGCCCGCCCGCCCACAGGGCAGCCCGCATATTCGATAGCCTTGCCTTGCCTTCCTCTCCCTCCCTCTCTCTTGTTTCTCCTCCGCCTTCTCTTGCTGCTGCTGCTCCTGCATCCGTGGGGCCGAGCTCGAGGCGAGCGAGAGATGTGTCGGGGATGCATTGTGACTCGAACAAAAACACAGGAATTTTGGGCAGTCACCGTGAAGATGCTGCACCAGGAGCTTGACTTTGCAGGAGGAGAGGAAGTGGGGTGTGCACACGACTTGCATGTACACACTGGAACGCCTCTGGGTGTACATGCAAGATGGGTTTCACAGTGTACACATCTTGCATGTACACACTGGAAACCAACTGGGTGTACATGCAAGATGGGTTTCAGAGTGTACGCACCTTGCATGTACACACTGGAACGCCTCTGGGTGTACATGCAAGATGGGTTTCACAGTGTACACATCTTGCATGCACTGTACACTGAAACTCGCTCTGAATTGCCCCGCGGATTAGGCGAGACAGATAATTGTGAGGTGTTCCAATTTGAAGACGTAATTGCATATTAGATTTTAACTTATAAAGGAAGATAAAAAAAGATACGTGTGCCAGTACCTCAAGTCATGTTTATACAGCCACAACATGAATTGCATACTTTACTCATGATGTGATCAAGCGTTTGTTTTTATGCCCTCCATGAGAATCTTTTACTTGGGAATGTTAGCCCAATTCTTTAATTCAGCCACCCGACTCGAATGTTTCCGTTCGCTGCTGAACGAAGTGAAAGACATTGGAAATAACAACACGGGCATGTACAGCGTGTAGCGTAGGCGAGCCCATGCAGACATACACGTAAGCGTCTCAACACTGGCCCATTTGATCACTTAACGCTGCACGCTTTGCTAGCCTGTGCCATCGGCACTTCAAAACACACACACGTTGTGAAAATGCCAGAAAACACTGAAGATGCCACGGGTGCCCAACTATCTCCTGGCACGGCAATTGAAATAAATGACCAGGCTTCTGAAACCGACCCCGACCACCCACCCACCCTCTTCTTTATCCAACAGTATAGGTAAATGTGTACACCACATTTGATTGGCAGTTCGCGTGAGGTTGGGGAAGAGTAGGCAAAATACCCTCTGTGAAGGGGGGCCTCTCTTGAGCCCTTTCTCTAGTGGGCGACATTCTGTCAGGCATGTGAGCGAGCAATTGCAGGGCTGTACTTTTGCCGTTCACTGTACGAGTGAAGGTAAACCATACGGCCAATAATCTAGCCTGGCCACATCCGTCTAATTCTACCCTGCTCCACTTTAACCATTTTTTATATGCTTTGGAGCATTCCATTCAATGGCAGCGTTTATACTGCAGCCTCTCAACTACTAAAGGCTAACTGGCTATTTTTTTGATAGAAATCGTTAAATGAGCTCAGAAATAATTACATTACTTCTACTTGTGCTATTTTCCATAAGCGGTGTTTTTTTATTATTATTTTCCACTACCCTACATATTTACAATCTCCAAAAAAATACATGCGTATAGTATATTCTTTTCAAATTATCTTTAATTAGGTCAGTGCGGAATTAATGCCGTTGTAATAATACAAATTATCAATTGCGACAGCGACTCGATGAAGCCACTGTGCCGATAGTTAATGGGGTTTGTTTCAACCTGCTCGTGGCCTGCCCAATGCCAGCGAGTTGTATGCTGAGGCTGTTGGGGCACACATGGCTAACTGCCCATTTAAATGTCACGTTAGCCCACCCCACAACCAGCGAATCCAACTCATGCTGTGCAAGTTCATAAGCGCAGTGCGTCAGCCAATGCACCACCACCAACCACCACCCGTTGAGTGAGCGGTACAGTCTACAACAATAGCTGTTTTGGGAACAACAACAACAACTCGCAGGAGGCAAGCGAGCCCGATCGAGTGGCGGGGTGTGGGTGAGTGGGTGGGTAGCGGTGGATGGGGTTCGGGGAGGGAGGGAGGGAGGGCTCCAGAGGGCTCGCACGCTACGGGTCACGGTGACTTTTTGCGATGCGGGCTCATTGGGGAGGAGGGCGGGGGTGGTGGCTTTGAGAGGCGAAGTGGATTGGCGCTGGATAGCAGCAGGGCTTGCGGTTGGCGCTACGAGCCAATGCCAAGCGCGTTGAAAAACAAACCGAGAGAGAGATGAGATGAGAGAGAAGAGTGGGTAGGGTCGAAAAAAAAGGGGACGAAGCTATTTTGAGTGCTGCGCGCGGGCCCTCTGCATAGCGCAAAGGCAGTGTTGTCTGACTGTCAGGGCCTCCAATTAAAGATATGATGCAGAGATCTGCAGGGAAGTTTAAACGTCGCTCTGCTGTGAAATTTGACAAGGGTTGCTGTCACTGCTAGGCACAGTCTGCAGACCACCCTCTTCCCGTTACTGTACCACAATTACTTATTTTTTCCGTAGCCCGTCTATTCCGAGAGTGTGTGCGCGTACATTAGTAGTATTATTTATTTTCAACTGCGGCAGATAACACTGCGGGCTGCAACTGGATTGCAACACACGAGTATTGCCATACAAATCGTATAAAACACCCCCCCCCGCCGACTTCTAAATCGGTTACACGCCGATCACGGGTCAGAGTAATTATATTTTGGGGAGCAACGCGACACATCACGGAGAGCCATTTGCTGGGCAGACACACGGTGGGAGGAGGTTCGTGATATGCATCGGGGCAGCTCAATGGTCACATCCGGCATCAGCTCTGCAGCCTCAATTAATTAAGGTCATAATTAAGGTCATCCTGGCCAGATGAGCCACACGGGCCCCCACCCCATAGACGTTGTAAGCCGGGCAGCTCGTGACAATCTGGGAGCGTGCGGGAGGCTCTCTGCGTTTGCCGTGCAAATTGACCCGTCACGGTCCAAAATCGACGCGACCTTGTGGGAGGGAGGGGCTACCGCAGCGTTTTCAGATGTTTTCATGTCACGGGTGTTTTTTCTTCCCTTTTTCCTGCACTTCGTGCGTAGCTCTTGATAGAGAGAAGCGTCGTTGCTTGACACCTTCGGTGTCAAGAAACGACGCGCACAAACGCGTCAAACAGAGCACTCCAACATTTCGTGCGTTACTGCAGCAGCAACAACAACAACATCATCATAAAAAACACAGTGGTCGAAGAAGTGCATTATTGTGTTATGATAATAATTTACGGATTTATTTTGCTTCGCCAGTGTTGTTTAAGCATGCAAGGGCGGTGGGGTTGAGAATAATTACCTTGTAAATGACCCGGCTTTCACGGTAATTATCCAGTGAGAGGGAGTTATTCACACTGTCAAGGTTGCAATGGGAGGGAGAGTGGTGTGGCTGGGGCAGTCTGACCCAGGTCTCAGATCTGAGGAGGCCTCTGCAAGGTTCTAAGAGCCTTGGAGGCTTCAGAGAGCACCTCATCTGGCATTTTGCTCTGGGCATGAAAGCAAAATATATTTTGGCGGCCTTGCATACTATTAACTAATTTACAAAGTGGGTCGATTTTAATAAAAAAAATGTTAATTATAACTCTGGTACAACAATGACTGGGTGATCTTCTTACATTGCACGCACTCAATGGAATTGCATGTTTAGGACTGTGTGCAGTGCACGTGGACAACCCTAGCATTGCAAGGTCCTGACCTAGACAGAAGAGCGACCCTGACAGCCAATCGGAGGAGCAACCAGCCGGCTCTATCTGATCCCAGACACGTGATACATTCTGCAATCGTAATTGTGACCCCTGACAGTGATGTTCAAGACATGCACCACCAGCAGTAAAGACTCGGGCTCGTTGTTTTCCTAGAGTGCAAGTCAAAAGGTCACTGAAAACTCAAGAGCTTAATTTCTCATGGAATATGCCCCCTGCCCCGATCAGCTCAGCCCCTGGCAGCTCCGGTTAAATTTAGCCCCTGTTACACAAGTACTGTATTAACTAATTATTTTGTTATTATATTTGGCTACTCAGAAAAGCCTCAACGGGCCTCGTGTTTTAGGAGGGTCCTGTCAAATTACGCCAGTAGGGGGCGATGCTTGCTATGTATAATCCTAATTGAGTAAACAAAATGCCTTAAATTTCAATTTAAAGTTTTCGTGACTGCAGGGATTCATCTTCTTGGTTCTTTTTGTAAAGTCACGTAGAAGGGAAATGATAATAAAATAATAAAACTTAATTTTTATCATGTTTTATTTTTATTATTTTAGTATTTTCCTTCTACGTGACTTTACCGAAAGAACCAAGAAGATTTTAGAATGTCCCTAACAGCTTTTGTGTGTGTTTGTTTAATGACCACTGTAAAGCGTAACGCGCGTATTGTTTTTTTCTTTGTTACCTTCAACACATTCGCAGTTAGTAATAATCAGGGCGGCCGATGAATCCGAACCTCTTGCGACGAGCAGCACCAGCGCTAGGTTAGGTCAAAGTTCAAAGTTCATTTATTAGGTATAGCCCTGTGAGCCATTCGGCTCTTGAATCGGGTGCAACCGCAACAAACAAAAAACTAAAACTTGAACAAGAAAACATCTTAAAGTGACTATGTGCAAACAGAAAATCCAAGGTTAGGTCAACGTTTTAAAATAACCCCACCAGCTACTGCTACCGAATGAAACCAACGCCGAGAAACCTCGCACTGACACGCGATTGTGTATTTGCAAATGAATTGGAAGTGGCAATTTAGAGACAATCGCTGCCCCAAGACACGAGAAAAACAAGTAATGTTTAGTTCAGTACGGTAACGTGTGCGTTTGTGTATTTCGTTATGAATTGGCGCCCCCTTGTGAGCTAACGATGCAACACGTTGAGGAATGTGGCCTAGTGACCAACATACTGTACGGGTACTTTGATTTGCTTTTCGCAACATGCCATGCACTGTATTTCCATCGAGGCTTGCCCTGGGTGGAAGGCAACAACAAAAACCCACGACCTTAATAACCAGCACGCGCGAAACCTTTGAAGAGCTGTTCCATTTGCACAATATAGGTTGTTGTAATCTTTATTTGAAGCGTTTGTGGCTACAGGAATCCATACTCTCCGGAGAGAAAAGTTTGTTTTTTTGGGGTTTAGATCGCGTAAATATATTAATGTGCCGTTAAACCGGCCACCCACCCGATACAGCCAACTAGTGAGGGGTTGTCACGTAAACAGAACGTGGCCAATTCGTCACTAGTACAGCACTCGTGTGTAGTGTAGTGTATAGTGTGTAGTGTATAGTGTGTAGTGTAGTATACTAGTACAGCACACCGGTGTATAGTGTATAGTGTAGTGTACTAGTACAGCACTAGTATATAGTGTAGTGTACTAGTACAGCAACACCGGTGTGTTGGAGAGCCAAGCCACAACATTTACAATCTGAGTACGACGTTTCGCCAGTAATTACAACTAGCTTCAGGTATTTATAGTGTTGTACTAGTAACGAATTAGCATGGTCTGTTTATGTGACAAACCTTACTAATTGGCTGTGTTCGGGTGGTGGCGGGTTGAACGACACATTTCTATTTAATTTAACCCCAAAACTCCTACTATAGTATGGATGATCTTGATGGCGAAGCCTCCTACGCGTCAAACTGTGCCATTTGCACCGCACCTCATGGGCCAAAAGGGATTCCCAGACGCAACGAAGAGACATTTATGATAACGTCACCCTCCTCACCACCCCTATTTCATTCCTTGCAGCAGGGCCCAATGCCAACCACGCTATTGCACCGTTGATGACCCACATATAATGTGTATAGTTTTAAGATAACTCATGCTGGCTTTGTGAAAACAAACTTTTTATTATTTAAAAACGGTATCATCGCCCCACAGATGGGCAAGCATAATGAACGTTTTAACCTTTTGTTTATCATCATCATCATCCTCCACTTAATCCGCCTAACTCTCAACAAAAGTCTGCTAGCTGGATAATTAGATGTTGTGAGTTATCAAGTGTGTTCCCCCAAGACACTCGTTAATTGGTTTACCGATGAAAAGACTTCCTAAACTTGCAAGGTGGGATATGAATTGTGGTCAAAACGTACCGAGATGTTGAAAATCATTCCGCAATATTAAAGGATGTTTTGGTCCAGCCATGCAATTGTTGTAATTGAAACCTCTCTAGTCTATTGCTCTTCACCTTCACCTGCTCGCGCTGACCAGAATGGTGAAGTTTGGCCAAACAACCTCCATGAGGCACACGGTGGGAGGTTCTCATGCAGTAGTGGATGCATGAGAACCTGTGCACAAGGAATGTCAACATTAGGAGCATATAAACTTTGCTGATTTTTCCTGGATTTTTCCAGGATTTTTCCGTTGCGTGTAGTCACTGTAAGATGTTTCTTGTTCATGTTTTTGTTTTGTTGCGGTTGCACCCGAGTCAAGAGCCGCATGGCTCACAGGGTTATACCTAATAAATGAAACTGAAACTGAAAAAAATATAATAATCTCAACTGGGCAACTCCAGGAGATAGTCGCAAATGTTGACTCGGTATAATCCAGGAATACCGTTTGTGGCGGTAGTCATTCAATCTGCGAACAATCCGATGTTCCAAAGCGGTGATTTATAAAACAAAAAAATTCAGATGTTTATTTGTATTGGTCTTTGTTTATATCCCGATCGTAGCTTTGTCGGCTTCGTTACTCGAAATGTAATGTCACCTTTTTGTACTGTTTGTTGTTGTAACGTTCTTACCCGTCGCGACCTGAACATCTGTGAAAAAGAGCTTTATAGCGCATCGGATTCCTCCAGTATAAATAAAGAGTCTGATTCTGTAGCATTAGAAACACGATTTACATATTATTTTAATACATTGCAAATCATCTGCTTTTTCACGCATGATTCAATGCATGGACAGCATGTACTTTATTGTAACGTGAGAGTGACAATTGATATGTATCGATAAATCAGTGCTTCTTATCCAATACTAAAAGAACAAAACACATTCATTCGCATGTTATACATATGCAATTTTAAAATGCATAAACAATTTGGTTAGTGATCTAAGCAACAAGCTGTTATTTAAAAAAAAAATTGCAACCACAAGTATACACTTTGCATGCGGTTCAAGCGCGCCTCCATAGAGACCCGACTACTTTAGAATTATTTTTCAATATAACTTTGTTTCTAAAGCAGGAAGGAAGGAAACTAAAATCGCCCCTGGCAGCAAAGTGCTCTCGTGGCGGTCCCGAGCATTTCTAAATTCAGAACTTCAAAAATCGAACAGGGTGAGCGAAACCCGCTTCAAATGATTATCCCCAATTCGTCTTGTTTTTTTTGACAGGGTCAAGAGGTTTGGCCACCCCTTGGCGTATACAGTACTTGTGGTGTTGTTTGTTTTCACGCAATCCAATTGACCATGCCATCTCCACAACCAGACTGTGTATTTGTCTGAACTGATTAAATAGCTAAATATTAATCGTTGGGTTGTGTGTGTGTCCATAAGTCAAGCCTTGGTTCTTGGTTTAGGTCCACAAGGCACCCTGGGAAAGGTCATGATGCCTTCACCATATGGAAGCTAATCAATGCCTCCTCTCTCCATTGCCAACCTTGCCACGTGTTCTACAATCGTTGATAGAAAATGATCCAAGGTTCGGGAAGACTTATAATTTAGAAGGTAAACACAAATGTTACTTGAAATATAGATTGGGTGTTTATTATGTTAACGGTACTGCATGCTGTATACAGTTCTGTTTTGTGAGTACAGACAGCGAGATGTTGCGTAGGTAAGTTGCAATCGTTAAATAATGTCTCGTCTAGAGTGTTTTAAAAAAAATCCTTTATATTAAGTTCACTTGCTTGCGCGCTTACGACCGTGCAAATCTTTTGGTCGTTTTTTAACCCACTTCCCGTGATCCAATCGAGCTGACATTTTGCACACAGACTCGTTGTGCGTGACAATTTATTTTCGTGAAAATTTTTTTCCAGGATTTTTTTTTTCATATTTAATTTAAAATACCAATGTGATAAAAATGAAACTCTTACTCAAGAAAAACAAAAATGAATAATGAAATAAAACCGATGCCACGCATATAAAGGATTTATAGTGAAAAACTTTGTTTTTACGGGTTATTTTTTTACCATATAATATCAACTCACACACACACGTACATAGATCTCACCAGCAGGAAACAAGCCTCAAATTCGACTAACATAATACAATGACTCATAATAAACCACACAAACATACAAAGGCACCGTTCATCCTAAGCGATGTAATGCGGTCAGATATTCAATCAGCACTGCAAGACAGCACAGACGTTGGGACCAGAGTAAAATTCATCCAATGTTGCTACACTGCCCTCTGCTGACCAATTAGCGCCGCTAGAATCATGAAATCGATCATTCACAACCATTACAATCAATCAGCATAATCGATACGCAATACCGATTGAGAAACCACTTTATCTGCAAGGCGGTGGTGGTGTAGGAGCGATGGATGCCCCCGTGGTGAGATGTTAACTACCTCGCCTGGTACCCAGGATGGTCGTGGGTTCGATCCCGACCCTAACGCCTGCTGCTGTATATTTGGAGTTTGCGTGTCGGTGTCTCTCTCTCATCATCATCATCATCACGGTGGCTATGAGATGTTAACTACCTCGCCTGGTACCCAGGAGGTCATGGGTTCGATCCCGACCCTGACGCCTGCTGCTGTATATTTGGAGTTTGCGTGTCGGTGTCTCTCTCTCATAATCATCATCACGGTGGCTATGAGATGTTAACTACCTCGGCTTGTATACAGGAGGTCGTGGGTTCGATCCCGACCCTGACGCCTACTGTCTGGAGTTTGCGTGTCTGTCTCCCCGTGGTCTCGTGGATTTTTCTCCGGGTCCTCCAGTTTTTCCCTCCACATTATTTCACAATTATACCTTACTATGACGGGGTCTATATTACTTGCAAACACAACTGCGAACTTAGGTCCTCACTTATGAGAATTACCGTTTTAAAACAATGGACTGGTATTCTCAGTAATTGGAGTTCCATGCAGTGAAACTTTGCGAACACGCGATGGCGCTATAGGCACATTTGTTTACAATTTTATATTTTATTTGACCAGGTAAGGCACACACAAAGCTATATAGTAGCTCTTTTATCAGAAGCGACCCGGCCACAAATGATAACTCAACGAAGTGTCTTATCATCACGTGGAAATTTATAGCGGCCAAATACTCGAAACGCGTGACGTTGATTCTAAACGTGGATGTTAAAACCGGAGTACCCAGAGAAAAAAAAATCCACCATCACAGAGAGCAGGCGTCATGGTCAGGATCGAACCCACGACCTCCTGTATACCAGGCGGATTTCTAATTCCCGCTTTTGTTTTCTTGAAGAATCATTGGCAACACATAATATCCGATTCTTTGCAAATGCTCACAGTAATCAGCCATTATATATCGGCTGCCCAGATGAAGCCCCCCCCCTTAAGGCGTCCAAAACTCAGGGTCTTAAGGTGCAACAATTCATCCAACATAAGCTAATAATTGAATTGCTCCACCTCTGCTGTGGGCATCCTCTCAGATGCATTCCCTCCTTTGACTGCCACTGTCGTTATGTATGTACTGTACGTTCAACTTCTCTCGCACCGTACGTAGCCAAAAATAGCAGTTCTAAAGAAATGAGTTTTCAATCTGGATTTTAAAGTGCATAGCTTCAGTGGCATCCTAATATCGGAGGGAAGAGCGTTCCAGACGGCCGCAGAAGCGCATCGGAGGATGACCGGATGGTTGAACTCAAACACCGGCCTTCATCCCTTTTAATAATAATTTAATAAAAGCATTTTTTTATATATATAGTGACGCGTTCTACCCAAACTTTATCTTCTTAACAGTTAACACGATGGCTCTAACGTACGTTCTCTAATCCACGTGCTCCTCTGTCTGTCTTTAAGTGGAATTGCATTCGCTCAATCGTGCACATCGCTTCATGTTTCTGCAGAAGGCAGCGTCCTCGCGGATGGCTTCTCTGTTTTGGCTGTCATTTCATCACTTGTCTTGGCCATCTGCCACCTTTCTCGTACATGATTCTCTTGGTTAGAATGTCTCTCTCAGCATAATTACGGTTTACATTTACTTTGTTGATATTTTGTGGGCCATTAATTCAATCTAGCAGCATGCACTGGTATACTGCTTGATTTCACGATTTGTATTCCGCTTTCTGTTACAGTCTCAATGTAGTCTGTGTTTGTAAATTGTATTTACATTTCCCCAAAATAGTTATGATAATTTCCATATATTTGGCTTCGGGTAAGAGCTTACGTAGCCACAACAGCCTCCACTGAATGAAATGCTCTTGGTTCTTTCGGTAAAGTCACGTAGAAGGGAAATAATAAAATAATATAAATATTAAACACACCTGATGATGATTGCTTGTGTTGCAGTCGAAACGTCGTGATAATTTTTATTGTTTTATATTTTTATTATTGTATTATTTCCCTTGTACGTGACTTTACCGAAATAATCAATAATATGAATCCCTGCAGTCACGAAAGCTTTAAATCAAAATTTGAATCAAATGCATTTTATGAATTAAAATCAGGCGGAATTTGTGATTTATACTTGCCTGTCTATTTCCATTAAAGATCCAGTCGGATTTTTCCAATTGCCATGGAAAGCCATGCAACTGAAGTACATAATACAGCACAAGGGGACAGCATGAATTGGTTCACCGAATCCCAGCGCCGAGAGCGATGTTGTGACTTGACATGATTTGAGGACACACTTCAAGCATCGATTCTTATTTTGCACGTACAGTTGCTTCTGGCTGCAAGTGATGTTGAGAGTATCCAATGCACACGTCATCATCGTAAGTCATGATCTATCCACTGTTTAATTTGGCCATGTCCAAGTGATTGCCATTTGTTTTTCTGGCCACATTGACAAAGAGTGACCCAGGTAGGTGATCCAGGTCACCCTTCCCAATGGGACTATCTTGGTCTCTTGAGTTCTCACCTCAGAATCAGAATATATATTTATACTGATTTAATCCGATTAGCTATAATGCACTTTTTTTTACAGACGTCCATTTCAGTAGGGGCAGGTCAGAAATTGACAACAGAAAAAACAATACATCTACTGGACATCCGTGAAAAAGAGTTTTAAAGCTCATCGGAATCCTCCAGTATAAAACACATTCCTGTGGAGGGAGCTGGTAAGAACGTTGGGTTGCTCGGTCAATGGCCAGGGTCAACGGCGGCGTGGTGTATTCCGCAAATATGGCCGACTGTGAGGGCGGACACAAGCCGGCGTGAGTAGGTTAAACGTTGAGTTTTATAAGGGCACCACCCAGCCCCACCCCTCCCACCCCCCACCTAGCCCCACCCTTCCCACCCTCCCCTCCCCACCTAGCCCCACCCAGCCCCACCCTTCCCACCCAGCCCCTCCCCACCCAGCCCCTCCCCACCCAGCCCTTCCCTCCCCACCCAGCCCCTCCCCTCCCCACCCAGCCCCTCCCCACCCAGCCCCTCCCCACCCTCTCCACCCCTCCCATTTTTGGATGCACGACGGACGGACGGACACAATAATCCCCTGTGGGCTGGTGGAACCAGGTGGTTCCTACCAGTTAAAATATCCTGCTTCAACCAAATAACCTAGACGACCGCTCCATCCACTAGAGGCCGCTGCATTCCCCGCAAGCTAAAACATTTAACATTCGATGCTCGAACCTTGAACCTCTTACAATGCATTGCCCCGCGAGCGAACAAATTGTTCGATCCGAACACTTGAGTGAATTTTAACAATGCCACGTTATTGATGTTTCTCTGGGCACCCCACCCCACCCCACCCCCCACGTGCGTCGAGACGTCACGCCGCGCGTGCGTCGTGACGCACGCGCATTGTGATGTCACGACGCACGCGCTCGCTGGCGTGGCCCAACCCCCCCAGAGCACTTGGAACGCGTGCGCTGCTGTGGGGGGTCGTGGTGGTGGTGGTGGTCGTGGGGGTGGTGGTGGTCGTGGGGGTGGTGGTGGTGGTGGTCGCTTTGGGTGGTTAAGTAGAGCGCAGTCAGATGCGCTTCTACATTTCCACGCGCTGCGCGCTTTTCCGTTGATCTCTTCTCGACCGACCCTCGCTTTATCTTCGCGAATTGGCGATCACGGAGCGACGCACAATCCCCCCCACCCCTCCCCTGCCCTGCCCCCCCCGGGTAAGTCGGAGTGTACAGCCACGATCGAGACGTTGTCTTCGGGAACGATCTGTGGGGTGCCGTGTGGCTCGTGTCTGCGTGTGTGTGCGTGCGTGTGGGGAGCGGTGGTGCAGCGGTTAGCGCTACGCTGCGCTACGAACCTGGCGACCCGGGTTCGATTCCCGCTCACGGCCAACACCGGTGTTATCTGAAACCGGTCATGGGCCTCCCCTAGGTCGGCTCAGCCTCAAATTAGTACCCGGTGCGATGTGTAAACATCGCCGTTAGGGAGACAAAGGCGGCCGGGCGTGGTGCTTGGCCACCCACCTCCATTCGTGTGCCGTGCCGGCCTTCGTAGGTGCTCGCCAACAGCACTTGCCCCTACAGTCTGTTAAGGCTACACGGGTGATCTTTGTCTTTTGTGTAACATGCGCGGGGGGGGGGGGGGGGGGACCGGAGCGGTGGCGGTGCGGTTAGCGCACTGCGCCACAGAAGCGGGCGGGTGACGGTTCGATTCGTGGTCACGGCTGCTGCTGCCGCCGCCGTCATCGTCAATCGGTATGGCGCGATCGATGTAATCCGAACCGCTTTGTTGTTTAATTATTATTATTGTTTATTTCTGGGACGTGTCGCAGCGCTGGGGAGACAAAGGCGGCGTCAATAGGTGCTCGCTAACATCACCTGCCCCCCACCGCCCCCCACCACCACGCTCTGTGTTTGTGTCGTGTGCGCTACGAACCCATCACCCGGGTTTTCGATCACCGCACAACACCGGTGACGATGATCAGAAACCCCCACCACCCCTAGGTCGACTCGGCCTCAAATGAGTACTTGGTGCGGTGCGTAAAAACATCGTCACGGTGAAGACAAAGGCGGCCGGGCGTGGTGCTGCTTTCTCGCTGACAGCACCTGCCCCCCATAGTCTGTGACAGGCTACACGGAGGGTGGTGATGGTGGTGGTGGTGGGGGGCTCTGTCTTTGTTGTTGTTACACTGCCACAGCGGATGGGTGGTCGTTATGTACACACGGTGATGGTGGTGGTCGTGGTGGTGGTCGTGGGGGCATTTAAATTGCTAACGTCTTGGGCCATGATCAATACACCGCTGGACGAAGGCCTTTGCAAAACAACCTCAATAAAACCGCAATAAAACTAAACAAAATAAGGACAATTTGCTTTAACAACGACGGTATTAATTCGAGTAATCGCTCCTTCTCCGCCTCGGATGTCCCCGCTGTCTTGTCTGGCTGGGACCATTTAAATTGTCACGATTTTATTGTTACGATGACTTTGTAATCATCTCCCTTCGTCGCTTTTTTGAAATAAACTCTGATATCATGGCTCAATTGAATGCACGCGTGACCTCTTGGCTTGTTACATGTTTTTTTTAAACAAGATAAGAGGTCACCTTTGATAAGGTGCCGTTTGTTCCTGGCCGTTTAACGTTTTGGGCCTAACGGGGGGGCTGTGTGCTTAGCAATCGTGTTATTGGTAAATCGTTACCACTGTATTATTGTTATTTCTAACAATAACTATTGTTATTTCTACTCCGACATTGTTACAATGTTACGTAACATACCATCCGTTGCTGGCTTCGGCATGATCATCTGTTCACGGATACTACTTCTACAGCTGTGTGTATGTTATATAGATTAAACATTGCCAATGATACAACATGATCGATAGTTTATCTCGAAGCTAAGCGAACGTTGTATTCTTTGGGTCTTGTCGGTAAAGTCACTGTAGATGGTTCAAAGAGAATAACAAAAAACTACGACGTTTCTTTGACTTTACCGACAAACCCAAAGAGTTCGCCTGCAGTCACGAAAGATTTGAGTCGAGATGCAGCCTGCACCGTGTTTGTGTGTGGTGCTTGATAACAGCACTTGACCCAAACAGTCTGTTAAGGCTATACGGGGGATCTTTGTCTTTTGTGCGGGTTTGGACATCGTGCATAACAGGTAGTATAGGCTGCTGCTGCTGGTGCTGTACTCGGGGGTTGTTGCTTTAGTGGTGACGTGGGCAGCAAGAGCGACTTGCACTGAGCGAACGTTGTTGTCATGTTGTACTGTACTCCTATGCTTCCCACGTAATAGACTGGCGTTGTTGCCTTTCACCAACCATTCGCAATGGTGTGGAGGGTGGAGGCCACTCCTCATCCAAAAGTGGCCGTACATGAAGAGACCGTTTTCTGTTGGTTGGGGTCCTTCTTTAAGACGATGAACTTGGAACAGCCCTGGTAAGGGTAGCAATCCTACACTTTCCATGGGACGAAGAGTGGTGGAGGCGGGGGGGTGATGTCTTGGCAACACAGCAGTTGTAACAAGTCTACTAAGCATCGTGTTGTGGTGTCAGGAGATTCGACGGATTTAGATAATACAAGCCAACAAGGCCAATGCGAACATGCAAATCCCGTTTGTGTTAGCCTCTCTGGCTAAGTCACATGGGCTGTGCCCGGTCTCGTCATATTTAAGAAGCCAAGCAGGCTTGAGCCTGGATATAAGTGCTTGAATGCCTGATGAAGGTTCATGCCAGGTTTGTTATAGGACTGCTGCGAAGGCTACTTTGAAGCAAACCTTTGTATGGGCAAGTGCAGCAACACTTTCAGCGAAAATATTTGCTGAAAGTGTTCTACTTTCCCCCCGCACCTCCGATTAGCACGGTTGGTGACGTATGGTGCGAAAGAAGTTCAACATACATACAATGCTTTCACATCTGTTGGCTCTCCCACCGCCGCACAAATTGCCGATGACCAGCTGGACAAAGTATGATCAGATATTCTAGATTTGAAGCTTTCAAAACCAAAGAGTATGATCAAATATTTTTGTGACCCGTCCCTTGTTTAAGGTGGACCTCATCGTCCGTGTATCCACCTTTGGTGGAGCGGTGGCACAGTGGTTAGCGTGCTGCCATTTGCAGGCCTGTCGCCTTAGTTGTATTTCCAGCCACGGCAAACAACAAAAGGGAATGGTGTCTGAACTCAACCCACCCCCTGCACCAAACATGTGCGTGCTGACCAGCGTGGTGAAGTATGGTCAAAACAACCCCCATAACCTAAAGGGCTAGGGGGGGACTTCATCCAGCACTGGGTTGACAACGTACTGTCAATTATTGTTTTATAGCAATACCTGCAGTATACTTTGTTAGTGTAGAGTATTTGTACTCACACTCATTAAAGGCATTGGGCCAGGCATCTCAATGCAGGGCCCTTCTGAAAAACTGCAGTCTGGGAACCCAAGTGAGGCTACCCTGGATGTAGACAAAACATTTTAAGTAACGGAACACATATTTGTTCTCGTTGCGGGCTTTCCCTGTGATCTCCCGACCTTAACGTCAAGCTCAACTGGTGGCAACTTACTTGGTTCACTGATGATGACGGTGATCGTACTTGCTGCAAGCGTGTACCGCGAGACTTAAGAGTGATGTAGGTCTTCAGACTGAGCCTGCTGTTCTTATCAGTAAGACCACTAACCTCAGGGTTGTAATACTTGGGAGTAAGACGCAGGAGGGGGATTCCCAAATTGTGATTTAAGGATTTTTGTTTCAATAAGCACAACACTTGGCTGTGTCCCACGTGTCATCTTTTATGTCCCTTACGGAACACTGAAAGAATTCACATTGGTCATCCACAATTGCCTGTTATGTATGACCGTGCATAATCAACACTAATTCCTGCTGACTGGCACAGTGCCGCTGCGGTCTTGTGTGCGCCTACATTCTCAAATCTTAAGTTGCAGTTTCTATTTTTGATAACGGGCGAAAACGAGCACTGGCAAGCGGGGGGCTGTCCTAAAACGACTGGGTTCAGACAGGATGTGTTTGCTCCTCTCAATGTCTTGGCAAGCCGTCGCCTTTCACATGATATGATGGCATCAGCATACTTGTCAACCCATACGGTTTGCCCGAATTCTTGTACAGGGAAGTTGAGTTGTTTTCAGGTCTACACGGCGTACAGCCGTTTCAATACGTGCAAAACATGTGTTGTGTCTATTTGTTTGCGTTTCTCCCTTGTGATTGGACTTTGTAAGGATGAACGTTGAGATTTATAAGGGGCACGGGGTAACCAATACGTTCTGAATTGGGCTGTAACAAGGTAGGCCACTGATAAGGGGTTGACAGGTATGCATCAGTGTTTGCCAGCCGTACTGAAGTTCAGCGCAGCTGGCTGTGTGCGCTGCGCTGTGCAATTGCTAGCAGCACACAATTGTTTCAAACGAAACACAGAAAGCGCGGACCAAAAAAAGCACCCGGCCTTTGTGTGCATCGTGCAAAGCAAAAACAATTCCCATCAGCAGTTCCTGAAGAACGACATTGTTGGGCCCTCTTGTCGACGGTCATCGTGAATTTAGACTTTAAAGCTTTCGTGACTGCAGGGATTCATCTTATTGGTTCTTTCGGTAAAGTCACGTAGAATGGAAATAATACAATTATAAAAATAAAACATAATAAAATTATTCTCACGACGTTTCGGCCACAATGCAAGCAGCCGTCCTCAGGTGGAGAACAGGTCTGTCGAGAAGACAGACTCTGACGCTTGCGTTGTGGCCGAAACATCGTGAGAATGATTTTATTATGTTTTATTTTTATTATTTTATTATTTCCATTCTACGTGACTTTACCGAAAGAACCAAGAAGATGAATCCCTGCAGTCACGAAAGCTTTAAATCGTAATTTAAGTATTTTATTATGCCTTAATTTTTATTATTTTATTATTTCCATTCTACGTGACTTTACCGAAAGAACCAATGAAGGTCATCGTGAAACAAAATTTGAGCACAGTGCGACCGACTGACACGCAGCAGTGACCCAGAGGTGGGACATTTGCAGCCGGAATTGTGCGTCCCATGTCCAGTCGTCGTTGCCTCGTCTTCCGAAGGTCGTTTTGCTCCCATGGAGCTGTGCCCATGTTACAAATGGCCTGGTCACCCTGCAACGTGAAACATAATAGGCACGTGCTTGCATGAGCTGGCATAACGTGAGCTCTGCTTGCCATTCAACGAGAAGATGCGTTTGACATGTACTTCACAGAACATTTAAATTTGCATTGCATAAGTTTGTTCTTCCCCAAAAGTACTGTACTATCTACTGCTGGATGAAGTCCTTGTCACACCCATGTGCGTCGTGGGGCTTATGTTGACCATACTTCACTATTCTGGTCACAGAGGTCGCAAACGGGTTTTGATTCCTTACCCGTACCCTTACCCGGCCGCACCAGGGTCACAAATGGGTACCCGTACCCGGCCGGGTACGGGTAGCCGTTCCCTACCCGTACCCGTACCCTAACCGAAATGAGTGACAAACGGTTACTCACCAGTGACTCACGGCCTACCCGTACCCGTACACGGCCGCACCAGGGTCGCAAACGGCTACCCGTACCCGTACCCGGCCGAGTACGGGTAGCCGGGTATCGGGTAGGGTACGGGTATTGGGTACCCGGTTGCGACCTCTGGCTGGTCATAGTGAAGTACGGCAGGGAGCATAGAAGTACATACAGCAGTACATCAATGCAACGCATCGTACATGGTGGTTTCCCATCCAAGCACTTTCCAGGCTCAATCCAGCTCAGTTGAATTGGTCATAGGCCTTACTGTACTTACTGTACTGTAAGGTCTTCAGAGTACCGTACTGAATGCAAAAATGAGCAACATCTGTTGAGGCAGCGCCGCTTGTCGTGCAATTAGCCCCACGTGTCCTTTACATGAACCGTCACTCATCATGGGAATGTGAAATTTCCACCACTGGATCACTCATTTGAAGCTGGAGGCACAGCTGAGCCTTGAATTAAGAAAATAAGGGCACTCAGAATTGCCCGTGAATGTGCCATTTGCCGGCATGGCTAGGCCACAGCATCGGCTCATCAATGTGCACGGCAAGCTATTCGCTCCATTTGTGTTTGGTTTTAACATCCCACCAACCAGTGAATGCAGCCTTAAGGTACACACATATACACACGTTTACGAGCCTATGTTGTTATTCACAGTGGGTATTCTGTGCCACTATTCAGAGTGTGTATTCTATGTCACACGGGTAGGTAAGTGCTGTGCAATCTATTCTGGGCAATGCAATTATTTTCCAATTGTCACTTGACAGGGAAGCGCACGCATGGTAACGGGGGTAACACTTTAATTACGGCCCGGACACTGCATGCTTCAAACATTATAAACGAACGGAGCAATGTATTGACGGCGCTGTGTTTTTTTAAATTATATGATTTTTTTTTACATCTGAGCAGCATGCGTGGTGTTTCCCTAGCGCTCGACAGGCAAACAAGCGGAGGGCCTCTCTTTTTTTGTAAGCAGGGAAGAAGGGATCGTGGGTTTGCGAGATGAATTATTGATCTCGCTTTGTGTGACAGCTGCCCCATCGCCGGCTCGGGAGGTATTCGATCTACTGGCTCAGCACAGCACAGCCTTGCAGCAAAGCGGCAAGCCTTCTCCTGTCGTCGGCGTGGGCAGCCCGCCCCCCCCCACACACACACCAACTATCCGCCTGCTGCATATCGCATTACCCCAAGGAGCACTTTTGTGAATGCGGATGGGGTTACTTAGCCTCAGTGTCACGGTGCAGAGGGTCGCGAGGTCGTCAGACTGTTTGATTCTGTTCCCTTTGGCCAGACAAACTTGAACACTCGTGCCTATTATCGGTTTGCATAAGTGTAGGTTAGAAAAAAATGTGTTGGATAGTAAAGGTGTATAATTAACGCACTGGCTTTATAGTTGTATGCTAAGGTGTGTAATCGGGTCCTGCTCTTAGGATGTTTTGACGATACCCTGAATGGGTGTTTGCTCCACACTCATTTCACATAGCCCACAGTGCAACTGCGGCTACCGATCTCAAACCGTGGGCAACATGGTAACACCACTGCTCGTTCCTGTATTTTAAGTCTTTGGGTCTTTGAGTCAGTCTGTGGGTCTCTGTGAAAGGCTACCGGTCTCTTTGCAAGTCTTATGGGTCTCTATGGAAGTCTATGGGTCTCTATGCGAGTCTATGGGTGTCTATGGAAGTCTGTGAATCTCCATGTGATTATTTTCTCAAACCGTGGATTGAATGTACACTACTGCCTGCCTCGATCGTTTGCTGCCAGAATTCAGATATACGTAAGGTTACGCCAGTGGCTATCCACTAGCTCACTCGCCAAGCTTCACATGAACAACATGTGAATGTTGCTGATCAACGTCCTACCGTGAAAAATAAGAAGTGTAAAATTATTAAGGAGTATGATTTACTGTACTGTAAACCGATGCAAATCACAAATAATATACCGCAGTCACGGTCGTTTTCAGTCTGCTCCTACGCCCTACCATTCTTGCATTCATAGTGTTGCTGAAAATTTGCGAGCGTTTATTTGCGAGCGTTTATTTCCGTTCCGTGAAATTGCCAAAACCCCTTACATTATAACGCAGTAAATGCAGTTTGCCCATGTTCTAGGCACCAGATTCCTCAACGTGGCCATGACTAATGGATTTGAAGGCAGACATGTTGAGTTCTAACTAGCTAGAGAAAATATGCCTGTGGTTTTCCTGTGTGGTCATATACCAGAAGCCCTTCAAGTACCAGTGAGGCGATGAATGAGGCTAATCATGAATCTTACATGAGCATAAAAAGCTAGAAGGGGACTGTGTTCTGTCTATGCTATGGATTTTGTTCTTTCTTTGTGTTGGGGCAGGGGTGTGGAACCTACAAACCCATGGGCCGGATGTGACCCACAACTTCATTTCATACAGGCCTACAGCCACACGAGGTGGACCACTTTGAAACGGCCCGCAAACAATGTTTCTCCATCAGTGAAGTATCTTAGCCTCGCTAAGAGTGCGGGTATTCCCACCACTTCCTTAGACGTCTGGCCAGCGTCGAAGAATAGGCCAAACACTCGCTGCAGCGGCTCTTTAAGAGCGCACTCGAATGGAGGCCCTTCCCACTCAAAGTTGCAAAAGGAAGTAATTGCAGGGCTGCACTTTTACCTCATCTTTGTGGTGAGATGTTAACTACCTTGCCTGGTATACAGGAGCTAGTGGGTTGAACCTCGACCCCAAACGCCTGTATATTTGGAGTTTGAATTTGCTCCCCGTGGTTGCGTGGATTTTTCTCCATTTTTCCCCTCCACATTTAAAAACATGTGTTTGAGTATTTGGCTGCAATACATTTCCACGTGATGATTAAGCCACTTTTGTTGAGCTATCATTTGTGGCCTGGTCGCTTCTGAAAAATACCTATACAGCTCAGTAAACATCTGGTAAAAAAATAAAATCTTACAGAGTAGAGACATGGTTATTGGTGGATGTTGATGTATGTTATGTATTTTTTGGGAGGAGTTCAATGGGAAAAACCTTTGGACAATAATCTCACACCCAAGCAAGCAGCGCCGATCGCTTTCACCTCTTCTTGCTGCTGGAATGTGGAACACATTTTAACAAAGGCCCCCCAGTTTGCATGCTCAGAGCTCCCTCTGTGATGTGCCAGTAGTGCCAAAGTTTATTGGTTATTTATGATATAAATAAAAGATGTGCCTGTCTGCACCAGTAGCAAGGATGCATGGTGGTTTAATGTAAATTGTATTCGCTCTTTCCGCTATTTATTGCCCCCAGCATTGTATGTGTTAAGATTCATAATTCTAGGAGCATTCCGTTCTAAGGAGGGGCCCGTAATGTGTCCCCGGCGAGGTGCTGAGAGTGTTTTATTATTAAGAGACGCAAGCTGCATTGCGAGTCCTAGTGCCGTTGGGGTGATGGATGTTTTCAAGTACCGTACGGTACGTTACCTGGCATCTCTGCGATTCTTGATTAAAATTGACTCGCATGACGAGCATTTGCAACCAGTTCCAGTGTTTCAGTCGTGCACAACCGTTACCCACCCTGCTAAATTGGTGAGTTCTTTTTTCGCTGTATTTATTAGCTTTTAAAACCGCAAGGGCAGGTACTACCAGGCCAGTAAACGTGCAGTGTCAGGGACCCAACATTGCCATGCAGTCGAAACCCTTTGAACCATCGTTGCTACTGCTCATGTATTTCCAAAAAAGATCCCCATGTTGTTGTTACCGCTCCTCCGTCGCCTTCAAAGTATTTCTTTCAACTCGCAGACGGACGAATAATCGCAACTCGTTCCACGGTTTCGGATGCGCACTGCGTTTTTTTTAAAGTTGCGCTCACAATTCTATCGGGGGTGCGTGCGCGTGTGTGCGTATTTTTCTCTCTCGTAATTAGCGTTTCAAACGCGATGCCATCATCGACGCAGTCAAAAACTGCTGCTGCGGCCGTTTGGTGGTGGTTGGGGCAGGGGATCGGATCGCCGCCGCGCGTTATAGTCTGCGTTTTTTTATAGTGGCTCAGCTTGTCGGAACACGCCTTTGTTTTCATGCGTGCACCACGGCCACTCTCTATCTTGACGCGCAATTGTGAGAGCCGAGATCCCTCCGAGCACGTTCGTGAGCGCAAATTTACTCTTCCCCCACAAACCCGAAAATACCCGCCCGAAAGTACGCAATCAGAAAATGTGGCAATCCGAAAACTCTTTAATTGCGTGTTTTTTTCCCACCCCCCCCACCTCTCATTTCTAAAAACGCACATCCACCCATCCCTTTTAAGTGGCGCATTAACGGCAGGGGCCGCACAGGATGGACGTGGCAGCACCACCGTCACCAAAGACAAAGCTCCCCCCCCCGTATAGCCTTAACGGTCGGGGCAAGTGCTTTTAGCGAGCACCTATGAAGGTCAGAACTCATCCACCGCCACCAGCAGCAGCAGCATCAATCGACGCTCATTTTCATCCGACGCTGCGTTTTACAATCGCGCACATTCTGTTCCTCGCCCGCCTGCCCACCCGATCTCTGGGGACTAAACGTCGCCGGCGGGAGCGCGTTTGTCCAGCTGCGAGGATCGTTGGTCGTTGACAAGTAACGCCGGCCTCATTATCACCCGTCCGGCACGATGCCTTTTAACCTCCGGTAGCTGCAGAGGTCAGGCACAATACGCAACGCCGTGTGTATTGAACCCGTCGTGATTTTTCAAACTGGTGGAAAGGTTTTCAAGGAATACTCCCACTGCCCGTGCGTTTGCGCGGTTTACATGGCCAGGGCGGAGAGTGGGGTCGAGTGCGGGAGGCGTTCACGTCAGTGCGAGGCACGAACCTTGCTCAGCGCCGTGGGAAGTGGATGACATCCGTGCGCCAGTCAGCCAGCCAGCAAAACTATTTTTTCCTAATATAGTACAATAATTTGCTAGACATGTGGTTATTCATCCCCAATACCTTTCATATTGCTACGGTTACCAATCAATCCACTGCTCTGTTGCGATGTCTTTGGTACGACAGGAGACTGAATACTTTTGGTGTTGCTGTGGTTACCCAGTGAGCAACCAACTCTGTTGTGATGTCTTTGACACTACTGGAGATTCTACAAAATGAATAATAATAATAATTTACAGCCCTTTGTCAATCCACTGCTGGATGAAGGCCTCTCCATGCCGCACCGGACGTGGGGGTTGTTTGACCATACTTCTCCACGCTGGTCAGTGCGGGTTGGTGAAGGGGTGCCCAAGGGCTCTTCGTTAATTCTAATTATTAACAGGCTACTTCCACTGGCGATGTTCCCCCACCTTCGAAGACAAGGGCAAGGGATTGGTTTCGAGGAGGGTTGGGTGTCAACTTTGCAGCAACTGGAGGATCTGGCAGAAAGAGAGACGTGTTAAAGTTTGGCGGAATCAGATCTTCGATGGCCCGTTGACCTTTTTAGTTTGTCTCCATGCAGTACATTTGTGGGTGATCAAACGCACGTATTCCACCGTGATGGAATACAAAAAACCAAATCACATGGGCAATACAATTTTGCGATATGTCAGCATTGCACAGATACGAAAATGTCACCGTTATCAATAGGCTTTGCCGGTGGAATTTACCAGAACGCGCTGAAGCCAACTCCCTTCAGTTTGACAAATATAGAAACTCGTGCCAAGAGAGAAAGAAAAAGGAAACCGCTTCAAACGTTCGTTAAACCGAAGTTTGAAACATCCCCATGCTTCTGCAAGGTTGTTGTGACAAATCTGAGAGTTAGTTTTTGTAACACGCGATTGTTCGCTCTGACTCGCCGGGTATAATGACATCAACTGCTGTAGGCGAATCTCACAGGTCTCTGCGTAATTCAATACGGTGTTTATTTTTATAGTGTTAAAATTTTTGTTGCACTTAAATTTCAGCAGTGTTATATTACATGCCATTCTTTCTCGTGTTTGCTTTTGCACTGACAGTCCAGTTACATCATTCATAATAAAGGTTTTTGGGTTAGATCGCGTTATTATAAATGTGTCGTAACCCTCCACCACCCGACACGGCCAATCAGTAAAAAATGTGTCAGTACGACGTTTCGCTGGTAATTACATCCAGCATTGCCAGAAATCGCCCGAAGATGCTGGATGTAATTACCAGCGAAACGTCGTACTGACACATTTTTTACTGATTGGCCGTGTCGGGTGGTGGAGGGTTACGACACATTTATAAATAATGTGATCAAACCCAAAAACGTGTATTATGAATAATACTGGTCGCGAAAGCCTACGTGTTAAACAGTCCAGTTACATCTTCGAATACAAATTTGCCTCAAGGAATGTCTGCAAATGAACATCATCATCATCATCATTAGTCATCACCGATCCAATACTGGACGAAGGCCTCCCCAGGGTGTCGCCATCCCTCGCAGTTCGTCGAGCTCCTGCACACGAGACGGTTTTATCGTTCTCACCTAAGCAGCGGATGTCCTCTTGGGTGCGTTTGCCTCATTTGGTCGCCACTCCGTCAATAGTCGTGACCACCGGCCTTCATCCCCTCGAAGTGACGTGTCCTGCCCAAGCCCACTTGAACATCTCGGTGGGGAGATGTGAACTATGTCGCCTGGTATGCATGAGTTTGTGGGTTCGATCCCTACCCTGACGCCTGTATATTTGGAGTTTGCATGCTCTCCCCGTGGTCGTGTGCATTTTTGTCCGGATCGTCCAGTTATTCCCTCCACGTTTAGAATCATGCATTTCGAGTATTGGTCTCACGTAAGATTCCACATGATGAGCCACTTCGTTTCGCGATCATTTGTGGCCAGGTCACTTCTGAAAAAGCGCTTTATACCTCAGTGGGCCTTTCCTGGTAAAATTTAAATAGTTGTAATTTTACTTTCTGCGTGTGTTTCCTGATCCACATGTTCTTTTTTTTAAAGTGCAATTTCAAGCATGCACATTTCAATTATGCACTTTCTGCACTTTCCAGGTACTGTTTAATTTTCCTTGTTAATGGCACACGAGTGTGACGATTTGTGTTATTACGTTAAGTTTCATAACAGCACTGAAAAACCTGCTCTTATCCACCTCTGTATTTCTTAATTTCCATCTCAGTCCACCTTCAATAACTGCCCCACAGGTACGCCTACTCACATGCATCATCCAGTTGTATCCGTCCAGCGGATATCATCAATTGTCGATCAAACCTATCCGCCGCTTCTATGTGAAGGGGCCTGCAGATAGCAGTGAACAGGCTGAGAGTGTATTTTAGAAAATGCCAATTACTCAGAAGCGTTCCACCCGTCAGAAGTCTCGCCGTGCGGCAAGTGAAAGCCTTTTGGATTTGCCCATGGATTGTTTACATGCTGATGAAAGCCCACTTGCCAGTGTTTCAAAGTGGCTTACCATGCCTCGTCATGGGCCTGCCACAAAGAGTTTGGCTGTGCGCGGATTAGCGGCCGAACGTATTTAGGGCCAACGCGCGTGTGCTGGATAATTTTTCGTCATCCAGAGCCACTCGGAAGGTGAAAGAGCGAGTGGGCAGTATAAATCAATCAGCGGGCTAAGCCACGTCTGGCCCGCCCGTATTTGTTTCGTTCGAGAGAAAAAAAGAGCAGCTCGCTTTTTGGAAATCCATTGGAAATCCATGAGGATCACCGCCGCTCTTAAGTGTTGGTGGCGGACACAAAACCACCTCCCGTAATACTTTGGGAGGCCGTAGCCAGAATGCATTTGTTGCTGCACAAATGATAATCACATGGGCGGGGGGGGGGGTGAACGATATGGATGTGTGTTGTGTCTGCACTGCCAGTGGTGTGAGACCCGAGTCGTGCCATGGTGGTGGGAGGGGGTTGGGAATGAGACACACTCACTGATGGGGCTGTGTTAGCTGTCAAGCGGATGGCTGAGGCTCTGCAGCCGGTAGGAAGCCGGATATTGGTATTGCGCTGGTCACCTTGGTGACTTGCATTCATTACAGACGCATTCCTCCGACGAAGGGGTGGTGGTGGTGGGCGGTCCGTTAAATTCGATCATTTAAATGTATTGAGCTGTTGAGGCGTATTCACTGTCCTGTCTTCGTACGGCTGCATGCTGAGTAATAACCATCCCCTCCCCCCCCAAACCCGGCCTCGGAAATTTGAAGTGCCATGATATAGAAAGCAATTTGATTAACGAAATAATTTTTTGTTGTTGTTAGAAAATGTTTCCCTTGCTTTTGTCTATCTCTCTATTTTTCTGTATCATTGTTACAGTTTTGCTTGCCCCACGAGCCTAGGCGTATAACATTACGCATATCATTTCCACAAAATCGTAAATAGGACGAACAATTGGGACGCACTGTGAGCGTAATAATGGAGTTAAATTGATAGATCGATGAATCGGCGTTGCAACTGCACGTGTGGGAAACCCGTGTTTGGACTTGCGTCAGTGGTTTTTGTCACATCGGTGAAAGTTTCCGGCCTCACTCGAGTCAAGAAGTATCAGGGAAGGGACATGAATACACAACGATCGGCTAATCTGTATGCGCACGTACGGAACGCGTGCCTCTTCCTTGACCTCTTCACGTTTTTTTTTTTATAACAACTCAACGCGAGCCCGGCACGAAACGTCGATTGCCGGACGGAGGAGGTGGGGGGAAACACAATCTCCGCTAACAGCAGCCCGATTTCAGCGCGACGGCCCTGTGAAAGGGAGGCTTAGTGAAGAATGCTGCTCTAGAGTGACATTCTGGCCTACTCTTCCATGATGACCGAAGGTGCTGGAAGAGGGTGGACGTACTCACAATTTACCCCACCACATGTCACCTGTCCTTCAAGTGATATTCTGTTCTTGAGTATGGCAATGTGTCGAGGAAGCGTAATGTCAATGCGTGCGAGCCACGAGATGGCTTCAGGAGAGAGTCGATGTCGTTTTGCTATTCCTCCTCAGTTGAAGGCGCGCAGATTCAAGCGGTTTACTCACAATGTGGCACCATAGTTTGGGTTGCGTGACCACAATCGCTCCGTGCCTCGTGTTTTTAATTTACCTTTCACGTTAGGAGATGTTGCGCATCGGCATGCTGTTGATATTCTGATGCGGTTGATGTGTTGGTGAAACCAGTGTCTTCGCGGAATGTGAAAGCCACAAAGTGCCGATGTTTGGATCTCGTATGAGTTGTTGTTCTGGACGTCCTCGTTGTATAACTGCGGTGTACCCAATTATACTTAAGGGTGAACACAGGGGGCATGAGATGAAATCTAACCTCAGGATTGCAAAGTCCAGCCGTGCTCATTAACCGTCGCACCGTAGAAGAGTCTCAGTGGCAATGCATCACGGGTTAATTTCCCCCCGTCGGTGATTTTTGTTTTTATCACACTGATGCTTTAGTTGTCATCGCTGTGCAACATTTTGATCCGTGTAGGAGGATATAATTTCAATAGAGAAGATGGTTTGTTGGTGGAACTTGTTGTCGTGGATATATTTTGACTGGCGGCAGTGAATCAGTTTGGAGAGGTTGCCCGCCGTTATCTTCCGCGAGCACTGCGCTGTAGTTTAGTCTTGAGAAATCGTGGTCCTCAGGCAGGGCTATTAGGAAGCTACTGGGAGCTATGCACGTTGAAATCTAGATTGAAAACGCATTTGTTTAGAACTGCTTTTTGTGCTTAGTTTGTTGTTGTTCCCCCCCCGCACCTCCGATTGAGCGTGGTTGGATGCGTATGGTGCGAAAGAAGTTCAACGTACATCCAGTCCATGCAAAATGCAGCGGCACACTGAGAGAGACAGGCCTATTTTTTGTTCGTTAATTTGTAACGTGTGCGGTAATGGCTCTGATCTTTCACGGGCACTGCAATGCAAACAGCGAATGTGGCTAGCAATGAATTTCACAGGATGCTTTAATGTGGTTGTTTTTCTCCCCACATAAGGCTGGCAATGAGAGTACAATAGCCCCCCCTCTTTCAGCAAAGTATCCCAGCCGATTTGTACTGCCGCATAGCACAGGATGGTCCAGATGTCTTGTGACCCCCCCCCCCCCCCCCCCATTTACTTATCTAAAAACCTTACATTTTTTTGAAAAGTAAGCTTTATTCTTACAGAAATGGATAAGCCAAGGCGGGTGGGAAATGTTAGGGCTCAATTAATTGAGGGTTACAAGATATCTGGACCACCCTGTATAAGTGTTATGCATCAACGTTCTCATCCATTCTCGACAGACCTCTCAAAGCCGCGGCCGTATTCGAGTGTTGAACTTTGTGGCCCGCTCACCTGACACATCCGCGTGACGTTGGGTGAACGTTGGCACGTGGTATATATAATTACCGGGGTTTCCTTTGCCTTGTGTGCCACGAAGGTGTGGTGGGTGACCTCGGCCTTTAATCCATAAGAAGAAGCAGCAGCTCATGGGGAATTGCATAGCTGGATTTGGAGCTTTCGTGACTTGAGGAATTAGTCTTTGGTTCTTTCGGTAAAGTCACGTAGAAGGAAAATTAATTTAATAGTTTATTTTATTTTAATTTAATAGTTTATTTTATTTAAATTAAATAAACTATTAAATTAATTTTCTTTCTACGTGACTTTACCGAAAGAACCAAAGAGTAAAAGCTGTCAACCCACACGGTTTACTCCGTATTATTGTACAGGGAAAATTAGTTTTCAGGTCTGTACGGCGAACAGCCGTTTCAATACGGGCACATTTTTTTAAAATCTAGTTTTCATCTAATTTGTGTTTCTCCCTTGTGATCGGACTTTGTAGGATAAACGTTGATATTTATAAGGGCACGGGGTGACCAGTAAGGTCTGAATTAGATTGTAATAAGGTAGGGCACTGCTGATAAGGGGTTGACAGGTATGGAATAGGTGTAGTCCATACGTTGTACTTTAGACAGTGGTAAATTGGGGTTGTTAATGTATGAGAGAGAGAGAGATGGTGTGGTTAATTGTAGTAAGGTAAGCAGGAGACATGTTTAGTGTTGTGTTTAAGCCTGCAGATTAGCACGGTTGGCTACGTACGGTGCGAAAGAAGTTTAACATACATAGACATTGCAAGTGGTGGCTGATCTTCGGACACCCCTACAAGAACGCAGTTGATTATTTTTAGAGTATACAGTACAATATGCTAAATTCCTCTTCATATGCACATTCTTTTTGTTAAGGCGCTCTTCCACCTCCAACGCAGCTTATATATAAGCTCCTAGCTTGGTAGTGTCTCATTCTTCACCTGAAGACGGCTGCTTGCGTTGTAGCCGAAACGTCGTGAGAATTATTTTATTTTATTATGTTTTATTTTTATTATTTTATTACTTCCCTTCTACGTGACTTTACCGAAAGAACCAAGAAGAAGAGTATACAGTACGTTGAATGCATTTGTTTATGTAGATGTATTGTTATTTAATTATATTCCTACTCCGCTTGCTCCCATGGTTACTGTGTTCCGAAGCACTTCTACTCATCGATTCCTCCACCAATGTTGAGGACTGCGAAATAAGTTCACCATACATACAGTACAGGGTGGTCCAGATGTCTTGTGACCAACCCCTTGCATGTTTTTTTGTCACTTGGCTTATCCGTTTCTATTTTCACGACCGCATTGACATGCGCAAAAATATTAAATACATAGAGAAATAAATGGGGGTCACAAGACATCTGGACCGCCCTGTACATTGGCTCGTCACAAGCAACCTCTCCTTGAGCTGCCCAACTTTGAACTTCGCCAAAGTTGTTATATAAGTTTCGATTTAAAGCTTTCGTGACTGCAGGGATTCATATTCTTGGTTCTTTCTACTTGTTATATAAGCTTGCTTTGTGCCCGTGATCAGCAGCCAGGGGTAAAAAACATTTTTTTAGCCGTGCTGCATTTATTTATTTTTGTTTGTGAATTAATAAAAGAGCAAATGTGAAAACACAAGCTGACGTTTTTGGCTTTCATGGAACCTTCGTCGTAGCACGTCCATTAGAGGGCCCGGCAGGGAAGGGAGATGCCGTGGATGAGAGTTGGACATTGCACAACACCAACAACAACGATTTCACACGTTTAAAATTGGCCGGTGACCTAATGCAGGAAAATGTCAAAAAGCACCAGTGGTGCACGTCCAGGCATGGGGGGGGGGGCACCCTGTTTCTGGCTTGAGCCTGTGGCCCATTCGTATTTGTGTAAGTATGCAAGTTGAACTTCTTTTGCGCCGTACGTTGCCAACCGGTGCTCATCGGAGGTTGTGGCGACGTCTGCGGGGGAAGGGCAACAAACTAAACACAGAATAAGTAATACTTTAAAAATACTTCTTTTAAAACACGCTTTAATGAAATGTACCCTACTAGTAATGGGAGAACTCCACGACTCCAGGAAGTGGCCCCGAAGCTTGCCATAACGTAATGGGCCGTGGTCATTTACAGCCAACGTCAGTTGAGCGTGGACAATTAGACCCAAGCCGAAACATAACATATAAAAAAGAATTTTAAAAATGTATTTTTATGATAGAATATAGTATTGTCATCAGTATCACATAAGTATACCAAGTTTGCAGTCGATACCACATTGGAAAGTGGGTTAAAATTGAGTTACAAGATTTGAGGATACGACAACAACAACAGAGTGAGTTAATAGAAAGCGTGTAATAGGATTGTACAAATAAGGTTTGTCATTTTTTAAGATAGAATATAGTATTATCATCAGTATGACATAAGTTTACCAATTTTGCAGTCGATATCACATTGGGAAGTGGGTTAAAACTGAGTTACAAGATTTGAGGATACAACAACACCAGAGTGAGTTAATAGAAAGCGTGTAATAATAAAAAGCGATTTTCCGCAAACGAGTTTCCAATTCCACACGTAGGCCTTCGCGACCAATATCTATCCACAATACAGGCTTTTTTTTGGGAGGGGTTATCTAACCCAAAATGTAACGTCCACGTGTGCGGCTAGAACTAACAAGCGAAGGGTCTTTTTGTCGAGGTTTAGACAAAGTGCAGCTGAGCTCTCGTCTCGAAGCGAATCCCAGGCCTGTTTATTGCCGGAGAATTTTCTCCGCGTAAACTAAGCGAACCACGGGGCATTGTGTTTGTACACATGGCTCAATTCGATGTAATTTAAGACCCGAAATTCCATGCACCCCTGGCGTTTGTTTTCTCGCACCTGCGATGACGGTGTGGCTGACGCGAGTCCCGCATTTAGTCATGTGGTGGTGGTGGCGGTGGTCTGAATGGCGTCTTTGTAAATTTCTATAACTAATTAATGCAGTATTCCCCCGTTATTCACGAGCTTGCTATCCGCAATTTTGGCTATCTGCAAATCGCACCTGGAACTCTCTACACGACTTCATCGAGAGAGCGAGAGAAAGTCATGAGATCAAGCGATGAGATAGAGTTATGATATAACCTGCAGTTTGCTGTCACCTGCCACCACATTTCGTCAGGCATGTGGTGGCGGCGTTCTGAACGGCGTCTCTGTAAATTACCATAACTAATGAATACAGAATTCCCTCGAGTTTGGCTATGCGCGCATCGCATCTGGAACTCTACACAACTGCATCTCGAGAGAAAGTGATGAGAGAGAAAGTAATGCGATAAAGAGATGTCGTGTGATAATTGTCATGTATTTAATAACTTATTTGTGTATTACATTTTTTTCGTAGGCCAATATCAATATCTGTGAAATTTGCAATTCACAAGCATCTCCGGAACGTGCCCCTCGCGAATAACGAGGGAACACTGTAACGATGCTGCTGCAATTGCTGAGACCTCCGCTAGAGTGAATTCTCGAGGGTATTTGGTCTACTCTTCCACGATGACCAAAACGTGTCGGAAAAGAGTTGGCTTACCCACACTTTACCCCAGCTTACGCGATCTGCTGCTGATCGATTGACCGTGGTGTACACGCTGAAACTTGCTGGGTGGACAGAGGCATTTGGGGGGTGGGATTTGAAAATCTTGCCCCACGTGTTTCAACTACCGTGCAATCGAAGACTGGAATCGGGTTGTAATTCCCGCGCAATACACATTAACAAACACGGCAGCATCTCTGCAATATTGTACTGTACAGTAATCACAAACGTTCCTTGCAATTTTTGTGAAATACAGCTGATCGGGTTTGAGGACTTGAGGCTGTGATGAATGTGGCTACAGACGAAGCCGTTATGGTGTTTCATTTCAAAGGCCGTTGCTCTCCCGGCCGAAATGATTCCCGTGGGAGCACACACAGGCCGGCCGGGATTCTAAATGTGGAATATTTGTCGGAGCACACTTAAATATTTGATCACGGGTAACGGGTGGTTTTTATTTTCTTCTTCTGTAAACGTAGAATGCATATTTGTGTGTGCAGCCACTGCTTCTGTCAAGCCACTGCTTGACGAGGGCCTGTCCATGCCGTGTGTGGTTCATGGTGGTTATTTTGCCCCGCAGTACTCCCCATCAGCTGGGCAGTGCGGGTTGGTGAAGGCTGTGGGAGGGGGTGGGCGTAGACGTGAAAACACAAGTAAAGTACCGTACAGGTCGGTCCAGATGTTGTGTTTATTTAAGAAAATATGCAAAAGGAATTTTTTTTAGGGGTCAATTAATTGGGTTCACAAGACATCTGGACCACACGACACAATAATAGATTTTTGCTGCATTGCCTGCCACTTCTCAGCAGCTTGCCCCCCAGGGCCCTCTGACAACCTGTGTGTGCATGGTGCTCACCTACCTGTCCAAGCACCAGCCAATCTCAGACCCGCTTGAGGCTTCTGAGCTCTTTCGAGGACCGGGCGCATCCTCAGCGATATGGTCCGTTGGGCTGTTACGTTTGCTTGTGCGTACACGGAGAGCGGTGAGAACCATCGGGCTTTGTGCGTGCGGCGGGGTACAATTTTTTTGTTCGATTACTGTCAATGTGGGGGGGGGGGGGGGGCGGTTACTGCCTGCTAACCCGAGAGTGCTCTTTACACAGGCACGGCCACACAAGTGACCTGTGAGAGTGTCGCCTTCCCATAGTTGGGATGTTGCTGTCGCACCGAAGGGGCACGGCTTGAAACTATAGCCCCCGTATAATCAATACCCGCGCGGCTTGCAGAAAAATACACACAACAGCAACACCATTGTGCTCGGGGAAAGAGGAAAATAAAATAGGTATTTAGTGTGCTGTATAAGAAAGCTTGGGGGTAGTGGTGGCGCAGTGATTGAGCACGCTGCGATCGTGAACCATGTGACTTGAGTTCACTTGCCGACCACACCTAACATGAGTGGTGAGATTGATGTGTACTTGCCCTGCACGGGAGGTTGACAAGTGGATTTTTTTTATATACATCGCATAAAGCTCACGTAAAGATATATCGTAGCCGTGTTGTACAATGCAGAAATGTATTTGTATTGAAGTCATCGTTATCGCGAGCTCAGGTCAATCCACTGCTGGGTGAAGGCTTCACCAAGCCGCCAACCACCTCCGATGATCCTGCGATGCAATAATCCACCGAGGACCTGCACGCGAACTGATTTCATCCCTCTACCTAAGCAGCGGATGTCCTCTCGTGTGCGTTTCCCTCCTTCGGTCGCCACTCCGTTCATTCGTCGTGACCACCGGCCAAAGTCCACTCTAAGTGACGTGTCCCCAGCGGTCAACACGACGCCTCTCAGTTGCGTGCATTCTCCGATCCACGTGTTCTTTTTTTCCCCACTCTCTCGGCGTAATTCCAAGCATGTTCCTCTCCAAATGATTCCGCGGGCACTTTTCAGCTTTTGGTTTTCACTTTTGGCGTACGTCCCCTTGTATGTGTTCCATGAAACTGACATAGGGTGGTGTCCAGTGGTGTCGCAGTGGTTTACGTGCCGCGATGTGAACCCACGCTCCCGTTCGGAATGCGGTATGTCCTGTCATAGTCCGGCACGTTACACGATTTTCCTGCAGCCCCGTATCAGAAATGCCGTGATCCAATGGATAGGTGCATGCCATGAGGAGGAGGGTGTGTGTTGGTGTGCGGGGGAGCCATTGAATATCAGTGAGGCCTCCTACTATCTTCTTGGTTCTGTTGGTAAAGTCACGTAGAATGGAAAATAATAAAATAATAAAAATAAAACATAATAAAATAATTCTCGCGACATTTCGGCCACAACGCAAGCAGCCGTCTTCAGGTGGAGAACAGGTCTGTCCACCTGAAGACGGCTGCTTGCGTTGTGGGCGAAACGTCGTGAGAATTATTTTATTATGTTGAATTATTATTTTATTATTTTCCTTCTACATGACTTTACCAAAAGAACCAAAAAGATGAATCCCTGCAGTCACGAAAGCTTTAAATCGAAATTTAGCCTCCTACTATGTTGCATACACCGGTGGCTGGTATGGTGAAGGTTCCGGCGAGCGAGTAGAGAACGTGCGACAGCGGTCGCGTGAGCGTCATGCGTGTCACGTCACCCGGCTCCGAAGAACGGGCTTGCCCACTCGTGCCGTAAAGCACGGACTTGTGCAATGAAATAGCGTCAGAATAAAAAGGCGCAGCCCCTTAAATTTCTCGGCTCACGCCACCGCTGGCGGAAGGGCCTCCGCAAGAAGGGGAGTTCACGAGAGCTCCCTCTAGGTCGTATTTGGCCTACTCTTTCACGTTGACCACGAGTCTTGGAACAGGGGGCAGTGACCCCACACTTTACTCCGCCCGCTACAAGCTGACCGTCCACTCATCTAACTGCCGTCTACTCCGGCTGCTGGGTGGACGGAGGCAGGCCCAGTAAACGTGCAACGTTGTCGGCACGTGGTAGGAGCCGTCGGTGCCAAACGTTGACCCCTAACGTTCCACGGTTACCGGGGTCGGACTTGGGGAGACCGAATGTAAAACGCAAACGGGCGTGGGTCGAATCGCAACGGCGACCTTTGGATCGCGAGCCTCCGCAGCGTGCTCGAAAACGCGTTGCATCACGGCAGCATCTCTGAAAAATACAGTGATGGAGAAAAACTGAAAAAAATCCCAGCCTCTCACCACTGTGGCCACTTGGGAGCCTGTTGGGCAGATGGCTGGTGGAGCGCGTGGGGGGGTGGAGAGGAGCGAACGCACACTGTGTTATGAGCCACATCGTCTTGACGAGGGCGTGGGGGTGGAGCCCGGTGAGCGGCACAACTGTGCACGACTTGGGGCTGTTGTTTTTTACCACGGAGGTATGCGGCGCGCGGACGTAATTTCAGAGATGCCAAAGCAAAGAGCCGCCCGTGCGTGTTTGAAAGGAAGCTTTGCCCAACGACTGATGGAGCGCTGCGGAATACAGTACATGTGTACGTACGGAGAGCATGTTGTCGCAAGAATGTTTTCGTTGTTTTTTCTCGTACGTTCGAATAATGGCAAGCCTGTATTGTAATTCAGCTGTGACCATTTAAATTAAAATTAGTGCATTTTTTTAAAAGCACGTTTCAAGGATGCAAGGCGCATTGCCAGTAAAAGCGGAACGTCGTTGAACCAATGTTGGCCTCGCGGTTCCAACCACGTGCCAACGTTGGCCCAACGTTGACCCAACGTTGGCACGTTTACTGGGCCATCGCGGTGCAAGACTGGTGGCGGCACTGCCAGCCGGTTGCTCAATTTAAGGATATTAACATCGCTTGGGGTTGTTGGGCAGTACACTTTGTATTTTGCATACACGCATGCACAGTCATGATAACACAGAATGGTGACCGCAGTGGTTATAGTGAGCACACGTGCCCGATGTGAACCTGGCGAGCTCGCCACGGCTTACGTGAGTGACATTCAAACGAGCCCTGTGCCCTCCACTCCACCGAACCCGCACCGACCGGCGCGGCAAAGTACGGTCCAACAGCTCCCCAGAACCGATACGGAACGGGAGGGCGGCATTCAGCGGCGCATCGACGCAAAAAAACTGACTGGAAAAATGATTGCACTGTACCACGGTACGATGTGTTCTTTTGTTTATATTCCGTGCTGTATTTACCGCCGTCTTGGTTGAGCGCAGCGGGTAACATCGCACGGCGGACGCACTTAGGGGCCAACTGACGGGCCGAACGGCAAGGTCGGCGCGAAGGTCATGTCCACCTGCGTTGCCATGCCGCGCGCGGCGAGGACCTTTTGCAGCGCCTGCGTCAACTGGACGCGCGTCAAATCTGCCGGGCGGTAAAAGCGGCAGCGCGTGCTATCGTCCGCGTTTATGCGGCGTGAAAGGGTCACTGCCGGGCGCCGGCCATAAGTTTCACCGGTCGGTTACATCACGGTGTGTTGTCGTAGCTCTGTGCAATCGTCGCATAGTCGGAACTCGCCGGGAGACCGGAGGGTCTGGTGTACAGGCGGGCATCTGAAAGGTTGGGATATGTGAACGTCTGTAGAAAATTACCACAAACGTCAGGAGCGAGCTGCCTTTGAAACACGGGGCGTTAATTCACTGTACTTGAGAAACAAGTGAATGTATGCGTCAATAAGAGCACAATACTCTGTGTGAAATGGTCTGTTGTGAACATAGACTGTACGTATATCAGTATCCTTATTTCAAAGCTCGCGGTGGAAGCATCCGAACTCTCGGCATTAGGATGCATCGCATCATCTTGGTAGCATTCTCATTTTTTTACATTTTTATCACCACCCATTTCTGATGAGTTTTCATGATCTAATCTTTTGCTGCATTATAGGAAATGAGAGTTAGGTTTTTGTGAATAATGTATGCTTTTCTCACTTTTTTATGGGGCTCTCTAAAGCTTCCCTCTCGTGGAGGCCCATCCGCCAGCAGTGACGTGAGTAGGATATTCTAGGGCTGTAACTTTATATTTTCACCTTTCTACTTTTACTGCAGCACTGTACGACTATCTACGATTTAGCACCACTGCTACCTCCGCTGCCTCCGAGCAAGACAAATGTGAAGTATTCATTGCGCAGTTCCGCTGAACGGGCGAGGCCAAGGCACGGTCGTGCCGAGACCACTACGGTTCACGTGGGTCCGTGGTGATAAAGATGGAAAGATACGTGGCTCTGAGATGCTATCGCTTTACCGGAACACGATGGCAAAACAATGTTACGAAATGCTCTGCGATGTTCCGTTGGCTTCAGCGCAGCTGCTCTGTTTAAGTTAAGCAGCGTGTAACGCGTTGCTGCGTTCTTTGAGTTAACGACGTCTGGGGAAAGGCCCGACGCATTCCTGACTCTCAGGTAATGGTGCTACTTTAAACAAGCGTTTTTTTCAAGGGTTGTTAAAATGTTTTATTGGAATTACCAGGAGCCACATGACAAGAACGGTAAGAAATCTCCCAGACCGGTTTGCCGCATGTAAAGACTTCTCTGGCAATGCACATAACGTCATGATATGACGTTTCACTCAAAGCGGTTTGATAAAAAACGTCGTGCGTTGATGTTGAATTCAGTAATGAAAAGTCTTTAGCCACCACTGAGCTTAATTGGTCAGAACGTAATCGACCCATCGGCCACGTATCGTGCATATAATAACGTCTCTGTAAACGTGACAATCTTGTCGGGTGGTGGAGGGTTAATGACACGATTATTTGAGTAAAACTACCACATGGCCCAACCCAAAAAAATGTATGTGGATCGTTGGATTGGTTGCGAAGAAAAACCTACAATTTGTAAGTTAAACGTACCATTTTTACCCTTTGTAACCGAGAAACGAAGGGAGATGTCGTGGTGGTAACGGTCAGCGTGCTGGACTTGCAATCCAGTGTTCGCCAGTGCGATTCCATCTCCCGGCACGGCAGTTAACAACAGGGAGTTACGTTTCTTAAACTGGTACATTCATTACTAAAATACTTACTGGAAACGGTTACCGTTTCCTGCCTTTTGGAGCGGTAATCGAATCTGGAAATGGTTACTGATTTTGCGGGTTATGGATTTACGACCATAAATTTCACCCACAGTATTCAGAAATGGAATTAGCGTTGGATGAACATATCAGAAGTGCAGAGATTCGTTGTACTTCGCAAATATAAGCAGACCCTCTGGTCTATGTTTCCAATATACAGTACTGTACTTTAAACAAAAACAATCATCAGCTTATTGGCATTCCAGACCAATATTATCACGCAGTGTTCGTTTAAGCAAGCACATTCTGGACTGGTTTCGATCTTCAGGGTCGCGTCAGCAGTCGGGCGCTTTCAACAAATGCTCGTGGATTACCGGATGTTATTGGCGAGAACACTTTCTGTAAAACATGTGACCCCAATCAACGCAAAAAGCAAATGCCACACGCAAAAGCATTATGCGTTGCCATGGAGCATGACGTGCAAATGAGATACAGTGCAGGTATAAGCAGAACTCCGGGCCTGTTGAGACACCGCCCTCGTTTTACATCTCAGTGGTGAAATGTTATCTGCGAGATGTTATTTTCCTCGCCTGGTATACAGGAGGCCGTGAGTCAGATCCCAAACGCTGACGCCTGCGTGTTTAGAGTTTGCGTGTTCTCCCTGTGGTCGCGTGGATTTTTCTCCGGGCCCTTCAGTTTTCCCCTCCGCATTTAGGAGCATGAGTTTCCAAATGGCTTCTGTAAATTTCCACACGATAAGCCACTTCGTTGAGCTATCATTTGTGGACAGCTCGCTTCTAACCTGGTAAAATAAAAATAGTTTAGAGTTTTTAGTTTACAATCTGGCCTGTGTCCACTGTTGCCAGAGGATTCTTTATACAATGTGTGTCAGTGTCTCTGTCAGACCCCCTGTCATTAGTTTATGGCAATTATGAGATTAGTGGGGCAGAGATAAGTCTCCTTATCAGGAGCCGCCACGACTCAGTGTGGAGGAGCACTGATTGTGTGATCACCGAGGGGCGAGGTGCGGTAAGGGTGGATGGTCCGTTCCCTTCTCACGCACCGGCCGGATTGTTTGCAGGGCCGACCGTTGTGCATGTCAGGCTCGGCTGGCAGCGCGACCTTTGACTTTGCCGGCGTGTCTCGTTTACGCGCGTGCCAGTTCTCCTTGTCGCTTACTAAAGGCGGTCGTGCTCGCTCGGAGCGTTGTTGTGCACGCCGTACGTATGCAAAACCTCTTGGCGAAAGGGCACCACGGTGGTGGCTAGGAGATGTTAACTACCTCGCCTGGTATACAGGAGGTTCGTGGGTTCGATCCCGACCCCGACGCATGTATATTTGGAGGTTGCATGTCTCTCGCTCTCTCATCATCATCATCATCACGGTGGCTAGGAGATGTTAACTACCTCGCCTGGTATACAGGAGGTTCGTGGGTTCGACTCCGACTCTGGGTCCTCCGGTTTCCCCCTCCACATTTAGAATCAACGTGCGTTTAGATAATTTGGCTGTTATACATTTCGGCACGATAAGCCACTTGGTTGAGCTATCATTTGTGGCCAGGTCGCTTCCAAAAAAGAGCTGTATAGCTGAGTGGGCGTTACCCAGTAAAAATAAGAATAATTCGTTTTTAGTTTGGTTTAAGTCGCAGGAAAGCAAAACAATAGACTGTAATAAGTGAGCCCGGCTGGTAATATGAAACTCTCGTGGCAACAAGTCGGGGCACACCGTTCATAACAAATTAAATAAGTTGTAATAAATGAGGCTATTAGAGAATGACATAAAATAATTCCGTTATTGACCAGTAGTTGAAACATATCATTTATTTAAATATAAGCCCGGTGTACCCAATATTCTCGTGAATAAGTGGAGGTATCTGAATACTGTACGTTATTGAACTGTGCATTTTATAAATTATGCAGTACGTGTAATGCACTGACTAATCCCCAAAGGATAATTTGTTCTTAATGGATTTTAACGTGTTTTACCTCTGGAAAATGATACAATGCGAAATGCCCGACCTGACGTGTGGTGCCGCTTTACTTAATGTCTCGTCTGAACATTTTGCTCCTTTTTCAGGTTCAAGAATCGGAACTGAATTCTTCACCCGAAAAATTCAAAAGAGGGCGATCGCTGGCGGCCATCTCCGCGTGCGTCCCGGCGCACGCATTCAGGCGTGCGTCCAGATTGATTGAAAAGGAAGAAGGCGAAGCCGTCGGGAAACGCACGCCTTGTCTTTCGCGGCAGGCTTTAGGACGGCGCCAATAAGCCATGTTGACGCAGACACTCGCGGGCTGCTCTTTCACCTCGCCTTGGGTCTGAAGTCTGAGAGCCTTCTGCGTTTTACAGGCAACGCGTGCGGATCAAAGTTACCGATTCAATTCCACGGACTCGCGCTGGTTAAGGTTCTGTTAAGCTGAGAAGCCACGCGATTGCTTGCATGACCGTTGCAAAGTAAGTACTTTTCTAAATGAAGCACCCTAAAAATTAATGGATACATTACGTAGACGTTACTGCATCGCGGTGGCTTTATCCAAATAAATGGATTGTTTTACATAAGTGTGGGTAAATTGTAGTTTAATTTGCTCTCTTAAAATTCACAAGTGTAGTAAACATGCCGTAGACGCTTAGTCTGCAAGTGCAATCCCTCAGTAACTTAAGTAGCTGTCACTCAGTAACTAAAACTGCCGTCGGTAACTGTCCTTTATAACTCTCCGAGAATGCGGCCGAAAGAACAACCACTGTTCCCCATTTGTCCTTTCACTGTTACGGTCTACGTCAGCCCCAGTTGTTTGTAGGCTAAAGACACATCCAGTAATTATGATGCAGGTTGGAGAAAGTGCTTTGGGAAATGGACAAAAGGGCAGCTTGAACGAGCGAGGGGATGTAAAGAGCCAAGCGGAGGGACTTAACTCGGGCGGCGGCAGACGCTATCTGTCCGACGCCGTGCTCGCGCAACGACGCCTGGACGCGTCGCGCAACTCGAACCCGCAGCGCGGCACCAAGGACCATGACGAGGCGGCCCCCGGAGGCAACGTGTGGATTTCGACGGACTTCGCTCGCAAGGCAACATCGGCGCTCGGCGATCTGAACGCGAACAGCGTCGCCGTCCGCGGAGGAGGGGGACGCGTGGAAGCGTGCACCGGAGCGGAACGGGAGGCCCGTGCGGACGGACCGCCCGCGCGTTTTACGAACCAGGTTGAAGGAGGTACAGCCATGGACGTGAACAATGGTGGAGCGTACGAGTGCGCGAACGCGAAGGTGAGCGGCCAGCAGGCTGATGAGTCGAGTTTTGTGTTTGGAGGTCAGGGTGGTCGGGTGGAAGAGGAGCTGGGAGGCGCTCAGCCTGGCTGTAATTCCGACAGCAGGGGATGCCACGTGGACGAGGAATTCTCGACGTACGTCACTGCCAGCGTTGATGACGACCAGTGTCCAAGTCAGGCTCTGTCGTGCAAAGGAGAAAGCTCTGACCTTGACAACCAGTGGAACGTAGACTTTGATGAGCTGCCCGTTGATAACGACGAACAGAGGAAGCGTGCGAGGCTGGAGCTGGGGCACTCTTTGGATGTTTCGACAACTGGACCAAACATCACGATGGCTGCAGATGATGCCACTTGGTCGACCGACATTTTAAACGACTCCCAAGAGACGTCTGCCTTTGTGGAGATGGGGAGTCGATGCAAACAAAGCCACCTCGTTTCTGACAGTGACCCCGTTTCATCCGACTGCATGGATACGACCGAGGCACACAGTGTAAGCCAGAGTAGTTCAAGGCAGATGAGAGTCCCCAGCGTTTTCCACCAAGAATATTTGGTGCAATCTGTAGGAGGATCAGGCACGGGACGTCTGGTGGGGCAGCGTCACGGACACTGGCAAATTTCTTCGGATGAATGCGACGAAGGCTTCTCATCAATTAATCACTCTCACGGTGGAGTTGTTGTTGATGAAGATGTTCTGGGGAGTTCATCCGATCCAGAAAAATACGAGTCGGGCATTCTGTGCAAAAGTAAAGACGATTGTTCAGAAGCAAAACCATCACGTGCCGAGGACTTGCTGGTGTTGGAGCCCGAAGGCGTTTTGTTAAATGCGTCTTCGTTTCTGGATCACAAAACTAAGATGATCACTCGTAAAGTTTTAACCGAGACGACCACTGGCAATTCTTTAGGTAAACTTGTAGGCGTTGTCGCGAGCGAAGAGGTTGTGCAAGTTGCAGTGGGAGAGGAACGGAGGGCGAACCATGCCGTGGACAGTTTGTACGAACAAAAGTCCGAGGCAGCATTTGTGCCGGACTGGGCCACATTAGAGCACGAATCGATGGAACGCCTTAACGAGACCAAAAATACCAGCCCGGCGTTCACCGCTGCAAGTGATACCAAAGCAACGCCTGAAATCGATGCCAACGTGGACTCACTGCCAGGCTTAGATCGTGAAGTTTTGGGCGCTGCAGAAAATAGAAATCCCGCAGATCAGGGCACTGGCGATAACATTGATAACGACAAGGAAAGCATGTCGGCTGAGAACACTACACTGGACACTTACGATTCGTCGGATGTTTTTCTCGCTCGAGACTACCTGTGCGGCAGCTCCACGGACTGCGTGGAGACCTCCGTGAGTGAGATCAGCAGCTCGTCAGAGTTTGACCATTCAGCGGCGGAGCCGACGATGAAATCCAGCAGGGACGCCGAGCCCGACGTCCAGCGGACGGCCGGGACGTCCACCTCGGGGGCGCTTGCAGGCGAGACGGAGGGGGCAGTAGGTCTGCCGCGTCTCGCCGAAGGCGAGGCGGCGTCGCTGGCATTTCCAAAGCTCAGACTGAAAATGCCTCGAGCTGGAAACGTTCTGCCGGAGGTAGGAAGTCCCCCGGCGCTTGTGCGATGTGAGCATCGCGTGGAGAGTGAGACTCGCATTGAGGATCAGTCGTTTGATGTCACTAGCGACTTAAACACAAGTGGTAGCTTAGAAGTGTACGGTGGTATTCTAACACGGCAAGGGTTTTTGGATATAATGTCATTTGATAGAAATATGTTTCCTTCCTTGCGCATGGAAGCTCCAATGGAAGATATGACCGCGTCCGAGCCGGTGTTTTTGACAGAAGTTGCACTCGAAGTGGAATCGGAGAACGGGGAAATTCAAACGGAGCGGCCCAACGCGATCGAAGCAGGTTTGAACACCAACAAGGTGGACAGTAAAACCGGCTCGCCTATAAAAAAAACGCCGAGGAGATCGATGGCTCGACTGATCGCGAGACCAAGTCCCAAGAACGCCAAATCGAAGGTGGACGGCCAGGCAGCGCATTCGGCCCGTCCGCTCAAACGATCGGCGTCGGTTGTGGAGCCGAAGGTGACGCGCTCCCTGTCGTTCGCCGACTGCCCTCCGAGCTCCCCGGCTTCGCTCAACTCCCCTGTGCCGCGCGGCCCACCGAAGGTGACCACCGCCAACGGCAAGCCGCCGAGGCCGGCGGACGCGATGCCTCCGGTCGCCCAGCGAGGAGGCGCCGGGCGGCCGTTTCCTGCGCCGTCGGCCGGCGGCTCGCACGCGAGGGCGGTGCGCACGCTCAGCTTCGTCTCCCGCATCCCCGGGCTGCGGAGGGCGTCGTCGGGGGTCAGGCTGTCGGCGAGCATCTCGGTGAAGGCCGACAGCAGCATGGCCGAGCAGACGTCGGAGGCGAGCTTCAACTCAATGGAGGTACGCTCGGGACGCGTTGGCCGCGTATGGAACGCGTCGAGGTCGGTAACGTATTGAGGGGCGCCACGGTGGCCAGATGTTAACGACCTGTCCAGTAAGGGGCGGATTGGAACGTTACAACAACAAAAAGTACAAAAACACAATAGGAGTGTTCCAATATGCTTGTCTGCCCAGGAAAGCCTCGCTGAATTTCAGGGTCCTGCCAAGTTATGTTTCAAGTATGGGCTAATGATTGCTGTGCAGATTCCAATTGTGGGTACTTTTTCTAATTTGGCAAATTTGGGCCACGACGCGGGCACGTGGTGGCCTTCTAACTCTAGGGACGATGTTACGGATTTGTTAACATCCACTGTGAAGCAGATGGCATGCATTTTTATGGTAGGGTTATGTTTTTTCCATATATCTTCTATTTTGGCCGAGGTAAAAGGAAGGTCACAAGTCTATATATCTTATCAGTAATACCATGGTTTCTTGGTTTCTTCTGGTCAGAATGAGTCCTTATTTGGCTCCTTATGACCATAATCACCCAAGTACTTGCTACGACTTATTAATAGACACATTAAATGTATTATAGATGTGTGCATGCATTAATGTATGCATGTGTTTGGATACATTTATGTATGTACCCTATGTATTTATATTTAAAAAATTCATCTATTTTGTGTATTCTGTACAGTACATGCAATAGATTACATTTAAATGATAAGAATATTAAAATGGCCCAATAACCTCAGTTGAATAGCATTACCACCTGTCCTGGTTTTCCCAGGATCATCACCTTTTAAGGTAACTGTCCTGGGAAGTCTGGGTCTTTCCTGGGCAATAGAAGATCCAGTTTTTAGTCATTTACCGTGATAATATACGTACACTTTCACTCGTGACAATGCATTTACATGCAGCTCCCCCCCTCTTCCGACTCGTGAGATATTATTCTTCCCGTAACATCTGCTGGTTATTTTTTTCTACCTCGTAGGTGGCAACCCCTAGCAGCGAAACAATAAAGCACATCCCACCGAGGACGCATTCAAGTACCGTGATGGGTTCCAGCAGTTTCAAAACACGTACAGTATCTACTGTAATTCAGTGAGGATTTCTACAATTAAATATTAATGCTGCTTTTTTTCCTCTTTCCCCCACCCCTCTCTCTGCCGCATCCCCATTATCTTCAGAGCGCGAGTGAAACCAGCAGGTCAGCTGAGAACAGCAAAAAAAGTTTAGCCTCCAGCTCGTCGGCCGCGACAGCACCTCAGGCACGGCCTCCGCTCGCGCACCGCCCGGAGCCGGGGCCGCGTGCCGTGCCCGGGTCGGCGCGCCAGGCCTCGCGGACGCAGGCTCAGGCGAGGGCCGGGCTCTCTCCGCCCGGAGCCAGGCCGAAGCAGAATGAGATCCCGATGACCTCTAACCTCGGAGGCGCGGCGGTGGGGAGCGCGAGGCCCGCGGAAGCAGGTGAGAGGGCGTTTGAAGGACGTTTGAGAATCATCTTCTTGGTTTTTTCGGTAAAGTCACGTAGAAATATAATAATAAAGTAATAAAAATAAAACATAATAAAATAATTCTCACGACGTTTCGGCCACAACGCAAGCAGCTGTCCTCAGGTGGAGAACAGGTCTGTCGAGGAGACGGAGTCTCTGAGAATTATTTTATTATGTTTTATATTAATTATTTTATTATTTCCATTCTACGTGACTTTACCGAAAGAACCAAGAAGATGAATCCCTGCAGTCACGAAAGCTTTAAATCGATATTTGACGTTTGAGAAGTTTAACACGTAGGCTTTACCAACAAATTTATATGTAAGCGGTCTGGCCCAAAAAACGCCCCCCCCCCCTCCCTCCTTTATCATGGGTATTTAAGAAGTTCACGAGCACCGCTTGATGTGTCGGATATTGCTGAAATTCTGGGACGGTTCCTCGAACGTGTTAAATGGTGTCATGATGTGTGAAAGTAAATGTTGCAAAGTTCAAAGTGACGATGGTGTAGATATAGCGTTCTTGTGGATGAGGCCTGGTTAGTGAATTAAATGCGTGTTTCAAGGAGTTTTGAGCACGGCTTGAGTTTTAATTCTCACTGGTATTTTTGTTAATTTCCATGAATGCGTTGCACGTGTTATGACGCAATTGTTAAAGAGATTATCGTTTGATGAAGTTCAGAATGATGACGGTATGGAAAGCATTGCTGTGAACATAAAGTCATCGACGCTTTGACAAGAGGATGACCTATTTACTCTTGACGCACACCACTCTCTTTATAAGTGCACTGTTTACAAATCCGATCTTTGTATTGCTGTGCAGAGTAGAGTAGGTGAGGTAAATTTTTGAAAAATTGAAAATAATCATTAAGCGTGATTAGCAGTCACAAGGTAGTGGTGCATGTGTATTAATGTGAGAGAAAAAAAGCAAGACTGTTACAATATGTTCCTGAGAACAACTGTTTGTGGCACATAACGAGATACAAAAACTGATTAGCGTCGGTGTGAAGCAGGAACAGATGTGGTCACGCACAGCCCCAGGACTCTGTGGTCGTGACACACACAGCCACCGGCAGAATGAATTGGAAAGCAGCTGACGCCTAACGTTGTGGCTGTAAATTAAGTAGTTGTAAAATCCAGAGGACAGAAATTCCTTGGCCCGAACGAATTTAAAATAGGTTCTGGCACCACTCTCGTTGACGTGTCTGGGGGGTTGTACCGCGCATTGTTCGGCACGATGTCCGACGTTTTTCTCCATGTGCTTGGGGACTCTTTAGGAAATATTAAATTGGGGATCGTTGGTCTAAATTGTACGCATGTTGAACTTTTTTCGCGCCGTACGTAGCCAACCGTGCGAATCGGGGGTGTGGGGGAAGGACAACAAACTTAACACCAAAAGCAATTCTAAAGAAATGAGTTTTCATCATCTCCCTGTGCATGTGTCATCCTGGACACAAGAGTGATCATGCCACAACAGGATGACAGAGCCTCCTGTTTCATGCTGTTTGGGTGCAGTACAGTATTTTTTAATAGATGAGTTACCCACATGATAATTGGTTCTTTACCCTTCTATCTGGCAACAAAACTGACACCTTTTTGCAAGGAGTCATGTTTGCATAGACCGCAATACCTGCAGTCATAATACAAACAAAAGAACATAACTCTGATAATGTGCACTGTCCTTGAAGTTGATTGGTCCACACCCGAGACAGCTTTCCTTCGAGCCTAGTCTCAAAGGACAGTGCACATTATCAGAGTTATGTTCTTTTGTTTGTATTATGACTGCAGGTATTGCGGTCTATGCAAACATGACTCCTTGCAAAAAGGTGTCAGTTTTGTTGCCAGATAGAAGGGTAAAGAACCAATTATCATATTTTTACTGGCAAATGAGGTCCCCATAGTGAGTTACCCACACTTTACTTCACAATAGTAGGGTTATATAAAAGCAATATCTACGAGTGGAATCCAGTTACTCCGGATTGCAAGTCCAGCGTGCGAACTACTACGCCGTATGGCAACGCCGTTGTTTAATATTGTGCGTTGACGGAAATGTCACGCGTGTAACGGATCAGTTAAAAGAAAACAACAACGTAGAGTTAGAGGGTCAGGTTGCTGTTCAGCCATTACGGTTTCACCATGCTCGGGGCGGGAGGAGTTAAACTGCATGAGCGCGGCGGAGATTGCCGAAGGACTCCGTGATGGCATTGGCCTGTCAGTGGCGATGTTCGTCAAAAAAATCCGATAAGCAGATGCCTTGCAGTCAGTGCGCACTGTCTCCGCGCCGTGCCGGTGGCTGTTGCGACGATCACTTCGGTTTCACTCGCGCCCGGCGCCGTTACGTGCGGCTTACGCGTTACCGAGCGTTTTGATTCGCGTAAGCCTATAATACATTCACGCGTTTAGGAATCCTGCTTTTTTTTTTCTTCATTTCAAGAACGGCTCTCCCATTGCCTTTATATTTTTAACGATGGTAAAAAAAGTAACGCCACCCATGTCGGTCGCTTTACGCGGAATGCAGCGGCATCGGCAGACTTGCTCTTGGACGACGAGACCCCACCGACACCGACCGACCCACAAGCGAACGGACGGAGCTATTTGTGGCGTTCGTGGATTTCCAGGGGCTTTTTTTAGGCCCCCGGGCGGTCGTGGGCCCCTAGCTCCACTTTGCTAAGAACATCACCGCAGCACGCTGACGCTAGGGCGAGGGCCGGAGGAGTTTGGCCAGCAAAGCCGAGGCGCGATGTAATTTTTTTTCTGCATCTCGACCCCCCACGTGCGCCACCCTTTCCGGTTCGCACAGGTGGGGGTGTTGATGGGGGGGGGGGGAGTCTCTACAGCCGTTCAGAAAACATTGTGAAGTATTTCTTGTGCGGCCAGCCATGGGTTTTGCCGAAAAACAATGTAAAGGGGGCAATCTGCGGAATCACCACGTTCGTTAATTCTCCTCCGATCTGCGCCAGCATTCATAGAGATATCGAATTGATCGCCGCTTGCCATCGGTGAGGTTTGTGTAAGAAGTCTTAAGCGCATTACACTGATTAATTTTTGTCTGTTAACAAATACACCTCGCCCTGACTTTGTGTTTTATAATAGAAAATGCCATATATTGAACATTGCAACGTAATTGGGATATTTCTTTATGTTTGAATATGAAGGCTCTAGCTTGGTCACAAGCAAAGTATTTGATTGATTGGTCATTTGTCCCGGAAGTAGGCCACTTACATCCCCACTTTACTGTAAAACCCATGGCATCGTCGCTCTACTGATTGGCCGATTTTGCCGGTGCACTGTTAGGTGAGGCTGGTTTTCATTGACTGCTGCGTTGACGTCCGTATCGGTTCGCCCCGCTCGGCTACTTTGGTTGCAAAATACGAAAACGTCCGGAGCTCGGCTGGAATTGATCCAAGCAATGTGCGTTGGTTTGTGCCAAAGCGACCAATTCTTCGGCTGCCACCGTGTCAACAACGCACACTGCACGGGACAGTTGGGGTAATCATCGCAGCTGTTTCTCCCCCTTGTTTGTAACAGCAGCCGGGCCAGAAGAGCAATGCAATCCCTGGTTGAGCGTTTGTTTACAGAGCCCTTCCAACTGTTTGCCCACACTCTGCCTACTTAAGTCTGCTCATTCATTTATTTATTCCTCTACCGCTTCCACCGCCACCGCCAAGCGCGTTTCTGCGGCGACGCCACTTGCAACGCGGCTCCTGGCGATGTCAATCGGCGCAAAGCCCCCCCCCCCCCCACACCATCGGCGTGTGCCTCGGCAGGACCAAGCAGGACCCCGGCACAGCCCGGCACGGCCGCGAGCGCCGGCAGACCTCCTCGGGCGAGAGCCGGCTCCTCGCTCCCGGCGCCGGCAAAATCGACGTCCGCTCGGTGCCTGCCGACCGCCGCGGCGCCGCCGCCGTGGGGCACTTCCCGGCCGTCGTCCGCGACGGCTCCGGCTCGGGCGCCCGGCCCACAGCAGTCCGGCCCCTCGCGGCCGCTCCGCTCGTCGGCCGCGGGGTCGCGACCTCCGCCCGCGACTTCCGCCGCCGCCGCCGCCGCTCGTCCTCGCAGCGCCAGCAGCTCGTCCGTCGGCAGCAACCAGAGCTCGGCCAGCAGGGTCTCCAACGGTACGTTCGGCCCCGTCGCCGCCGCCGCCGCGCGTCGTGTGCTCGCGATGAGCCACCGCCGCCGCTGCTGCTGCCTGCGGAGGTGTTCACGGTGGTGCTCTTAGGCTCTCGGGATGGTTTTTTTTCTCCTCTCTAGATGGTTGGAGTGTGTCGGCGAATGCGAGCCTCTTGACAGCCCCTTGCTAGTTTTTCACGGGACTAACGTCTGTGGTTTGTGTTGTGTTTTGAACAAATGCATTTGTTGAACCAGTTTTATTCCTTGTCTTTGGTTTGTATAAAGATTAACCCTTGCGTGTCTGATGATGGTTAGTTTAGCTTAATTTATTGATGTTTTTTAAAAAAGAATTTGTGAGAAATATGCGATGATAAATTAACTGCAATGCCAGGCAACCTCCTGGCTGCATGTTTAAGGGCATTGTGTTCTTTTGTATTTTTAGCTTGCCTCATTGAAATGTGTCTTAAATCCCTCCGTGATCCCCTCAGCATTTGGAGCCAATTTTGAGAAGCACGCTAACCTGCCCTTTTTCCCCTCTTGCATAGCTGCTTTTCTGCAGAAAGTTTTCCCTGGCCAAGCAATTTCCTGAGACTTGAATGTCCAAATAAAATCCAAAGGGGCCTTGTTTTGAAGCCACAGGGTGTAGACAGATGTATTGACATTCTTCTTTAGTTGTGGTTAAAGATTCCTGAGTTAGTAACCGCTTTGCAGTTTGACTTGTTGGACTTTGGATGCCATGAAAAGCAAACAAACCGAGCACGTGATTCACTCACTGTTGTATGAAAGCACGTGCTCTACATTGCAACACTATTGCTCAAAGTCGCTCTACAATTTCCCGCCCCCCCCCCTCTCAATTTGATTGTCAGTTGTACGTAGGAAGATGTAAAGCAGCAATGTTCCATTCAAAGCTTGTAATAAACACGAGGTTTAAGTTTGCGTTTTTACCGACTGACCTTCAAACCAAATGTTATAATAATCGTAGCAATGAATTTCCCTTGTAAATCTCACCCGAGTCTCAATACTCTTTCAAGAGGGTCCTGCATTGGGATGTTTGGCCAGGTTCTATTGATTTTCAAGCCAAAGTAATGTATTTGCTCAAATGAGCATTGAAGCAGTGTTCATTATCTGCTTCATACCTTTGAGCCAGTGGTGATGGAAATGTTACACGCCTCACTCCTCTTGCGAGTCTATCCATTGGACAACCACTGTTGACTTCCTCACAAAGTGGTGACCCGTTTTGTCGACCCCGGAGGGATGATGAGCCGAGTGAAACCCAAACCAGGAGTTGAACTCGCAACCCTTCAGATTGCGAGCCGCTCACTCCACCGCTGAGCCACTTGGCCGCATTTGATACGTAATTTTTAAAATTCACTATTAATGAGCGTTTGGCGTCGCGTGGTAGGACATCGGAGTACTGTACCCGGAGAACACTCGGCACGCGTACGAGGGGGTAACAACGCAGCACCGCTCCAATCCCCCGCGGCTCTGGCAAAAGCTGATGGTCACCGGCCATGAGCAGGCTGCACTCTACTCGGCTCCCAATATCCGATGAGAAGAGTGTTTGTTTCGGACGATTCGGTCGCAGTCATCGGACAATTTTTTCGATCGAAAAAAACACGCGAAAAAACTTGAGCGTGTGTTTTACGAACGGCGCTGTTATCTTTTCCCGGCGCTCATTTGCAACGCACTAACACCTGCGAACCCCCCCCCCCCTCCCCTTGCCTGCTGTGTTGCTGTGCACCGCTAACGCCTGTGCTGTCTATTCTCTGCATGTGCTTGCGAAGCGTCTGTCCAACCTGCCAGGCGAGTCTGGGACATCCGGGCACGCATAACCTTGCCGCAGTTTGTCGGTGAGATTCTACTAACCCCTCGCTGTCCCAACACCTACCCCTTACTCGCTTCCTCTCACGTGCATATCGATTCCCCCCCACCGTAGAGCCTCCACAGACTGTTGGGGTAAGTGCTGTTAGCGAACGCCTATTAAGGTCGGCGTGGTAGAAGAAAGTTGCAGCATGGCCAGCACCACGCCTCATTGAGTTTGTCTTCCCAGCGCTGATCGTTACACATTGCACCGGGCACTCACACAAGGCTGTGTCGAGCTATGGATGACCCAGGGCTGGTTCAGATATCACCGCCGATGTTATCGATGGCTGGGAATCGAATCCAGATCAACCGCGTTGTGCGGTGCTTAAATCAGTGCACTGTTGCTGCCGGTGCTGAAGTCACTGATATCACGAAATAAAAATAATATATTATTTACTGATATCACTGCTCTTACGGCACAGAGATGCATTAAGCATATTCCCACGAGGTCCTATTTACTGGTAAATTATGTTCAAGGTAAGTGAATTACTTTTGAGTTTTGGGCCAGATTCAAATCTTGATTAGACGGCGGAAATATTGCCCTTGCGATTCACTCCACTTTAGGAGATGGAGACGTTGGTACATTTTTTTTGCCAACGATTGATGGAACATTCATCAGCTTGGGAATAGGGCCCAGTGTCCTCTTTGTAAGTGGTTCTTTGCAGAGCACGGTAATCTTACTGCTGTCCAAACGTACCTCTTCGTGAATAACAATAATAATTGTACAGCTCGTTATTAATGCCCTGCTGGATGAAGGCCTCTCCACATCTGTTGTTATTGAGGGTTGTTTGACCATACCTTGCAATGCTTGTTGGTGCGGGTTGGTGAAGGGGTAGCTTAGTGGGGGGAGAGGGGGGAGGGGGGAGTGGAAGGGGGCCCTAACCGGTTCAGGTTTCACTCGCCACCGACGTGTTTTTAGCCATGGCCGGCAATCGAAATCAGTTTAGGGCATTGCACTATGAACCTTGTAGGTCATTTTGGTGATTTAGATTTTAGGCACGAGGTGCCCTTGCCACGTAGCAACCCAAGGGGCTCGCTCGGCAGTGATCGTGGTTTTCAATCCTTGGGTCAGGACTGAGGGAGAGAGGAAAACGCGGCGGCCGCCAACTTTCTGCGCTTGGAACGAGAAAGTCTTCCGGGGATTTGCAACTCACTCGGCCGATGATTGTGGGGGGAGAGGGGCGGCGGTGTGGTGTGGGGGAAATGTTCCGCCGCATAATTTGGCCAAGGCTCTTCTGCATTTGGGGCATGTTCATAAGGCAGGCGGCCAACGGTGCCTGCAGATGCCCTCTGCTGGCCGCCACCGCGGTACAATGGGCGTTGTTTTGTGGCACAAAACGGATAGGGGGATCGTAATGGCACAATCGTGGCATTGTTTGGCCCCGGCAGATTTGTGACACTGGAGCTTCTTGTCACTGGGGTCTGGAGATGCCCTGCTGTTCTGTGTTCCCCGAAATGAGTTTAGATGGGACAGCACTTGTGCTGCCAGAGTCACGCGAGCATGTCTCGTTTTATCCAGCGTAATCCCAACATTTGAACGTTTATACTCTTGCTTTGCTTCGTGGTGTCTCTGGGATTGACACTGCCTCGGTAATCCTCGGAGCGCGAGTCTTGATGTGCATGCAACGAAAATGCCGATTTTAACGCAGCAGAGATTTCCGCTGGCGTTGTTAATATCGCACGTTTTGCACAGCAAAGCCCTCCGTAGGCCACACACCAGGACATAGTGTCCTTGTTAAATCTTATCTTGGCCACGCCCATGTTTTCAAAGGCAGCATTAACTAGAGCTAATAATTATCCTTTCATTTATTGAAAGCGTGTATCCTAAATGGGGATTGCTGCCAAAGGCCAGCATGCTGAACTGGCAGTCCAGAGGTCACCAGTTAATATTCCATCTCCTGGAGTGGCAATTAAATCCCCCTGCCTCTGTCCACCGAGCAATATAAGTGTGGGTACGTTTGCTGTCGATCGGCAGGTCGTGTGTGGTGCGAGAAAGTGTGGGTACACATCCGGCCAGCATGGAAGAATGGCACAAATACCTTCTTAGAGGGGGGGTGGGAGGGTGGTCTACAGAGCTTCTTCTACCGCAGGACCTTTCGCCAGCACTTCCGTGAGCAAATCGATTGAATACGAATTGTTATCTACCTTTCCTGTTATACAGGAGGCCGTGGGTTCGATCCCCACTCTGACGCCTGTATATTTGGAGTTTGCGTGTCTCTCTCCCCGTGGTCACGTGGATTTTTCTCCAGGTCCTCTGGTTTTTTCCCCTCCTCATTTTCGAATCAACATGCATTTTTTTACTGCTATAAATGTCCACGTGATTAGCCACTTCGTTGCACTATCATTTGTGGCCAGGTCGCTTCTGAAAAAGAGCTGTATAACTCAGCGGATCTTACCTGGTAAAATGAAAAATACTTTAGTCTTTTAGTATAGTTTTGCTTGAAGGTGGACAAGTTGCCGTTAATCAGAAAGCCTGAAGGCGAGGGAGCGAGGCTGTTCGTCAGGTAGCTCGCGTGCGACCTTTGACCCTCCGCCGCGTACACCGTCGACAGGGCGGTGAGGCTGAAGGTTTCGAGGTCTCGAACGGGCACCACGTGCGCCACAAGACCCCATCGTGGCTGTGTAACGTTGCCGTGCCGGCCTGCCCTGGGAAAATGTGAGGCTATTTTTACAGCGTTGGCTTGGCACGGGTCGCACGCACGGCCAGACATTGTCACGTGTTCCGGCATTCATGTGGCTCGCGGGGCTTCGGTGGGGGCAGGGCGGGGTGGGGGGGGGGGCGCTGGCACTTGTATTTGTACATCTGATGTAATTGCGTAAATTGTATTTGCCGTGCCTTTATTTTTACATTGGTTCATGGTCATTATTTGAGGCACTGAGCTCACTTAGGCCAGCCGTGTCATTCAACATTAATCAGCTAAGTGTACATGTTCTGCCCTCTGTCAATCCACAGCTGGATGATGGTCTTCCCACATCTGCGTCGTTTTCCCACGCCATACGAATGATCGGTGTATATTTGACCATACTGCACCACGCCGGTCAGTGTGGTTTGGTTGAGGCAGGGACCATTGTTTAGTACAATGGTGGATTCTGTCCGCCGTGTAGCTGCGCAGCTTTTTACAGCACATTTTTGTGCAATGGTCTCAAATCCAAGTACCACGCAGGCCACAATGCCGCTTAGCTTGCAACATCTCGGTGGAATTGGGCGCATTCCAGGTGATTCGGTCATGAGCAATCAGCCCAGATGCGCACCAAACTTATCTACTCATCACAATCATCTTTTGGCAGCGCGTTTTCGCGGCGAGCAGCGCTTACGCCTTAGCATTTGCGACGCCGCGGCCTTTGCGGTGACGGCAGGGCACCTCGCTGTTTTGGGTGGGACAGGCAGAGCGCGTTGCGTTGGAGGAACACGGAGTCACTCGGAATTGCAAAGCGTGCGTTTGTGCAAACGTTTGCGGCTGCCCGCCATGAGTTCACTGTTTAACACGAACAGGCCTCAGGGAGCGTGTCAGCATAACAAGTGTGCGCTCCCCCTGTATCGGCCAGGCATTGGCCCAGCGAGTGTGTCGATGCTGGTCTCTGGCGAACGTTGTTGTCATCGCTAACGCTGGCTCGCTATGATTGCGCAAGATTTAAAATGGGAATCAAAACAACTTACAGTGCTGGCCCACTGGTTTGTTGGCTATTTTAGTTGTAGTTTGTAATAATATGCTACAGCCCTTTGTCAGTCCACTGCTGGATGAATGCCTCCCTTATTCCATTTCAGTTATGGGAGTAGCTTGATCATACTTGACTGCGCTGCAAAGTGTGGATTGGTGAATGGGCGGGGAAGCCCAGGACTGGTGTGGATATCACTCGCCACTAACGTCTGCCATGGTCAGGAATTGAACTCAAGTTGCAGGGCTCATAGCGCAGTGCGCTAACCACTGTACCACCACTCCCCCCCCTGCCACCCCATTTTCATTGTATATATATAAAACATAAATGATCAGTTTACCTCTCCTGTTACGACGATAATCATTTGTAACTTTGATGGCATGCCAGCCTTTCAGCAAGACCATAAGTTCATGGCCAGCAAGGCTAGATGGGGAAGTGCCACTGTCGGGACAGTGATTTACAAACGCGTCTGACGGACGAACGCAGAGATTCGAATGCGCGCACTGTGCCGTCTCCGTTTATAGCGTTCGGGCGTTCCGCATGCTGCCAAAATATTTCACGGAAGCATTGTCCAGCAAATGCGCGCGCAGTATTTATGTAACCTCTGGGTTCTTATTTTGGGGCATCCAGCTGTCTCGGTAGTCTCCCCCCCTTCCCACCCGATGGCTCGCCCCTGTTGCGCGTCGCGTGTCACGCGCACACCTTTTATAGTACAGCGTGGAAAATCGAAGTGACAACGTATGCACGCCGCTTTCAATTGGACGGCCGGGTTGGCGCGGGCGGCATGCGGCACGTGAATCGTTAGCGGGGAGCGGGGACGCGCTGCTGCTGCTGCTGCTGTGGTTGCCTGCCTTTCGCGTGCGGCGGCTTTTTTTGAGAGCGCTCCAGCGCATGTGGCTTCTCTCTCCTCTTTTTATGCCTAATCGTTCTCGGCAGCAGGAGGTCAAACGCAAGAATTTAAGCGCGGAATATTGAACGCGTTTTTGCCCTTCGGTGTGACTCCGTAGAGTAAAGTAAAAAAAACAAGCAAGCAAGCAAAGCGAGAAGAACGTGAGCGCAGCTTCGAAAACCTTCGCACGGAAAAAATCGCCGACCCACTGACTCGCAGCAAAGGCTGGAAGTTTTTCTGCAGGCCGGCTGACTTCGGATCGGCCTTTTTTTCCGATGGACGTGCGTGGCACGTTAGGGAACGGAGCCGCTGAGATTCGAAGATCGGTCCCGCATTCTGGACCGCGTTCCGGGACGCCGATATCGAACGTGCCGCCGAGGAGCGTCCGCTGCACACGCGCAGACGGCAGCGGGCAGGCTGCCTCGTCAGCCGCGCTCGCCGCGCGTGGGATAGGATAATCGTTTTTTGTTGTTATTATTATTATTATAGTGTCGGCCCGTGCCCTGTGTTTCCCCCTTCTTCTCTCGACTTAGCCATGACCGTGCTGTCACTGTGCTGCGGGGGACTCTGGTACTCACACGACCTTTCCCTCCTCTTTGTTGCCGTGGTCGGTGCGCCCGCACTCTCGCTCCTCACCTCGCTCGTCAGCTTTTGCATCCGTCGAGCCCCCTACCCCTTCCCGTCCTGTAAGTGTCTTCCACCTTCTTCACCGTAACCTCGCCGTGAGATTTAACACCATTGAACCGTGCTTTTAAACGCGTCGTGTTAACCGTTTCTCGTTTTTTTTATGCATTTGGAGGCTTCGTTTTTTGTTTTGTTTTACGCGTTGCACGGATGACGATTAACGCTCGCGGCGCATTTCACTCTGGACGACGAGGATAACCACTTAAAAGGTCGTGGCTGTGCATTAAGGCGGCGTCAGCCGGCAGAGTAAAGTGCGCGGCGCGTAGCTGCAGTGGTTTGCGGGCACGTGTGTGCGCGCGCACGCATTAACGTAAGTCAACAAGCATGGCTTGGCGATGTGTCCTGTTGTAACGTTGTTGCCGCAGTAACAAGCCCGAGCTGGCGAAGAATGTCGGTAATTCCTGAGGAATTGCCGTTACAGTGTGGTAAAGTGTGGCCGTGCCTAGAAAGCTGTTGGGCCGGGATGCCGCGAGGTTGATCCCTAGCACCTGGTGCTTGCCGTCCGACACGGCGGAGGTGGCCCTCTCATCTGCAGCCCTTTTGGGAGAGCCCCATCGACCAATTTTGGGAATATTTTCTCGATGCGATCTCGGTGCACAGGATGGAGAAACCTGAACGAGTTGAGCAGCTCCCCGAGATTGACTTAGACTAAAATGAGTACAGTATATGAACATCAGTTGTGGGGGGTGGGGTGTGGAAGGTGGCCAGGTATGGTGCTGGCCACACTACTCCTTTATGTGCCGGTGATGGCCTTAATAGTGCTTGCTAACAGTACCACTTTCCTCGACGGTCCATAAAGGCCACACAGTGAGAACCACGCGGTGCATGATGCATGCATGTTGAACTTCTTTCGCACTGTTCGTAGCCAACCGTGCTAACTGATGGCGTGAAAGTGAGGGCAGTCGTCGAGGCTTTCTCCGTCCCGCCACTGTGTGGGGGAGGGCGTTTTGTCTTGTGGCAAGCACGTAAAAAAAAACGCTCGCAGGAAGGAATTGGCGAAAATAAAATGCCCCATTGTGCACAAAAATAAGCACGAGCTTTGTAGCTTCATCTGACCTCTCGTGTGGTTAATTCTGTAAGAGGGTGGGATTGGAGGGGGAGAGGGAGTGCCTCTTGAATCCTCACTATTGGCCGGAGCCTTCAGTCTGCCTTGTTTAAGCTGAGCACTCGAGTGGTGTAGTGGAGGTCCGTGCCGTAGCCAGCCGCAGGCTCAGCACGACTTTGTTTGAGAGTTTTCACAGAATAGACATCGGATACCTAGCCAAAGCTTGTTTGCCCTGGCATAGAAATATGCACTGACTATTGTCTTCTACAGCACGGTACCTTTGCAAGATTCTTAAATCACCCCACCTCTGTCCACCCACCAGTAGTCTTGAGTTGGCCACAGTCTTGTTGATTGGTAGCTCGCGGTGTGTAGGGACTCCTGTCGATTCAAAGACATCTGCCCAGTGTGGAAGCGTCGGCCAAATACAGAATCAGAACCAAAATATGTATTTATACTGGAGGAATCCGATGAGCGATCAAACTTTTTGTCACAGATGTCCAGTTGGGGCCGGTTAAGAGTGAAAAGTATAGGTGATGTAAACAAATCACTTAAATATCTACGAATAAAACTTTTTTTTATCTTACCGGGTAAAGCTCACTGAGCTATGTAGCTCTTCTTCAGAAACGACCTGGCCACAAATGATAGCTCAACGAAGTGGCTTTCCACGTGGAAATGTATCGCAGCAAAATAATCTAAACGCATGTTGATTCTAAAATGTGGAGGGGAAAAACGCGACCACGGGCAGAGAGAGACATGTAAACCCGCTAAGGAGGAGGCTTTGTAGAGCCGACTTATTATCGTGGCAGCCGCTCAAGTCGGCGTTGGCGTGAGCCAGCAATTGCAGGGTTGCACCTTTACCATTTTACGACGCCTTTATAGCATCGCCTGCGGTTGTTTAAGCGACGTTGACAACGTGTGCCACTCATGAGTATACTTTAGAAATATCGCATTTCTATATTACTTTGTTCTCTTTGGGCAAGGAAACAAACCCTGGCTAAAGATGTACTTTTAGCAGTTGATGGCGAAACGTAGCAAAGCATTTCCTCGGGCTGATTGTGCGTTTCCCAGCAAACGCGCGTGGCAAGCAACGAATTCACTTAACACCTAAAATCACTTGAGGGATAGTTGGCTGTGTGCATGGTGACGAGCCACTCCATCTGAAAAACATCATGAACTCTGGAGGGGAAATTAAATTTTAATCTCCTTTGACACATTGCTTGGGCAGACTGGGACATGTGGGAATTATATAATAAATTAAATAAAAAATCCAATTCCTTTCTGCTGCATTAATAAATTGGCATCGTCGCTGACAGTACTGCATCTTTGCTTGTTGAGACTCGGACTGTAACGGTGCGTCGATTCGTGACACATGTGGAACCACGTGTGTATGTCTTTCTTGTGAGAGAATCGATTTTTTTTGTATTTGCATACATTATATTTGATCGGTTGACGTAATTCCTGCAGCTGCTAGAGGTGCTACAATGCACCGTACAGTAAGAGTATCAATTCTGATATCAATTTGTGACTCCCATTCGACTCTCGATAAACCGAATCACGTTAAATCCATTAATTTCGGCACATCCAAGCATCACGTTTCAAGACGTTGAAAGGCTTTCTGCTTCATGTAACAACTTCACGTTCAAGCGCGTCACTTAATCTCTAAGCGGTTCTGTTAGAATGCCACGAATGCGCATCGGAGTTACGTGTTTAAAATAGCATACGGTGCGAAAGAAGTTCAACGTGCAAGTGTGTACAATGTTGAATTTTTTTCGCGCCGTACGTAGCCAACCGTGCTGAATTCGGAGTTAAGACTAACAAAACGTTGACCCTTTCTCGCTAACACCGCGCTCCGGAACACCCATGGCCACTCGTCGCGGCACTCGGCTGGCAATATCACGCTCCCCAGGTATAAACAGCGCGACGGACTGCGGCTCGCTGCAAAGTACACGCGCCTTTTACTGTATATATTTATTTTCAGCGTGTGGAGTCACGGCTAAGGAATGGCAGCACGTATAATGCACTGGGCATTCCGGGCAGCTCTTGCAGCCTCCACAGGGGAAGTCTGCCCCAGCACTTTGTTTGCACTCTGTTATAATGGAGGTCATTATCGTCAATGTGATGAATGAACTGTGACCCGGGCCACCCTGAGTTCGGTTCCTGTTCCTGGCCATTAGTCCGTGAGCTCAGATGAGGTGGCATCGCTTAAGTGGCTTCCGAATTTCTCTGCATGGGCAATAAAAGTGAACTTGTGTGATAATTAAAAACGAGTGGGCTATTAACTTATTCACTCTTTGTGAGCTGTATAAATAAATCGCTACCGCTAAAGTGTTGCGACCTTAGGTGCGAACTGATTTCTGCAATGGCTCATGGATTTCATGGCTAATATCAGATCAGCGGGAGGAGTGATATTGGAAACAGTCCTTGGCTTGTCTTCCACTTTACTAATCCGCACTAACCAGCATGGTGAAGTATGGTCAAGCAACTGCCTAGACCGACACAACATGGGGAGGCCTACATCCAACAGTGGCTTAATAAAGAGCTGTACATATTGTATGTAGGTCCAACGAATGCTTTTAAAAAAATATTATTTGTACATCATAATAATTTGCTCACTTGTTATGTATGAATTTATGTTGTTCCATGCGGGGCTGTGAGTTTCATGTAATTGTTTTTGCCCGTATGTAGAGGGATTGAGATTACCTGCAGCTTTCATCGGGCCCAGGCCAAAACATATCACCCCAAATCCTGCCAATGAATCAAATAACTGGGGAGGTAGGGTGCGATGTTACATTTCTAATACCCAGTATATCATCAGCCATGTTCAACCACTGCTGGATGGGCAGATGAAGGTTATCCCAAGGCATGATCTCTCATGCTCTTGCGACCCAGCAATCTCAACTCCAAATATATGGGGTGATCCATTTACAAATCTTCCCACCAACCTCAGTTCCACCTATTACATCCAATAATATTCCTCCCCTTCGAGTTACGGAGCTCTCACTTTCACAATATCCAACCACCTCCTGAGGATACATTCACACGGTCTTCATTAGACCCCGGTGGGGGCCATCCAGGAATGAATCGTGATGCACGCGCGTTGTGCTTTATTGTCGCGTTTGGCTCGTCGCGGCGGGCAGGCGAATTTTATTTCATGGCTCATGGGTCCCTCTCTGCGTCGGGGGCGTCCCCTTGGTGCCGGTCACTCTCAAGAGTCTCACCCGGCGCTCCGTCTCCCCCTCTCCTCCCCCTCCGCCGTCCCCGCCGCCCGCGGTGCAGGGTCGGCGTCTCTGCGCAGCGTGACGTCGCGGCAATCCGCAAGCCCCGGCAGGACTCCAGCACGGACGCCCACCGGCCCCGGCACCGGCACCAGCACCGGCACCGAGCCTCGTCCAGCGCTGCCCACGCAGCCCCGTGCCAACGGTGACTTCCGCTCCGTTCCGTTCCGCCCCCCCCCCCCCCCAACCTCCCGTTATTTAATTCCTTGATTATTTTTAAGACGTAGACGCAGAGCGTTAACTACAGGTGGTCAAGCCAGACAGCCACGTGAGGAGCAGCAGAGTGTGTATCGCTGTGATGTCTCCTTCATATTCGCGGATCGGGCATTGCATCGTTGTGTCTTGTATGGTCAGTTGTGCCTGTACGTTGTATGGTGTGTTCTGTTCAGCGATACGAAATAAGGAGATTATTTTTAGACAATTTCAACAACAATAGGCAACAGGAGAGCACAGAATGAAATTTGGTGAAATGTTAAACGGGCAAAGAACACCGTAATGTATATATAAGGGCTGGTGTAGATCCGTGTTGTTGTCACGGCGAGTGGAAGCTTGTGTTCTTCTTAGAAATTCGAATGTTCCAAGGTCACAACAATGCGGGGCAGGAAATGTAACAATTCAGGGTGGGTTCCTGACGTGCTGTTAGTGAAAACAAAGATCTGGGCTCCTGTCCAAACGGTCGTAAAATCACAATTTGACGTATTTAACCAATGCAGCAATAAGCTCACATCTTCCAAAAGAACGATGTTCATGAATGCATTACTTTGATAACAAACAAAAATCCTACAGATAATCTTGATTTATTTTGTTCCTGCTATTGTTTGTATATAGATACCGCAGGCCAAGTTTTGTGTGTACGGTTAACTTTTAATTATATCTGCTATATCACCAGCAGTTATATCTGCTATATAAGCAGTTATATTTATGTTTTATATAACAGCTTAACTCGAGCTATTAATGCTTTGGCATTTGCATCGTCCTTGTACTGTTTGACTTGGCATCCTTTGGTCTATAGCACTGGCGAGACAAAGCCATCTTACCTATAGGACTGTCTCTGGTGTAGGCAAATCAGTTTCAAGGACAATGCATACATTGCCAAAGCATATTTTGTTGGCATGTTTTACCACAAAGTACGTGTGGTCAATGCAGACTTGATGTCTCATAGTTGGTGTCTATTTGGTGCTTCAACATCTTAGCACGTGCATTTACGCCAGAAAGGGTAAAGCCTCTTTTTAATACAAAACAAATATATAATCTTAATGTCACCGTTCTTGTCAAAAAGCAGCCATCGATCTCGTCATCTCCCCTGGAGCATTGAGATTGGCCATGGGATGGGCGAACACATTTAAATAACGTTTATTATTTTTTGGAGATGTACTTTTTTTGAGGTTGTCTGGGAACACGAGGGAGACAGTCGCCCTTGAAAAAAATGCGTATAAACCCACAAACGCTCCGTTGTCTGGAAGGTAGGGATTTGTTGAGATATTTAAGTGAATTATGAAGCTCATTGTGTAGACACCTGTGCGAGGGTGTGGTGAAGATACACCACAAAATAGCAAAAGTGGGTTTGTCGAGTGTGTCAAAGATTCCATGCCTGGTTACTTCATAAAATAGAACCTTGTGGGAGGGTGGGTTAATAAATTGTTCGTACATTGGCGGGGGGAGCAACAGCCCGCTAGTAATTCCAGTGATGACTAGTCGCCCTTTTAAAAAATTGTGCTTCATCTAGTCTCAAACGGCACTTCATATGCACTTTACAACTTAAATGTGCAAGTAAGTATTGTTTCGGGTTTTTCTTAATATTTTTTTATTTGTGGTGGCGCCAGGCCTCATCAGCCACCAATGTCGAACCACCACTGTTGTGGGTTATCAAGGTTTTTAAGGGGATTTGTGCATTCTTATCATCAGCAGATACCAGAGGTCGCAACCGGGTACCCGATACCCGTACCCTACCCGATACCCGGCTACCCGTACCCGGCTGGGTACGGGTAGCTGTTTGCGACCCTGGTGCGGCCGGGTACGGGTACGGGTAGACCGTGAGTCACTGGTGAGTAACTGTTTGTCACTCATTTCCCAACGTCTTGTCTCTTCTCACAATTCAAGTTCCTAGAATCAACCCACCCGCGCCTGCAACATGGCTTCATCCCAGAGGTCGCAATCAGGTACCCGATACCCGTACCCTACCCGTACCCGGCCGGGTACCCTACCCGTACCCGGCCGGGTACGGGTAGGGTACGGGTACGGCCGGGTACGGGTACCCGTTTGCGACCCTGGTGCGGCCGGGTACGGGTACGGGTAAGGAATCAAAACCTGTTTGCGACCTCTGGCAGACACCAGTGGTTTCTTGTTGTTGTTGCTGCTCGGGTCTCGGAAACATAAGCCTCAATACCGTGCCCACGGGCATCATTCGCTTGCCTCTTGGCAGTTCAGGTTTTAGCAGTAACCCTTGGATGCTTTCATCGTGAGAACAGGCGGGGTGGCCGCAGGCAGGAAAAACAGACAGTTTCCTGTATTTGTTTGAGCAGTGCCCAAAAAGAATGGGAATTTGTGGCCAGGAATACGGCTACAAAATCCCAAAATGTGGTGCTGCTTGGGCCGGTCATCTGTCGCGGGCAGTTTCTGCTGCGTTCATGGAATCGTTCAGCCGGTCTTTTGTGTGCACGTTTTTTTTTGCGCGTGTTTTAAATGGGGTTGGTAGCCGCAAGGCTTTGCCGGGAACCTCTGCGCGAGTGGCCAGGCCGTGTTGTTCGAAAGTGCAGGGCTTGCTGGCCCTAAAACACGATTTGCGGTTCAGTGGTTGTGGATTAACAGGGGGAAACGGAGCAATTGCCGCCGCGTCTTGAAGGATCGTTTTCATTGAAAGTCTGTTGCATTAACTAATTAAAACTTGGTTATGAAAGTGCGGTACACTGGTAGGAAGTAATGTAGCAATGCTGCTGAATATTCACAATACAGTCCAATTTATAAACGTATCCTTCGATTATATTGAAAACATCCTTTAAGAGTGCAGCTGCATTGTAGTGGTTTTTGATTGTCTTCACTTGATTTTCACGTGCAATTCTTTTCTCTCTCTCCCAAAGTGCCTTTTGCACACGTGAAAGCTAAATTTAGCGTGTAGAAAGCGCGGTCTGACTGATTGTGCCTTCTAAACAGAAGCTCGGAAGGACGGTCGGGTTGACGTGAAGTGTATTCACGTGACCGCCCTCCCCCCGTGCACGTCAAAGGCTGACTTTTTTTTGGAAGGTCCCCTCCTGGAATAGCGGCCGTTCAAAGCAAGCGCTGCCAAACACAGTAAATTTCTCATGGAACATTTTCCTGATCGCTCGTAGACTGGAGGTGGCACGTGACTGGTAGCCCGTAGCCATTGCGAGAGATATACTGGGTGCGGTGTGCCGGGCGCGGAAATATGCCGACAGACATTTCTTTTGTACCAGTCAGCCACGCCGATCTTGCATCGGCGTGGCTGACTCGTGCCCACTGACCAGCGTGGTGAAGTATGGTCAAACAACCTGACACGGCACGGGGGAGTTATTCGGCAGTGAATCAGAATTTTTATTTGTCCTGGAGAAATCCGATGAGCTATGAAGCTCTTTTCCACAGATGTCCAGTCGGGGCGGGTCAGATGAGCACAGTTAGCCACGTACGGTGCGAAAGAAGTTCACCATTCTTACATAAATACATGAAGTTAAAACAAATTATACACAAAGCTATCAGAGTGCAAAGCATAGGAAAGTAAGCCACTAAAAATAAATACGTGTTGGCTTGCATATGGCTGCAATTGATTAATTTAGGTTATTTTATCAGCACGCTTACATTCTGGCAAGACGTACTCCGCATACCGATGGTTGTCCGTTGGCCAATTCATTCGCGCCTCGTAGAGGACGGGCGGACTTGGGTCTTGCCTGCCACAGGCGAGAGCCGTTGACGGCATCGCCACGAATACAATGCCCCCCTCGCCGGCTACCCACGGTGGTTGTGTCCAGGACCTCCTTGTGCCTTGGCTGTGGTCGGCCGGCACGTTGCGACACGCGCGTCCAGCACCGCACGAGTGTCACGTCTTGACCCACGTGTTGCCGTGGACGGCGCAAGCAATGCCTCCCCGCCCCTCCCGTGGAATGCACACCTGCACCCGTGTTGGCGTTCACACCCGCGGCCAAGATATTGTCGCAGATAAGGCTGCCGATGCCAACGAACGTGTTAATTGCTTTGTTACTGGAGTAAGCTGCCTTTGCACGTCGAACGATCAGCCTCTCGCACTACCTTCCGCTCTTCTCTTAAACTCTCTTGCCCCCCGCGCCCTTCCTTCTCGCCTCGCTCTCCTCCCCGCTCGTACGAACACCGCCTTCTCAGTCACCCAACTCGCCGCGGTCACCCCGTCACCACTCCACCTCGTCTCATTTCCATCTTTGTCTATTCCACGCATCGCCACCACCACCTCGTTTTACACGCGCATATATCCCATCCGCTCATCTCGTTTCATCTCGCCAACCATCCTGTGCCAAAGTTAGCTCACTGTACAGCGCCTTTGGTTAAGGCGCAACATAAATGTATGATAAGATAAGGTTACCCGCAGCATGGATTTATTGGTGCATCCGTATCTAATTCGTGTGGCCGCCCGGATGTGTAGCATCAGAATATTGATTTATGCTGAGCTATAAAGCTTTTTTTTCATGGATGTCCCGTATTAACCGAACAATACACGCTGTTTACTGGACGGTGCACGTGAAGGATGCTGTTATCCAAAGACAGAGTAGGCCATGCGCCGTGGTGTGATGTCATCGCGGTGAAATTTTGCCATATTTTCAGATGACTCTCGGATTACATACTTTAAGTTACAATCACACGGTTAACATTGCCCCCTACTGGCCGACTACACCGTCTATGAAACACATTGCCCTTCGTGATAGCCTTGTTGGCCTATGTATGAATGGAGCGAATTACAAATGTACTATTTCTACATTTAGATACACGATAGCCGTGGGCGAGTGAGTGAGTTGGTCACGTAAATTGTACTTCATTAATGGGCCAAAAACCTGAAATCTGGTGAAAATATTGAGGACTTTATGCTTATAGGCATACACATTTAGGGGGAAACAGTTTAAATGTTCAGGTTTGGGCTCGCAATAGTTACAGGCTGGAGGCTTATTGGTGTCACTTGTTTGGCAGGGTCAGCCTGCCATACATCAACAATTAATGAAATAATGTTCTTCTCATGGAGTGTGTTTTATAATTTTTTTAGGAAGCTTAACAAGCCCTCAGGATCACTTGTATTATGAATAATTTTGTATGTTTGTAGATATGTTGAAATTTTCTGCTGAATGTGTTTATGAGCGGTTGTGCAGAGACGTAGTCAAGCTGAGGTTTCCCTACTCATCAGCATCTTTACGAGCAAAGGATTTACATCGTTAATAATGAAGGCGGTCCCATCATTGACTTACATTCTGGAGGTTAATTCACGCTCCAGCACACCGATGAGTTGGAATCAATATGTTAAAGTCATTTAGTATACCCACAATAAATATCAACATTTCATTCTTTCTCTCCCAACTCTACCTGTTTAAGTTCGGGTAGAGCAGTTGCACAGTGGTTAGCCCACTGTGGTATGAACCACATTGGTTAAAAAATTTAATTAAAATTAATAAAAGTAAAATAAAAATCACGACGTTTCGGAGGCAACGCAAGTTTCCGTCTTCAGGTGAAACCGTCACAGCACGATTGCTGTATCAAGTAAAACCTAAGAGTATGAATCCTTGCCGTCACGAAAGCTTCAAATCTAGAATGAACCACAATACCTTGCTCATCTCGGCAAAGAGCGTAAAGCGGTCATTCTCGCAGCAGCTTTTGGTTAACCATTGAACAAAGATAGTCATTGTATCGTGCGCTTTCAGATGCGCTCCTGTGGCCGTCTGGAACACTCTTCCTTCCAATAGGAAGCCACTGGGAGCTGTGCACTTTTAATTCTCGATTGAAAACTCATTTATTTTTAACTGCTTTGTGTCATTAGTTTGTTGTGCTTTCCCGACACCTCCAATTAGCACGGTTGGCTACGTACGTTGCGAAAGAAGTTCAACAGTCATACGCACAATCTGGTTACCCGAGTTCAATTCCCAGCCATGGCTGACATCGAAGTGAAATCTGAACCGGTGCTGCCTCTCACCCCCCTGACCAGCGTGGTGAAATATGTTCCAATAACCACCATCGCCGAGGCGGCGTGGCTTAGTCCTTCATCCAACGCGGGTGAGTCTTTGAGTCGGCGCCGCAAAACTGCGGTGGCGGCCACGTCATGAACGTTGCGTGCGAGCTTTCCGCTCCCCTCCTCGTTGCGCGCGGGAAAGCCGGCCACTCGCACCGAACGCTGCGCTAGCGCACGTGCGCTCATTCCTGGTGCGTGCTGCATGTGTTGGCGCGTGCACAGCCACCGTGGGGAGCGGCGGTTCGGCGGCTGGCGCTACGCTGCGCTACGAACCCAGCGACCCGAGCTCGATTTCCGTTCACGGCCAACACCGGTGACGATTTTCTGAACCGGTCTTGGGCCTCCCTTTGGTCGACTCAGCCTCAAATGAGTACCTGGTGCGGTGTGTAAACATCGCCACTGGGGAGACAAAGGGCGTGGTGTTGGCCACCCACCCCCTTGCAGGTGCTCGCTCAGTCTGTCCAGGCTACATGGGGGATCTTTGTCTTTATTTTGCAGCCACCGCTACCGCCGCCAGAGACGACGCGGGCAACGGCGATGTCAAGCGGCTCGCGGTCCCCACGCCACGCGGGAGAGGGTCATCAGCCTCCCACCATGCCACCCCAGGGAGGCAGCGTCGTGTGGCAGGTACGGCTCTCGCGAAGTCGATCATCTCGCGCCGCTCGGGGGACGAGCACGGCGGGGCGCTCATGCAGCCCCCCATGACGACGGAAAGGGTTGCTGCCCTGCGTTTGTTTGCTCGCGCTGCTGCTCCGGCTGCGGCTGTTGCTGGCGAAAGGGGCTTCCGCACTAAGAGGAAGCTCGAGAAGAGAGGGTATTTGGGCGACTCTTCCACGCCGGCGAGACGTCTTTGGCAGAGGCGGGAGTAGCCACGCTTTCTCCCACCGCGCGCGGCCTGCCAAGCTACACCGTGGCGTACCTCCCGTGGTTTTGACAGAGGCGTTGGGGAGAATTTAATAAAAAAATAAAAATATAACTTGCCCTGGTTGTTTCAACTGCCACGCTGGTTACGTCGAAACCGGCGAGCTCTGGATTGCAAGTTCAGTGTCCTCACCCTTACACCAACAGCAGCATCCCAGACTCGCCCCAGTAGGGGGCAACCGAGTGTTAGAAATTGAGGACTTGGCCATGCTTTCTCGGCGAAGGATGGGGGCCCGCACGCTATCACTGGCAGCGTGTTTTCACAGTGGTGGAAAATGGTTTCTCGCTAATCACTTTCCCACTGCGGGACAAGCATTAGTTCCGGATGCGAGGCAAGATTCAGGCCCCTTCGTTGTTTGCGTTTCTGTTATCTGCACGACACGCCACTCCGATCTGTACTCTGGCCGCACCGTGCGTCGCTCGGCGTGCGTTTCGCTCCACGTGCTGGGAGTCTCTTCGGTTCCAAGGAGTTCACGGAGATGCAACCACCACTGCGAGCCGAGCGAAAGCATCATGACAATAAGCCGGCACAACGCGCGGCACAACCAGAGGAAAAAAAACCCTCGGGGAAGCTGTCCAGCACAACCGCAGAAACCTACGCAGCGGCAGCTCTTGCTTCGTGTTGCCATTTTTACTTTCAATACTTCATTTTGCAAGCGCGCTTACAAATGTTACGTTATTCGCTAAGGACCACGCGGGCAGCCGCACGCTTCGCTCACGAGTTAATAAAAATTGCGCGTGATATTTTTTTGTTCCAGCCGTGATAACTTGATATTCGCCGTCGACCGAATATGATCCGTTAGATTCGGTGGTTCGTGGAAAAGCTTTCGCAGTCGTTGAGAATTGCGCTGCTCTCATTGTTAAGAGTGAAATAACAGATGTAGCTCTGTTCTCAAGCACTGCGGCTTCCAGCACCATGGACACAACCACGAAGACTCAAGCTGACTGATTAACGAATGCCGGTGGTCGAGTGGCTATCATGTCTGAGCACTGTGTTGGACTGCTGCTGTGAACCTGTGTTCAAATGCAGGCAGCCACCCATGATTAAACTGGCGTCTCAAGTGAACCGATTTGATTGTCTCAGCCCGGTCACCGACCGCTATTAAAACAAGCCCATCTTTTCGATGGTGTAGGCCAATCGGTATCAAGGACAATGCACACATTATCAAGGCACATTTTGTTTGCATGTTTTACCCCAAGCATGTGCGGCAAATGCAGACATGATGCCTTGTAGTAGCAGCTGTGTCTATTTGGCGTTTGAACATCTTAACGCCCCCCCCCCCCCGTGTTATTTCCAGAAAGGGTGAAGCCCATCTTGTCGGGTTTTGTTTCCCCGTAGTTCGGCACGCCTTTGGCAAAGAGGGGTGATGACAAACATTTTCACTTTGATTGCCGTGTGCAAAGAGCTCCACCCCGAGCATGCGGTAAGAGGAAAAAGGAATCAATCTCAGAAGCAGTGGTATATGATGTCACCTCCCCGGGGGGGGGGGTGCGGGGGGGTGCGGGGGGGGGGGGTTTCTAATTTGGGGTTCGATGCATAGCATGAGCGTTCCAAATGGGCAATTCGTTGTAACGTATTCCAGGTTCTTTTTCTTCACTTGGTAGGAACTCAAGGGACAGGGATAGTCACAATTTACAAGAGTGGGTCACCAACATTACAAATGAAAAGCATAATAACTCGGCAGAATGAAGCGAATCGAAGTAAAAGCAAAAATAACCGGATAGAATTTAGAGAAAAAATAACAATGTTACAGAAGAAATCATATACGGTGCACTAACTTAACCAAAATATTACAGAGAATACCTTTAAAGTATAAGGAGTTAACAAGTTACTTAAAAAAATTCTAGATTTGAAGCTTTCGTGACTGCAAGGATTCATGTTCTTAGGTTTTTCTGAAACGCCGTGAATTTTATTTTATTTTTATTTTACTTTTATTCATTTTAATTTACATTTTTTACTTTTAAAAGCCAGCTCGAGTAAAAGCAAGTCGTAGAAGCCATCGACGTAGTTTTACGGCGATTCGACAGACAGGAATGACTATAATAAATCGGGGGTAAGCAAAGAAGCCTAACCGTGTTTGACTTAACTCTACGGTGCCCCCCCCTCCCTCCCTCCCTGTGCGGAATTGTCAGAGATTGGCAAAGAGCGCGGCGGGGTGGCACGCGGCGGCTTGCGGGCCGCGAGGCCCCCGGCGGTCGCCGAGACGGACGCCAGCCCCCCTGCGGCTCCGGACCCGACGACGGAGCTGGCGCTGGCGGAGAGCGAGCGGCGGGCCCTGGCGCTGGCGGAGCGGTGCACGCTGCAGGCGCGCCAGCTGCAGCGACAGCTGGAGGGGAGCGCCGGAAACCTGCGCGCCCTGGACGCGCTGGCCGTGGTGCTGCAGTACACTCACGCCAAGGTGACCGCGCGTGCGCGTGCGGCGGTGAGGGGCGGCGGCGGCGAGGCGTTAGGCGGTCGGAGCGAAATCGATGACGACGCTTGTGGGGAGAAAACGACAACATTCCGGTCGTTGTCAGATTACGAGATACTCCAGAAAGTAAGACGCACACCCCCAAAACATGTGCCCAGGTGTCATTAAAGTCATACAAATATGGTCGCACAGACACGCACACCTACCGGGTTAAAAGTTACATCCCCCAACTTTTGCTTTAAAATACAGGGAAGAAAGTGTGTTTTATAAGCCAGAAAATTTGCATTTTATAGGTTAGATTGAGTGTTATACCTTCATGTCCGTGGGGTTTCTCCGGGCGCTCTGGTTTCTTCCCACGTGAATTGAACACCCGAGAAGAACTTTCCCAAACCTCCCGAAGAGCGCGCTCCCGTCACCACGGTCCTGAAGACTCGGCGAGGCTTTCGCCGTCGCAGCCTTTCCAATCAGCCACCACCTTGCGTGTGCGGGACGCGCAACGGTGCAGCGGGACCCGCTCGCTCCGAGTGAGCGCAGCGCGCAACGAGAGTCGCAAGGCTGCGCATTGATTTTTACGATTAGTGCGGTTGGCTGTGTATGGTGCGAAAGAAGTTAAACGTACGCACGTACTTCCGTTGGTGTTTTCGGCCGGCACGGCTCGTCAAGTCAGCCGCTGCCGCATGAAACCCGAGCACCGTCCGTGACCTTGAGACGCGCGACGCGTTGAGGGCGCAGTTTCAGCCGCGTCGGTCCCGAGTCACCGACTTGGAAAATATTCACACACCCGGCACACCACGTCCGGCACACCACGTCTCGCTCGCTGCGGCTGTTAGTTGCAAGTCGCCTTGTCCAGCCTACCAACAACCCGGTGGATATGAACTGTGAACTCAAGCTCTGGTTATGTTCCTGAATGAAGCACAGTGGGCTGGCACGACTCATTCGAAAAGCAACATTTAAAAAAACATCGATTCTTACACACACGCGATGTGATTCAGGCATCGCAAGTATATTTGTCGACATTAGTCGACGTATTTTTATACTGCTATTAAATATTTCTACCATTTTCTATTAAAAACGTGTGTACATGTTAATAGTTTAAATGATCAACTATAACATTTGCTCTATATTTACGGCATCGGTCGTATGAAGGGGGGCGGTATGACATAGCTGGATCGTGAGAGACGGTGACTGCTTTCGGAAGCCTTCATCCAGCAGTGGATTGTTGATAGAAACTTAGTCTCGGCGTCTTTTACCTCGACCTTGCTTGGCAGCAAGCCGCGTTTCCTGCATCGTTCGCAGGGAGCGACGAGGGGGGAAGCGATCGCTGCGAGTGTCGCCGCTGTTGTGTTGTTGCGTGTTTTGAGTTGCCGTGGAGACGGCCACTTCCAGTCAGGTACCGCTCGTCCGTCGAGCGAATCCTGCGAGGCCCAGAGGAGTTCCCGTCACTCGTCGCCTCTTCCGCCACAACTGGCCGCTGCAACCACCACCCCCCAAACACCGCACCCAATCGTCGCCGCATCTGTCATCGAGATTTTTTTTTGACGGAAAATTTTCCGAAGCTAATTTGGTGACCGAGTAGAGCCGGTGGTGCGACGCTTGTGCCGTGAACCTGGCGAGCCGAGTGCGATCCGCGGCCACGGCGGTGACGCCGAGCGGCATCCGCAACCCTTCCTGGGTTAGTCGCTCAGTTGATGCTGCCTGCGTCAGGATAAAATAACAAAACAAATCTTAACACGTTCGTCAATAAAAAGGGGCAATTGCCCGAATCAAATTATATGTTGTTTCTTTCACACGTACGTATGTTGAACTTCTTTCGCGCCGTACGTAGCCAGCCGTGCTAATTGGAGGTGGTCAGCGTTATTGAGGAATGTGTTGAGTTTGTGTTAATCATTTAAATGCCGCACTTCACATCAACAAAGATATCTCGGAGCGCTTTAGCATTAAAACAATGACAATGTAAACGAATAGCCAACGCGTCGAATATCTCCATTTATATAGAAGGCAAAGTTGTGATTATGTGTCTGTTCACAATGTTTAGCGTACTTCCCGACATGCAACAAACTGGACATTTGCCATGTGGGTACTTTACAGACTGTACACCATGCAAACATTATAAAAATACAATTATTATTTTGGGGGGGGGGGGGGAGCTCAATAATGCATATATTTTTTGCACGGCAAGTGAGATGTGACGTCACATCTGTCACGTGACCCGCGCATGTGGAAGCGTAACGCATTGTAGTGTATTGATTAGCGCGCTGTGGCTACGAACCCGGTGACCCGAGTTCGATTCCCGCTCACGGCCACCACCGGTGGCGATTATTTGAACTGGTCCTGGGCCTCCCCTAGGTCGACTCAGCCTCAAACGAGTAACTGGCGTGGTGTGTGAACATTGCCACTCGGGAGACAAAGGCGTCCGGGCGTGGTGAATCCAAGTCCCGAGCGAAGCCGGGTAGTAAAGCTAGTAGAGCATAAAATATAGGTCCTCCCACTTTCACCATCCTGCCTTGACCAGCAGGGTGAAGTATGGTCAAAGAACCCCCATAACTGACACGGCGTGGGGAGGCCTTCTAAAGCTTGAGTTTATTTGTTACGCGGCTGAATCCGTTTCCCGGATATTGTACACGGGAGATAGGTGGTGATTGAGCACAGCAGCAGCAGCAGCAACAAAGACAACAATAGCATCAAATATTGCAGAGAATGCGTACAGGGGTCGGGAGCAATGTTGTACATCTGACAAGCGAGGTGTTTAACAGTCACAAACTAAACGCACGCAAGTCCGAAACAGTGCAAGTGTAATACGTGGGTGAACAAAGGGCTGTAAAGAATTTTCTCATCCGATGAGATGACACTGTCGCGCAAGAAATGTATGTGTGCATTACGTAAAAATCCGCGATTCTCTGTAATCCGATCATGCGTAAACAAGGTTAGATCAGTGGAATTTGATTAAGTGATGCCAAGGTTTGGCCATGTTTCCGAACGCGTGTAAAGGCTTGGGTGAGGCTGAAGGCAATGTTTTAGTGGGATGAGGGGAAGGGTTCGTTTTGTTAACACGCGATCATTGGGCGTAAAACAATTGACCAATGGAACGATTCAAATCGGCTCTTAGGGTCGCGGTGCCTGCGTCGTATTGGACGTGAACGGATCTGTTCTTTTCAGAACTAGGATCTTTATTACTTAGACTGCAGGAGGAGGAATCCCATGAGCCTTTGAGGCTCTTTTTCACAGATGTCCGGTATGGGCGAGTCAGCAAGCTACAACAGCAAACAACACAAAAACACGTTAGGAGTTAAAAATAGAGAAAAAAAGATGAGAAAGTCTCGAAATATAAATACGTAAATAATTATTTTACAATAGGCGCATGCGAACCCTGCGACCACGGGTGGTTTGCATGAACCATAATTGCAACGTAGTGATCGATGATTGAAATTATCGATTAGCAACGGTTCGTGAATCATTACAAGCCTAGCGATCATTTTAAATATTCCTTAGCTCGTCAACAATCATCATCATCATCAACCATGATCAATCAATTGCTGGATGAAGGCCTCCCCTAGCCATCACCTTCTCAGCATCTCACACGGTGGTTGCGATGCAAGAATCCACCTCGCACTGCACACACGACCCGATTTCGTTGATTCATCTCCCAACGGCGGCTATGTCCTGTCTGCCACTTTGTCGTTATTCTCGACCACCGGCCGTTACATCCCATCGAGAGACGGTGTCTTGCTGGATCGCCCTTTTCTGAACAGGGTTTGGCTGCTGCTGCTGCTGCTTCTGGTGTTTTTAACGCGCCCACTTGCACACTGCGCTCTTGCCTGCTTAACGAATTTGCGTAAGAGGGTGAACAGGGCGGAGAAGGAATGGTTCACGGAGGTTCGTGCCTTCTGTTGCTCTCCGTGGTTTCCATCGTCGCATCGAGGCAATGGCTGAAAATTGGTTACCAGCGCCGGGTGGCTGCACAAGTTGCTTTCGCACGGCACCCCGTGGCAGAATTGCATTTGTATTTTACCCTCCCCAGATAAATAAATAAATAAACGGATATATTATTTAATACAATTAAGGATGAACTTTTTTAGGCAAAGCAATCTCTCACGGCATAAATCTCACCCTGTTCAATCATGGAAGATCACTTTGGCTCGTACACTCGATGGGTCGATTTGCATAGCGAGGTGACCCTCGGTGTCCCTGGGATTGCGGTTCTTTATCTGACCGCCAGTAGCCCCACGGCCAGTGCGCGCAACGCACGCACGAGTGAGGGCCCCTTTATCCCCGGCGAGCGAGCGGTGCCGGGGCTGTTTTGTTTTGTGCGGACCCAGGGGAACAGTTTCCGTCCGCTGCAGCTGCTCTCTCTCGCTGCCCCCCCCCCCCTGCCCCCCCCGTGCCCCCCCCGTGCCCCCCCCGTGCCCCCCCCGCGCCCCTCCCCTGCTCACCCGCTCCCTTCCCCAGGCCTCACCTGTCGGCTTGCACCGAGTGATGTCCTTGACACCGCCACATGGCCGTGGCCAGAGCAGCAGCAGCGCCGCGTGTAAATATTCCCGGGACAATTTTAGAACCCAATTCCCCCCCCCAGCCCCCTCCCTTTTTTATTGTTGCCTCATTCGCTTCAAGATGCCGGAGGATGAGAGCGAGATGGGGGGGGGGGGCGGCGTTGGCGGTGTTCGTGCCGGGGCGGCCGCTTGTCGCCTTGCCGGCGACTCGAACTCGCGTTGTCGTGGTTGTTCACGAGCAGGGGCCACTTTGTTTTCGTCGCGTCCAAATCGGCGAGCCTTGCGCGTTCGACAAGGTCCGCTTGACGAAACGTGATTGGAACTGCAGTCCACGTTTGTGCTCCTGTTGTTTGTATTTGGCCAATCTGTTGTTTCTATGAAGTAACCCCAGACATTTTAGGAATACTGTAACTCATTCCTGCCAGAGCTGCATTAGGTTCATTGATCGTTTTAATAAATTGCTTTGCCCGTAATTGGAGAGGAACACACAGCAGTGACCAAGGATGGCTCCTGCCCATTTCCTCCTTGCCATAAACCACCGCAAATGAGATATATTTGTCAAGACTCCCGGCAGCTGACAGGCTTTCACGTAGATGTCACCAAACTGCGTAGGTGGCTCCCAGCGTGTGAATGTGTTGTGGGGAGCGGTAGCGTAGCGGTTAGCGCGCTGCGCTACGAACCCGGCGATCCGGGTTCGGTTCCCACTCATGGCAAAACACCGGTCCTGGACCTCTCTTAGGTCAACTCAGCCTGAAATGAGTATCTGTGGTGGATTAATCGCCACTCGGAAGACAAAGACGGCAGGGCGTGGTCCTAGCCACCCACCTCATGCTTGCCGTGCCGGCCTTCGTAAAGGTGCTCGCTAACAGCACTTGCCCCAACAGTCTGTTACAAGCTATACGGGGGATCTTTATATGTATGTATGTGTACATGATGGTGTGCTCGTATGTGTGTTGGTGTATTTTCGGATTCTTATCACACTTGTTTAACCAGGAAAGCCTCACTGTCAAGAGCCTTTTTCAGGAAGGTTCTGCCAAGTTATCGCAGTCGGCAGTGGTGTGGGCACGTGTAATCTCGATTGAGTAGTTTGCAGATATTTCAGCATTGGGGTATTTGGCCAATACCACTTACATTGTGTGTGTGTCTGTGAGCGGCTGGGGAGTGGTGGCGTAGCGGTTAATGCGCTGCGCTGCGCACCCGGCGACCCGAGTTCGATTTCCGCTCATGTTCGACACCAGTGACGATTATCTGAACCGGTCCTGGGCCTCCCCTAGGTCGACTCGGCCTCAAATATGCGCCTGGTGCGGTGTGTAAACATTGCCACTGGGAAGACAAAGGCGGTCAGATGTGGTGTTGGCCACTCACCCGCTTGTGTGTTGTGCTGGCCTCCATAGGTGCTCGCTAACAGCTCTTGCTCTTGCAGTCTGTTAATGCTACACGGGGGACCTTTGTCTTTGTGTGGCTGCTTTTGTTTGAGATTTTACAGTTGAATTCCTGGCCTCTCCCGGTCATGTTATGGATTTGCTATCGACAAGCATGAATCTGCTCTTGAACATTAAGAAAATTCTGTTAATCTTCACCAGAGATGGCCAGTGTATCAGAGTTAATGGCCAAATCTCCCTTCCGTAATAAATTATTTCAGGGATGTTTATGTAATTGGGGAGCAGTGGTGCAGCGGTTAGCTCACTGCGCTACGAACCCGGTGACCTCAATTCATTTCGCAGCCGCGGCTAAAATCAGTGGCGAGTGATATATGAACCGGTTCTGGGACCCTCTTCACCAACCGGCACTGACCAGTGTGGTGAAGTATGGTCAAACAACTCCCATGACTGACACGGAATGGGGAGGCCTTTGACCATGAGAAGAATGACAAAGGGCTGTAAATTACAGCTGTACAGAATAGTGGAATGATTAACCTCCAATCATATAAATTGCGATTTAGGATTGCGATTGTATCAGAGAATCAATTACTTTCTTTATCGCAGTGCATGGTAGCACCTCTAGTGGTTGTTCTGGCGACGGAGCCCATTACATACAACATATCTCTATTGCAAGATGATTTTTACATAACTTAAGAATCAATAACTGATGAAGCTCTGCATCTTTCCACAAATAATAATGTATACTACTCTAAGAATATATTTTAAATAATATTATAAATCAAGTTTTTTAACTACATTATTTGGACATTGTAAGTTCAGATGCATGGCACGGGTACAGATGCGTGGCGTTCCTGCGTATTTACGCGATAGATGACTCATGGTATTTTGCGATAATGGAAATAAGTAACAGCTGCAATCCCTTGTGCAGCGGAGACGTTCCGAGCCACTCCGAGCTATGTAAATACATTTACAATTTGCATCCAAAAATATTCGCAGCCAGCCAGTGTCAGTGTGCATCCGTCACGGAGAAATTAATCGCGGTTCGTTAGCAGTCAGCACCCGGGGGGGAGGTAAGGGGGATGGCTGGGGGTAACCATTCGCTTAAAGAGGAGGACGGGGGGGGGTCGGTGACGCTTGTGTCAGTGAGAGCGTCGGAGGGGAAGCTGTGCGCGGCTATTAGGGTAAGCGCGGGCTGCGGCGCTGCTGGGAAGAATACGTCAGCACAGTGCCAGACTGCGGCGCTGACACGGGCGTGCGTGCGTGCGGATGGACGTGCGTGCTACACGGTGCACCACCACCACCACGACCGCCGCTGCCGCCGCCGCCGCAGCCCCGGCGATGGGGAGAAGTTAAGCGTCGGGCCAGAGAGGTCGGTGCGGGATGGGAGAGCCGCGGCATGGGCTGTAAGTGCAGCAAACTCTACGTCTGCGGGTGCCAGGCCAGAAAACGGGTAAATAAATATGTAGTGGGAGGGAAGGGCACAGCGCGTTGTCCGGAGAGCAGGGGTGGGTGGGTGGGTCGGTGGCTTGCGGTTGATGCAGGGTCATTTGTCTCAGCTGGCGGCGGTATATGTATCGGTCGCATAGCGTTACGTCGCTCTTCAAGGGACATGCCTTGAAAGGCAAAGTTGTTTTATGTGTGACCGCATCGAATTTAAATTCTGGTCGTCTTGCGATTTCGATCGGTCGTTTTCCGGGCACCGTGCGACGCGAACGACGCACTCGCATCGTCCGCCTCGGCACGGCGATTTTCCTCCTCTTATTTGAGTAAGCAAAAAATACGTTGCGGTCTTAGAGGCGAGCTGTGCCGAGTGGAATCTCGCAGCTTGCTCAGCCTTTGGGCCAGTTTCGCTCGTGTTTATACGACAACACAACAAATGAGATGAAGCTCAAGTTATTTAAAATTAAGCGAGTGATACGGAGTACCTTGATTTCCCAGAGGCCAGTGCCGGTGCCTTGTGGCCGAATACCGGGCTGCCATTATCAGCAAATCAAATTAAACCTTGTAACTTTTAATCCAGGCTTGTATAATTACCTCGTATCGCAAACCATAACTGAGCATGCAACATTCACTTGAAACTTGTTTCAATCCATTGAGCTGAATAATTAAGCTCTTTAGGGATCTGTAATGGAAACAAATGAAGTTAGCCTAATGTAGAATAGGCATTTTTAAATATATATAAAACACGCTTGTGTAGACGGTTTTGCGCTGCGCAAGGCTTGTGACGGTAATTAATTGCACGTCAATGGTCGGGGGAGTTACAAGTTCCCATTGAATATAAATCCAAGTGGAGGCAAAGGAACGCTTGGGCGGCACCTGCGTGCAATCTAACGGTACACACAATCCGCACTCGCCGTTTTAACTATTGCGGCTGTGTGCCGCTGCCAACGAAGCAGAAACGCGAACATACTGTAACCCGAATGGACGTTGGGCAACTTGTTGCGCAAGCGTGCGCAAGGCTCGCGGGGCGCTTAATACGTTCCTTATTTTCCTCCTCCTAATCTCTCTTCCTCACCCCCCTCTCTACCTCCTCCCGATCTCTCTTCCTTCCCCACTCTCGGCCGCCCTCCCCTGACAGCATGCGGAGGCCGTGCGGAAGGACCGGGAGCTCTCTCTCGTCATACACAATGTGCAGGAGGAGCTCGGTAAGGAGACGCACGCACGCCCATGCACCGGTGCTCATTTCACACGTGGCTTTATCCCGATTGCGTGATAAAATGCAAGGTCAAGGATCCCTGCAGGTGCAACTCTTTGTGTTGTAGGGTGTGGCCCGTGGAAGCAGGCCTCATGGAGCTACCTCTGAGATCCCTTCGAGTGACGTCTGGCCGACACAGGCAGCACTTTCCCATCCGTTTTGTCAATTGTCATCGCATGGCAGTCAAATTGATATGAAGTATCGGAGCTGACATTTATCCACATTTGGTGCAAAGCCACATTTTGTGATGGGATTGCTTGTGCAGTCATTGTTGACCGGGCTCAGACCATCAACTCGCTACTCAAGCGGCTTAACCCCAGTTTAAATCATGGGTGGATTAAGCTAGATTTGAACCCAGGATTTCAGCGGTGCCACCTCGGCGCTCTGACCTCTTGAGCTGCACGATCACCTTTTTAGCATAACATTTGATTGGCAATCGTCGTGTTTTTCCTCCACGGTATACTCGGCAGGCGTTGAGGAAACAGGTATAAGGGGATGCGAGCAAATGAGCCGCTGCAATAGCCAAAGAATGCCTCTCCAGCCCCTCGGTAGCACTGGTGCATCGGCCATCTGTACGCTCGCTCGATCTACCGAGTTTACACGCGGCACACTCGGCGAGCGGGAATGGCAGGGGTTGTGCATAGCTGTGCAGTTTACTCGCCGCAAAAGCGTGGCGTCAAACCCCGAGCGTTAGCGGCTCTCCTTGCGCAGCATACGTGCACCGATGCACCACCACTGCGTTTCGAATTGCAATGCCCATTGTTGCACGCCGAGAGCACAAATTCCGTCGGCTCAAAGTATGTTTGCCATACAATAGTGGTAGCTTTATGCATTTTATTTAGAGTTTGTTTTGGAGGGAGGGGGGGGGAGCAAACCCAGCAACATAGGTTCTGAGCCAGCCCTGTGCCTTCTCACAACAGCAACTCTCACGAGCTAGCCAGCGCGGTGAAGTATGGTCAAACAAGAGCTATGACCCGCACGGCATGCGGACCGGCTTCCTTGCATGCGTTCCATTCTGGAAATCGTGCACAGACGTGTGCAGTATAATTTGAATTCACATAGCATCCTAATACCACAGCATCTCCAGATGCTGCGTGGAACTAGTGGGCATTTTCGATGTAAAGCTTTCGTGACTGCAGCGATTCATCTTCTTGGTTCTTTCGGTAAAGTCACGTAGAAGGAAAATAATAAAATAAAACATAAATAGAACATAATAAAACATGATAAAATAAGATAATGCTCACGACGTTTCGGCCACAACGCAAGAAACCTGAGGACGGCTGCTTGCGTTGTGGCCGAAACGTCGTGAGAATTATTATTTTATTATGTTTTATTTGTATTATTTTATTATTTTCCTTCTACGTGACTTTACCGAAAGAACCAAGAAGATAGTGGGCATTTGTAAGAGAGAGAGAGAGTGGAGCAAAAAACAAGTTTCAAGCCTGGACTTGAACAGGGGCAGGGAGTCCAACGGCACGGACGGCGGGAAGGGGTTGGAGGGTGCGGAAGGAAGTTCCAGAAAATATGGGCAGCGGAGGATAATGAACGACCTCCCATAACAATTGCATTTGTGGCTTAGATGGAGCGGAATCAGCATATGCCCCCTTGAGAGTGACGTTATCGTCTGATGAGCTCTTCTTCCCACTCGCCCCGCGTTCGTTCAAAACCACAAACGCTCTCGGCGCTCCTGTGGGAGGCAGTCTTAGCCGGCGGGGGCCGGTGGCTATTTGCAGAGGCGAGTCGCAGTGTCTGCCTTCTTAAGTCCTTTAAAAGTGTTTTTTTCTTCTTCAGGAATAGGATATGAAAGAGTGTGTGGACAAGCAGCAGGATTGGATGTGATTGGGTTGAGACACGATGGTGCAATAGTTTTCACCAGCTGGATGTCGTAATGTTTTTTGAATTTGGTCTCCAATGGGAAAGAAAAAAAATGAAGCCTGTTCATAATTGGGCCGTCAGTACCCCAAGTTTCTCTTGGTATTTCAGTGATATTTTTAGTCACCAAATTTAGGAATGTTCCTCGTGCCATTCAGTGATATATATATACACACGTGCCTTCAATAAACACCTCTCATTTTCTATGCACCTTGATCGACGCATTACGACACCGTATATTTTCCATTAATTATTGTCGGCTCCGTCTGCGAGTTAAGCTACGAATTAGCTTTACTATTAGGAAACTAGACGGTCGCGATTATCGACCGGCATTTCTTGGCACTCCTATTCCATGTTTCTCATGCGACGGAGCTCAATGGCGCGAGATCAGTTAGCACTTTGAAACGGAGCCGCCTGTACATGAACGCAGGACAAACAGCTGTCCACTCACGCGTGCACATTGTCTCCTGGTGACGATCTAAACAAATCTCCGCGTGCCTTCTAATTCGAACGTACAACACTCTGCAGCAGAGATTGCGCTGCTCGCCATAACGTGGGGAACGCGTAATTGCATCCCTCCTCGGGCATAACGGCACGCTTGATACCGACGAGGAGTGCCAAATTGGCTCCGACTTGTCAATCCCACTGCTGAATGAAGGCCACCCCATTCTGTGCGTCGGTCACTCGGGGTTGTCTGATCATGCTTCACCACACGGGCGGTGCGGATCGGTGAAGTAGGTTCCCGGGGCCAGTTCGTATATCACTCGGCCACTGATGTTAACCGTGAGCTCGGATATGATCTCAGGTCAGTGAACACATTTGTTTGCTTTTTATGTGAGCTTACTATGTTTAATACGATTAGAATTTGAGATGAAAGTTGATGATATTTGTATGAATCCGGGTCCCGCACTTAAGCTACTTTGGGGCTGTACTACGCTTTTGTTTCGGTGATGCTGCTGTGCAATGATTCACATGCTGGGCCTTCCAGTTCGATTCAACTTCCAGCACAGCAGTTGAAACAACGGCGCCAGTGATGAGATGTTAACTCCCTCGCCTGGTATGCAGGAAGTTGCGGGTTCGATCTCGACCCTGACGCCTGCTGTATATTTGAAGTTTGCGTGTCTCTCTCCCCGCTGTCGTGTGCATTTTTCTCTGGGTGCTCCGGTATTTTCCCCTCCACATTTAGAATCAACATCGCGCGTTTAGAGTATTTGGCTGTTATAAATTTCCACGTGATGATAAGCCACTTTGTTGAGTTATCATTTGTGGCCAGGTCACTTCTGAAAACGAGCTATACAGCTCAGTGGGCCTTAACTGGTAAAATAAAAACACAATTTGTTGTCTTTATAGTTAGCGATTGGCAGGTCAGACGTGGTGGGGGCGGGGGTGGGGGGGTAAAGTTCCCACGCCTCCGATTGGCACATTTGGCCACGTACGGTGCGAAAGAAGTTCAACACACGTACACACAAAAGTGCGGGCGCTGCAACAACGCGTCTCGGGTAGCGCTCGCGAGCATTCCCAGCGCCTTTGCCTCCTGACGCCACGCCCCCCCACCCCCCCCACCTGCACAGCGAGCAGCGCGGCGCGGTGCGAGGCGCTGCAGCGCGACAAGGAGGAGCTGCACGACAGGTGGCGGCGGGAGGCGGAGAGGGCCGAGGAGGAGCACGCGCTGGCGCTGTGCTCACTGCGCGACAGCCTGAGCCTGCAGCACGAGGCCGAGCACGACGCTCTGCGGCGCGAGCACCTCGCCGCCCTGGGCGAGCTCCGCGTGCAGCACCGCGAGCAGGTGGGCAGGCGGTGCAACTGCCCCTCCACCCACCACCCCCCCCCCCCCGACCGCCCAACCGGCCCCCCCTCCCGCCCGTTTTTTGCACGTAGTTTGGTTTTTCACGCCGTTGTTATAGCGCGCGGCTGCCACGACCTATGCACGCATCATCGGCTACGACCAGAATCTGAATTTTTGTTTTGACAGGACGAATCCGATGAGCTATTAAGCTCTATTTTTGTCCAGACCAGGCCAACCCCAATCCCTCCTTCGCCTCTCCCGCCAGTTCCCCTTTCACCATAACGACACCACCACCTTTAAGAACCCCACTGTTTAGTTCAATCACTATCATCTTACGTATAATTGTCGTAGAGTGCCTCAGAATAATGCGCTCTATAAATTGACACAAGATAAGATTGTGCCACGTGTAGCTGTTTAGCAGCGTGCAGGCAACGTAACTGCATTATTTTAAATACACTGCACGGGATCTATGTATGCTAATATTATGAACAAATATTTTATTCAAGTGTCACCCTTTTGTAACCGAGGGTTAGTTCCTAAGACATACAGTTTTAAATGAAACCAAGTGAAATCGACGCTTGCGTCCACCTGTGCGTTCCTCCGCATTCCAAGATTGTGCCCCACGTGGTTTTTTTCAGCTGGAAGAGTTGCAGTCAAATCAGGAGTCTCTGGCACAAGAGATCGAGGTCCGTCACAGTGAGGAGATATACTCACTAAAGGAGCAACAGGCCAAGGCACAAGATGGTAAGCCCGTCCCGTGGTAAACACACGCTCAATGGAAATGTTAATATCTTGGACAAGCAGATGATTCAGTTGAAAGTAAGTTGTTTTCTAGGCTTTCACCCTGTGCACTGTTAAACATGTGATGCCGACCTGGGAGTTATTTAGGAGGGTTTTCTGATTATTGTCGAGTTTGAGTGCCGTTTGTGGATTATGTAAAAAATAGTGTCGCTTTTGAGTTACGGATTCTACATTTTACAAGCCATACAAAAATTACTCTGGAAAGGAACACAGTGGTTGAAATGCAACGGTTTTAGTTTTGAGATGTGTTAATGCACGTGTGCATTTAGTTGAATCTACATTTAAAAATTCAATTCTGATTTCCCACCTGATGTTTTGCAAAATATTTTTCTTGTAAATACTTTGCTTGCCTACATTAATAGTGCGCCACTAGAATAATAAAAATAAATTTTATTTCAAAACCTCTGCATGTCATCCACCAATTTTAATACTTCAAGGGTCATTTATAAGGGTCGTTTTAAATTAGAAATCAGTGCGGTATCTCTAAATCAATCACTCTGTGCATAATAACTTCATTTTAACAAAAGCAATACATATCTGCGGACGCTTCAAGCCTGCTGAACACGGCACTATGTTAACACGTTGCATGATGAGCATTTGCAAGGGCACTGTAAAAAAGGCGTGTGTGTGTGTGTCACACGTCACTGCTGCAGAGCTCAAAAGGAGCCATGACTCAGAGAAGAAAGCGTTACAAGAGGAGTTTGAGCGGACGAGGCTATTATTGCAGGTGAGCACATGCGGCAAGAGTTATCATTTTTGTTGTTACCACTGCTTCGATTTTCCAAGGTCAGAATAATAATATTTATTCATAGTGGAGGAATCCGATGCCAGGAAAAACATTATAGTGTGGATCTAAATCGTTTTTGCTTGATGTTTTTTCAAGTGCTTGTTTTGCATACGACAATAGTAATACAAAAAATTGCCAGCTTTTCAGTCCACGTCTGGAGGGTTTTGCGTAGTGTCGTAACGCCACGTAGGAGACATTTTTAGGAGGGGGGAAGTGAAGGCGATTGTAAATCCCTCAGCCTCTGGCTTCAACAGGCTCGCGACAAGTGCAGTCCAGGTGATTTGATGCATATGAATACATCAAGTGCACGTTTTTTTTGAGTTCCAATTTGACTCACGGTTGAGCAGCTGAGAAATCACGTGACGAGAGTACGAGGGAGGTGTCGAGTTTGCAGGGAGAGGCGCCGGTGGTGACTCCTTGCATGACATTGTCCCCCCCGATAAAACGCGCACAGGACCAGGTGGACACGCTGACCTTTCAGAACGACTCCCTGAAGGACAAGGCGCGGCGCTTTGAGGAAGCCCTGCAGAGGGACAGCGCCGAGACCGTACAGGTGACCGTTTCTTCCACCCAACGGACGACCGAGCCGTTCTTCATTCACTGCGTTCCCACGAACCCTCTCGTGCATCAAGTGCACGGCGGTGGACTACTACGATATATATACGATGACCGCTTAAATGCAAATGGATGTGTACATTTCAGTCCTGTTCATGAGCAGAATACATTTTCCGGAAGGATGTGTATACATGTTTGCCTGTCATTTCAATTCTCCACACGATATGGAAATATATTTTGATTTAAAGCTTTCGTGACTGCAGGGATTCATATTCTTGGTTTTTTCGGTAAAGTCACCTGATAATGATTGCTTGTGTTTCAGTCAAAACGTCGTGAGAATTTTTATTGTTTTATATTAATATTATTTTATTATTTCCCTTCTACGTGACTTTACCAAAAGAACCAAGAATATGGAAATATATGTTATAGAACGACACGTATTCGAACAGAAGGGTGAATTGGAAACCCGGTGGTGTATGTGCAACTTTCGTGAAATATTCCCAGACCCTGGCTGGGTGACATTGGCGATGCGTCTGTTTGACCTTTCGGATTTATTGTTTAAAAGTTGCACGCGCCCTGACAAAGATTCATTGCCCTGGAGCGGCAGAGGTTGCGTGCGACTGTGTGTCGACGTATTGGAGCTGGGCGATTGCGGCCTGCGGGGATGAATTTGCTCCAGTGGCACAGCCGACGACTATAAATCAGGACAGTTGGTAGGCGGTACTGACCTATCTGCCTCGCACACGGCTGTGGATTCATGCGCACAGTAAAAAGCTGCGGAGCGCATGCGTGTGCGATGTGCGGACCGAGATGTAATCTTGTGCCCGAGGCATTTAGGCAACATTTTGCGTGATAAATGGTCGGGGAAAACAAATTTGAGCGTCAATTAATTGACTAAAATAAACAAATATGCTGTATTCTGTGGATTATAAGATGCTGCTGAAAGTAAAAACGCACCTAAATCTTGTGCCCAGTGTCAATAAAGTTATACAAATATAGTCACACACACACACATCTTCTGGATTATAAGATACACCCCTAAACCATTGATTTAATATGGAGCAAAAAAGTTACATCCGGAGAATATGGAATATATAGATTTCATTCTAGATTTGAAGCTTTCGTGACTGCAATGATTCATATTCTTAGGTTTTTTCGGTAAAGTCACGTAGGTAAAAAACATAAAAAAGTAAAATAAAATAAAAATCACGACGTTTCGGAGGCAACGCAAGCTTCCGTCTCCAGGTGGTACCATCACAGCCACGACAGCTGTATCAAGTAAATGAGAGATTGCAGGAGCTACCACTCCGTTTATATAATGGTTGGAGAAGATGGTGGGGCAAGGGCCGCATACTTTTTATTAATATGGTAAGGTGAGGCTTAAGACTAAGAATAGACTGCATAACAAAGGCTGAGCCTTTGTTATGGAGAGGTGCGGTTTGTGACGCAACCTGTGAAAGGGGGGACCACCATTAAACCGCACCTCTCCATAACAAAGGCTCAGCCTTTGTTATGCAGTCTATTCTTAGTCTTAAGCCTCACCTTACCATATTAATAAAAAGTATGCGGCCCTTGCCCCACCATCTTCTCCAACCATTATATAAACGGAGTGGTAGCTCCTGCAATCTCTCATTTACTTGATACAGCTGTCGTGGCTGTGACGGTACCACCTGAAGACGGAAGCTTGCGTTGCCTCCGAAACGTCGTGATTTTTATTTTATTCTATTTTACTTTTTTATGTTTTTTACCTACGTGACTTTACCGAAAAAAACCTAAGAATATAGATTTCACTTAAATATGATGCGAAATGGCACACACTCATACCGATGATGGATAGTATTTTGAGTAGTAAATCATTTATTGAAATTTCACACTGACACATTGCAGTTTCCCCAAGCAATTTCGAAGCTGCGTCTTGAATTTAATGTTCCGAAAACTGGATCCTGACAGTTTTATCCGACTACAAGGTGGTCAAAAAAATAAGCGCTCGGTTTCCACTCATACATCAACTGTCGTGACAATGTGATTCTTGGCTGAATGTCATTGGCCGAGAGTTTAATTCTGGTTCACAACCATGTGGAGCGGAGGCTTGGTACGGATATATATACGGTACCCCTGGGTTCTGCACTCTTTGTAATGGATTCACCCACCCACGTTTTTAAAGGCATTCGCAAATGTGTTTCCTGACCTTCTGACCCTTGTGGAGCCTTCAAAGTTTGGGGGCATGCTGAGAGGAGTGAAGAGGTTGTTTCGTTTGATCAATGGCCACATACTATGGAGGTGTTGTCTTGAAGTTATGCTCGATTGATTCATTTTGGTAAAATTAAAATCGTATATACTTGATATATGAGGGATGCACTCTAAATGTAGATGTTTTAAATGTTTCGAGCTACCCATGGTCTTCATTGGCTACGATTTTCTTGGTCATTATATGATATTATATATTCACAATTTGGCATGCACCATGGCTCAAGTGTCTGCGAGAGCTTCCTTTCCTTAGTCGCAGCATAAAAGACATCTTTTAATATTTTTTACCTGATACTTTGAAACGGTGATTTGACAACACATCGGGAGATGTATTTACTTTAAAACTCGTTTCAAGGCAGTAACATTTTATTGGGTAAAAAAAAAACCACGCAAAACATTTAGACGGCAACATTTGTACATTGGCGACTGTTCAATCGCTGTCAGTGTGGAAGTCGGAATAATATCGACCAACTTGCGTATGGCACAGCAGCGCTGACGGAGTGACGACGCCGACTTTTGTCGACGGCTGTTTACGAGCAGGCGGCACTGGCGCCCTACCAGTACATCCAAGAGGAGATGGCGAGCCTGCAGGCCGTGCTGGAGATGCGTGCGCACACCATCCACCAGCAGCAGAACCGAATCCTCGAGCTGGAGAAGCTGGTCAGTTCCGCGTCCCCCTCCCCATGGACCATCAAAGGTCCAGGGTCTTCTGCGTTTCCTCCGTATGTTGTCGGCGGTTCAGAACGGTGGAAGATAGCAACATGATGCAGCAGTCGTGCTGTGACGGTTCCCCCTGAAGACGGAAGCTTGTGTTGCCTCGTCGTGATTTTTATTTTATTTTTATTTTACTTTTATTAATTAAAATTTTTTACTTACGTGACTTTACCGAAAAAACCTAAGAATATGAATCCTTGCAGTCACGAAAGCTTCAAATCTAGAAATGATAGCAGCAAGGTTGCCGTGCGCGTTTGCCATTTCTGTTCGCAAGTTCACATTTTTTTGGCCTCAAAAGGTTCATTGGAACAGTGCGTGCCCAATTTTTTGTTCTCATTTTGAAAACAAGTCGAGCGTGAACGATTTAAAAGTTAGCCCATGTCTATAACTGCTCAACCCGAGCTGTAAGTGCTCCGATACTTGCATTGTGTTTGTGCTGTTCGCATTTTGGCGTCCTCTGGTCTTAACACTGGTGAGACGAGGCCATAAATAAGGCTGTCTCTGGTGTAGGCCAATCAGCAGTTTCACAAACAATGCATAAAATATCTTCTTGGTTCTTTCGGTAAAGTCACGTAGAATTGAAATAATAAAATAATAAAAATAAAACATAATAAAATAATTTTCACGACGTTTCGGCCACAACGCAAGCAGCCGTCCTCAGGTGGAGAACAGGTCTGTCGAGAAGACAGAGTCTGAATGACAAGCCCCAGGCTTGGAGCGTGTCTTGCCACAAGTGTGGTTAATGCAGACTTGATGCCTTGCAAAAGGTTTCTATTTGGGTGTTTGAACATCTGCACACCTGATTTGAAGCTTTCGTGACTGCAGGAATCCATACTCCTTGGTTCTTTCTTACGAGACTTTACCGAAAGAATCAAAGAGTATCTTAACATCTGTTTTACTGCCAGAAAGAGTAAAACTATTCTTATTTTTCATCATTAAGGACACCTGTTGGCTGTACTCTCGTTGGATGCTTGCAGCTCGCTGCATACTCTGTTTTATTGTTTGGCTAAAAAAGTGGACGTGATTTTGTTGAATGACGTTAATACTTCTGCAGCTTACCGTTATTACTCTCCATTAATCTTGGCCAAAACTATAAATGTCTCAATCCTTTAAGCGTTACGACACTGCTATTTCAGCACACGTGGATTCTAAGATGTGTCACCATGCATTAGAGAGTTTTTATATACCAGTTTGTGTGTTATTGCAGAAAATATGATTTTGGGTTCTAAAACTGGCTGGCGTTGATCAAATTCCATTGACATATACGTGACAAATGTTTTTGAAAGCGATATAATTTTACCACAGCCAATTGTGACCCATTCTGCCCCTGCGGCTCACATTTTTACAATTATTCTGTAATGACAAGGCTGTAGAACATTCATCCCTCGCCCTTCTGCAGGATGAGACAAATGTCGCATTGAAAGAGAAGGTGAGGGTCTTGACGCAGCAGAATGAAGAACTGAAGGCCCGTGTCAACAAGAACAGTGCAATGACCAGGTGTGTCTTCGAGGGCCACTTTCAGCAGCGCTCTAACATAACCATAAACTACCATTATAACTGTCACTAGAAAAATTATAAACATAACTGCCACAACTGACATTACAAGCATCCCACATTACGCTGGGTTGTGTTAGTGTAATATAAATGTAATTGGTTTTGTTGAATATTAGCTTAACGGCCTGCTGCTTGGACTAATAACGCCGAGATTGAACAAACCCTTTTTTGTTTTTTATATTTCTCGAATAAGCACGTTACTAACTTTTCCTTGCTCTCTCGTTTGAATGTGCCAACTCAAGGATGGTTGCCGTGCAAAGTAACACACTCACGCGACTTGTAAAGCTCCCTAACTGTACGGGGTTGTTGGCACATCCACAGGCACGCTCGGCTCACTCTGCTTGGTGTCCACGTTTTGACGCATACACGCTTGACGCCACTGGAAAAAGTGGACGCAATTTCCTACCCACCACCACCCCCACGCTGCGTAACAAGGCACCGCCGCTCTAGAACCTTGCACGATTCATCGACGCCACCACTGCCACCGCCGCCGCCACTGCCTCACTGTTTTGTCGGTGCAGTTATTGTGGGAACGACGAGCGTTGCTGAACGCCGAGAATGGAGACAGGAATTGCGATCATTTTGACCACCAAGGATTTTAACAGGCTGTTTATCAGCTCCTGTTTGCTAAAGCTCTTGGACTGTGGTCTTGATCTTTCTTAGCGTGTAGTGACCCCCCTCGTTTAAACGTCAGTGTACTTTTTGGGTGCAGTAGTTTCCAAAAGCAGTCACCAGCATCGCGACCTGTTCACTTCAGATTTCCTGCATGGTTGTAGGTAAACTGGGGGATACGGTAGTGTGAATGGCCTCGTGTTGCATTTAATGTTATCTCACACACTCCTTCTCATTGGTGATACTTCGTAGATTATTGTTGTGTATTCTAAGTGCACTGTGCTACAAACACAGCAATCTAAATTTGATTCCCAGCAACGACTCGCATCAGTGGTGATTGACATCCGAACCAAGTTCTAGGCCCCTTCCCCCTTGATCAACGGTTACTGTTCCAGCGTGGTGAAGTACGGTCAAACAACCGCCGTGATTGATATGGTGTGGGAAGGCTTTCATAAATCAGTGGCTTGACAAAGGGCTCAATAATTATGGCTTGATTCTAATACTAAATGTTGACCATTAACATTTAAATAATTTGACTTGCCGCTGTTATTTGGACAAAGTGAGCTTGCATTGAAATACACATTTTCATTGAAGACCAATGCATAATTAACGACTCTAAAAATGTGTATTACATTTTAAAATGCGTTTTTAGTTTCAACTATATATTTACCACGATGTTTTGTCTGCACGAGTTGTGAACTAATGATCAATTCAAACAATGTTTCTAAAGAAAAACCTACTTCAAGTTTGTGACAATGAACGCCATAAACGTTTTGATCAACAAAAGCTTGAGAGAGACTTTGAACCGTGAGCCACAAGCTCATTGTAATATCGTTGGGACGATGTTTCTTTGCGGGTGCAGACAGCTGTCGTTTGAGCACTCGACTCTACAGGAGACGCTCGTGAAGGAGTCGAAGACGAACAAGCGGCTCTCGATGGAGAACGAGGAGCTGATGTGGCGGTTGCAAAACGGCGAGGGTCTGGGCAGCCCGGGCAAGGGCTCTCCCTCCTCCACCTCCTCATCCATCTCCTTTCGGTTCCCTCCGTCCCGCAGCCCGGCCTCCATGTCTCCGTCCCGCTCGATCGCGTCGCCCGCTTTGTCCCCGACGCACGGAGGAGGAGGGGGGGTGCCCCACGGCACGCCGGCCAGGGTGCTGGTCTACCCGGCGCCATCACCGACTCACTCGCTGGGAACCCCCGTGCGCTCCTTGTCTCTCGCGTCGCCCTCCCGGGGCCACGCGTCGCCCGCGCGATCGCCGGTGTCGCCCTCACAGGCGGCGGTGTCGGCGCCGTCTCCCGCGCGAACGCCCGTGTCAGAGTGTGCCACCGACGTGCCCAGATGACGGACAGACGGTGCCGCGTTGGCTGCCGAGAGCCCCCCCACAGCCTTGTCCGTTTGCTTTAAAAAAAAAAGAAACCTATTTAAAAGTAATTTGGGCAGAACTTAATCCTTGGCAGTGATGGGACTGTGCTTGCATGTGCAGGTGCAAGTGCTTTAAGATGAGAGGGGTCTTTTAATGAGGTTCCTGCCTTCCAGACTTTACTCATCGTATGTCACCGTTGTTGCTCAGCTCAGGAGTGTCTTCTTTCACTTTTTAAAGGAGGATGGTGGAATGTGCTGCACCCAGGCTATGTCCACTCGCCCTTCAGTTTTTGTTGTTGTTTCCTCTATGCCACGTAGGGCTCCGTTGCGGATCAATTGCGGGAATCTCTTGCCGAAGACGATGCACTACAGACAGCCTAACGTCCGCACGCAGCACATTTGACTGCGTCGCATTATATGAAACGCTCAGTACAGCAAAATGGGAACACGTTTTCTTCCAAAGCCATCAGCATGCCGTGCTTTAACATGCTTGTGTTCAAGGATACCTTGGTGGTATTTCGAAATGCTAAAGTTCTAAAAGTTATGAACGAACGTCTGCCAGTGATTTTTCGAAATTATCGTGACTCAAACAATTGAGTAAATAGCTGTAATTTTCACGTGGCAGAATTGACTTGGAAATGTTTTATTTTGAAGCTACAGCACAAACACACGGATGAAAATTAAAACATTAGTATCACTTTAAGAGCAGAATTAGTGGGGATAAGGAATTCTGATAGTTTCCAACCTCTGTAATGAATCAGCGAGCATCTTTTTACTACAGCTAGTATATGCGGCTAGACTATTTTGTGTTCACAAAATGAGAACATAAAAAGCGTATGTTGCATACCTACCTGGTACTGAAATGAAAACAATTACAGAATCTCACAATCATCATTTTGCTTGGACAAATTGTAGCCCATAAGTTTCCACGAGTCTCTTTATTAATGGACAAATCACCGATGAGAAAACGTGTTGTGTTTGGAATCATTCAACTGGCAGAAATTTTCCAAAAGGAGTTGCCAGGGATTGTATTGTTCGGTTGTATTGCACTTGATCTATATATACCGTATATATAATGCGCATTAAATATATTGTATGAGTAATTTATTTTGCCAGCTTTTGCGAAGCTTCAAACAGTTCTGGATGTTTGTTTAAATTCCCAACTCATGCAGGATACAGTTCATGTTTTTGACTCGTGTGTAAGGAATTTATTATTTCACAACATATGTTGGAATTTACTTTCGTCAGCCCATGTAATGCTGTACATTTGGTCAAAGCGATCTGAAAATCCTGCCTCTTTTGTCAAAAACACTGCATTTTAATGCGTGATGTGATTTTTGCAGGTCGTGTAAGAAAGCAGTACATGATTTAAAAAAGGAAACTAAACCTCGAATTAATTTAGACCTTGTGTCTGTGGGTTGTTAGTATATATATTGCATGAACTTACAGAAACATTTTCGATAGCGGGTTACTGATTGGATGAGACCGCATAATTGCTGTGGTTGTGTTTGCAAAAAAGGAAAATGTCTTGAACAGGAAACCACATTTAAAGGCGAAAATAGTGGGTTATGGAAAATTGTGTCTGTTCAGTAAACATTACTGTCAAAGAGGGCTATATTTGGGACATAAATGTAAACCAGGACCGGAATGTTGATTGTAGTTGCATTTAAAAACGTGCAACAGTAATTTTAGGGACCCCTTTTTAAATTGAAATGAAAGTTCGCAAATGTGAATTCAAAAACTAAAGTAAATAATTAGCGATTCATTTCAAATGGAGGTTATCTTTAAGGCGCATTGGGCATTAAGAATACCGTTCATCTTCACAGTCTACAACTACCGCTTTACTTGGGTATGTCTCGACTTTAAATCATATTCATTTGCCCTTGAACTCAGCCAAAAACTATATCATTACAAATAAAATAAACCTTCCAAAGGGGTGTGTATTGCTTCTTTGTGGAATGCGCATCCTTGATTATATTACAGTGTTACTCTGACATCTTCAACATGTTGTACTTATAAAAGTACAGTGGGAGATCGATCAGCCGCACGGCTGGATATTAAGTCTGTGGGATTAACAGGGCAATGGAGTCCGAGATCTGCTTTAAGGATTAACTGCACACACAGGAAACACGTTCAGCGCATACCTCAAAAACTATTAAAACTGCGGGTTCATCTTCTTGGTTCTTTCGGTAAAGTCACGTAGAAGGGAAGTAATAAAATAATAAAAATAAAACATAATAAAATAATTCTCACGACGTTTCGGCCACAACGCAAGCAGCCGTCCTCAGGTGAAAACCAGGTCTGTCGGGGAGACAGCGTCTGAGGACGGCTGCTTGTATTGCTTGCGTTGTGGCCGAAACGTCGTGAGAATTATTTTATTGTTTTATTTTTATTATTTTATTGTTTTATTTTATTGTTTTATTATGTTTTATTTTTATTATTTTATTACTTCCCTTCTACGTGACTTTACCGAAAGAACCAAGAAGATGAATCCCTGCAGTCACAAAAGCTTTAAATCGAAAACTACGGGTGTTTTGCGAATCTCTTGCACGTGAGCTTAACTGTAATATTCCTAACCCACACCCCCACCCAAAAAGATCAGCCAGAGTACGTATTGTATACGAGAAATCTATAACACAGTCGACTACAGAAATATACAGCCCCTTCAAGTGGCACAGCACGGTCTGGCATGTGCCATGATGCAAGGAATGAAATTGAGACGCGTCACCCACCACTTTGGTGGTGTCTGGGCCCTCCCCTCTGACCCCTGAACCTCGGGTGCAGCTGCATGATCTGCACGCTTGATAGCAAACGCCGCCTTTTAAAATAAATTATGCCCACGGGTCTGGAGGGATTTAATTCTCCAAATCGTATGGGTCCCGTGGGACGCACAACAAACCCGCGTGTGAAAACGAATTGTGTGCGCACGGCCAATTGATTGGTCCACTGAGAAGCGGTTTAGCATTGGCTCCGAAATTAAGGTCCCTTTTGTAATATCAACGTCCGATTCAAAAGGCAACCTTGATAACTCTGGCATTTTATATGTACACCGTTCTATGGGCCATCATCTTCCAGGCCCTTCGGCCTTCGATTCGAAGCTCGCGTTAGGCTCCAAAGGGTTCGAATGAGTAAAATCTAAAGGAGGAAATGAATAGACAATAACATTAAGGAGCATTTTTCATTCGTAAAAAAACAACGTACAGTATTAGCCGTACACAATGAGCAAACTTGTTAGAAAACAGTACCCTCGTGTATTAATGTATAGACCCAGAGTGTTTATGAATTGAGCATGGCAATTTTTTTTAAAACCGAAATTGACACAACGCAGTTTTTTTTTACAAATGTAAAAATAATATATTTTTCCCGAACTTCTTCCTTCCCCCGCTTAGGTGACTCATTTTTAAAAATCAAATAAAATTGGCCGACTTGCGACGACGCCGCGCGGTACAGAGAAGAGACGTCGTCGTTCAAAATGTATTCGGAGTCGCGTGGGAGGATGGGTCCCAAATGAAGGCACAATAACAATAGGTTTAACCCTTGGCAATAAAACAGGAAGTGTTAAGATGTCCAAACACCAAGCAGAAACCTTGTGCCAGAGGTCGCAAACGGGTTTTGATTCCGTACCCGGCCGCACCAGGGTCGCAAACGGGTACCTGTGCCCGGCCGTACCCGATTGCGACCTCTGGGATGAAGCCATGTTGCAGGCGCGGGTGGGTTGATTCTAGGAACTTGAATTGTGAGAAGAGACAAGACGTTGGGAAATGAGTGACAAACAGTTACTCACCAGTGACTCACGGTCTACCCGGTCGCACCAGGGTCGCAAACGGGTACCCGTACCCGGGTACGGGTAGCAGTCAAAATGCAAACAAAAAGAGACAACTCTGATAATGATATGCACTGTGCTTGAAATTGATTGGTCCACACCCGAGACGGCTTTTCTTAGAGCAAACATGATCCCTTGTATAAAGGTGTCAGTTTTGGTGCCAGATAAAAGGGTCAAAACCTATTATTATATCTTGCTACTGGCAAAGGAGGTCTCATAATGTAATCTCAACACTTGTTTTATTGCCAGAAAGGGTAAACCTATTATTTTTGTCTTTATACTTTGATACTGGCAAAAAGGTCTCATTTTGAAATCACAATCTTTATTGACATTCAAAAAAAAATGTACATTTAAGTGAATATTGATGTTTCACAAAAGCTCTGCGCTCAAGAAATGGGTTTAAACAAAAATAAAACATCCGGACAGAGTAATAGACAAACTCACATTTGCACAGTTATAGTATGATGACGATGATAAAACAATGCATTAAGTCTTACCCAAAGATGTCAAAACCAGCCCACAGTTTGCCTGTTTGAACAAATTCTGCCGGATAACATTGGTTCCAAAGGCCAGTCGCTTGATGAGTTGAAATACATTATTTCGTGTAGAGGGCCAGACAAATGCAAATTCTGTTATTTTAATCACCATAATTTGTTATCTTGATTAATACTGACAACAGAAAAATGCCAAACAAGGGCACTTAAAGTCTTGGGCAGGATGTGCGCTAAATGGCGGTGGGGTTCATGTAAAGATTTATTGCCTGTTATCGATTGTCTGAGCTACAGTCATCGATTTACCCAGCATGGCCTTTGTCTGATGGAGGGTGTCAGGTTGTATACATCACCTAACATCGCGGGGACGGTGCTCGACTATCATTTTAACCACACTGCGTAATTTTGGGAAGTACATTACATGCTCAATTTACCTTGCCACGTGGAGAACGTTTTAAAATTGCCGAGATGGACAAATGACATCAAGGGCTGTTTCAAGGAGAATGGCTTCCCCTCCCCCACCACAACCACCTCCTCCATGATGATCACGACGGTACATTTATTTATCTTAGTTTGAAATCGCATCAGGATCATACCCACATGAAACACAAAATCATAATTTGCGTTGTGGAGAATATAGGTTATGACGCAGTTAAGGGGCCAAAACGTCACCTTCATATATCTATCTCCATATAAAATTTTTGTATGTACTTTTACACAATGCTTTTAATCAGAATGAGAATATGTATACTGGAGGAAGCCGATTACATATAAAGCTCCTTTTCACAGATGTACAATAGACCCTACGGCCATTTGGAAGTGCATAATATCAGCAGCGTCGATTCAGTACAAGCGAACTCTGGAGCGCTTTCGACATGCAGTGTCTTCATCAGCAGTCAGGCTCGCTTGAATCAATAATGGTGAACTGCCAGGCAAGGACGCCTCTCGCTGCCCTTCAATCTCATAGTCCTACACCACACAGCCCTGCACCACACAGCCCTGCAGCGCACAGCCCTGCACCACATAGCCCTGCACCACACAGCCCTTCAATCTAACAGCCCTGCACCACATATCCCTGCACCACACAGCCCTGCACCACACAGCCCTGCACCACAAAGCCCTTCAATCTAACAGCCCTGCACCACATATCCCTGCACCACACAGCCCTGCACCACACAGCTCTGCACAACCTAGCCCTGCACCACACAGCCCTTCAATCTCACACATCCCTGCACCACACAGCCCTGCACCACACATCCCTGCACCACCTAGCCCTGCACCACACAGCCCTTCAATCTCACACATCCCTGCACCACACAGCCCTGCACCACACAGCCCTGCATCATAAGCCCTGCATTACACAGCCAAGCAGCAGCTGTAGCAGCGACAGCAGCTGCAAGTAGAGAACTGTCGAGGACCAGAGGCGCTGGCTCGAGAGTCAGAAGAGGCTTGAAGGCGACAAGCGGCGACTCGGGCAGAAGCAGTTTGAGGAGCCAACAGCAGCGGCTCCAGGAGCAGCAATCAAGTGCAGCCACCGCAGCGAACAACGGCAGCTGCTGCTGCAGCTCAATGTGTTCAATGAGCATCATCAGCAGGGGCTCCATTGGGAGTAAAAACTCCACGGGGAGAAGAAACAGCAGTTCAAGCAGTATCCACCAGTGCCATGAAGTTGGGCCTGGAATCATAAGCTATAACCTATTTTTTGGTTTACCAGGTAAGGTTCACTGAGTTATATAGCTCTTTTTCAGAAAGCTCAACGAAGTGCCTAATCATGTGGAAATGTATAGCAGCCTAATACTCTAAATGCGTGATGTTGATTTTTTAATGTGGAGGGAAAAACCGAGGCCCTGGAGAAAAATCCACGCGATCACGGGGAGAGAAACACGCAAACTCCAAACACAGCAGGCGTGAGGGTCGGGATCGAACCCCCAACCTCCTGTACACCAGGCGAGGAAGTTAACATTTCCCCACCGTGGTGCCCTTTGACCTATTTTTATTTTACCACGTAAGGTCCACAGCTCTTATTTGTTAATAATAATGACCAAACATTGTGTGCATCTTAGAATAAGGACAAAAACACCAAAGTGAATTTGTCTATGGGGCAGAAAAAACAGTTTTTTGTGCCATTTGCTTTTTAGCAAAGTATTAATACAAATGGGTTTCACACAAATGGTCGAACAGCATATTTCGCCTGGTGGGATAAACTGTGGGTATCCCCCACCAATTCCAAGATGTTTGGCCATCGTGAAAGAGAAGACCAAATATTCTCTGGAGAGGCTCTCCTTAGATTTCTGCAGTGGCGTGAGAAATATCTTACAGGGCTGCACCCTTATCTTAGTAAATAGTCAAGTTCTTCTCAAACTCGACTGTGAAACGATGTGTTCCGAATCTCTGAGTCCATGTGTGTGTGTGTGGCTCATTTTGATGGAAGCATGCAACGTAATTTATTATCGTGGCCTTGTTTTGATAAGCGTTATACCAGATGTATTGTGACCCCGATTGAATTATCTAAAATTTTGTTGTTTTTAAAGGGAGGCTTATTTCAAACATAAATAAATATGCAAAGGGAAAACGTTAGGGGTAAATTAATTTGGGGTCAAGAGATCTTGAGCAGCCTGTACAATAGAACTGTTTTTTAAAACGTGGCCTCATTTCTGTAAGAACTCTATAATTGGGATTGTGCTGCCATCTGCTGGCAGTTTGAGATAAATTACGAGGCCAAACGACACTCATTTTGATTTCAGCTTATTTAAAGGAAACGTTTACGAAACGTGACTGCGACGTTTCTCGGCACGTATTACTAACATATAAACACTGTGACCAAACGTGGCCCCGAGTGGCCAAGTTAACATGATACTCGGTCACCCAATTAGCCGCAATTCAGCATCATAATCTGCTTCACCGCATCACTTCAAGCCGAGTTTCTCTCTCTCTCTCGACGAGTTGATTTGTTACACGGATGCTCCCGTTTTAGACAGTTTCTCCGCTATTTTACACGGGAGATCCGTGGTGATCAACACCAGCAACAACAAAACACATGAATATTGCCTCTCATTGCTGTGAAAAGAAGGGCTATTGCTCCAAACTAAACTAATTTATATTTTTCCAGGCGAGCTCTAAAGTTTCACTTTCTTTCAGAAGCGACCTGGCTAACACAAATGACAGTTCAATGAAGAACTTATATAACCACGTGATCTTTTTATAGCAGCAGTCCTGTAAACAACTGTCCACGCCTTTTTTTTTTGCAGTGTTATTGACGAACTCGTTGCGATTAAAGTTGTTTGTGTTGTGTGCTTGTTAATTTGTGAATCACATCTTCTTGTCGTCGTACGGCTTGCTGATGTCGATCAACGGCTACAATGTCGCATTTAAAGTTGGTCAAAGCCAGTCCAGACAGACAACCTCATCGTGAACAGTCGCGGAGGAATTGAGTGCGTCAACATCATCAGAATGACGTCTCGCACAAAGGCCGAGGTTAAGAAGCCCGGTAGAGGGCCCTCTCACACGTGCGTCTCTGTGGCGCAATCGGTTAGCGCGTTCGGCTGTTAACCGAAAGGTTGGTGGTTCGAGCCCACCCAGGGACGCTGTGTTTTTCTTTCTCTTTCTTCCACCACCTCCAAAAAAATATATTTGTGTTTTTCTTTCTCTTTCTTCCCCCACCTCCAATATATATTTGTAGCGCCGCCCAGTTGCTTGAACCTTGTTGATATTATTATTGGTCTGTGCGGTTTTTCAACTATTTGGACTGAATTCTTTGGCTCTTTCGGGAAAGTCACGTAAAAATTCGTAGACGTGTATCTGGGTGTGCATCTACGCAGTCATCTCAGTCAGCCAACCCCAAGGCACCTGCTGGGTCTGGGTCTGTCCCGAGATCTCCCTGTCAGCGAGCCTTCGACACTTCACGTGGCAGCCTCAGAAGTGCACCTGGCCTGGCACAGGCGAATCGCAGGGTATTGGGTTTGGTGAGTCACGGAACTGTGTTGTGCGATCGCGGATAGGCTGACGCCTCGTGGCCGCGAGTGGTAACTGTTCGCAAAAATGAACCGAAGGTGGATGGTGAGATATCACGAGACACACCGTGGTGGAGTATGGTCAAAACTACCCTGTGATCGACACGGGTACTTCCATCCAGCAGTGGATTGAAAAATCAGTGGGTCATTCCTGTATTTGTTATCAGGATTTACAACAAATGATACAAAAGCACGTTAGGAATGCAAAGTACTGTATCGGAAAGGTCAGCAAATCACGTTAACTAAACTACTTTTTTTAATTCTACCACTGAGCTATCATCTTATTTTTCAGAAGCGACTTGGCCACAAATTATTGCTCAACGTAGTGGCTTATTGTATAAAATAAACTATATATATTTTTATTTTACAAGCTAAGGGCACGCTGAGCAATCATATTATTTTTCAGAAGCGACCTGGCCACAAATGATCGCTCAACCAAGTGGCTTGTCGTAAACTTGGACATTTGTGGCACAGATGAAGCGAACAATGTCGACCAGTGCACAGAACGCACTGGGCGTGCAACAACAGGACTCTGGCCCAACAGCAACAAAGCCCAACGTTAGTTGTTATTTCTCACAAATTGCTGAATTTGTCTGTTATGGGCTACATTCACATTCACAAAAATAAAATATAACTGCATCGAATCGCGACTCAAGTGACAGGTCACCAAAACGCGATATGGCCTATGTGCTTATTAATTATGTCACTCAAAATACAGCTGTTACCTTTCGATTTAAAGCTTTCGTGACTGCAGGGATTCATCTTCTTGGTTCTTTCGGTAAAGTCACGTAGAAGGGAAGTAATAAAATAATAAAAATAAAACATAATAAAATAATTCTCACGACGTTTCGGCCACAACGCAAGCAGCCGTCCTCAGGTGAAGAACAGGTCTGTCGGAAAGACAGCGTCTGAATGAACACCACCAGGCCTGGCAGCGTATATTTAAGCTGGGTTGGAGGGGGAAGAGCGCCTTCACCTGAGGACGGCTGCTTGCGTTGTGGCCGAAGCGTCGTGAGAATTATTTTATTATGTTTTATTTTTATTATTTTATTACCTCCCTTCTACGTGACTTTACCGAAAGAACCGAGAATATGAATCCCTGCAGTCACGAAAGCTTTAAATCGAAATACAGCTGTTAATTGTTAATAATCCATGGGCGAGAGCAGAAATTGGTACCACCTAAGGTAACACAACTTGAGTCGTACCCATGTATTTATAGATCCAGGTCTGAATATGTATTGCACAATATTGACAGCAAAATTCTGAAAACGTGTTTTAACGTATCAAAAGTTGGTTGCAGAGAATTCCGAGGCCACTACCGGATTATTCGACCATACTGGTTAGTGCAGATTGGTGATGGGAGTGTCGGCTGGAGTTACCAGGACTGGTGGCTCAGATAACCGTGGCAGGGAATCGAACTCAGGTTACATAGTTCATAGCGCAGTGTACAAATCACTGCAACACTCTTTCACAAGAGCCTGGCATAATAATAATAAATATATAACGCGTCAGATATGATATTTAAATATCTGACAGGAGATATACGCACACACTACAGAAAAAAATATTCACCTTGCCGAAACCCGGGATTGAACCAGGGACCTTTAGATCTTCAGTCTAACGCTCTCCCAACTGAGCTATTTCGGCTTGTCCCTGGTTCAATCCCGGGTTTCGGTAAGGGGATTATTTTTTTCTGTAGTGTGGGCGTATATCTCCTGTCAGATATTTAAAGATCATATCTGACGCGTTATATATTTATTAATATTTATTATTATCTTGTGAAAGAGTGGTGCAGTGAATTGTACAGGCCGGAATATAACAGTATACAAATCACTGCACCACTCTTTTACAAGATAATAAAAATATATATATAAAACGCGTCAGATATGATCTTTAAATATCTGACAGGAGATATACGCACACACTACAGAAAAAAAATAATACCCTTGCCGAAACCCGGGATTGAACCAGGGACCTTTAGATCTTCAGTCTAACGCTCTCCCAACTGAGCTATTTCGGCTTGTGGCTGACAACAATCAGGATCCCACTTAGACCACTTTCACAAAAGAGTCTTTACAGAGCATTTAAGATCATTTACAGAAACTAAGGGCCACCACCACATCGGTGGGCGCGTTATAACTGCTGACACCCTTTAAATGGCGGTGAAGAGCATGCGAGAGAGGAGCCATTCGGATAACCCTGCCATCATTGACCAATCTCGCAGAGAGTGCTGGAAAAACGACGTGGTGCTGTGATTACAGCATGCAGGCTGCACTTAGGGGCCACAGGTGGTGTCCACGACACGACCGATTTCATTATCCGAAACAGAAGTTTCCCCAATTACCTCCATCACACCCATCACCCTCTATACACGTTTCCCTTTGTTACTCAACGTCAGGTGAGTGCAGTGCGCGTTGACTCGACGAGAAGAATCAACAATCTGGCGCTTCACACCCATTAAGGGAGCTGCAATTGTGCGAGGCTAATCGACTGCTGTGGACACGCAAACACGAAGACAGCTTTTCCTCGCTTTAGACCGGTTCAATCCGGTTATAACCGGTTTAAGCTGGTCTAAATCGGGTTGAACAGGTTCCAACCGGATTAAACCCGATTTGAACCAGTTCAGACCGGATTAAACCGCTATTAAGGTCAGCACTGTGCGTGAAGGGGTATTTAATTCAGGATAATAATCGACTAACGAACACAATTCGTTCCTGGGACCTGTTCGTAAGTCGGAACACTATTGGAAAGTAATACTGGTAGGAACCCACTGGTTCCACCAGCCCACGGGATTATTGTGTCCGTCCGTCCGTCGTGCAGGGAGGGGCTGGGTGGAGAGGGAGGGGAGGGGCTGGGTGGGGAGGGTGGGAGGGGCTGGGTGGGGAGGGGCTGGGTGGGGGGTGGGAGGGGAGGGGCTGGATGGGGAGGGGCTGGTCACCCCGTGGTGCCCTTATAAAACTCAACGTTTAACCTACTCACGCCGGCTTGTGCCCGCCCTCACAGTCGGGCATATTTGCGGAATACACCACGCCGCCGTTGACCCTGGCCATTGACCGAGCAACCCAACGTTCCTACCAGCTCCCTCCGCAGGAATGTGTTTAAATATCCATAGGGTCTGTGTTTTAAAATGTGTTGCGATTGAACGAAAAAGAGACGCATTATTAAACTCATATAAAATAATAAACATTCTACATTTGCGGTTTAATTATGCCAGAACCGGTTTGACCTGGTATAATTCAGTTTTGTCGGAGTCAGCCAGTCTAGCCGTTCTATCCAATCAGATTAACAAATACCGTAATGTATTGTGCTATACTCCCACGTCTATCTATTCTCGCTTTCATCAATTCGCATAGACCAGTGTGAAGTATTGCCAAATAACCCCCACACCGATGCAGCGTTTGGGGGGAGGGAAACCCCCTATCCACAAGCAATGAATGTACAAAAAGGGCTGTACACAACAACATGTTTGAGTGTGGTACAAGTAGTGTATTTGAGGCTTGGGTATGTCGATGCCATGCTCGTGAGGACATTATCCATGGAGATGGAGCGATGGAAACATCTCGTGTGCGGGAGCGAGATGGATTGTTTCCTCGCGTGGCTAAGTGATTGTAACCGCTTCGGGAAAGTAGGCTTCATTTTCTGGTGATAATTATAATTGTAAATACTCTATGGGTCTTTCGGTAAGGTCACGTAGATAAAAAAAAATTCACAACGTTTCGATCGCAACACAAGCAGTCGTCTTCAGGTGAAAAAATACAGCAGGCGGACTGCTGAGGCAGGAAGAAATATATTTCTTTAACGAAAGACCCAAAGATTATGAATTCCTGCAGTCACGAAAGCTTTAAGCCAAGATATAATTGTAAATGTTCTATAACCGAAGCTAGCTGCAGTGAGTACACGGATAACACATTCCTGCGGAGGGAGCTGGTAGGAACACGTTGGGTTGCTCGGTCAATGTCCAGGGTCAACGGCGGCATGGTGTATTCCGCGAATATGCCCGACTGTGAGGGCGGGCACAAGTCGGCGTGAGTAGGTTAAACTTTGAGTTTTATAAGGGCACCACGGGGTGACCAGCCCCTCCCCACCGAGCCCAACCCCTCCCACCCCCGACCCAGCCCCACCCTCCCCACCCAGCCCCTCCCCACCCAGCCCCACCCAGCCCCACCCTCCCCACCCAGCCCCTCCCCACCCTCCCCTCCCCACCCAGCCCCTCCCTCCACACCCAGCCTCTCCCTGCACGACGGACACAATAATCCCCTGTGGGCTGGTGTAACCAGGAGGTTCCTACCAGTATAAGCTGAGAGACTGAATCACCATCCCAGCACGGGAGGGGTGACAGAGGGACGTGATGCGAAGCTGTCTTGCCAGACCTCTGCTACAATTTTAATGTTGCATTTGCTTGCGATTGTTGCATTTGCTTGAGATTGTTGTATCAGGAATATTTGGGATAAGGGATACAATCCGACACCCCATGTGACATTCAATGAACATGTTTGTGATTTTTTTGCCAGGGCATGGGGCTCATTCAATTTTATTTTACTGACCCATCAGCTCCTGTGTACCCTGGCTACCTCTTGAGTGATGCTGCGTTTAATGTAGTCTATATTTTACAGGGAAAGGTACTTTAAAACAAATATACAATATACCGTACAGTACTCTTTCTACCTTTAAATTAAGCGAGTTGGCTTCGACCCACTCCTGTCCACAAATATGTAACGGCCTTTCATTAATCCACTGCTGGATGAAGGCCTTGGTCAGTGCGTGATGGCGACATATGGAGCCGAGGGAGAACAGTTCAGATATAATTTGCCCCACATGTTTATTGTTACGGGAATCGAACTCAGGGATTGCCTAACAAGCTCGATGTGAATTCCTATATCGGAACTAAATGTATCGAAACAGATGAGACGGGTGCATGACTATAGTAGCCGAACACAATAATTCTGCTTTTAAAGACCCCCTGTATGTGTGATATGTTAAGAGCAGTACACACCTTAAAATCTGGCATATTTTCACTTCAATGTGAATTCCACTGTGGCTTGTCAGTCTATAATGGAATGAACCTTGTTTAATGTTCAGCTACAATGCACTTACATCACAACTGCAGCAGCCTGTGTGATGGATGCTTGCCCAAAAGGTGGGATTCATTTTCCTAAGGCTATACGGGGAATAAAAAAAAATAAACCACATACACGCAAAACAAAGATAAAGATGCCCCGTGTAGCCTGAACAGACTGCTGGGGCAAGTGCTGTTAGTGAGCACCTATGAAGGCCGGCACGGCACACGAGGGGGTGGGTGGCCAGCACCACGCCCGGTCGCCTTTGTCTCCCGAGTAGCGATGTTTACACATTGCACCAGGTACTCATTTGAGGCTGAGTCGACCTAGGGGCGGCCCAGGACCGCTTCAGATAATTGTCACCGGTGTTGGCCGTGAGCGGGAATTGAACCCGGGTGGCCAGGTTCGTAACGCAGCGTGGCGCTAACCGCTCCACCACCGCTCCCCACCACACACAGACCCCCCTCACACACAACCCCTCCCACCAGAAAGTCCCCCAACATGGGGGGGTGGTGGTGGTGATGTATAAACAGTAATAGGATTTGTTTAGGAGGCAGAAACTGGAGAGAACTGGTGGTCAGTGGTCTGTCCCTCCGTGTGGCTCTCGGCACAGTTGCTTGGAACGGGTTGTGGGACGAGACTAAGTTGCTGGGGGATAAGGCATCGATCTATTGCTGCTGTGTTGCTCAGACGTGAGACAATTGTTGCTCAGGTTGGCTGGGTGAACCAGCGTCTCCGACGCAAGTGAGGGTAAGTTCTGACTAACCACGCTGCCTTGCACTTCTCTTCACATGCAGCAGCAGCAATGAATTAGCGTCAGGCTTTATAAATAGTGTAGGTAACATTTGTGACTTTAATTAAGACTTTTCTTGTTCTTCGTCTTATTCTTCGCGGAATTTCGCATTAATTTTGGGTTTGCATTGTTGGTCCTCGCTATCAGACGCCAGCCACGCTTACACATTTCTCACCGTATCATAATCATCTATCTCTACCTAGGTTTACCTTTCAACCCACCTCCCTCTCGAAACTTCGTGTTATTAATTACCTTACCAGCGTGAATCCATGCCTTATCTCCGCACGTTCAATCCATCAAAGATGATTCTTGATTAATGGAATACTTTACTGTGCGTATATATAATTACAATATCTGGAAGCATAATTATTCCTAAAATTGTAAAGGTTTATAAAATTGTAATTGAACATATTGTCATATTGCCCGTGGTTTCAAAACAGTTGTTTCAAATTCAAGTTTTTTTTAGTGTGGCAGTCAACTTCTCGCCGATGTCTGCTGTCAAATACATGTTGGTGGCATCATTGGTGCATCTATATGTTAATCAAGACCTGCTTGAGTACACGAGTATTGTCTGTCAGTGGCATCTCAGTGCCTCCCTCAAGGGTATTCCAATTGCAAAAAATAATGGGAACAAACTTGGTCAGAGTCCATCAGCCCATGGGATTTCTACGAGTTTCTCATCAGTTCCAGAAATTGTTGGAATTGGTTTAAAATCCATCTCTTTAAAACAATAGTTTCCTGATTGTGTTGGTCTGAAAAGCCAATGAGCTGATGGAAATATTTGTTTTTGTGTGTAGAGAAATTATGTCTTGTTGTGTATTTTATAAACAGTAATACTCCAAGCAATTAATAATTAGTTTTTTTTTTACTTGTATGGTCTTAATGTATATCAGGGCTGTGTCTGTTGGTCTGCCTGTGCTATAGTTGTGCAACATTGTAGCATTGCACATGGCGAATATAATGCTCCTCTGTATGATAACATTCTGACCTCTTTATAACACCCTGGTAGTATGAGTTTGCGCCTTTCGTACATTATCTTGGATGATGCTGCATGTTGAGTGTTTAATATCATGTTCCTGGGTTTTAGTTCATTGGCATTGGCCGTTATCCAGTTCCTGGTGGGTGGGATGATTTCCTCCCATCGCCATGCAGCTGTGATTCGCTTACTCCTATGTAGTGTTAGTTTATTTTTGATTACTACACAATGAACTTACGTAACTCGTGGCTAATGACCAATTCATCTGATAAGGCCCCAGCCGCATCAGATTTAGAAAGTTAAACAGGCTTTGAGCCCGGTTAGCTTTCGAATAGAAGATTTCGTTTAGAATACCAGGTGTAGTCGGCTTGATTTGCGGGGTGGCCATGTGATGGCAGTACTGTCAAGGAGTGAATCCATCTGTGCGGATCTTTGTGTGCCATCTGCGAACTCTGTTTTTTTGTTTCCCCCCACAAGCCAAACATAACGGAATGGGCCAAACATCGCAATGACGGTCCTCTTGTGAGACTTTCCTGGAAGAAGAACATTATTATTATTGATACTCGAAACGCAAATCTACAAATGATCGCTTGCCAAGCGTTCAGTATTTGTGTGAAATGTCACCCCGGCATGCTATATTCACCGCACAGGGTACAGCAGTACGAGTGTATATATTTTTTTACAAAACAAATTAGCATGACCGTATTAACATGACGGCAGGTTTTCAAAAGTATTTTTAGATGATGGCACGTGGAAGTTACACATCGTATTTTAGTGTTATACACGTGCGGATAAATGATGTAATCAAGAGGAAGATGAGAGCAGGTTGAAGTGCTTTGGAAAAAACTTTAACTGAACAAAAGCAATATACCAATGTGACGAAAGATAACTATTTTTACCAGTTGTGTGTTGTTACCTACAATGACACGTGGATCAGACAAATGGCCACTGACGAAGAATAGTTACCAAAAGCTAAAACATTTGCACAAATAAGCATAGGGTGGCAGTGTGCTCGCAATTATACCGATAGACAGAAACAGGAGCATATGGACTTGAATACATAGGAAGTCAGAGACAGCGTTTTGGCTGTTAGGAAAAGTAAGTGGGCTTAGGTAGGAGGGCTGATGGCCAGAGGTCGAAACTAACCGTGGTGTATAATCCAAAGTAGAGAACACATCAGAGAGTCCCGCCACGGTGGAGATTGAATGATGAAATCAGCTTGTCTGCAGGTTGGCAGATGGATTGTTACAAGGCCGTAGCCATGGAGTCAACATTGGAGTGGGGGACCAAATCTTCCAGGGTGTCTGGGGGTCCCAACCCAGAAAAATATCTAAATCTGAAAATGAATTTCCTGCCTAAAATATCAAAAAAATCACTAGCACATGGGATGGACTTTTTCTTTATTTTTTACAATAATGTCTAATAGTGTATTGTATTAGACTGCTCTGTTTTTACTTTTTTACCATTTATTGTTTCATTGTATGCAATGGCAGAGATTAGGCATTAATAAAGAACAACCATAACCACAATCATATAAACAGAAATCTATGCATTGATTTATATGAAGACAAGTCCAGATATTGTGGCCAAGGTTGATCAAATACTGTAGTTGTTTTTATTTACATAGCACAGCAATTTTTAATAGCAATATATTGGGGGGACATTTTGAGCATATTTGAATATTGGTCGGAGATATCGATCGACGTTCGGTCGTCGCGTTGATGGGACTCGTCGCGCATTTTCACTCGACAGAGTTGGGCCGCGTGAAGGTCTGTCATAGTCCACTCCGTCACCAGCTATCACACAGGACTGCGCTAGGTGGCGACGGCCTGGGAAGGAGACCTTCATCCAGCAGTGGATCGATCGTCGCTGATGAAAATGATGCTTACGGTAATTGTCAGTGTACAGTATTGTAGTTGAGTGCCAGTTGAACTCGGATTTATGGAAGCACCGATAATAAGGCAGTGCAGTCGAACACTTCTAATGCACTCTCACAGACGGAAGTTATACAAAAAGGTTAAGGTCACAATGCTCACTGGCCAGGTGGAAAAAAAACAACTAATTTGATTAGTCACGCATGCATACAGCAAAACTACAAGTCAGCTAATGCTCGCTGGGTCGCGTCAGCGAGGCAGGGGTTTGATGCACAGATTGTTTGCTGGCAGCATGGCTGGCTCTTGCTAAAGTGAGCTGCTGCTCGGCCAAGCACTCGTACAGACATTTACACCAATTGTGTTTACACATCAAACACACGGACAAAACAAACAAACCAGGCATCGGTGCGTTGGTTTATTAAAAGCAGTCAACGCGACACGCGCAAGTTAGACACCACTTGCACCGGAGTCATCGGGTTCAGCCGTGCCGCATTTTTCACAACAGGTAAATTTGAGCGCAGACGCTTCTCTGTAACACAAGGTAAAGGTGCAGCCCTGCAATGGCTTGCTCACGCCACGGCTGGTGGAAGGGGGGCCCACTCGAGGGCGAGCTCTAGAGTGCTTATTCTAGAGCAGTGATTTTCACGAATTTTCACGGGGGGCCACTTTCGCCGATAAGACATCACCAGTGTGAGGGCTGCCACACCGCCTGCATTGTGGCGTCTTCACTACTTGTGTATGGTCGAGGGGTGGGGGGGGGGGGGCACGTCAGGGGCCGCACTAAAGACCACCAGGGGCCAGAGCAGGGGTCCCCAACCACCGGGCTGCGGACTGGTACCGGTCCGTGGCCTGTTAGGAACCGGGCCGCACAGCAGCAGGAGGTGAGAGCGGTGAGTCCGCACGTGGCCCGCTCATGATTTTATTCACCATTTCCGTCCGCGCCTTTTCCCCGCACCGCGCACTTGTCTTTGTCACAGTTTTGGTAAGCCCACAAGCTCTAAACCCCGAGTAGCCACAATGAGTAAAAAACCACAAACGTCGCTGGAGAGCTTTTTTGAAAAGGGGGAAAGACCCAATGATGAACCACCCGCCCCGGTCCGTGAAAAAATTGTCTTCCACGAAACCGGTCCCTGGTGCCAAAAATGTTGGGGACCGCTGCTCGAGAGGGTGTTTGGTGTACTTCTACTATGCCGGCCAAATGTCTTGGAAGAGGCACGAGTATCCATATTTTACCCACTGCCGGATAATTATCCTCGTAGCAAAAGTAGCTACATATTGCTACGGACCCCGCACTTTCAAGGGCCCCGCGCTAAATGCTTTCAAGCAATCAATTCCGGTTCAGTGATTCTGCACTTGCTCTATTACTATAGTACTATACCGCCTTCAATTTTTATCAACGACTGGGTGTTTAAGGTTAGCGATTTGTCGTATTATCTGGCTGTATAGCAAATGAAAAAAATACAATTACTTTACTATGCAAGTAAAAAATTAGTGTTTTCATATTTAAGTGATTTTTTTTAAATTTAGGGCCCCTTTATAACATATGCTACGTAACCCGGCACTGATTTTACCCCACCAGCACGCGACCTGTTCACAGACTCACGGGGATGTTACCCATCCATACTACTGGGTGGATGGAGGTGGGTGGGGGTGGGTGGGATTTTAGGATAATCCCGCACCATTGCTTCAACTGCTCGCCGTTACTCCGTGGCAGCGTGCCCACTCTTTTGTAACAACACCATGGAAACAGTCACTCAGGTCTGGTCCAAGTATGCATGGGCGCTTGCATCCCGTTTTTTTATGTAGACGGATAACCGAGTTTTTCCCCAGCAACGCATTGTTTCAGTTTTTCAGTTTCATTTATTAGGTATATAACTCTGTGAGCCATGCGGCTCTTGACTCGGGTGCAAACGCAACAAAACAAAAACATGAACAAGAAACATCTTAAAGTGACTCCACGCAACAGAAAAATCCAGGAAAAAAACAGCAAAAGTATTCCAGAAAAAAACACCGCATTTCAACGAGTGCGGTTGAAGTGTGGTAGAAATAAAACCCGCTATGAAACTCGCGCAGTGTGGGAAGGCACCCACCCAACAGTCGGATTGACAAAATCGCACAGATAACGGCGCGTTTGGGACCTCGGATTGAATTCACCGCATTGAATCTTAGTTCCTCTCCGTGGCACCATTCGTGCAATTTGTCCGCGGCGGACCGGATAGGATCGCTGTAATATGAAGGAGGTAATTGCACGGCAACAGCCGACTGCTCATTGTTGCTGACGTCTGAGCCACCCACACACACACACACGGGCATCTGGCGATGCTATCAAACACATCCGGCAGTTTAGACAGGTGTTTTAGTTAAGGGGTTGTTGGTGAATCGGGACTGATAGATAAAAAAAAGATCTTTGATATTTGAGCCAGTGGAAGTCAGTTATCCCTTAGGGTCCATGAAAATTTCGATCATCAGCGCCCCGATTCCTCAAGTTATCAGAGTGGTGCAGTGGTAACGCTTGCGCTTACAGCAAGGAGAACCTCGGTTCGATTTCTGACTTGGTGTGGGTTTCTGCGTGGAGCTTACGTTGTGGCCATGTGCTACATGAGTTTTCTCCAGGCTCTCTGGTTTTCTCTCATAGGTTAAAATAAGTATAACCCGTAAAAACAAAATTTTTCACTCTAAATCCTTTATATGCGTGGCGGCTAGAGTCCTCTCGTCCTCTGGCTTGAGATGGCTGCCACCTATGGGTCAGATGATTGTCTGCAGTATTAAACAATTGGTAATTAAATATTTAATTTGTTTTCCCTAAACAGTGTAAAATTTTGAAAACAAATTTTCACGAACATTAATTGTCTCGCACAACGAGTCTGTGTGCAAAATGTCAGCTCGATTGGATCACGGGAAGCGGGTTAAAAAACGACCAAAAGGTTTGCACGGTCGTAAGCAAGCAAGCAAGCACGCAAGCACGCAAGCAAGCAAGCGAACTTAATATAAAGGATTTAAAAAACATACGTTGTATCTATCTGGCATTATACAAACATCCAAATGTTGAAAACTTGCCTCAAAATTACTCCAATGGGATTACACACATCACAACATCGCCCCTCCTGCAAAAACACGTGGCAGGACCCTCCAGAAAGACTAGTCTTGAGACTCAGAGAAGCTGCCCTGGGTAAACAAGTTGTAAATGAAAAAAAATCGTGATTATCCGCAGGGTTTCCCTTCCTCCTTGCTGAATGCATCTGTATTTTTATAATCTGTAAATTTTCCATGCACAAAAGGATTCCATCAACAAATCACAGTATTCCTATTATCTGAGATGTTATCCGCATTTGCTTTGTGCATAAGTGAAGCACATTCACAAATAGCATCGCAGTTAAAGGGATCCGTGTTAATCCCCAACATAACCGAAGATAAGAGGAGTTCTGATGAATATTGTTTGTACTTTAGAATGCACAATGGGTTCCTTGACTCTGTGCCCCTGTCGTGGATGTGAGGAAGGTACACGTGTATGTTTGTTGAACTTAATTTGCACCGTATGTAGTATGCTGACCACTGCATGTCCTGCATATGCGGCTAAACTACTTTAATTACAGAGTAGCATTATTTGTCCTAACCTGATATGAATTTGCGACTACTTGGTGCCAAGTCTGAGGCTCCTCTGGTGGCGAATTCTTTTTTTAAAGATTACTGCCAGCCAAGTGGCTCCAGGTCTCAGGGGTCAGAAACTCTAGCTGGCATGGTTGCGATCCTGGGTTCAAATCCAGGCAAGCTGCTTGTGGTTAAACCGGGTTGAAAACGTAGTGAGTTTTATGGTCTCAGTCCACTCACTGGTCACCAAATTGGATAACAATAATAATAACAGTTATTTAATAATAACTTCAACTTGTAACGCGCTGCACAGTGCTCGCTCACACTCGAAGAGAAAGAACGACTTAAAGGCATCAGGAGGAACCACAGACCAGCGGGAAAAGTCAGCCAGGCGGTGAGCCAACGCCGAATTCCTTCCCAAGCTCTGCGGTCCTGCATATATTAAGGCGTTATCGACAAATTAACGAATGTTCACATGTGGGAGGGAACCTGAGTGCCCGGAGGAAATCCACGCGTGCGAGGGGGCAACACTCTATCCCATACAGATGGTGCAGGTGTAACCCACATTTTTTTTTATATGTATGGCACCTCACGAGAGGGCAGTTTCACAAAATATTTGTGTGATCAATCATCCTTCCACAGTGCTGGAATACAGGCGTGCATAGCCACCACGAACCGGCCTGGCAATATAAAGCTGTTCTGAAATACAAGATGAGAAAACAAAGATCCCCCGTAAAAACCTGAACAGACTGTTGGGGCAAGTGCTGTTAGCGAGTAGCACCTATGAAGGCCGGTATGGCACATGAGGTGTTGGGTGGCCAACACCACGCCCGGCCGCCTTTGTCTCCCTAGTGGGGAGACCCAGGACTGGTTCAGATAATCTTCACCGGTGTTGGCCGTGAGCGGGAATTTAACTCGGGGGCTCAGGTTCGTAGCGCAGCGCGCTAACCCCTATGCCACCGCTCCCCACAAGAGAGACATCAACTCATAGATAATCGCGCTACATTGGGAGAATAGGGGATAATAAGATGGATAATTTGCGGACCCTTTAGTTGCTGCGGATAATAGCAGAAAATACGTCACGGATAACAAGGAGTTTTACTGCACTTTCATCTTAAGTTGTGGCACCCTTCCAAGTAGTTCCCCATTAATGTTCACTGACTTCTAAGATGAATTAATCACACACACACTCTCTCTTGTTTGCTTATCTAATACACCCAAGGGTAATGCCTTTAAAAGGCTTTCACATGTGCACCATATGTGCACAATATTTTCTGTTCCCCACTTCTGTTCAGTTTAATTCGTAGGAAAAAATATGAAGCCCATTTTGCTTCTCTCACGTATATGTTATCTTGTAATTGTAGTGGTACACATGTGATTATAAAATGCGAGATGCCTGCATTTAATTAGTTTTACACCAGGTCTTCATTTATGCGTGGTGAGTGTCGCAGTCGGTACATTGTTACAATCTGAGTAGATATTTCTTCGTGCTGGGTGGCTTTTGTTGTTTTTGATAATTAATTTCCCAAATATCAGTCAGCAAATGTTTGACCCTTTTCACACAAACTGATATTGTTTCTCACTCGCTATAATAATGAGCCCGCTGTGAAAAATACTTAAAAGCAATTGTGTAACCAATATGTTGAAAAGTATCCTTCAGTGTGTGATTATATTTATCAGTGTTATAGGCTTATAGCTGCTATGTGTCCCATGATATCATGGATAGGTGACATTTTTTTATTATCTCAGACGAAATCACCGTGACGAAAATGTCACGTAATTACAACCTGAGTTGAATATACAATTTCAGCAGTGGGTTTGTGAATCTGAAATGTAGACGGATTCACTCTGTCTGGATAAGCAACACATTTTCTTTTGTCCCGTGGAATAACTGATTTGAAGAGATGACACTCTAAATGTGAGGATGCTACAGCGACCTTTCTGGAAGCCAAATTTGAGCCCTTTCCTACTTACCGAGTCCTGAAAGTTTTTGTGTTTAGAACTGCTCAATTTATCCCCATTAACTTTAAAAAAAAAGAACAGCATGACGTGGCCGGGTTACTCAGCTGTGAGAGTGCTGAGCTTGCCACAGCCGAGAGCCTGGGTTCGAATCCATGTAGCTGCCTGGGATTAAACCAGGTTCTCAAGTGGAGCGATTTGATCGTTTCAGCCCAGCTACCCCAATGACTGCACAAAAGAAAACCCTATTATTATATTTTGCGACTGGCAAAGGAGGCTTCATGATGTAAATGCTTACCCCGAGCCCTCACTACTCTGATGGTGCGTTGTCTTTGAGTTGTGCGCCTTTTGACGTCATTTGGTCGCACACCATACGAGACTAGGCTCTAAAGAAAGCTGTCTCTGGTGTGGACCAAGCAATTTCAAGGACAGTGCATACATTATCAGAGTGTGTTTTTTGTTTGCATTCTGACTGCAGGTATTGTGGTCTATGCAAACATGACTCCTTGTAAAAAAAGGTGTCAGTTTTGTTGCCAGATAGAAGGGTAAACAACCAATTATCATATTTTTTACTGGCAAATGAGGTTCCAATGCTGTAAATGCATACATTATCAGAGTGTGTGTTTTTTTTGCATTCTGACTGCATGTATTGATGTTAATGTAAACATGATTCCTTGTAAAAAGGTTTCAGTTTTGTTGCCAGAAAAAAGGGTAAAAAACCTATTATTATAACATAACACTTAGTTATGCACCACTTCATTTATCTAAATTCCAGCTCTGAGAATGAAAACTATTGTTCTGATCCATGAAACGATGATCAATCTCACATGCGTTGCGGGTGAGAAAGCGCTGCCACACTAACCGTCTGGACCAGAGGTCACCTGACGGTTTCGTGGTGGGCAGCCCTGTAACGTCTGCTTCTCTACCACAAAGGGCAATACTGCTTTACGAGGGTTCAGAGTGGACGCTGCGTCTCGCGACGTGACGCCGGCAACGTAATCGGAATAACATTTGAGGAAATTGACAATAAGTACCTTTTTTTAAAAGCGTGGTCTTTGTTTTAACACGTAATGTATGCCACGGTATACTGTAATTCGAATTTTATAATGGGAGGAAAAATGTGTTTGAAGATAATGATCACAAAGTACAACTTTGTTTCAGTGTTTCATCAGTTGTATAATAATACTGTCTAAAAATGCAAGGCTCTTTGAGAGATTAGATAAATGTCTGGATGAAGAGTGATGAGTGGAATATAAGGTGTTATATGATTCACTGTTTTTTTCCCATCTTGCTCAGCGCATAAATTAAAATCATTTTAACATTCCGAATCTTTAAAGCTTATGCCCCACACTCAACCCTTCCTGTTTCTAGTTCATTGCAGTAATTTGGAATGCGTAAATACTGCTCTTCAAGTGAACTCACACAATGAGTAAAAAGCTGATACTTATTTTTAATTTGAGTGGCTCAGAGTTTAGAAGACAAAGCCGGCACTTCTGAGATCCAAATTTTTAATCAAGGTTCCTTTCGCCTGTGATTAAACCGGATTCCCAAGTGCAGTGAAAGTGGGGTTTTTGTTGTTTTAAGTGTCTGCTAACTTTGCTCCTTTACACACAAACTGATAGCATCCTAACTGTATATAATAATGAGGTCGCGGTTAAGAAATACTTAAATGTGATTGTATAACCATTAAAGTCACGTAGAATGGAAATAATAAAATAATAAAAAGAAAACATAATAATTGTTTGTTTCTTTTATTTTATTATTTCAATTCTAATAAAAATTAAACATACTAATTTTATAATGTTTATTTTTTATTATTTTATTATTTCCATTCTACGTGACTTTACCGAAAGAACCAAGAAGATGAATCCCTGCAGTCACGAAAGCTTTAAATCGAAATGTATAACTGTTGTCAGGTATTTTTTTCAACTCTATGTCGAGTATATTATATTATTTACATGGTGTGGGAATGCTTTGTCTAACAATTGATTTATGAATGGGACATTGCAAAAAACAACTTTGGAATATATTTACACCATTGGTGAAGGATTTTATTTTTGAATCTTTAATAGGAACTTGGACGCATTATTGCTTGGCATGTTTTAACTGAAAATTCTCACATCTTGCTGCGCGCATTGACGAAACGTGCCCAACATTCAGAAGCTTCAATCAAAGCCATATTGGATGGAGCGAGGAGAATGCAAATGCTCTTATTTGGCAAATTTTCAGTGCTCCAGAATAAAAATATGTATTCAGTGTGTGCATATATTCTCAGTTCAATGAATGTAAGTTGATATGTAATTTCAGATCCAAATGAAAACACATTAAATCACAGTACGTTTCCTGGATTGGTGTGGCTCAAGACATATTGATAATGGACACATAATATACTTTATGCACCTTGGGATGCAGGAAGAGCTCTGTTGCATTAACTTCTCATCATCATCATCATCATAAGCCAGGGTCAATGTAATTCTGGATGAAAGCCTCCCCAATGCATCACCATCTCTCACAATCAATGCAATAAAACCAAAGACAAACATCCCCCATGTAGCCTTAACAGACTGTTGTGGCAAATGCTATTAGCAAGCACCTATGAAGGCCGGCACGGCACACGAGTGGCGATGTTTACACACCGCACCAGGTACTCATTTGAGGCTGAGTCGACCTAGGGGAGGCCTATGACCGGTTCAGATAATCGTCACTGGTGTTGGCCATGAGCGGGAAAGGAACTCTGGTCGCCGGGTTCGTAGCGCAGCGCGCTAACCGCTACACTACCGCTCCACTCCATGCGATGCAACAATCCAGTGTAGCACCTGCACACGAGCTCGTTCCATCCCTCCATCTCCGCAGCGGACGTCCTCTAGTTATATGCGTTCTGTCCCTTGGCTTCTACACGATCGTGGGCCATTGTCACTTCCAAGCCACAAGTCCAGTCCAAGCCCATTTACGTTTCTTATCAGTTAGATATGTTTAACTTTCATCCGTGCAATACTCTATTATATCTTTGTTTATTTTATTTCTTTTTTTGTCCAGCGTTGCAAGATGCAGTTTTGGATAAACGTATTATTATTATCACGGGTTTCTGATGCTGTCTTTCAATGTAATTGTGAGCATGCATTTCTCAATGCATCTTTGGGCACTTCTCAGTTTTTGTTTTCGTCACGAATGACCATGTTTCTGACCCACTAACTACTGCGCACGCTAATTATCGGTGGAGGTGTTGGTTGGGTTGGTGTCGCGCACCCTGGCCTTCTGGCTCAGCTTCTAAATCCCCGCAGGCATCCTCTGAGGGCACAACAGAGACTTCGCTGTGTGCCTTACTCACGCGCCTGCGGTTTACATTCATGAAAGCACGCCCTTGTGAAGCCCGCGAGGGAGATTTATAATAAAATGCCTCGCTGTTATGATGCAAACGTTTATTTTAGCAACGTCTCCCGTGCACTCGCATTGCAGTGTTGAATCTGTTTTTGTCATCGGAAAACATATTGCGTTAAAGAAAATAAATGACCGAGCGAGGATATTTCGTGTTTACCGTGCGCTTTGCGGGCTCGTTGGCTGGAGGGCGGTAAGATAAAAAATGTTTTCCAGATGCGGCCTTTTGAAAAAATTTCACTAAGCGAGGAAAAGGCCGTGCAGATTAATGCATCTTGTAATGCTTCCCAACGTGCGTGTGTCCTCACAAGGTGTGAACTGGTGATAATAACGGGAGTGCTCGTGCCAGGCGCGCAGGAAGAAGCAATGTGCGCTCCCGTAGGCTTTGCCAGTGGGATCAGATTGCAGCTTTGGGTGGGAATGGTGTGGGCCTTAACCTTTGATCAGTTTGACCGGTTCTCTCTAGGCCAGCCGTCCTCAAATTTTCTGCACCCGTACACCACCGACAATCCTCAGAACATTTTCGCGGACCACCAAATACCAATGAGACATCTAAAAACATGGAACTATTCCCGATTACAGTGTCTGCAACAGTTCCGCAGACCACTTCCCATGGCCTGAAGGACCACCAGAGTGGTCTGCAGAGTACAAGTTGGGAACCACTGCCTTAGGATGGTCTCTGCAGAGCAACACATTACGCTTAAGTTTTGTTGACATTGGATCGTCTTGTCCCCGTTATCAACAGATAGACCGACAGAAGGACAGCACTAATGTAGGAACATTTTTATACAACCGAACAAGGCATTGAAAAAGCTAGGCCACCAGTGGCATGTGCGTATCACCTGTCTCCACGTGTGTGCAACACTCGATTCCAGTTGTTGAACGGTAAGATCCGTGCTAACCAATAAAAAAAACATTTTTTTTATTGGTTAGCCGCCTCGATCAACGCATTCCGCAATTGTGGCCACGCATTGCATGTGCCAAATTATCCACACTCGCCATGGCAGGTCAGTGCCATCTGCCATGCACTTTCGAAGCTGTTTGCTTTAATCGCTTCGGCGGTTATTGTTGAGTGCACGTTATAATTTTTTTACATCGCAAAAAAACCACCCCCCGTGGGACCTCGCAGTCTGAAGGGCCCGGTAAACCCCCGAGTCTCGCGTCGTGCCATCGCGGGCGGGTTTAGCTTTGGTCGCAATAATTGTCTCGCTTCCGATTGTTTTGTTTTGTCGCCCCAGCGTTTCGCGAAGTTCCCCAGAGGACGCCATGGAGCGACGGGGCGCTACCGCCCGTGCCGTGGCCACTCGCCTCTTGCGCAGGAAGGTAACTCGACGTGACGCCGAGATTGAAATATGCGCGCAGCGTAAACTTTGACACGAGGGTCTTAAAGCTTTTATCGCTATCTTCCTGGTTCTTTCGGTAAAGTCACGTAGAATGGAAATAATAAAATAATAAAAATATAGCATAATAAAATAATTCTCACGACGTTTCGGCCACAACGCAAGCAGCCGTCCTCAGGTGACGAACAGGTCTGTCAGAAAGACAGCGTCTGAATGAACACCACCAGGCTTGGCAGCGTATATTTAAGCTGGGTTGGAGGGGGAAGAGCGCCTTGACAAAGGAATTTGCATATCAAGAGGAATTTAGCATATTTATGGGAAATGCAGGTATGTGATTAGTACTACTTATGCGCGTGCATTATGCAGGATTAGCAGCATCAAAGGGAGGGGATATGGGAAATGCAGGTATGTGATTAGTACTACTATGCCCGTGCATTATGCAGGATTAGCAGCATCAAAGGGAGGGGATATGGGAAATGCAGGTATGTGATTAGTACTACTTATGCCCGTGCATTATGCAGGATTAGCAGCATCAAAGGGAGGGGATATGGGAAATGCAGGTATGTGATTAGTACTACTATGCCCGTGCATTATGCAGGATTAGCAGCATCAAAGGGAGGGGATATGGGAAATGCAGGTATGTGATTAGTACTACTGAAGTATGGGAATTGACGGCAGGAACTTCTTGACGGGTAACACACTTTTATTAAATCCTTTAGGTCTCACAATACAACGTGTGGTCTCTCTTCTTCCTCCGACACACTCCACTAATCTCGTGTAAGCTCTAGGCCTCTGGCTACACCCGATACACTTGACTCGTGTAGACCCTATGCCTCTGGCTACACACAATATACTCGACTCGTGTAAGCCCTATGCCTCTGGCTACACAATACACTCGACTCGTGTAAGCCCTATGCCTCTGGCTACACAATACACTCGACTCGGGTAAGCCCTATGCCTCTGGCTACACATAGTACATTCGGCTCGTGTAGACCTATGGCTACACCCACTACACTCGCCTCTGGGTTACACAGAGTCCCGGTCCCCTTAGGACAGCGGGGCTAGGTACCGCAGGGCTCTAGGTCTTCATCCCCGTCTTCCTTCTTCGCTGGTTACACACTGCCCTTACGCCTGTGTGCATCCCCTTTTATAGCCCCTGCTCACGAGGGACGGAGCTGATGCGGCGTCGACGTGAGCGTCGTTCCTTAATGACCCAATCACGACGCACTCTCTCTCAGCGCGTCACCGCCCACAGCCAATCGGTACCCCGTAACCCACGACCCCGCGCTGACCCCTGATCCTCCACCGTCAGCGCGCGTCACCACCTACACAGCCAATCATCACGCACTGTGCATACGATCCTTAATCCCAGCGCGTATCACCTCTACATCACCCCCTCCCACATAGCTTGCAGCCGGCCCGGCTGTTAACCTACAACACAACATAACGCAACGCAGTAATAAAGAACTCCACATCCCAGTGTGCCCCGTAACACAACAACAACAACATAACACAACCTTAAATATGAAGCAATATACAGCCCGACGAACAACACAATAAAAGCGAACACCGTAAAACGAACGCGCCAAGTGTCACTGTGACCCACGCAGTGCCGAGGCGCTCCGGCTGCCTCGACTCCGCACGTGGTAGGTTACACAAAGTAGCGCGACCTAGCGCGAGTCCGTCTGGCCGGTCCGTCGTATGGAACGGGACGTTGGCGACCGTCCGGTGTCTCCGGCAGCTCTAGACGGCACGGGTCGGGCCTGGAAGGACCGGCCCCGCCGTGAAGATCCGGCCGCCGGTGGTCGGCAGCAGTCAGTTCCGAGACACCTGGGAGCGGATCAGGCGGAGACATGTGAGGAGCAGGCAAGGACAATTCCCCCTCAGGGTCGTCGGTCACGTCACATGCTCGGCCCTCACGACACAAAGGGAGGCCATACGGAGGCGAGAACGGTTTCAGTCGGGAGGGGTGGACGTACCAACGGCGTTTCCCCCATTTTATCTGAACGCACTGGGGGCGTGCCACCCGCACGACCTCCACGGGTCCCCGCCACGGCTTCAACAATTTAGGCGACGTGGCCAAAGGTGCCTGAGGGCAATGCAGCCAGGCCTTGTCACCTGGTTCCCAATTGTGCACGGACACCTTCTGTGCCCGCAACCGCTCGTTCGCAATTTGGCGAGCCCGCGAATTAAGCCGTGCGGCCTCCCTTGCCTCTGTCAGTTTATGAATATTAAATTTAATATGCTCTGCCAATTTAGAATTAGTTCGTGGTGCGGGCAGACCCAGCTGCGTTTCCATGGGCGGGTCGGCTTCCCGACCGTACATTAGAAAAAACGGGGAAAACCCCGTAGCTGCATGGGGGGCCATTCTATACGCGGCAAGGACCCCAGGGACCTGCAGGTCCCAATCAACATGCGACTCACACACCTGCTGGCACAGCATAGAGGTCAATGTCCTGTTAAGCCTCTCCACCATCCCGTCCGTCTGCGGGTGGTACGGGGAGGTACGCACCTTTTTGGTACCCAACAGGTCGCACACCTCCTGCAGTAATTTACTCGAAAAATTTTTCCCTTGGTCAGTCAGCAAGCGTTCGGGAGCCCCCTTGTCCAGGACGTAGCCCTGGACAAAGGCGTCCGTCACAGCCGCCGCCGACTGGTTGGCGAGTGGCCACGCCATAGGCCACCAGGTAAAATATTCGACCCCCACCAACAGGTACTTATTACCCCTAGGCGTGACCGGAAAGGGCCCCAGAATATCGAGTGCAACGAGCTCGTTAGTGCGCGAGTCCTGAATAGATTGCAGCGGTGGATTAGCTGCCACGGGCGGTGGTTTCCGTCTGGCGCACTCAACACAACCCTTCAGAATATTCACCACGTCACCCCCCATTCCCGGCCAATAATAGTCACGCTGAAGCAGGGCAAGCGTTTTGTTAACTCCCAAATGCAAGAGGCGTTCGTGTGCGGCCAAGACAACCTTCCCCCTCACAGCAGAAGGCACCACAATCGCATGCCGCCGGGACAAACTGTCCCATCTCATCAACAGGCCCTGCTTAAGCTCGTAGGAGCCAGTTCGGTCGTGGCTACCTTCGGAACCCTCCGTCTTTCGGCGCAATGCCAGCAGGGAGCTGTCCGCCATTTGGAGACGGCCCCACTCAATCAACGACAGTGAGAGCAGCGAGTCCTGACCCCCTGGGGTAGCGGGACCATCCCCAATTGGTGTGCTCGCGGTCGCAACCAACGCCTCCCTACCTTCCGTAACCGGAGGTTTACAGCGCGCCGATCCCGATAAGCACGCACATTTGTGACAGGGCAACAACCGCGACAGGGCATCGGCATTCGTGTGTCGCAACCCTTTACGGTACATAGTCGTGAACTGATAGTCCTGGAGGACTTCCAACCACCGCGACAATTGGCCCGAGGGCTGGGCAACCCGTAATGAATACTGGAGCGCCGCATGGTCCGTCCGGACCGTGAAATGACGACCATAGAGATATGGCCTGAATTGTTGTACAAAAAAAACAATGGCAAGTAGTTCACGACGGGTGACGCAGTAGCGCTGCTCTGCCGGCGACAACACCCTGCTACCATAGGCGACCACCCGTTCGACCCCTCCAACGACTTGGGACAGCACTCCCCCAATGCCCGTGTTGCTAGCATCCGTGTCTAGCAAGAAGGGACTCTCAAAGTCCGGATAGCACAAGGGTGGGGCCCTTACCAAGGCGTCCCGGAGGGAGCAGAATGCAGCCTCCTCCTCCGGTCCCCACCGGAACTTCACTCCTTTTGCCGTTAGAGCGTGCAAGGGCTTTGCAATGGTGGCGAAGTGCTCAACGAATCGGCGATAATACGAAGCAAAACCGATGAAACTGCGCACGTCTGACACTGACGTGGGCGTTGGCCACGAACTGACACAGTCCGTCTTCGCAGGATCGGTAGAAATCCCCGAAGAGTCGACAATGTGACCCAAGTACCTCACGGATTTACGAAAAAGATGGCATTTGGCCGGTTTAAACTTTAATTTAGCCGATCGCATTCGCAAGAACACCCCTCTCAATCGCTGGAGGTGTTCTTCGAACGTTTTACCGAAAACAATGACATCGTCAAGGTAAATGAGGCACGTCTCCCACTGCAAGCCCGACAAAACCAATTCCATAAGACGCTGAAACGTCGCAGGAGAGGAGTGAAGTCCCATGGGTAACCGGTTAAACTGAAACAGGCCCCCTGGAGTCCGGAATGCAGTCTTAGGCTTAGACTCCTCGTCGAGTGGCAACTGCCAAAATCCGGACAATAAATCAAGAGTCGAAAAGTATCGCGCACCGGACAATGCGTCGAGAGACTCGTCCATCCTGGGGAGCGGATACGCGTCGGCCACCGAGATCTTATTCAGGCGGCGGAAATCGACGCAAAATCGCAGGGACCCGTCCTGCTTTTTAACGAGCACAATAGGTGCTCCCCAAGGACTGGAAGAAGGCGAAATAATGTCGGCTTCCAGCATATCGTTAACTGCCGACTGAACATGTTCCTTCTCAGCAGGACTCAGTCGGAAGGGATTTTGCCTGACCGGTGCCGCATCGCCCGTTTCAATGTGGTGGCGTAGCAGGTCCGTGCATCCGATATCATACTTATGTTTACTGAAGACATCCGAAAATTCAATCAGCAACCCGCGCAACGCACCCAACTGTAGCGCTGACAAATCGTCAGAGTCCGCGCACAGCATATCAATCCAATCTAGGTCCTCCTTTGATGGTACGCTATTCGTGGGGTTCGGATCAGCCTGCGCAACCAGCCTCTCCTCCGCAGGGACCCGTGCCGCGTGAGCCAGCACGGTGCCCTGCTGAATGACGGCCGGCCGCGCCCCAGCGTTTAAAACCATGACAAACGGATCCCTGTCTGCCCCAACCAAAGTGTGAGCCACCGATAAATCGAGACCTCCAACAGCCCTATTAGAAGGACCCAAAAGCATGGCCTGTTCCGAGGCCTCCTTCCCCCATGGCTTCCGTAACCGGAGGGGAATCAACATTTGTGAACCCGGGGGCACGTGCACGGTCTGTGTTGCTAACGCCTGAATGGTAGCGCACGCCGTCCGAATTACATTAGGGCTCGTCAAAAATGAAATACGGCGACCCGATGGTAGTTCAATGCAACGCTGATCAATGAGAATTTTGATGGGCATTTTCGCCAAAAAATCAGTGCCCAATAGGCAAGGAACCGCCAGGGAAGATGAAACGAAAACGGGTCCCGACAATTTGATATCACCAATGCAAATGGACGCCCTAATCTGACCGATAATGCCCAACGATCCCCCGTTTGCGGCGTAAAATGGCACATCCACCGGAAGAAGCGGACGACATTGTACCGGGAGAATATTATAAATGAGATCCGAAATAATAGTCGCCGATGCCCCCGTGTCCACTAACACCCTGACCTCGACCCCATCAATCGATCCGGTAACGACGGATGAACCCGCTGAGGCAGCCACTATTCTGTGCCCCAATTCCGACCATTTAATGTCTCCCCGGTCCCGGCCGAACCCCCCTCTCCGAACCGAATCCCCGAACTCTACTCGGCTCTCCCTCGTCGCAACGCGACGACCCATACGTGTCGAGTATGCGGGCCAAGCATGTGAGGTGCCGCGACTCGCCGGGGTTTGCAGTGATGACTTGGGGCCTTGGTCGTCGTCCAGCCGAGGTCCCATGGCGCGCTGACGTGGGGCGCGGCAACCGGAGGCCACGTGGCCACGAAGGCCGCAGTTATAGCAGGTGATGACAGTAGTCGGAGATCTCGGTTGCTCCAGCTTGCGGGCCGCTCGCAGAGGCGAACGACCCCCCGACCTCCAATCCCCCGCTCGTCCCGCGATGAACGCGTCCTCTCGTGGGCTGACGACTTGGGGCACGGTGTCAACCGGACCCGGAGTTGAGGCCACGGCAGCGTTGCAGACGACCCCCTGCTTTCGTTGAAGGACCTCGTGCGCTTGCATGCTCGTGGCGACCCGTAATGAAGAAATATCGGTGTCGTCGGCCGTGTTGATGGGGACCCCCAGGTCCTGCGCCAACTTGAGCAGCTGCTCCAAAACCATCGCATCTTGGCCCTCCTCGTCCATACGAGGGAACGCGGCGTCAGCGAGAGCGAGCAACGCCGTGCGGTAGGCGAGCACGGTCTCCGTGTCCGCCTTCCGTCTTGCGTAGAAATGATGGCGGCACGCCGAGGGAGGACCGTAGACTTTGGCCATGAGAGCCAGCGCATCCTTGAGCGTGGAGCGGTCCGACCTGCGTGCGGACGTGAAGGCCGCGAGCGCGTTGTCGTCCAGCATGGCAGGCAGTGCCCGCAGTGCCGTAGCGTCGGACCAGGCGGACATCTCTTGATGCGCCAAAAATCTGCGCTGAAATTGGCTCCAATCCCCGCCTTCCGCCTTGAATGCTGACAACGTGGGAAGGCGCTGCTGAAAGATAAAGTCGTCCTCCTCCTCGTGCTTCCTCTCTGCCCCCCCGTCGGTGTGTAAGATGGCGGCCCCAGTGGCGGGTGTGTGATGGCGGTCCGCCGCGCGCGTTGGTGACGTCAGCGGCCGCGCATGGAGAACCGCTGCCACGTGGTGATGGCCGTTCCCGCCAAAAGTTGGAGCGGATGAAATGGCGGGAATCGCCAAATCGTTTTGGCGGGAATCTGCAGGGCGATCCTGTAGCACGTCGGCCGCCGTCCCCGCTCCTCCCGACGAGCTGATCTCCGCCAAGATGGACGCGGCGGCGAGCAGCAGCTCCGCCAGACGGGAGTGTGCCTCGCGAAGCACGGTGTCAGTCCCCCGTCGCTCGACCGGCGCCGTCGGTGGATCCTGCCCCGTGGGCAGCTCCTCTTCCTCACCCCCTGATGCCCGCTGGCCCGCGTCGTCGAGGTTGTCCTCGTGGTCAATCCCGTGGGTCCGACGGTTCCTCCTTGTATCCATGCTTGGAGGACCGTTTCACTTCTGACGCCAGTTGAAGTATGGGAATTGACGGCAGGAACTTCTTGACGGGTAACACACTTTTATTAAATCCTTTAGGTCTCACAATACAACGTGTGGTCTCTCTTCTTCCTCCGACACACTCCACTAATCTCGTGTAAGCTCTAGGCCTCTGGCTACACCCGATACACTTGACTCGTGTAGACCCTATGCCTCTGGCTACACACAATATACTCGACTCGTGTAAGCCCTATGCCTCTGGCTACACAATACACTCGACTCGTGTAAGCCCTATGCCTCTGGCTACACAATACACTCGACTCGGGTAAGCCCTATGCCTCTGGATACACATAGTACATTCGGCTCGTGTAGACCTATGGCTACACCCACTACACTCGCCTCTGGGTTACACAGAGTCCCGGTCCCCTTAGGACAGCGGGGCTAGGTACCGCAGGGCTCTAGGTCTTCATCCCCGTCTTCCTTCTTCGCTGGTTACACACTGCCCTTACGCCTGTGTGCATCCCCTTTTATAGCCCCTGCTCACGAGGGACGGAGCTGATGCGGCGTCGACGTGAGCGTCGTTCCTTAATGACCCAATCACGACGCACTCTCTCTCAGCGCGTCACCGCCCACAGCCAATCGGTACCCCGTAACCCACGACCCCGCGCTGACCCCTGATCCTCCACCGTCAGCGCGCGTCACCACCTACACAGCCAATCATCACGCACTGTGCATACGATCCTTAATCCCAGCGCGTATCACCTCTACACTACTATGCCCGTGCATTATGCAGGATTAGCAGCATAAAAGGGAGGGGATATGGGAAATGCAGGTATGTGATTAGTACTACTTATGCCCGTGCATTATGCAGGATTAGCAGCATCAAAGGCAGGGGATAGGGGTAGCATTAATAAAGGGAAGGAGTGTTAACCTTTTATTCTGTATTCCGCTAAGCCCATGGAGCAACCGGCGGGAAAGGACGACTCCAGCCTTGCGCGCTGCCTCTCCACCTTCGACCTGGTGGCGCTGGGTGTGGGCAGCACGCTGGGAGCCGGCGCGTACGTCCTGGCCGGCGCGGTGGCGCGCCAGGACGCCGGCCCCTCCATCGTGCTGTCCTTCCTGGTGGCGGCGCTGGCGTCGGTGCTGGCCGGCCTGTGCTACGCCGAGTTCGGGGCGCGCGTGCCGCGCACGGGGTCCGCCTACCTCTACAGCTACGTGACCGTCGGCGAGCTGCTGGCCTTCATCACGGGCTGGAACCTCATCCTGTCGTACGTGATCGGTGCGTGCGCAACAACTACGCTCGTGCGTTTGAGATGTTCTCGCCGCTGGTGCAGGGTTGCCAAGCCACCTGCTTAGGTGCAAAACACTGGGACGTGCCATGGGGCTCGCGCACCTCAGAACTGTTTCAGCAATGCCTGCTTCTGCGGGGCTTTTCTTCAACACAGGGTGATGCGCTGCACTTGAAGGGTTTCAGAATGGTAACTTTGTCACGTGACACTGATTTGCGTAATCGAATGAAGGAGAGTGTTTGGGACGTTATCACATCGGTAATCCCATACAGGTGTTGCGTGGTAAGAAGGACGCGGAAGCCGGTCGTGTAGGGGCTGACGCCAAACTGTTTATTTAAGGGCTTGAGCCTAACTCGGGGGAAGGGGTTAACACAGAGTTATTAACTAATCTCCCCAAGGGGAAGGGTACTGGGAGTTCCCTACACCCTACCAGGCTATCAGGCTCTTCCCACAGCACTGACCGAGGGTTTAGCCAACTCGGCCAGCCGGGTAAAGCAGCCCCCTTTAACCTGGCTCTCAATCCTTTTATCCCGGAGCCTCCTACTCCCCTAACGCTCACTCCTCTGGCTCACGGCGAAGACCCCCGTCTACGTCACGGGTCTTCCCTCAAATACCCCGGGGGGCGTGACGTCACTTTCCTTGACGGCATTCCCCCCGAGGCAAGTGTGACCTGACGTCAGCACTCCACTCCTCAATACAGGTTAGAGCTCTTTGACTTCTTTCGACAAGAGAATTGGGATTTTGGCCCATGAACTGGGGTGTGAACATTATTGACTTCATTGTCTATTGTGAAGGCAAGCCGTAGCCAGTCATTCTCAACAACGATTATTTTGGCAGGGGGGTGCCATCACAATAAAGCCCCCCTAATCAAGACCACTGGGCTCCGCCACCCTCCCCGCCCCCACCTCCCCCAGGTTACCAAGGCCACAACATGCAAGACAGATCACATGTCCACGCCTCTAGTCAACGCGGTGTTAGTAAGGCATTCGTTTCACGTTTTGGATTGTGTTTTTCTTGTCGGAATATTATGCCAACTTTCCCCATGCACATTCTGAATTTGTGTCCTGCACGGTATCCATGCCGCAGCCTTATACCCCCCCCCGCAAAAGCGCTCTCTATCCTTCTAGGAGAGGGTGACCCACTGGTTGAGAACTGCTTTCCCACAAAAGGTGACTTGGGACATTTATTGCCAAATATTGGCCCCTTTCACAATGCACGCTGTTCTAGACCCCTCTGTGAATGTTTGACGTTCCCAGATCATGCTGTTCCGGGTAAAGCAGTTAAACCCGCGCCAAGGGAACATCCTTGACATCTGGACAATGACGAGATAGCGATGTAGAATTGTTTTTGAGTATGGTAATATACACGCAACTGTGTCTTAATGTGCATTGTTGAGTTACACAAATGATTGGTAAGAATGCGAGGCCTGCAAGCCGAGTGGAATATTTGATGTTTTTTATTATTCCATTCAGTGGCCCGCTCCAAACACCCTGAAATATGACGGGGATTTAGTGTATTCGTTGTGTTGCTCTGGTTTGTTTCTCTCAACAGTGAATTCCACGGATTGTGGCCAGTTGTAACCATGCTCAATTTGAGCGTCTCGTTGAATTATTATTATTATCATTATCATCTACCACTCCGTCAGCAGTGCTGTTTGTTGCCAGGCTGCTTGGTGTCTGGTGCTCGTTGGGCCCCGTACGCAGCAAACGCGACGGCACGGGAGGGCGCGAGCAGCGGGGTTTCAGACCCTCAGGGGTTTCAAGCATCTTCTTGGTTTTGTCGGTAAAGTCACGTAGAATGGAAATAATAAAATAATAAAAATAAAACATAATAAAATAATTCTCACGACGTTTCGGCCACGACGCAAGCAGCCGTCCTCAGGTGGAGAACAGGTCTGTCGAGAAGACAGGGTCTGAATTATTGTCATCATTATCATCTACCACTCCGTCAGCAGTGCTGTTTGTTGCCAGGCTGCTTGGCGTCCGGTCCTCGGTTTCAAGCACTCGATGTCCCCCCGTGGTGCAGGCACATCGAGCGTGGCGCGAGCCTGGAGCGCCAACTTCAACGACCTCATCGGGGGCCACATCAGCGCCTTCTTTGGCCAGCACATGGTGATGGACGCCCCGGGTCTGGCTCGCTACCCCGACGTCTTTGCCGCATTCATCATCATGCTGCTCGCCGGTGAGGGATCGACCGTTCCCCCGTGGTCGTCTTAACGTTTTCCAACTGTTGTTGAAGGCGTTGGCGCGGTAGGTCTGCCCGTCTGTTAGAGTCACGATGACTCGTAAAGAAATAATCGATTCTGATGCGGTATAAAGTTGTGTTGTTGTCAGGGGCTTACCCCGATTAAAGCGTTACCCTGCGCCCTCCCTGGAAGAGCCGCTATTTGAAGCTCATAGCGGCCACGTGACGTACCGCTTCTTGCACGCTCGCTTGACAATCACGTGTTGAAAAGCCGCCGGAGGATCCACGCGTGTGCATGGTTTTTATTCCTTGTTAATTTTGACTTGAAAGGCAATTTTTTTTTACGATTACTGACAGTGAAGTCATGATGAGGCACGCTGCATGAGCAATGTGCCAGAGGCCCTTACAATAATTGTGCAAATTGAACGCGATTGTTCAATTCTCACGATCGAAAAAGAAAACTCAAATGGAGTGAAATGTGTAAAAACCAGCGGTGTCTCAATAACCTGTTAGCGTTTCAATTTTATTTATTCTCATTTCCTGTGCGTAGTGTCTATGCTATATTGTGTTTCAACATTGTATGTGTTTTCCAATCCCTTACTGAGTGATTATCTAAAACTTCCCTTTGTTTTGACGCCTCAACACGCTCTGAAGGGGCCATACAAATGTATAACAATGATGATGATGATGAAACAAATCTCTTTACCCCAACTTGTAAAGTTCAATGAGCATAATGTATTGTCATGCAATGTATGTACTAAGGCAAACATGTTATTTCTGTTACTTAGCAGCAGCGCATATTTATTCTCGGCGTTATGGTAAAATGATACACGAAGGAAGTTACACGTCTTTGTCAGGGCAATGTTTGTGATTATGCTATTGTGTTGCACCGTGGTTTTGCAGACAAATTACTTTCATCAGGGCGAGGCTTAAGGGGCCGAGGGTGAAAGGAGGTTCGGTCTTTCGTTACACTCTCGTAATGCACTTATGCGCTCGCCGTGGGTTTGAGGTAGAGAAGATTAAATATTCACATCTTGTACCCGAAAGAGAAAATAATCTTCGGCAAAAGCGGTGCAGGTCGGGCAGAGGTCACAAACGGGTTTTGATTCCTTACCCGGCTACCCGTTCCCGGCCGTATCCGTACCCTACCCGGGTAGGGTACGGGTATCGGGTACCTGATTGCGACCTCTGGGATGAAGCCATGTTGCAGGCGCGGGTGGGTTGATTCTAGGAACTTGAATTGTGAGAAGAGACAAGACGTTGGGAAATGAGTGACAAACGGTGACTCACCAGTGACTCACGGCCTACCCGTACCCGGCCGCACCAGGGTCGCAAACGGGTACCCGTACCCTACTCGTACCCGGCCGGCTACGGGTAGGGTACGGGTATCGGGTACCTGATTGCGACCTCTGGGATGAAGCCATGTTGCAGGCGTGGGTGGGTTGATTCTAGGAACTTGAATTGTGAGAAGAGACAAGACGTTGGGAAATGAGTGACAAACGGTGACTCATCAGTGACTCACGGTCTACCCGTACCCGTACCTGGCCGCACCAGGGTCGCAAACGGTAGCCGGGTATCGGGTAGGGTACGGGTATCGGGTACCCGGTTGCGACCTTTGAGGTGGGGTTCGTGAATGAGCAGGGAGCCTTTTTCTCGTGTGTGTGGGGAGCAAAACCGCCGTGACGTTTCTCAAAATGCGCGGTGCACGCTAATCTCCTGGAATCAAGCCAGCCACTTCACAACGGACATCGTGTTCGCCCACGTTATTGTCAAGGCAGCTGTTGTCAAGCCACCGAACAAATGACCGATCCTTGCCTATATTTGAGAGCGAAGAGGCATTTTGGTGCCTTCTGAAGTCACTGCTGCATGATCATGCCGCCTTACATGTTGGTGACTCACAGTACTGTAATGGAGAAATGGGGACGCGACGCATAAACGCACAAACCCAGTGGTCAACGGGTTATCAGCGACGATGCTTGTGCACGTCTGCGTTGTCTTCCACGCAAAGGTGAGCGGTAGCGTAGCGGCTAGCGCTACGCTGCGCTGCGAACCCAGCGACCAACACTGAACCGGTCCTGGGCCTCCCCTAGGTCGACTCAGCCTAAAATTAGTATCTGGTGTGGTGTATAAACATCGCCACTGGGGAGACAAAGGCGGTCGGGCGTGGTGCTGGCCACCCACACCCTCGTGTGCTGTGCTGGCCTTCATAGGTGCTCGCTAACAGCACTTGCCCCAACAGTCTGTTATAGGCTATACGGGGCATTTTTGTCTTTGCTTTTTGTCTTCCACGCTTCTCTTAAAAGGGTGCCGTGATGGCGAGATGTTAACCACCTTGCCTGCTATACAGGAGGTTGTGGGTTCGATCCCAACCCTGTTGCGTGCTGTATATTTGGAGTTTACGTGTCTCTCTGTCCGTGATCGTGTGGATTTTTCTCCGGGCCCTCCGGTTTTCCCTCCACGTTTGGAAACGTGCGTTCGGAGTAGTTGACTGCTGTTATGCATTTCCACGTGATGAGCCACTTCTTTGAGCTATCATTTGTGGCCAGGCCACTTCTATAAAAGAGCTACGTAGCTCAGTGTGCCTTACCTGGTAAAAAAAAATATTTTTTCAAACCTTCATCGTCACAAGAGAAATTACACAAAAATAACCTTCATGCAACAACACACGTCGAAGTATATCCGGCCTCGGAATTGTTCGGGGGCTTCTTTGGACGCGCGGAGCAGGGATGTGGATGGCGGTAGGTGACGCCGCTCCCCAACGTTGCCGTGACCTCTCTCCGTTGACCCAGGGCTGCTCTCGTTCGGCGTGAAGGAGTCGGCCATCATCAACAAGGTGTTTACCTGCATCAACGCTCTGGTGCTTACCTTCGTCATTATCGCCGGCTTCATCAAGGGCGACACCAGTTACTGGCAGCTCTCGCCAGACGACGTGGCCAACCTCACACAGGCAATGTGAGTGCGTGTCGATGCATGCTTACATGTATGTATGTATGCACGGTACATGTATGTTTGTGAGGAGCGGTGGTGGTGGCGGTTAGCGCGCTGCGCTACGAACCCGGCAATCCGGGGCTCGATTCTCGCTCACGGTCAACGACCAGTGATGATTATCTGATTCTAGATTTGATGCTTTCGTGACTGCAAGGATTCATACTCTTAGTTCTTTCGGTAAAGTCACGTAGGTAAAAAATTTAATTAAAATTAATACAAATAAAATAACAAAATCACGACGTTTCGGAGGCAACACAAGTCTCCGTCATCAGGTGGGACCATCACATTGCATCTTGAATCCCTGCCTCACTTAATGCAGCAAATCTGGCTGTGACGGTCCCACCTGATGACGGAGACTTGTGTTGCTTTACCGAAAGAACTAAGCGTATAATTATCTGAACTGGGGCTAGGCCTCCCCCTAGGTCGACTCAGCCTCAAATGAGTATCTGGTGTGGTGTGTAAACATCGCCACTGGGGAGACAAAGGCAGCCGGGCATGGTGCTGCTCACCAACCCCTTCGTGTGCCGTGCCGATATTCAAAGGTGCTCGCCAACAGCGCTTGCTCCAACAGTGTTTTATGCTGTTTTTCTTTCACACCGTACACAGCCAGCCGTTTATAAATGGTACGTGTGGGTAGTGGTGGCATAGTGGTTTGCGCACTGTGCTATGAACCTGGCAATTCGAGGTCAATTTGCGGTCACGGCTGATATCAGTGGCAGTGATATCCGATCCAACTGGTGCAGTGTGTAAACATCAGCACTGGAGCAGCAAATGTGGCGGCCGGGTGTGGCGCTGACCACACGTGCACCATGCGGACCTTAATAAATTCGCAACAAACAGCACTTTCTGTTTGGCTGTATGGTATACTTTCTTTCTGGTGTTTAGACATCGCCGGGAGTGATTCTGGCCACCCCTCGGTGCACTCTACCGGCCTTCATACGTGCTCGCCAACAGTACTTGCACCAAAAAGTCTGTTAAGGGTATGCGGGGGTCCCTCGTCTTTGTGATTCTTGCACTGAGCTATGATTCCAACGAGCCAGGTTTGACTTTTAGACAGAATGCAATACGTGGGTAGCGGTTGGTATCGAACCCTTGCGTGGACATCTTCTGCATTGACTCCAGCTTAAGATGATTTATCTTAAGAAATTGTGTATAGTTTGGTACTGGAAAGACAAAGGTGGCCAGGCGCGTCATTCTGGCCACATCAACCTCTCGCGTACCAAATATAGGTGATTTATGTCGTCATGTTTACGTCGCATAACAATGGGTGAGTTGTTAACCACCGCTGTCAAAATAACTACTTTAATTTATCATATTCCTATTTGAATGTCGATGCCTCTTCTAGGAATGTCCCTGCAGGATTGAACTCTTCGAGTAGCTTTGGAGTGGGCGGCTTCATGCCGTACGGAGTGACAGGCATGCTGTCGGGAGCAGCCACCTGCTTCTATGCCTTTGTGGGATTCGACTGCATCGCCACCACCGGTACGGCTCACGTCAATCGAGATGCATCAGCTCATTCGCTCATTCATTGATTCGTGGGAAATTAGGAGAGTCTTGAGTTTGCATTCATTCACCTCCTGTTGATTACAGCCACCTCTCCCAGTGCGACGGTTGAAACAATGGGAACGTTTCCTAAAGATACCTTCTCCTCTGGCCACCCAGCTGTATAAATGGGCACACCCACAAGGCAGTCAATTTAGCAGGTTGTGTGTTGCAGAGTGTGGGTGCTGCTATCTCTTCTGGGACGTCTGGCCAGCATGGAAGAGAAGATAAATATACGTACGTATGTACGTATGTTTAACTTCTTTCGCGCATCCTTGGATCTTTCGGTAAAGTAACGTAGAAGGGAAATAATAAAATAATACAAATTAAACATGTTAAAATTCTCACGACGTTTCGGCCACGACACAAGCAGCCGTCCTCAGGTGAAGAACAGAGCTGTCGGAAAGACAGCGTCCTGAGGACGGCTGCTTGTGTTGTGGCCGAAACGTCGTGAGAATTGTATAAAGTTAAATTTATTTTATTATATTATTTCCCTTCTACGTGACTTTACCGAAAGATCCAAGAATATGAATCCCTGCAGTCACGAAAGCTTTAAATCGAAATTTCTTTCGCATCGTACATATCGGCCAACCGTGCTAATCGGAGGGATTCTCTTGAGCTGCCTCTGCCAACAGTGACGTGACCAAGTGACTTCGGGGGCTGCACCTCTAGCCGTTACCTACCTCCACACGTGACACTTGACCTCTGCGACCTCCACATGTGACACTTGACCTCTGCGACCTCCACACGTGACACTTGACCTCTGCGACCTCCACACGTGACACTTGACCTCTGCGACCTCCACACATGACACTTGACCTCTGCGACCTCCACACGTGATACTTGACCTCTGCGACCTCCACATGTGATACTTGACCTCTGCGACCTCAACATGTGACACTTGACCTCTGCGACCTCCACACGTGACACTTGACCCCTGCGACCTCCACACGTGACACTTGACCTCTGCGACCTCCACACGTGACACTTGACCCTGCGACCCCTCCACCCCTAGGCGAGGAGGTGCGCAATCCTCAGCGTGCCATCCCCTTTGGCATCGTGGCGTCGTTGCTGCTCTGCTTCTTGGCGTACTTTGGCGTGTCGGCCGCCCTCACGCTGCTCATGCCCTACTGCCTGTTGGATCCCAACAACCCGCTGCCCGTCGCTTTTCAGTTTGTGGGCTGGGGACCTGCACGCTATGCCGTGGCAGCTGGCGCGCTGTGTGCCCTCTCCGCCAGGTATGACCCTGTCGCCACGATTGTTCCACTGCTGGATGAAGGCCTCTCGAAGCCGTCAACATTTATTACGGTGCTGTGATGCAACGATCCAGCAAATGAGTCGATTTCATTCTTACATTTCCATCGCGGACGATCTGTCGCGCGAATTCGCTCATTTGGTGTGACGTAATATATTTAGTTTACCCAGGAAAGCCTCATTGAGTCTCAGAACTCTTTTTTAGAAGGGTCGTTCATTAAAATGTTTGTCTAATTCCGTGAACGAGTGTTTGGCATGTAGTAGGAAAACTGGAGTACCCAGAAAAAAAAACCACGCCAGAAATGTGGGAGCACTCAATGCTCCGGACAGACAGATTCAGTAACCGATTGATTCATTGCTATTTCCAAGTCACCTCACAACCTAAAGGGAGTTTCCCACTCACGTACAAATCAGGCGCAATCCATCTCAGCTTACGAGATCCGACGAGATTGGACAGGGTGGTTTGGTCACCGGCGTTGATGTGCAGAATTGAACAGGTGAAAACAAGTCGTAAGTGTTTGATGTATGTATAGCAATCATCCCTCCACTGCAAATCAAATGTCGCGATTTAAAAACAAATCAGCGAGAAGCCATCACCAGATGGGTTGTGTTAATGATTTATATTCCGAAAAAGAAAAGCAACACTGATCTCATTGTGCCTTGTTTTTTTTTCCCTCACCGAGTTTAGATTTTTATTATAAACGTGTTGCTACAAAAAACGTCTTCGCCTTGCCTGTCCCACCCTGCCCCACCCTGCCCCACCCTGCCCACCCTATCCTACCCACCGTGCCCTGCCCCAGCATGTTGGGCAGCATGTTTCCCCTACCCCGGATTATGTACGCGATGGCACGGGACGGGCTGCTTTTCCGCTACCTGGCACGAGTCAGCGAGCGGCGGACGCCTGTTGCCGCAACACTCTCCGCCGGATGCCTCGCCGGTAATTAAAATAACGGCAATCATTAAGTTCGAAGAAATACAATCCCAACGAAGATCATTATACTGGTAGGAACCACCTGGTTCCACCAGCCCACAGGGGATTATTGTGTCCGTCCGTCCGTCGTGCATCCAAAAATGGGAGGGGTGGGGCTGGGTGGAGAGGGGAGGGTGGGGAGGGGCTGGGTGGGTAGGGTGGGGCTGGGTGGGGGGTGGGAGGGGGGGCTGGGTGAGAAGGGGAGGGGCTGGTCACCCCGTGGTGCCCTTATAAAACTGAACGTTCAACCTACTCGCGCCGGCTTGTGCCCGCCCTCACAGTCGGCCATATATGCGGAATACACCACGCCGCCGTTGACCCTGGCCATTGACCGAGCAACCCAACGTTCCTACCAGCTCCGTCCGTAGGAATGTGTTTACGTATATATATATTTTTTAAGGCTCAAACTAAAATTGACCGGATATGTTTAAAACGTAACTCGTGGTTAAAACTACGTGCGCTGCTGCCCTCCCTTCCCCCCGCCAGCGGTCATGGCCCTGCTCTTTGACCTCAAGGACCTGGTAGACATGATGTCCATCGGCACTCTGCTCGCCTACTCGCTGGTGGCCGCCTGCGTGCTCATCCTGCGGTACGTGGTCCCACCGGTAACCTGCCCACATCTTCGTTGCAGCGGTTCGCGGTTCGAATTTGGCAGGCCGCGTGCCCTGTTTAATACTGCTGATATATTCGTCGTAAAACACGCGCCCGTCTGCTTCACAGTGGACATTAAAGATCCCGTGCCGTCATTCTAAGAGGGAAAGGTGACTGTGCGCTGGCGTGACCATCACAATTTGTGAAATGTGAAAAATGTCCTGCCAAATGACTCAATTGGGATTACACGTAGCAACGTTGCCCCCTATCTGCATGACTCCTTCAGACTATGCCTGTGAAGCAAAGCACGTTCTTGAGAGCCGTGCTCTATAATAATGGCGTGATTAAGAAATGCACTAAATGATAAGGTATGGAAAATAAAAAATAATAATCAAATCAAATAATAATAAATGAAAATAACTAAATTAAATCACGACGTTTCGGAGGCAACACAAGTCTCCATCTTCAGGTGGGACCGTCACAGCCAAATTTACTGTATCACTTGATACAGTAAATCACTTGATACAGTAAATTTGGCTGTGACGGTCCCACCTGAAGACGGAGACTTGTGTTGCCTCCGAAACGTCGTGATCTAATTTAGTTATTTTCATTCATTATTATTTTATTTCATTATAATTGTTTACCTACGTAACTTTACCGAAAAAACCTAAGAGTACGAATCCGTGCAGTCACGAAAGCTTCAAATCTAGAATTATAGAAAATAAATTACTAATTCCCAGCTGAATGCGCACGTGTCCCAGTGTTCTGATTTGTTTACGGTTTCGATCCCAATCGCATTCGATCTTCTTGCCTGCGCTAACCGCAGGTACCGGCCGGACAGTCAGTGCAGGGAGGTGATCGTGGAGAGCATGAGTGGCGAGCAGGCCATGAGCAAGTCGGACACGTTGATGGGGCACAACTGCTCGCAGCTGTTGTTCCTCGCGACGTCTATGGCGCACGGGCAGGTTGCTGCTGGCACGCCCGACCCCGTCCCGTCGGGGGTTGGCTGGCGGGACTTATTTTTCCCACGTTCGCGCGTGCCTACCCAGCGCACCGCTCTCGTTGTCAACGGTTGCGTCGGGCTGATCGGTAAGCCCCCCCCCCCCCAAGTCTGACCAAATGTCTGGAAATTCTGCGCTTTTAGAAATACGAGTCGGGGTGGGCTTGCCAGCGGTGTCGCACAGTACGTTGCGTTTGGAAACGCTGCAGTTTTGCACGGAGCCTGGATTATTTACACCAGAGCAGCTGAAGAAGTGGCCAATGAAGAATTGTGCATTGTTGGGCAGTGCTCCTGTCCAGGTGTATAAGGTATAAAGAAGCGTTATCATTACTTTTAACAATACATAAAAATACTACGAGCATGACAACTACAGTGTAGGATCGCATATTAGTAAAGCATTATTGCAATTTTACAGTGAATTAGATTCATAATTTCCTTCGGTGCTCATGAAAAATATTCAAAATTATCTCGTTATTGCGGTAATCAAGCCGGCTTTGTAATTAACCGAGTTAGCATCAGGACAGTTGCACAATTTGTCCACCTTTCTTGATATCAAGGGAGAAATGGTCGTAAATTATCACGGCGTCAATCTCGTCCTCGAACTGACTTTATCACCCATGCTCGGATGGCGGTAGTGCATTCGCTTTTGTGCGTGTCAAAGCTCTTCACCTGCTCCATAAATAAACCATACTTTCTATAATTACAATTATTATTACAGCCTATGGTGAAATCGCCCAGAAAGATCGCTCGACCACATCAGACCTCGGCAGCTAAACAGGCTTGAGCCTGGTGAGTGCGTGGACGGGCAACTGTCCTGCACGACAGGTATGAAAGACTACTGCGGAGTGGGTTGTGGAGGGCAGGAGGCAGTTGCAGCGAAATTCACGTTATACGCTCCCCGCTTTCACCAACCCACGCTTACCATCATGGTGAAGTATGGTCAAATAACCCGCCTGACCCGCAAGGCACGGGGAGGCCCTCATCCTGCAGTGGACCGACACAAGGGCTGTTCTGTACGCCCGTGTTATTAGGGTGATTGTTATATATTGACAGGTGAAGTTGTCTAATCTGTGGAAAAGCCTCTCTATGGAATCATTGCTGATCACGGTACGTGGGTGATTGCCCCCCCACCCCACCCTTGTTCCCCCTCTCCACAGCGGTGCTGGCGTGTGTTTTCAGCGGGCTGGCAGTGCGCGAGATGAGCTCCATGCTGCACAAGCCGTGGGTCGTGGCTTCGCTCTCCCTGCTGCTCCTCGCCATTGGCGCCGCCACGCTGCTCATCCACGCACAGCCACAGAGCAGGGCGCGCGTCGAGTTCATGGTACCCGCAACATAAATGAAAAACAAACTTGTTTTCCATCATAGAGGTTTTTGGGTTCGGTCGCGTGAACATAAATGCGTCGTTAAATCTGCCACCACCCTCACTAATTGGTTGCGTCGGATGGTGGCGGGTTTAACGACACATTTATATTTACACAATGGAACCCAAAGAGCTCTATAATGGATAATATTGGTCACGAAATATAACGTGTAAACCAAACTTGTCCCGCCCCCCCCCCCTAATTTTATTGTAATTGTGCTTTCAATGTCACGTCATGAGCCAGAATGTATTTTTTGTTGTTAAATTCTCCAAGAGTAACGCGTGATTAACGCAGAGCACTGCATCGCAGCAGCGGTGGCGTGATCATATGTGGAAGTGGTGGGGTGCCGACGGTGGAGAGATGTGAACTCCCTCGCCTAGTATGCGGGAAGTCGTGGGTTTGATCCCGATCCTGATGCCTGCTCTATATCACTGGTTAACACACTTTTTCTGGCATAAGGTATTCCAACGGTTTTAAGGTAATTTTGGGGTGCTGATTCCAAATCTGGCATCAGTTATTGTCACATCAGGTTTTTGAAATATCAAATATTGCATTTTCAATAAAAACTGCAGAAGAAAAATATTAAATAAATGTGGATATCTACATAAAATTACATTATAAACACTATCCTAAAAATACAGCACAATATTTTAACACTAAAGCAGTCACTGACTCGCAACAACTTGCAATCATAAATGACAGAGTTAATTTCGGGTAAAATCAATGAAAATGGGGTATGCCGATAGCATTAAAAATGAGATGTGATAGAGCAAATCTGAGATCAGAATTGGAATCAGCACCCTGAAATTAGTCTAAAACAGCTGCAAAAGTCCAGGCCAGAAAAAAAATGTTTTCTTTTGTTGACAAGTGTAATTGGAGTTTGCGTGTTCTTTTTTCTCTTGGTCGTGTGGATTTTTCTCGGGATCCTCCGGATTTTTCCGTCCACATTTAGAATCAACATGCCTTTAGAGTATTTGGCTGCTGCGACAAATGTCCACATGATGATAAGCCATTTGGTTGAGCTATCATTTGTGATCAGGTTGGTTCTGAAAAAGATCCGTATAGCTCAGTGAGCCTCACCTGGTAAATATAAATGAAAGTGGTGTGACTGCGTTGGGGCTCATGGGCCCAAGAGCAGAGCTATAGAGGGGAAAGTGGGACTGGCGCCCCCCATATTTAGATGCCTTCATGTGATCCCACGTGGCTTAATAATTCAACACATTTGTTAATTTTGAAGACTACTTGGGTAATTAAAAAATGTTCGCAAATGCGTATTTGCTAATTGGGCATATATATGCATCACAGCATGCAAACCTATTTGAACTATGCGAGAGCCCATGGAGACAAATATCTGTTTCAAAAGAGATAGCCTAGTTCGCAAGGAATGCACAATCCAAGAGAGTAATTACAGCAAATATTGTGCGGAAAAAACGCAACAGACAAAAGTATTTCACAAAGAGAAAAACCCCACCATGATGAAATGTGTCAAAACAATTACAGTTTTTTTAAAAAAAAATCTCGGCTATACATTTCACTCACACTTCACACAAACAGAACAAATTTTGCGGCGGCTCATTCCCGTGATGTAACACTTACGCGACACATTTAGCGCAAGGATCCCGAACCACGCGGCCACCTTCAAAAATAACACCCCGATGGTGGTTACTCTAATTGCCTTCATTGTGAATTAAAAAAAAAACAATTACCCTTAGTAATTGCCAGTAAGTGATTCAATCTGTGGAATAAAACTTGGCAAAAAGATGGTCGGGTTGATAAATGATGCTGACGGAATATAATTTCCTGTGCTTAACACATTTTGACTGGCCCCCTTGCAAGGTTGCTTTGAGTGCCCTAATTTGTAGTGGAGAGCTTTGGCTGCCGATCGTCTCCAGGAAGCCGGCAGTCACAATATTGTGGTTGTAACAATTGGCCCTTCAGCAGTTTGATGAATTGTCACGATTCTACGTCTTACTTTAAACATTAAATGAACGTACTATGAGCATGACCGCTATAACACTGTACGTTCGTAAACACTTTTTGCTAATTTATTCTGCATTAGATTTATAATTCCCTTCGGTTCCCATGAAAAATACTCCGTCTTATAGCAGTAATCAAGCCCGCTCTGTAATTAACCGAGTAACCATCAGTTACCATCAGGAATCAATTATTTTTCATCTCATTTATTGCCCATCCTCATATGTATCCGTCATTTTTTTCTGCCTCGTTCACGCACACGTTTGGCCCATTTGGCCTAAATGAACAGTGCGTGTGTCATTTGCATATCATATATATATAGAATTCTCACACACAGCAGTCAATCCGCGTATCGTGAGCTTAATTATTGATTTTAAATTACGATTCGATGCATTTTTACACGCCGATTTAGCATTGTATTGTGCTGTCATGACCGTAGTGACTGCCCTCTAGCGGGGTCAAATGCTGTACAGTAAGAGGTCACACTCAAGCCGACCTGCCATGCTCTGCCCCGTGCTTGATGACAGGTGCCCTGCCTGCCAGTGCTGCCCGTGCTGAGCGTCTTTGTCAACATCTACCTCATGCTGCAGCTGAGTGGCGGAACCTGGGTTCGATTCTCCGTGTGGATGCTCATAGGTACGCAATACTCTATGGTTTTTTCGGGTAAAGTCACGTAGGTAAAAAATAAAACAAATGAAAACAACTGAATTAAATCACGACGTTTTGGGCGTCGTTTTCATTTATTTTAATCTTAATTTTAGAATTATTACATTTTTTACCTACGTGACTTTACCGAAAAAAACATAGCGTATGAATCCTTGCAGTCACGAAAGCTTCAAATCTAGGAACGCAACGTGGAGTGCTTTTGCTGTACTACCACTGTGCAGGTTTTCACGGTTGTGCTCCACAGCTCTGCGATTTGTTTTAGGTTCGTACCGCGTGTTGTTCAGCGCGATGTCCCACGTTTTGCTCCATATGCCGGGAGCTTCTTTAGGGACTGAATGCAGAGCGTCTTCAGGACGTGAAATGCTCCTGACAAAGCACCGAAGGCATTGTGCAAATCGTTAGCCATCGTCCCGAACACGCGGTACAACCCAGAAACACGTGGGAAATCTCCATCTTGCTGCACTGCGGATACCGCCCGCCGTCTGTAGGTGGCGCTCCTGACTAGGCTTTAGGAATACTTCGTATTATGACCGAATGCGAATAAAAACTGATTCAACAATGAGCCATGATCATTCCACCGTTGCGCGAAGGCTTTCCCAAGCCTCCACCATCTGTTTAACGGTCCTGCGATGGAGCAAATTCATCGAGGGCCTGCATGGGATTTCATCGCTCCATCTCTTGCGGTGGAAGTCCTCTCTCCCGCGAGTCCTCTCCCCAGATCACCGGCCGTGACGCTCTCTAGCGACGACGTTGTCCTGTCCTTGCCCACTTACTTTCCTCAGACTGATTAACCGCAGATAAAGACAAGGCTTCATTCCGGTTGCCGACCGAGTACATGAGGCCGCACTCATTACGCACAAAGTCCTTGCGACAATTGAACCACGACACCTCGCCGATCTCGTCAAGGAGCGTAAACCATCGCGCGAACTCCGGTCATCCTCGCAGCAGCGGCTCCCGCGGCCGTCTGGAATGCTCTTCCGATGCGAGGAAGCCACTGGAGCTACGCACTTTTAAACCACCGTCGAGGTTGAAAAATCATCTCTTCAGAACTGCTTTTTGTGCTTAGTTTATTATCCTGCCCCCGCACCTCTGATTAGCGCGGTTGGCTACGTACCGTGCGAAAGAAGTTCAACATACATTCATTTGCTGTAATTAAAAGGGCTGACTTGATAATAACACGAGGTGTGGCTGAATACATCTAATTGTGTACACGCGCGTTCAGCAATTTACATGAAATGAGGGAGGCTGCGTTAGAGGGGTGTTGTGGTATTTCTAACACAATTAAGGCAACTGCTTGCAGCTACATGAGTCGATTTGCATGTGAGGGTGTGGGGTATGGTGGACAGCAGCGCTCACTGTTGGAAGAAACCTTGGTACCCGTCAAGAGATAATTGTGCAGGAAATAGGCTTTTTCCCGAACGGTAGCTAAATTAAGTGAATGACAAAAGCAAATGGGCAAATGTATTTTTCTGCCCCTTGACAGGAAGCTGTTCCAATGAACCTAGCGCATCTTATGTGTGGGTTATCACGTTTTCCCCCCCACTAAAATTACGATTCGATTTGTTGCACGCCTCTTTAGCTTTGTGTTACGCCCTCATAATTATCGTAGTAATGTGATTGCTCGCCGATTAGCACGGTTGGCTACGTGCGGCGCGAAAGAAGTTCAACGTACATACGCACAGTTGTGAAAGTAATGATGTGCAACAACAGCGCGATTTATAAGCAGCAAAATGCGTGATTGTGACCACAGAAATTGGTCCTCCCATCCATCGCGCCTTGCGCGTCGTGCGACGCTCGCTGGTCAACTTTAACAATCGAATTTGCTTCTCCCGTCCACCTTCGTTGTCGGTGTGAATGCGACGTCCCTCATATTTGTTTCCGACCAAAAACTGCGGTCGCAGGGTTCCTCATCTACTTCGGCTACGGCATCCGCCACAGCGTAGAGGGGAAAGCCGCCGGTGAGCTGACCCCCAGCAGAGATGGCCCTCCTGCCGTGGCGGCACACAAACCGCACTCCTCCTTCCCCTCGACGGCCGGCACAGCTGGCGCCCGCGGCGACGGCGCTTCGGAGACACGCGCCTAGCGCCTACGGCCTGGACACAGTCGGCTCCTCCGCTACGATGTTATATACAAGATCAGCTTCACTGAATGCGTTTATGCCGCGCCTCTTGTGCGGTACATACCGAGGTGCCCCCACAGCAGGGGACCCCCCCCCCCCCGCTGGCAGCTGTCCCTGTGAGGACCGAGGTGAATGCAACACCACCGGCCAGGAGAAGTGGGCATTCGTTTTCTCGTAGACGGCGATTGTTGCTTTGTGTTTTTGACCCAATTGAGTGATTTGGCAAATTTGAAACCGTGATGCCAGCGCACAGGGTCAACTCTTTTTCAAATTATGCTGTGAGATCTTTCATTTCCACTGAAGCAGACGACGAGTTTTTTGTTGTTGATATGCACCAAGTATTAACCAGGGCCGCCACTGGGCTTGATCCACGAACCTCGGGCAATGAGCGGCAAATGCGCAAACGCCCATTGGACTGTAAAAAGAAATCTGTAATTGGATACATTTCTTGTTTAAATAATGTACAATTACATTATCCACGAAATGTTCTTAAGTTTTTTGGAAATACATAGCAGATTTCAAATACTTGCTGTTGCAGTGATTGTTTGTTATTTGGCAAAATGTCAACATTCAAATCAACTGCTGTCTACACTGCACGACACGATCTGTGTTTTCTGGTCGAAGCGCATGTTGTTCAGGACCATGTCTGACGTTCCGCTCCACGCGCTGGAGCCTTCTTTAGGAAATGAATTTGAAAAATCTCCGAGCATGAGAGGTGAAAGATGAGACATCAGACCGAACAACACGCGGTACGGCGCAACCAAGAAAACATGCACAGTGACGTCCTTTATTCTCTGTTCACGCTTGAGGAGTAATGCTCCTCACCTGATGCTGCTGCCTGCCACTCGCATTGCTGGGATGTGGATACAGTACCACAAACCCAGCCCTGTTTAACACGATAGGCTTTCATCATCAGTATCCATAATAAAGTTTTTTTTTGGGTGAAAGCACGTAAATATAAATGTGTCGTTAAACCCGCCATCGCCCGACACAGCCAATTAGTAAGGTTTGTCACGTAAATCACCAGCGAAACGTCGTATTCAAATTGTATATATCGTCGGTTTACTCTCCAACACAACGACATGCTGAAGTAGTAACTAATTGGCAGATTTTTTTTACGTGACAAACCTTACTAATTGGCTTTGTCTGGTGGTGGCGGGTTTAAAAACACATTTATATTTACGTGATTTAACACCCAAAAAACTATGATAAACCCATCCCTGCCCCCTCATTGATGCTCATCAGAGAGTTTAATACGCGTACTTAAAGAAAGCTCAGAATTGCATGAAAAGTGTTAAAATTAAATGAATTTCATCATCACATGACAAGGGTACAACAACACTACATTTTTTCGAACGCTATGAAATTAATTGGATTAGCGGGGACGTCAAATAGAACCTTGCCATGTGCATACAGATGCGGGAACAGCAGCTGTTTTGCAATTCAGCACCACAGGTGTCCCCCCATTGAAACTTCTAGCCATTTGCCATTTTGTGTAATTAGCGCTTTCAGCTTGACGCGATATTTTCTTTATCACTGTCTCTGTTGTAGGCATATAATGATTTGCACAATTGTGTTTTTTTCCGTTTGGATAAATGTACAATTAGCATATAATTTACACATTGCTCATAAGATAAATATAACAATTTCAAACACAATTCTAGAAATGTATCATGAGCTTAACAATCCATCAAACTGCGGCCGATGATTTGATGCATCATTGCGTGCTTAATTTTTCTCATATATCACGTTTTATGGCAAAAATATAATTTAAAAAAGCTTTGTATTTCCAATGCTGACCAACAGTCTAATCTCTAACGTCTTCTGTGAGGTGCCCATTCCTGGTGTTGGTAAAGGCCTCTGTCGTGCCGGTGAGATTGATACGATCATATCAAGAGTTTTCGATTGTATGGCTATGGACGGACACGCACGCACGCCGCTATTTCACCGCGCTATCATCGCACGCAGTGCAGCAGGGCTGCAGTTTTGCATGCACCCTCGATAGCAAATGACACATTCATTAAATCAGCGAGCAAGTTAGAAAATCGAGCAACCACACGAATATAAAATCAGGTGGTCGAGATGAATATACGCGGTAGTTGTCTTCATCATACCCAAAGGAGTTTCCACCCTCAGGCAAATGTAAGCAGGGCTGGTGCTGGTGACCCAGAGGGTAACCCTGAGTATAAATTGTTTTTGGGAACTCCCCTTTCAATTTGCAAAATCCTAGAAGTGATATACCCTAGAGATGTACACAAATATAGCCTAGAGATGGACACAAATATACTGCAGAGATGGAAGAGTGCCGTACCGACGTGCTAGAAGTGAGATCGATGATTTGGAATTTCATGTTCATTAACGTGATACGTTTGTTGGGATGCGAGCTGATATTTGAGGAATCCAGGGCACTTTGAGCTGTTTGGGGCCGCTAAACATGTTTAAATCCTTTATATTAAGTTCACTTGCTTGCTTGCTTGCGCGCTTACGACCGTGCAAATCTTTCGGTCGTTTTTTATTTAAATCCTTTATATTAAGTTCACTTGCTTGCTTGCTTGCGCGCTTACGACCGTGCAAATCTTTCGGTCGTTTTTTAACCCACTTCCCGTGATCCAATCGAGCTGACATTTTGCACACAGACTCGTTGTGCGTGACAATTTATTTTCGTGAAATTTTTTTCTCCAAAATTGTACACTTTTTAGGATTTTTTAAAATATTTAATTACCAATTGCTTAATGGTGGCAGGCAATCATCTGACCCATAGGTGGCAGCCATCTCAAGCCAGAGGACGAGAGGACTCTAGCCGCCATGCATATAAAGGATTTATAGTGAAAAACTTTGTTTTTACGGGTTAATTTTTATTGCTTTGCCTGTGCACCTGCGCCGCCGCCACTGGGTGTAGTAGGCTCCAAAGCCGTCATGGTTCACGGCCCAGATATTTCAGTTTTGGGGCCATGACTCTAGCGGTCTCTTTCGTGCTGTGCAATAAATCGTGGCTGCAGCAGCGCACATAATCACACCTTTTTGCTTGATGGTCTCCCATTTTACCCACCTCTCTCCCCGTTTTGCTGACTCTCCCACCGTCGTTTCCACAGCAGCAGTCTTTTTTTTTACGTGACTGCATTGCACCCGGTTGCACAAGTATTTCACCTCAAACGATTGCTTGTGATCGATGGGCAGCAATCGAGCTGAACCAGATCGCATCCCATCAATCGCACAGGAATAACAAGGTGTGTCTGGGGGTCAGTGTGAATGCGAGTACGGAATGCTGTAGTGATGCTACAACTACCGTATCTCTCTTGACCAAAGTACTGTAGGTTCTTGTAATTTTTAAAACCCTTAGTATTTGTCATCACCTTCTTGTACAGGGTGCCTCAGATGTTTTGTGACCCCCCCCCCAAATTAATTGACCCCTAACATTTTTTTATTTGATTATTCATTTCTATTCTCACACCCATTGGTACGCAGAAATATTAAGTTTTAGAGAAACTTTATATTGCTACAATAAAGTGCCAAAAGAAACAATTTATGAAGCAATCTTGCTTCGTGATGCCATATTTGTGTTGCTGTTATATCTAAGGTTTGAATTATAAATTGGTGGATGTGCTAAAAAAGTTAATGTGCTAATAACCTTATTACGTGTTATGTATTCATTTAACAAGTACAGCTAAAGTGTTTAAAACTGCCAACTTTCACAGCTCGTTGTTTCATGTACAAATTACTAGTTCTGGACAAGTACGATATTTCAATGTTAAGTTATGCAAATTGATTTTTTTTACGTGTGTATTGTACATTTTTAGACGTAGATATTCATTTACAAATTCAAAGTAATTGGTCCAAAGTATCATGCCTTTTGAAAAGTTATTGTAGCTAAATGTGCCTTTTAAAATATAAAACAGTGTGTGGTGTGTTCTCTATAAATATGCAGACTGAGCTTTGCATTAGGCTGACTTTTGGAGGTGTTACTGTTTTAGTCTTAAATATTTGCCAATTAAATGTATGTTGCTTCGTGTAATGTTTACCTAATTATTCTGTAACAGTTAAAAATAATAAATTGAAATATGATTCACACTTTTTGTATGTGCCATCCTCATGTTGTATTTCAGTGGAGGCATCTCTCTTGCCGTGGATATGGGCACAGGTGTGTGTGTGTGTTGTATGTTGAACTTCTTTCGCACCGTACGTAGCCACCGGTGCTAATCGGAGGTGCCGCGTGGTGGTTCAGACCGATTTGAGAAGCTTCATCGCCATCAGTGATGCAAGTTAGTCAGGCGTTAGTAGTACAGAAAATGCATTTTCATATTCATCTGAATGGTGCTTGAGTAGTATCCTCAGATCTGTTTTTTTTTCTAAAAAGGTACTATACTGATTTCCTCCTGAATGCAAAACAACCCTGAATTAATGAAAATGGTCAAACATTTTGTAGGACTCGTCGTTAAAAAAAAGACTTTAGACTCGGTGAGTCTTCCTGGATATATACTTATTGCGGCCATCATTCATAAAAAAATGTTCACCCCGAGCCAACCCGATATGTCCGATGACCATGGTGACTGATTGGTTTCTTGCATTGCCAGCTCCAGACTTGGCCTCATGGGTTAAGATTGAAGAAGGGCTCTGCTTAAATACGGTCTTCACGTTCCTTCATCGGTCACGTCTAGCTTTGGCAGTCTGAAGAGAGAGCCCACAAGACTTTGCAACTCTACAAACATAAAGCAAACCTTTTGATCCTGGCAGGTACCTTTTTACCTGCTGGCCAGAGAGTGCCGAGTGTTTCATCTGTCCAACAGCCAGAGGCAAGCCGTCAATTGTGATTTGAGATGCCCTTGATAACTTCACTACACCAAAGTGTGTCTTTTGGAGGTGGTCTCAAAACAACCACAGATGCTCTATCGCTCTTTGGCCTTTGCGCGTGCAGAAATGTATACGCTATTTTGTTTTGTATTATTTCGCATTGCTTACATACTCTTGGGGAGTCTTGTTTTGTTTAATCTAAAAGCTGTAATTCATTGACATGCGTTGAACCTTCAATATTTAGAAATAGTTTTATCAAATTAGTTTTTAGTCATAGAAGGCATCTGGAGATACAAAGTCAAAGTAATTGGTCCAAAGTATGATGCCTTTTGAAAAGTTATTGTAGCTAAATGTGCCTTTTTAAAATATAAAACAGTGGGATTTTTGCACACAGTGTTGGTGTACGGTGCTTTTTCTGCAATATTTTGCTGTCTTTTTTTGGATTTTCTGTTTGCACATAGTCACTTTAAGATGTTTTCTTGTTCATGTTTTTGTTTTCTGTTTGTTGCGGTTGCACCCGATTTAGGAGCCAAATGGCTCACAGGGCTATACCTAATAAATGAACTTGAAACTTGAACCATACTAAATATATATTTCCAGGCACTTAACAAGAAGCAATGTTGCTCCCTTCAATCCGTACTGACCAGCGTGGCGAAGTATGACTGACACAAACGCCACTCTGTGTGAATTAAGAAAAACATGCCTCATACCTCAGAGACTTGTTAATATTACATGCAGCTGATTGCTAGATAGCACCTTGATTAGTTTCCACGATTCCATTGCTGCTTATAACAATAATACAGTCGAATTAGTTGAATAGCCCCTCCATCATACTCCTGACCAAATGTGTGCCAGCGCTTGCCTTTAGTTGAGCCTGCCAGCTGTAACATTCGGTGAAATGTGGACCACAACCTGAACTAATTGTTTCCCTCCTGCAAGTTTTAAAAACAGTCGTATACAGCATTTGACTTTTTTTTAATCCTCAGAGCTAAGCAAGTAGAACTTGGTTATATTTAGATTGTTGTGTTTTACTGGCAATGTTGGTTCATGCCTGATGTTGGTTCGTACATTCAGATTGTATCCAACGGGCTCATGTGTTGTTTGTCTTAATTTATAATTTCGGACTTTTAATTCATAACCGCGTTGATAGTGGAGAGTGGGATGGGAGGGGTCCATACAAATCAGAGGCAGGTAAGCCAGAACTGCCCACGATTCGTTCCATTTTAAATACTACTCCCGTCACTAAAATGACACGCCATCTATAGCCATGATCATTATCAAGACGATTATGGTAATTATTTCTCATCATTCTCAAGAGCAACGGCAATCATTTCACATTAAAGTCAGTGGGGACACGGCTTACCCCCCCCCCCCCCGAAGCGACAGCATTGAGGGCGATATTTCTAGCGCCTTTTATTTGGTACATTAGCTGAGTGACTGTCATCAGCGTATAACATAGTGTATAAGAGTACAGAATTCAAATGTGCTTCGGTAAAGAGGAAACGGGGAATATCAAAGCATAACTTACATAACCGAGGGTTTTTTTTGGGCTTAGATCGCATGCATATAAATGTGTCGTTAAACCCGCCACCACCGGACACAGCCAATTAGTAAGGGTTGTGATGTTAACAAGACAGAGTTGACTCTCCAAAACACCGGTGTGCTGAACTAGTAACGGATTGGCATGTTTTGTTCACGTGACAACACTCACTAGTTGGCTGTGTCGGGTGGTAGTGGCGGCGGCGGCTTTAAACACATTCCTGCGGAGGGAGCTGGTAGGAACGTTGGGTTGCTCGGTCAATGGCCAGGGTCAACGGCGGCGTGGTGTATTCCGCAAATATGCCCGACTGTGAGGGCGGGCACAAGCCGGCGTGAGTAGGTTAAACGTTGAGTTTTATAAGAGCACCACGGGGTGACCAGCCCCTCCCTACCCAGCCCCACCCAGCCCCACCCTCCCCACCCAGCCCCTCCCCACCCTCCCCACCCAGCCCCTCCCTCCCCACCCAGCCCCTCCCCACCCTCCCCTCCCCACCCAGCCCCTCCCCACCCTCCCCTCTCCACCCAGCCCCACCCCTCCCATTTTTGGATGCACGACGGACGGACGGACACAATAATCCCCTGTGGGCTGGTGGAACCAGTGGGTTCCTACCAGTACCACACGTTTATATTTACGCGATCTAACCCCAAAAAACGTGTGTCATGGATAATATTGGTGGCGAAATCATGACTTGGTATTGCTGGAAAATTGCTTGCAGTGACGACCGGAGACAATTCCCCTTTCATCTGCGCTGCGACATTCCACTTCCCCACTGGCAGAGTTAATACGTTTACACCGACTCAGTGAACCTCCAACATCAGTTGATTAACAGTGTCAAGTCACCCTCTTTTTTTTTCATGGTTATTCAAGCGTCCCATGGCTCGCCCCTAATGCTGTGTGTCCTCCATTTGACCATGAGTTTGGTAGATGACGAAGCGCTGTTAAGTTTTAAGTGCAGTGCTGTATTGGACAGAGAATGGCAGCGTTGAAGCCTATTTTGCCGGGAGTTTTTGCTCTATTGTACTGTACACTAGAATGAAACATTTTTCAAAGAAATGTCAAAATAATGGCACGCACTGGATGTCAGTTTCTGTGTTCAAGTTATTTTATTATGCGGATGGTCTCGTTTAGCCAATTTCAGGGCTATTATAGAAGGATGCGTGGTATGTAACCACAGCAACACCAAAGCAAACACGTCAACATTACAGAGAACGAGTACATGCTAATTAAAGGAAAATATATAATACGTACTGTGATGCCCATTATTTACCTAGGAGAGTCTCATTGAGTCTTGAGCCTCCATTTTATGATGGCCCTGCAATGCTATGCTCAGTTAATACTGGTAGGAACCTCCTGGTTACACCAGCCCACATGGGATTATTGTGTCCGTCCGTCGTGCATCCAAAAATGGGAGGGGTGGGGCTGGGTGGAGAGGGGAGGGTGGGGTGGGGCTGGGTGGGGAGGGGAGGGTGGGGAGGGTGGGAAGGGTGGGGCTGGGTGGGGGTTGGGAGGGGTGGGGCTGGGTGGGGAGGGGTTGGTCACCCCGTGGTGCCCTTATAAAATTGTTGTTGCCTCCGAAACGTCGTGATTTTCATTTTATTTCTATTTTACTTTTATTAATTTGAATTTTTTACCTACGTGACTTTACCAGAAAAAAACCTAAGAATATGCCCTTATAAAACTCAACGTTTAACCGACTCACGCCGCCTTGTGCCCGCCCTCACAGTCGGGCATATTTGCGGAATACACCACGCCGCCATTGACCCTGGCCATTGACCGAGCAACCCAACGTTCCTACCAGCTCCCTCCGCATGAATGTGTTTTCATTCATTTATGGGAGTAAACCGGAGTGCCAGGAAATACAAATCCATGCTTTTGAGGGGTGACAATCAACACCCCCATTTCTCTCCTGGTCTCTCCACAGCCCCATGCCTCTCACAATCTCTGGGCAGGTCCTGGTGGTCACCCACACTAACCAGCCTCAAAGCCGCGTTGGCTTTTAAGATCTGAGATCGGGTGCTTTTAAAGACGATTTGGTCATAGGTCATATGCACGGCCCGTGCATATTCATCTCAGTCTGTGTCCATAGATAGCAGTGATGTACTGCAGCCTTGCTAAAGTATCTGCCCAAGCGCAGATAAATAGCGCAAGTTGTCTCAAACCCAGCTGCATCGTTTCCGCTCTTCTTGTTCTTGAACCATAGTTAAGACGGATGATCGAGATCGTTGCTTCCCCTTGCCTTTCTCAAGTGTGTTTTTAAAAAAAAAGTGACATCATCACCGAATGCAGTATAACACGACAATCATGTAAGATAAACAGAACTCGTGACTCGAGTATTTGCAAGTGCGGTGCTGTAAAGCGGTGTTACGTGGTATGTAGTTACAAACAACAGCGCACTTGTAAGTGTACGTGTATCGATGGCGAATTCATGTTGTTTGTTACTTTCGAGACCACAGTAAAACTAACGCACTGCAAAAGCCCAGTCCATCACTTGGGATACATTACAGTTTTTCAGAATCAGATCATGTATTTTATACTGGAGGAATCCGAACAGCTATAAAGTTATTTTTTTTTTCACAGATGTCCAATAAACTGCAAGCAAAGTTCCACTGAATCTGTTTGCATGCCATACAGTGTGTAACATGACCGGAAAAGAAAACAATTCCGACAGTTAAAAGTTTCATAATGTTGCGGTCGTACAAGCTTTCTTACATTACTCCTGTTAGGTGTAAAAAAAACTAAAAATCGAGGCCCACACAGCTTGACGGATATAGACTTGCTTGCCTATACAATACAAACAGCACCACGGGGTGCAGGGCTGTGACTTCAAATATAAAACCAACAATGTAGTCAGGTTCGGTTGTACTTCACCTAGGGTCTCAGATTGTTTCGTTTTTGTTTGTATATTTTCACGTCACGCCGTGGCATTCCCACACGCCTCCGATTCGCACGGTTGGCTACGTACGGTGTGAAAGAAGTGCAACGTGCATACATGACCCCGTTTCGCCAGTTGGCTCATTATAGTAGGGAGATCGGTGGCGCACAGAACGAGTAAAAGGGCCCTTTAGGAACATTGCACAACATTGGACTGTACTCGACACGTTCACCCGGCAGTTTAAACACATTCAGCAGCACGAGTTGGTCATATGGCAGGGCACGTGTGTGTGGGGTAAAGTGTGGCTAAGGGGCCGTCCTTAAATGACGTCACGCGATTTTGGACGATTTTTGACCCCCCCCCCCATCGGCATAAAAAGTCAGACCCCACCCCTCAAATATGACGTCACAAAGCTCTGCCCCCCCACCCCCCAAAAAACATGCTTCAAATCGCTTTAAACTATTGTCATTGTAGTGCGTATTTAATGTGCCGCTGCACTCTGATGTTGTAGGAGAAAACATTTATTAAAAAGTCTATTTTATGAAGTAGAACGCGTTGTCTATATTCATTTAAAATTGCGCATTTTGATGTGACGTCACATTTCTAACCCCCCCCCCCCATTCGTCACACATCGTCACAAATGTCTAACCCCACCCCCCCCCCTAGGTGCGTGACGTCATTTATGGACGGCCACTTATGGTTATTATTGTTTAACTTGCATCCCACCGGGATTTTTTTGCACACACCGTCAATATACGTCGCTTTTTTCTGCAAGACTTTGCCGTTTTTTACCTGCATTTTTCTATTGCGCGTGGTCACTTTAAGATGTTTCTTCTTCTTGGTTCTTTCGGTAAAGTCACGTAGAAGGAAAATGACAGACCTGTTCTCCACCTGAAGACGGCTGCTTGCGTTGTGGCCGAAACGTCGTGAGAATTATTTAATGTTTTATTTTTATTATTTTATTATTTTTCTTCTACATGACTTTACCGAAAGAACCAAGAAGATGAATCCCTGCAGTCACGAAAGCTTTAAATCGAAATTTAAGATGTTTCTAGATTTGAAGCTTTCGTGACTGCAATGATTCATATTCTTGGGTTTTTTCGGTAAAGTCACGTAGGTAAAAAAACATTAAAAAGTAAAATAAAATAAAAAGATGTTTCTTGTTCACGTTTTTTTGTTTGTTGCCGTTGCACCCGAGTCAAGAGCCACGTGGCTCATTGGGGCTACACCTTCATGAATGAAATGAAACTAAAACCTCACCACCCCGCCCCACATCTCTCGTCATTTCCCCGCACGGATGTCGTCTCGTTGAGCAGCTTCGTCGCGGAAACTCCCTCCTCCGCATAGGAAGTCGTCAACGTTTCGTGCACCCCCCCCCTCCCCTCCCTGTGTGTCTCTCTCTCTCTCCCCATCCTCGCTTCGAGACACGAAGTTGTCCGACTAAAATCCGCGTTCGGAGGTAAACCGCTTCGTGGTGTCCCGATCATTGGGCGCGCGTGTCTCTAAACGCATTCGCTCTTGGGTTGAATGTGAGATCAATTGCTGAACTGTCAACCCCCCCACACGGTTTAACCTTCTTGTACACGGACATCCAGATGGCAGGTCCATACGGCGTACAGCCTAGTGTAGTGTATAGTGTATATTAGTGTAGTTTATAGTGGTGTAGTGTATAGTGGTGTAGTGTATATTAGTGTAGTGTATAGTGGTGTAGTGTATAGTGGTATAGTGTGTATAGTAATGTAGTGTATAGTAATGTAGTGTATAGTAGTGTATAGTAGTGTATAGTAGTGTAGTGTATAGTAGTGTAATGTATAGTAGTGTGTATATAGTAGTGTAGCATGTATAGTAGCGTAGTGTGTAGTGTATAGTAATGTAGTGTATAGTAATGTAGTGTATAGTAGTGTAGTGTATAGTAGTGTAATCTATAGTAGTGTAATGTATAGTAGTTTATATATATAGTGGTGTAGCGTGTATAGTAGTGTAGTGTGTATAATAGTGTAGTGTATAGTGGTGTAGTGTGTATAGTAGTGTAGTGTGTATAGTAGTGTAATGTATAGTAGTGTAGTGTATATTAGTGTAGTGTATAGTAGTGTAGTGTATAGTAGTGTAGTGTCTAGTAGTGTATAGTAATGTAGTGTATAGTAATGTGTGTATAGTAGTGTAGTGTGTATAGTAGTGTAATGCATAGTAGTGTAGTGTGTATAGTAGTGTAATGTATAGTAGTGTATAGTAGTGTAGTGTGTAGTGTATAGTGTAGTGTATAGTAGCATACCTGTCAACCCACACGGTTTACTCCGTATTCTTGTACAGGGAAATCGAGTTGGCAGGTCCATAGAACGTACAGCCGTTTCAATACGGGCAAAAAAACATGTATTTGTCTATTTGTTTGTGTTTCTTCCTTGTGATGGGCCTTTGTAGGATGAACATTGAGATTTTGAAGGGGCACGGGGTGACCAATATGTTCTGAATTGGTCTGTAATAAGGCGGAGGGCACTGATAAGGGGTTGACAGGTATGAAGCTGTATATTTACAAACACTCATTATTCAATGGTGTGTGTTTCTGTGTCTCATTCGCGTGGCAATGCAGTGTGGCATTTGACACCGTAATGTGACAGCCTAAGTGACACTTCGTATTGCGGTAACTTGGGAACCAGTATTGTAACGCATGTTGTAGTGCTGTTTGTGCATGTGCCTATCTATTGTTTACGTATGCAGGAATTTTTGTGTTGGTACATGTACGCAAATTACAGAGCCTCAAACGGTCATGCATAGAACTTGATTTGAAGCTTACGTGACTGCAGGAATTACTCTTTGGCTCTTTCGGTAAAGTCACTGGAAAGAAAATAAGTTAAACAATAGTGTACGACGTTTCGATTGCAACACAAGCAACCGTCATCAGGTAGAACTACATTTGAGAGAGAGACAAAACACAGGACACGGAGACACACAGACAAGCAGAGAGAGAGAGAGACAACACAGAGACATACACAGAGAGACACACACAACATAGACACACAGACAGACACAAGCAGAGAGAGACAACACAGAGACACACACAGAGAGACACACAACATAGACACACAGACAGACACACAAGCAGAGAGAGAGACAACACAGAGCCACACACAGAGAGAGACACACAACATAGACACACAGACAGACACACAAGCAGAGAGAGACAACACAGAGGCACACAGAGAGAGACACACAACATAGACACACAGACACACAAGCAGAGAGAGAGACAACACAGAGACACACACAGAGAGAGACACACAACATAGACACACAGACAGACACACAAGCAGAGAGAGACAACACAGAGGCACACAGAGAGAGACACACAACATAGACACACAGACACACAAGCAGAGAGAGAGACAACACAGAGACACACACAGAGAGAGACACACAACATAGACACACAGACAGACACACAAGCAGAGAGAGAGACAACACAGAGACACACACAGAGAAACACACAACATAGACACACAGTACTGTACTGTAGAGGGCACATCTATTATAATCTAGGTTTTTGCCCCGTCCAAGAACGGGTGTTTTTCAGTAAATCTGAAACTTGCAAGCGTGAATCAGACCGCGACGTGATATTCATTGCATCCATTCGTGTGAAGTTTGTAAGGTGACACAGGCCTATTTAATTTAAAGGTTATAATCCCTTGTTCATCATGACGTCACGGAGATCACGTGACGACGTGAGGGTTCTACCTTTGTCGTGAGGGTTGTAGGTTAACGCCCAGGAGGGGGGAGGAGGCGCCTCGCCCCCCCATGTGGAGTGACGTCACCCGCTAATTATTTTGAATGGGGGGCGTGGTGTCCATTTGGAGGACGTCACCTGGCCATGATTATTCATGAGAGGGGGCTGTTCGATGTGGAGTGACGTCATCTGCTCATTATTATTAATGAGGGGGGTCCATATGGAGGACGTCACCTGTTCATGATTATTCATGAGAGGGGCTGGTCGACGTGGAGTGACGTCACGCGCGGGACACACAGACATTTTTGGCTCATTATAGTAGTAAACACCCCACTAATATACGTGATAGAAACATCAACATTTGATTGCAACTCCTCCGCATCTCTCCGTCCGATTTCAATCCTGGAGACTGATTGAAAATGCAAACACTCCCCTCTCTAAGATGTGGAGCCATCATTTACACAGTCCAAGACTGTATTGCATTGTACGTAATCGCTCATTGAGACGTAATGTAGATCGAGTCATTACATTGTTCGCACTTAAGTTCTGTAGTGCTACTGAGTTACAGCGGCAGTCCAATAATCCGCGGTGATACCGCAGGAACCGTATTGTGGATCTGTTGATACACATTCCGCTCCAAGTCTAAGAAATCCTAAAATAATTCTGTACGAAGTCAATATTTATTGTTTAGCAAAACAAGAGTTTTACATCTGCGCATCACTGCAGCCCCTACCACTTGTACAGATCACGACTGGCTGACAATCAGTGTGTTTTTTAACCCCCCGACGCTTTGTGCCGCAGATATCGGGAGATACAAGCCGCTCCAGGAGAAGATCCAGACATCCGCGAATCTTTCGTGGATGTCTGGATCCACAAGCGTGGCAAGTTTGCTGACCATTCGCACAAATACAGCATCCTATTTTTTCTAAAAATGAACCTTTTTTTGTTTGTTTTGTTTAGAGGGTCAAGTTGGGTCTAATAACACATTAAAGCTACACGTTGTGACTACAACATGGGACCTTTCGTGCCAGTATCAAAGTGTCAAAAGACAAGGCATCATATATTACCAGAGCATGTTTTTGTTTGCATGTTCACCACAACTATGTATGGTTAATGCAGACATGATTCCTTGCACAAGGGTTTCTGTTTGGTGTTTGAACATCTTAACACCTCCTGTTTTATTGACAGAAAGGGTAAAACCTGTTCTTATGTTGTGACTAATTTGTCATGAGTAACGAAACAGCTGTCCCCATGGTTAAATTTGCACATTACTGTATACGGATAGCTAACACTGTTAACGTATGTGTCATTGTTAACTTTCTGTGCCTTATCACCTGTGAATGGGCTGATATTTACAGTAAGTAGTAAAATGGCTGCTGGCCTTTTAAAAATGCTTAATCTAAGGTAACCAGTCTCACAACACTAAAAAGTATTTCTTAATGCTCATGTTTCAGTTGAGTTTCTAACTGCTGTTTTTCTTTTTATCGTGAAGACATTCTAGTGTGAAGTTCACACGAGCGAGTGGATCAGGGCTAGAGAAATGGCTGCATCGAAGGAGCAGCTGGAGAATGATCTGACGTGCCCCATCTGCTTCCAGTACTACCAAGACCCCGTTATTTTGCACTGCAAGCACAGCTTCTGCAGAAAATGCATCCTCAAGACCTGGGAGCATGGGCCCAGCAACTGCCCCCACTGCCGCATGTCGTTTTTCTTCATGGACAGACAGGAGATGGAGCAGAAGCTGGAGAATAATTTCCAGCTTGCCAACATCGTGGAGAACTTCGCCTCCTTCAAATTAAGCACTGCGGCTCCTAAGCCAGCTCCAAAGAAAAAAAAGAGTCCAAAAATTGTCGCCAGTCTCGTCTCGGTGCCTAAAGATGTGTCGGTTGATACTCCCATCATGTGCGATTTGTGCGTTGGCGCAAAGAGGCAAGCCGTCAAGACCTGCCAACTGTGCATATTCTCCATGTGTCAGGAGCACTTGGAGCCTCACCTGATCAACGAGGCCTTCAGGCATCACATCTTGGTGAAACCCTGCAGACCCGTGAAGCTCAGACTCTGCCTCGAGCACAGAGAGCCTCTCAAGATGTACTGCACACAGGACAATGTGTGCGTGTGCACTGTCTGTTGCATGGCAGGAAAGCACCGTGGGCACGATATCACGGCGATTGATGAATTTGCTACCAATAAGAAGGTACGAAAAAAATATAAACAAAAAACCCGGCAAATTTATTTACGATGAATTAAATATACTGTACGTACTAGGTTAGCACTTGGCTTATAGCCTTGACCTCTATTTCATGGTGTTCATATGCCATTGTGAACAACACATTTCCTGTGGCAGTCTTATGCAGGGTCGGACTTATGGGACAAATGGACAACAGCCCATTTGTCCCATAAGCCATCGTCGAATGTTGCTACCACACACTACGATTGACATCAATAATTCACTGGCTGTTATTGAAGTCGAGATTTGAAAGTTGGGCCGCATTTGTATGGCCTAACTCCGGAACTAACCCAGTGGCCAAATCATGGTTGGCTTGGTCCAACCCTGGTCTTATATGTTGGTTGAACTTGCAGATGCAAATGGTACTTTTTGGTTTAGGGCAGCCCACTGATAATTGCGTGAAGGATTGACTAACAAAGAAGGACCACATTTAAAAAATGTTCATAAAAGATATTGCTGTTACTTTTCTGTAATATTGATGTAAATCTTAATGTCAGTATAATCCCTTGATGTTTATGTATCAATTTCAAAGGTGCTTTGCCTTGGCATTGGTGATTTTATATAATATTCCAGTTTCATATGAAAACAAACATTGAAATGTCAGGCAATTATACAAATTAGGCAACCTAACATTCAAGATTTTAAAATAGCCTAAATAGAACTTATTTATGAAGTATAATTTTGATTGTTATTATAGGTTATAGAAAATGTCTTATTTATAGAAAAAGACCATGTATCTCAATGTGGATGTAAACGTCAGTTTGAAAGTGAACAAACTATTTCACCTTGAATTATACTCCAAATTGGTAGACTATACCCAAGTAAAAGCTATAAGAGCTTTTTACTTGGCTTTTTTACTTGGCTTTTTGGGGTATAGTCTGAAATGGCTGAGCCATTGCATGATGATACTAATGATTATTCACATCTATGTATTGTGTGAAATGGACATCCAAAATCGTGATTCTGCTCAATATTAAACTTAAGTTTTACTAAAATGTGAAGGATGTGGGATATTGGACCATTATTAATTACCTTTATTTTTCTATTATTTAGAAAAAGCTGTACAGTGACCTTCAAAATCTCAATTCAGCTAAGGCCACAGACATAAAAAAACTGGATATTCTAAAGAAGACGGAGGAAAACGTGAAGGTATTTTACAATTCTAACGCTCAACACCATGCTCCAGATACTTCACATGTTAAGCACAGATTTAAAAAAAATTGTCAGAAGAAAATGTCAGCTCGATTGGATCACGGGAAGTGGGTTAAACAACGACCGAAAGATTTGCACGGTCGTAAGCGCGCAAGCAAGCAAGCAAGTGAACTTAATATAAAGGATTTAAAAAGGCAGCAGGGCGTGGTGCTGGCCACCCACCCCCTCGTGTGCTGTACTGGCCTTCATAGGTGCTCGCTAACAGCACTTGCTCTAACAGTATCTTAAGGCTATACGGAGGAATGTTGTCTTTGTACTGAACCATTTGGCAATTGGGAGCAGATGGCACCCCTATATTTGTCCTATTTAGTCAAGACAACTTGAATGAAAGTGCTAGTTCAGGACATTTTTATTTTGTAAATTTGAAACTGGAATGTATTTGTCCTTAGGATTAGTTGGGTATCCAATAGCCTGCATATATTCCAATTACTCATTCTATGTTGGTTAGCCGGTATGCTAAACATGAAACATATTTTGCACATGGAAAATTGGTGGCTTAGATATTACTGTGATGTTACATAAATAGATATACAAGAAGCAGGGCTATTTTTTTGACAACCTACAACAGAAGGAGGGTCGCGAGTGACTTGCTCAGATGGAAGCAAGGTGTTGAACACGTTACAACAGATCATTGTGGTGAGTTCTATTTATTTAATGGTTACTGCGTTATGGGACCTCCTTTGCCAGTACCAAAATATACTAATAGGGTTTTCCCCTTTTTTCTGGCAACAAAACTGATACCTTTTGCAAGGAATCATGCTTACATTAACCACAATACTTGCAGTCAAATGCAAACAAGTATTGTGGTTAATGTAAGCATGATTCCTTGCAAAAGGTGTCAGTTTTGTTGCCAGAAAAAGGGGAAAAACCCTATTAGTATATTTTGGTTCCTGCAAAGGAGGTCCCATGATGTAGCTGCTCACCCCGAGCTCTCATTACTCTGATGGTGCGTTGTCTTTGAACTGTGCGCCTTTTGGCATCATCTGGTCGAACACCGTATGAGACTAGGCTCTAAACAAAGCTGTCTCTGGTGTGGACCAATCAGTTTCAAGGACAATGCATACATTATCAGAGTATTGTTTTTGTTTGCATTTGACTGCAAAAAGGTATCAGTTTTGTTGCCAGAAAAAAGGGGAAAACCCCTATTAGGTTACTGCGTTGTCGACACGAGAGTGAAACTTTTGCCTATCCCTTACTGACACTCAGAAAGCGTCGGTGGAATTTAAGAAGAAAATCACCAGTTCGCTGGAGGCAGCGGTGACGGAGCTGCAGGCTGAGTATGGGCGTATGCAGCAACTTGCCCAAACGGAGGAGAGTCACATGCTTGAGAAGATTACCGGGCAGATCTCCCTGCGTGAGAAGAGCATGGAGGAGACACTTTCCATCAATGGCGAAGTGGAGGCACTGATGAGACACGAGGATGACATTGCATTTTTGGAGGTAGGCTGGTTACCTTTTGCACACTGCGTAGCCTAAATCGTAGATACGTGTGGGCTGTGGTGGAGGATCAAAGATGAGGACCGCAGTGAACAGATATGGAGGCTGTTTTGCCAAGTTAAATTAATCGCAAATGCTGATGGAAAACATGGGACCACAGTGGCCATAGACTGATGGACAAAAAACATATATTTTTTTACGTGAAGAAACAGACTTCTTGTCTGTTGTATTTTCAAAGCTGACTTCTTGTAACCTCGGTAAAGCACCTTCTGGATGTTTTAAAGTAAAGCTAGTGCATGCTGGTGTGCAACATCTTTAAGAGCATACATTATACATACACATGCTTTCAAATGAATAAAATAGCACTGCTACGTAACACATACAAATATTTTGCAACAAAAAAAACGAACTCCTTCTAAGTTCTTACCATTAGAATTTCGAGCTTACCTTTAACTTTTTCTGATAAACCAATGTGAGTTGTCATGTGGTACCTTCATTGTTCTGCTGTGCTTTGCCTAATTTAGAAAGGTGACAAACATATAATTGTAAAATAAAATCTATATGAATGTCGCTTGTGATTCAACATGCAGCTAAGATTCTGTGAAATGTCTGCGTTTACAATGTAAAAAAAAGTTTATTGCCTTTTAAATAATATTAAATTTTTGCATGTTTGTTTTTCTGCTGTAGGAGTCTCAAGCCATGGAGGAAAGGTATGCACGTGCATGTAGAAAGGTCAAATGCAGGGCTATGGAATTCCATCACAACTGTGTAAATGTGAATGGGCATGTTGCAATATTGCAGTCACAGCTGTAAACTTTGGTTCAATTTCAGCAGAAAATGCTAATCCATCCGAGTCATTATGGTATCTCGATATGACTTTCATGCTCGTGCATGAATTGATCTCTGCTCTGGGTGAATGCGTGTCCCTGCACACAACCCATTCCGACGGATAGGCAAACACAATTTTAACATAGCCAGAAAGGGATATCTTTCCGTAAGGTTCTAGGAAGGAGACATATCTGCATTAGTGGCATACCAATGTCCTGCACATGAGTGAAAAAGAAGAATCTGTCTTTATATATCAGTTGAAAATTAGAGGTTAAATGCAACACAAATTAACATACAAATGCATCACTATTAAAAATAAACCCTGACATCTCTGGGTGTTGACCATCCTTTCGTCAGTCCGTGTATCACCAAGTTCAATTTGTCATTTTCACGTGTAGCAATGCAATCTGCAAAAGCACACTAGCAAACATCCTACTGGAATGATTTATATGGAATACACAAATAATATAAATGTGAAAATTAAACACATGGAAAAAAGAATTTAAATTAAGAAGCACCATTTCATACCAGAGAAGTAACACTACCATATCATACGCTGCAGTGGTGGCTCTTGACACGTACACTAGGTGGGACTGTTGTGAGTGACCTCTCATTCAGAAAATTTCGTCATGTTTTTGGCCTTCCCGTGAAAGTGATATAACTGTCTTATCTACCAACGGTAGGCATTTATAAACAATATGAAGCAAATTTCGATTTAAAGCTTTCGTGACTGCAGGGATTCATCTTCTTGGTTCTTTCAGTAAAGTCACGTAGAATGGAAATAATAAAATAAGAAAAATAAAACATAATAAAATAATTCTCACGACGTTTCGACAGACCTGTTCTTCACCTGAGGACTGCTGCTTGCATTGTGGCCGAAACGTCGTGAGAATAATTTTATTATGTTTTATTTTTATTATTTTATTATTTCCATTCTACGTGACTTTACCGAAAGAACCAAGAAGATGAATACGAAGCAAAACAACAAAGCACTAAAATGCTGTCTCCATGACCCTCAAGTCCACACTACACAACCCCTTTGACACTTCCAAAAGCCTACAGCGTGTAGGCCGTCAAGCTGCTATATTTGCACAGTGCAACCTCGCGCTGTAACATAGTCTCATTACAGCCACGGGCGCCTTTTTCACCGCCTTGAATGGGTCCCAAACGGCGTGGATAAAATGCGAGAAGCTGATCGCAACGAATGAAGGGGAAATCTCTCACTCGGACGCCAATCACAGCCGCCCCGAGACCTCCCCAAGGCACAAATCAGACTGCGGTGTTGTAGCGGTTTCTAATATGAACAACTTAAAATGTTATCTTCATTGGGCAATTTTCGTTGAAAGAATCATTATACTCTTCTTGGTTCTTTCGGTAAAGTCACGTAGAAGGGAAATAATAAAATAAAATAAATAAAACATAATAAAATACAAAAAAATAAAACATAACAAACAAAAATGAGAATTGTATTTTATTATGTTTTATTTTTATTATTTTATTATTTCCCTTCTACGTGACTTTACCAAAAGAACCAAGAAGATGAATCCCTGCAGTCACGAAAGCTTTAAATCGAAATCATTATACTCTTTTTTTTCTTTAACACAACAAAACAATTTATAGAAAAGTATTCTCATGACAAAAACTATTTCTCATCTCCAGCTGCTTGGTGGGGCGATGCCCCAACGCCCCTAGTGGACGAACCGCACCTGATGCACCATCTTTAAACCTTTAAATGTTTTGTTTTTATTTTAGGATCAAAAAGGCAATGAAGGGCCAGCCCGAAGCAAAAATTGTGACGAAAGACCTCTTTGCCAATTTGAAAGGCTCTATTACAGAGATAACCTCTCAAATCACGGAGTGGAAGGATCGAAACCAAATGTTGATGTGTAAGTATTTGAAAGGAGGTGGAGAAAATTGTGCGTGTACAGGTCACCCCCACTTTGTGCGGTAGATGCATTCCAAAAAATTAACCCGTAAAAACAAAGTTTTTCACTATAAATCCTTTATATGCGTGGCGGCTAGAGTCTTCTCGTCCTCTGGCTTGAGATGGCTGCCACCTATGGGTCAGATGATTGCCTGCCACCATTAAGCAATTGGTAATTAAATATAAAAAAAAATTCTAAAAAGTGTAAAATTTTGGAAACATTTTTTCACGAAAATAAATTGTCACGCACAACGAGTCTGTGTGCAAAATGTCAGCTCGATTGGATCACGGGAAGTGGGCTAAAAAACGACCGAAAGATTTGCACGGTCGTAAGCGCGCAAGCAAGCAAGCGAACTTAATATAAAGGATTTAAAAAGCAAAACCGCACGAGACAGCTGCCTGCCGAGTAGTCTACACAGCACACACACAAAGTGTCGTCCCACGTCCGATCGCATAGCCGCATATGAGTGACTTCAAACCGCATATTTTGAGTAGAAAAAGGGTGAGCTGCCGATACGTGAAATCTCCCAAAGTGAACCCGCATAAAGGGACGGAAACCTGTATTTTCATTTAAATAGCAATAAGAAAAGTATGTGGCGCTAGATGTACGATTCATGCATTTCCTATGCTCGCAAATTGTGCTGATTGAGTTGTATGTGCTTTATTTGTGATATAAATTGTAATTTCAAGTGGCCTAAAGTATGATAACTATTGAAAAATACCCATCAATTACAATATAAAGTAAAGTAGAATGTTGATATAATAATATATCCATTGATGTATGTGTAGGTGTGGCCATACCATAATTAACCATGCTGGTCGGTACGAGTTGGTAAAGGGGATTTGCCCAGCACCAGTTCGAATATCACTCGCCACTGATGTTAGCCGTGGCCGGGAATGGAACTCGGGTAAATTGACTCAGAGCACAGTGCTGCTACCCACGGCACCGCTGCTCTGCCCCCATCATTTATGTATGCCATACAATATTTCTAAACCAAACTGCAGCATTGCGAGATAAGATGCGCTCTGCGTGCGTTTGTTGTTGTTGACATTCACCAATGTGAACGATTTTGATGGCAGCTTTCAGGAACATCGCCGTGGATTCATGACACAGCCCATTGTCACCTTGAAGTCGCCAAAGACAGGAAGAGGTTGTGCCTGCCAAGGTTCCAAAATAGAAAGGAGATCGCCGACATGCCCCAGAGGTTTTCGTTTTGGAGACAAGCGTTGAGCTGCGAGAGCTTCACGTTTGGGCAGCATTACTGGGAAGTTGGTGTTGAAGAGAGCGATGAGTGGGCCGTAGGAATTGCCTACAGCTCCTTGCCGAGGAGAGGGAAAGGTGCCTTAATCGAGCTGGGTGGGAATGATAAATCATGGTGTCTTGAGAATAATTCTGGTGCCGTGACGGTCAATCATCGAGCGGATAAAACGACATTGCAGATTAACGGCAACCTCAAGAGGATTGGTGTCCTGCTGAATTGTGATGGGGGAACTGTTGCCTTTTACAATGTATGTTTAGTTAAGACACACCTACATACATTCAGCACGGCATTCACAGAGCCAGTGTTTGCCGCTTTTAAAGTCATGAGTGGGGCATTGACCATGTGCTCACCGTGAAGTCGTCATTAATGTTATTCTTTGGTCCTTTCGGTAAAGTCACGTAGGTATAAAATAAAATAAATTGCTTGATGATGGACCCTTGTGTTGCGCCTGAAACGTCGTGGTTTATTTTATTTCTACCCACGCGACTTTACCGAAAGCACCAAAGAGTATGGATTCCTGCAGTCACGAAAGATTCAAATCAAGATATTAATGTTACTTGAAATGTAGCACCTTTTTAACATGGAGGCTTTCACGACCAATATCCATGTGTCGTTTGCCCACTTCCACCCGACACAGCCAATTAGTGAGGTTTTCTTTTACGAATTGGAGATGCATTGTGTTTTAGAAAGCTTGTCTGTAGCTTCAGACCAGCAATCTTACACTGATTTTACTGTTCTGTTTAAAATGTGCGACAAGTTTTTTCACAGTCAATTTTATTTCATTTTCTTATGGGTATGGAGTGCTGCAACAGTAATTATAACAATGCTAATATTGGTTTTCGGGCACCCTATTCTTTTTATGTAACTTTAAAACATTATACTGTGTTTTAGAAAGTAGAACTATTGATTTAACCAAAGCATGTAATTTTTTCTCCTGGTCTTGCTCTTAACGATTAAATGACATTGTGGCTTTGTGCAAAAACGAATGGAATTAAATAAAGCGATTCTGCCAAATTCATGTTGCAGTTGTTTTGGCCTGGTCCGTCGTGCATAATAGATAGTCCCATTCAAAATATCAATGGGTTGATATTTGGGTTGATATTTGTTCTACAACATGCTATGGATTCGCAACAAATATTAAAAAGCTGCACGTTGAAGACTTATGGATACATTTTACCAAAGCCCACGGAGTTTTAGTTACAGTTTTCAGTTTCATTTATTTGGTATAGCCCTGTGAGCCATTCGGCTCTTGAATCGGGTGCAACCGCAACAAACAAAAGACAATAACATGAACAAGAAAACATCGTCAAGTGACTATGTGACTGCAAACAGAAAATCCGGGAAAAACCAGCAAAATATTCCAAAAAAAGCACCGTACACCAACGCTGTGTGCGAAACATGTAACCCAACTCCATTCCAAATGTGCTATCGTCACCGTGCTAGAGTGGAGAATGGCCCGGCGGATAAGGTGATATCACAGAACCAATGATGAGGTCCTTTCAAGTAACCTCTTATACTGGTAGGAACCTCCTGATTACACCAGCCCACAGGGGATTATTGTGTCCGTCCGTCGTGCAGGGAGGGGCTGGGTGGGGAGGGAGGGGCTGGGTGGGGAGGGGAGGGTTAGGAGGGGCTGGGTGGGGAGTGTGGGGCTGGGTGGGGAGGGGAGGATGGGGAGGGGAGGGGAGGGTGGGGAGGGGCTGGGTGGGGGGTGGGAGGGGTGGGGCTGGGTGGAGAGGGGCTGGTCACCCCGTGGTGCCCTTATAAAACTCAACGTTTAACCTACTCACGCCGGCTTGTGCCCGCCCTCACAGTCGGGCATATTTGCGGAATACACCACGCCGCCGTTGACCCTGGCCATTGACCGAGCAACCCAACGTTCCTACCAGCTCCCTCCGCAGGAATGTGTTTCAAAGTACACTCCAAGTCGATGGCACTGCCCTTTCTCAGGCGCCTCTCTGTTGCACGGGCGTAGCAACTATTTCTCACAGCTTGATTTTGTCCTAATTGAGCGAAAACGCAATTTGATGTTGTTGTTGTGTGTGCCCTCATTGATAACTGGCCCAAGACCATCAACTTCCTCGGTGTAAGGACCGCGTTTAGTCACGGGTGGCTCGGCGATAATGGGGAAAGTAAACATTGGTTATGTCAATTCTCAATTAGTTCCAGCCCTGGAGCAAATATTTGTACCGCAAAGGGAAGGAATATTTGAGTTCGGGCAAAGAAAGGGACTATTAGGGAAAAAGAGACGGTATAATGAATAAAACAATTACACTGAAATTAGCAATTGTTTATAAGTAAGTTGTAAAATTGAGGTTGTAGTTGAATATACACGTATATGGACCTAGACGCAATTAAAAAAAAAAGGTACAAATATTTGGAAGGGGAACCAATATTTACAAAATTCCTCAATAAAATAATGTTATTCCCAAACATTGCTTCCTAGGGGGAAGTAATATTGTTCGCTACCGGGCGATACAAACGCTCTCCGACACCACCTCGGCGAGCTTTAACACATTCCTGCCGAGGGAGCTGGTAGGAGCGTTGGGTTGCTCGGTCAATGGCCGGGGTCAACGGCGGCGTGGTGTATTCCGCAAATATGCCCGACTGTGAGGGCGGGCACAAGCCAGCGTGAGTAGGTTAAACGTTGAGTTTTATAAGGGCACCACGGGGTGACCAGCCCCTCCCCACCCAGCCCCACCCTCCCCTCCCCACCCAGCCCCACCCTCCCCACCCAGCCCTTCCCCACCCTCCCCACCCAGCCCCTCCCCACCCTCCCCACCCAGCCCCTCCCCACCCTCCCCACCCAGCCCCTCCCCACCCTCCCCACCCAGCCCCTCCCCACCCTCCCCACCCAGCCCCTCCCCACCCTCCCCACCCAGCCCCTCCCCACCCTCCCCACCCAGCCCCTCCCCACCCTCCCCACCCAGCCTCTCCCCACCCTCCCCACCCAGCCCCTCCCCACCCTCCCCTTGCCACCCAGCCCCATCCTCCCCACCCAGCCCCTTCCCACCCAGCCCCACCCCACCCAACCTCTTCCACCCTCCCTCCCCACCCAGCCCCTCCCCACCCTCCCCTCCCCACCCAGCCCCACCCTCCCCACCCAGCCCCTCCCTTCCCCACCCAGCTCCTCCCTGCACGACGGACACAATAATCCCCTGTGGGCTGGTGTAACCAGGAGGTTATTACCAGTCTAATCATTCCCGAGCCACTCAGCCACCTCAAGTGTAGCTGCATATTTAACAGACGAGGCCTCCTCTGGATAAACCAGTTAGACAATGCCACACAGCGAGAGGAATTCATCGTGTATCGGTATCAAGGCAGAGGTGAGATCTGCGTTTACCTGCAGCTCCTAAATGTATTATTCATAGGAAAGATATTGACTTCGAGGTCAGCTGGGCTTGATCGTGCGGCCAATTGGGAATGGGCCGGGTTCATTCTTGCTACAAAAAAGGTACATTTTGATTTCGCCCCCAGGTCATGTGTACATAATGCAGGCTATTATACGTGAATTAAAAACGTGCTCTCTGTGTTGGAGGTATGTACGCATTGCCTCTCCATTATACTCGGCAGTTCGCACAAAAGGGAATGCATCTACACGAAAGATAACACTCACCATAGATCCCATGCACCGTTGTGTTTCCGCTTAAACTTACAAATGTTAAAACAAATGTGATTGTTTTAGTTTAAACGGCATTGTCGAGTAGCACTACAATTTACGGCAAACCAGTAAATGGGAGCTACTGTATGTCTCTAATGGATATATACAACCTCCAAACAGTGTGTTTCTTCTCCCTACTAGTCCATGAAAACAAAATAGTGTTTACAGGAAAATGAATAGAATGGCAGTGTTGCTCCAGCGCACAATATGTTCATTAAGACATGGCGAAGAAACCATGAGTGGGGTTTGCTCGCTTCCCATGCGTAGAGCGGCTGGCGTTCTTTGCTTAACTCTGGCATTCTCTTTTTTAAATCCTTTATATTAAGTTTGCTTGCTTGCGTGCTTGCTTGCTTACGACCGTGCAAATCTTTCGGTCGTTTTTTAACCCACTTCCCATGATCCAATTGAGCTGACATTTTCCACACAGACTTGTTGTGCGTGACAATTAATTTTCGTGAAAATTTTTTCCCCAAAATTTTACACTGTTTAGGGAATTTTAAAAAAAATATTTAATTATCAATTGCTTAATGCTGGCAGACAATCATCTGACCCATAGGTGGCAGCCATCTCAAGCCAGAGGACGAGAGGACTCTAGCCGCCACGCATATAAAGGACTTAGAGTGAAAAACTTTGTTTTTACGGGTTAATTTTTTTGTGGCCATGGACCTGGGAAGCGTGTTATATGATACGGTAGAAAAAAAATCAACACATTCGTAAATAACACTGTGATCTTAAAAGGAAATATGTTATCGGTGAATTACGGGCAATTGTCATTCATGTGCTATGAGGAAGGGCCATTTCCCAACACGTCGTTTATGATGTTATTTTTGTTACTTTGGGGCAGTATTATCGATGAGTGTGGGATTGTGTGTGTGTTATTTCTGTGTCCTTGTGCACCACTGCCAACGTAGGCAGCAATTACGAAAATAATTTGTGTCGACGGAATGTGGACAAACTCATCCAAATCTTCTCCTTCCAAATGTAATAACACGGTTTATATTCACGTAAACAAAGCAGTGCACGCATCTGTCATGCCAAGCATCCCATTAACCAGTCCCGATTTCCTACTCGTCATCTGTCTCGCTTTGCGACACCAACCTCATTTGCTATGGTAGAGGGATAGTGTGAGGAGCATGCCTCCACTTAACATGGGCGCCACGGTGGCGAGATGTTAACTGCCTCGCCTGCTATACAGAAGGATCGTGGTTTCGATCCCAATCCTGATGCCTGTATATTTGGAGTTTGCATGTCCTTTTCTCCCCGTGGTCCTCCGGTTTTCCCCCTGCCACATTTAGAAACATGCGTTTACAGTATTTGGCTGCTGCCTTACATGTTTAATGTGATAAGCCACTTTGTTGAGCTCCCGTTTGTGGCCAGAAGCGACCTGGCCACAACTGGGAGCTGGTAAAATAGAAAAGCAGTTTATGAATACGGGTGTATGGGTGTCGCCAACGACAAAGCCATCCACAAGAGGTCGCCATAACTCCACGTACCGACAAGGTGAAGCGAGAGAAATCTTGCTTGTTTACCCCGTAAAGTCACAAGTCTCATGACTTTTTTTTCTGGCGTTTTTGTTGTTGTTGCCAAGTTGCTCGCTAATAGGGGGGGGGGGGGGAGCATGGTTGCTCTTGTATAATTCAAATTGAGTAAAATTGTGGGTGCACATGTTCACATTTGGATATATCTGCATCACGTAATTCGGCGTTTAAAGTAAAACGTGTGCTGCATTTGTGCGTGTGAAAATACACATCTGTGCAGTGTGTTTGAAGATATTTCGATTATTGTTTGTTTAAGTGAGCAGCGTGACAAATATCTACCCAATTTAGAGGGTTAGGGGCCGTCCATAAATGACGTCACGCGATTTTTGACGATTTTTGACCCCCCCCCCCCGTCGTCACACGGGGTCACAAAAAGTCAGACCCCCCCTCAAATATGACGTCACAAAGCTCTGCCCCCCCCCCCCCAAATAAAACATGCTTCAAATCGCTTCAAATTAGTGTCTTTGTAGTGCGTATTTAATGTGGCGCTGCACTCTGATGTTGTAGGAGAAAACATGTATTAAAACGTCTATGTAATTAAGTAGAACGTGTTGTCTATATTTATTTAAAGTTACGCATTTTGATGCGACGTCACATTTCCCAAACCCCCTCCCCTCGTCACACATCGTCACATATGTCTGACGACCCCCCCCCCTAGGTGCGTGACGTCATTTATGGACGGCCCCTTAGGTCCTTGCTACCAAAGGCCCCTAAACTCACCCATTCGCGTGAAATCTCACAAGGCGAGTGCGAAAGGTTTTGTTATTTCTTCCGATCGGGTCGTCATGGAAAATTTCATGCATCTCTATCTCGCTCCGATCTGCCGAGAAGATTTCGGGAGATCGGCTTAACATTGCCCCAATCACGATCGATCGAGATGAAAGTCCGATTTCGTAACACGACCATTGCTCTTTGGTAAAGTCACGTAGAAAGAAATTTTATTAAATTATAGAATACGACGTTTCGATCGCAACACAAGCAGTCGTCATTAGGTAGAACTCAATTTGAGAGAGAGAGAGACTAAACACAGACACGGAGACACACAGACAGACATACAAGCCGAGAGAGAGAGACAATACAGAGACATGCTCTTAGTTCTTTCGGTAAAGTCACGTAGGTAAAAAAATTACTTTACCGAAAGAACTAAGAGTATGAATCCTTGCAGTCACGAAAGCTTCAAATCTAGAATGAATACAGAGACACAGAGAGAGAGAGAGAGACACGCACAGCATTGCTTTGGAGTTAATCTTGTTTCTTTTGGGTTTTTTGTTGTTGTTGAAAAATCCAGGTGTACATTTTGCGTGGAGAGAAACTCTTAAAACGTTAATAAGACACGGAACATCCAGAGGCTCCAAGTGACACAATGAGCGAAGAGTGTTTTCATTCACACCGTCGGCGGCAAGCAGAGGGCGGTGTCGCGGAATTAATTGTGCTGTATTATGCTCGCACATCAATGATGCATTGTATCCCTTTCATTAAAGGCATTATTAGGCAAACATCCCCAATGTGCAGGCTCCTCCTGAGGCTTTTCTTGGTTAAATTATCCCCCCCACACAAGTAGCAACGAGGTGTTTTTCTAGCATTCTGTGACTGGCTAATATTTTATATACTGTACATTACTTACAAAATGGGTCCACTGACTAAAGATAATTTCAATATTTCCTTCAACGTCTGGAAGCTAAACATTTTGGCCGTGTGGTGCAGTGGTTTGCACACACAGCTTCACAATCTGAAAGCTTGCGAGTTGAAATCCTGGTTGGGGATCCAACTTGGTCTTTCTCTGCACTGAGGTCGACAAAGTGAGTATCATTCTTCACCTGATGACGGCTGCTTGCGTTGTGGCCGAAACGTCGTGAGAATTATTTTATTATGTTTTATTTTTATTATTTTATTACTTCCCTTCTACGTGACTTTACCGAAAGAACCAAGAAGATGAATCCCTGCAGTCACGAAAGCTTTAAATCGAAAAATGAGTATCACTTTGTTGGAAATCGACAGTGGTGGCCTGCGTGGATAGGCTTGCCTCTGCCACAGCAATGTGGAATTTTGTGTGAGCAGTTAAACTACTTTGAAAGCAATCGACAATCATCTGCCCTGACATTTTTCCTCGGGTGTCCATTGAAAACGAGATGTTAATATTTCTGACATGGGATTAGAGAACACTGAATTTATTTGCATTTTATAACCTATAAACTATGTGTAGTTATATTGTAGTATACTGTTAAAATGCAATTTACTATTCATAAAGCAACCTGCCTATGACCCACTCACTACCTAGGATGTACCCAATCTCGTCACATCCCAAGCAGAGCTGAGTGGCTTCTGCTTGAGAAGGTTTACCGCCGTACAAGAACATCTGTTTACAGCCTGCAGGGTTAATGCGATGGAGACGACCCTACTGTTGTACTGTATGATGTCTGTATGCCTATACTCCCCGCCTTCTGAATCGTACCTGGGTCCTCACCCCCATTCCACCAACCCGTACTTGAAGTACATCCAAACAGACGGCGTGGAGGAAGCCCTCATACAACACTCGTTTGACAAAGGACTCTCTACTCGTACGAAGAAAGCAGTCATTTATAATAGTTTTTATACTCCTCTACCTACGAACGAGTTATGTTTCAAAGGTATGTTCGTAAGTCGAGTTGTTCGTAAGTTCAACTTTACTCCTGTCGATTCCAACCATGTTGTACGTCTTGTACACTAAACACGGAGAATGGCTTTAAAAGTTGTATAATCTCCTGTAGATGTAGATGCCACCACCCACCATCTATTGCGCGGCAATTGGACTTGCGACTCTCGGTCCGAACAGGCAACTGGACATACGGGACAGGTTTGTTTGTATCTCTGAAAGTTAGTAAGTGGAATATTCGCAAGTAGAGGAGTCCCTGTGTATCTTGATTTGCACAAACATCTGAACAATAGTGAACATGTGCATTCCTTCCTTGCTTGGGTGTACATCACTATTGAAAGGTCTGTGTGACACTGATGAGCACAGGATGTGAACGCTATTGGGTCTCGCATTTCCTTGTGTGCGAGTCACGCTTGCTGCCACACACGCCCACCATTTCCTCTTAAGCTCTCACTGGCAATGCCGTGCTTTTTACATTGATCAATGGACAAACGAGACCACATTTGAAGACATTTATTTCACAGTAGCTGATTGTAAAGTTGACAAACAATTAACACCCCCCCCCCTTCCACGTAAAATAATTCCATGAAAGCACCTCAAAACATATTACCATTTTACTCATTGTAACCATGAAAGCAAAATAAATAAATTTCGATTTAAAGCTTTCGTGACTGCAGGGATTCATCGTCTTGGTTCTTTCGGTAAAGTCTCACTGGTGAGAATTGTATTTTATTATGCTTTATTATTTTTATTATTATTATTTCCCTTCTACGTGACTTTACCGAAAGAACCAAGAAGACAAAATAAATAAATCACAGTTTCATTTTCGTACAGGGATGCTGTATAGCAGCGGAGCAATACAACACACGTAATAACTGCCAAGATATCTCGCCCCGAAGAAAAATACACGATTCTGTGTAACTCGAGGCGCTGGAAACGAGTTCAACAGCCACAACGCGCTCCGTGGGTTTGAGGAGGCTGCAGTCTTTGAGCTCTCTTACGTTTTGAAACTCCACGCTGTGTTTATTGCCGTACGACGCCCGTGCATACTAATGCTAACCATTTGCATTCAAGATGCACGGCTATGTAAAATACACGCAATCTTTAATGTATTAGGGTACATTACGTACAATTGCTCAGAATGTTTGTAAATGTTTGAAAATGTTTGATTTTATATATATTTACAACTGCTTTGGCGGTGGAATAAATAAATAGGGAGTTAAAATGTCGAGTTGACCGGAAAATAAACAGGATTTGGCCAAGAAGACCCCTTTATGAGAAATGAGGCTTTACTGAGGCCTTATGATGACTCCCTTGACCCAACTCATCCTTTGTCCCCGTCATATTGATTACCTTGTATATTATTACTAATTGCACCACAGCCTGTGTTTACTCATTGGAGAGGCGGTGGGGGGAGTTATTTGGCATCTTGTGGCCATGCATACTTGAGAACGGCAGTGGGATTTGGACATCCCTGAGCGAAAAAAAAAATTGTGCATTCCACAATTGAACTGCAAATGTGTGTGTGTGTCTGTAATAATGACTGCCGATGGTGCAGACGGAGCTAATGCCACTTTTGGACGTTTGTATATCATCATCGCGTAACTGTGGCCATGTCAAATTGCCACACAGGTAAGAAATAACTTGTACAGCTCTCCGATGTGGTGATGGGGTTGTACCGCGCGTTTTTGTTCGGCACGATGTCCGAAGTGTTAGCGCCACTTGCTTGGAGCTTCTTTGGGAACTGAATTAGATTTTTTTTAATATGCACTGAATGTTGTTCCTGAAAGAGAACCTCCCCACCACACGGCGCGAAACGTTGGACATCGCGCCGAACAGAACGCAGTTCAAACCATCAACCTCATTCGCGTGCTATATACAGCGCGATCTCGACATCATTGTACGTAATTTGTACGTCTGTGTGCTTAAATGCGAGTAATTGACCAATACAAGTTATGCAGATATAGATAATTGTGCATTAACACCCGTGAAAGTAACACCTGCAGTTTGTCGACCAGATTTGACCAAAAGCATAGCGACACGTGGGGATCGCCTGCCTTCGATCCGTTGTAGCTGACAGAGCAGAGGCTTCTGCCCACAAAATGCCCCAAGCCTGCCACGGGGCTGTGCTGGAGGTGAAATTTCCAGATTGAAAGGGTCAAAACTCGACCTCGACAATTGAAAATGACAGCTTCTCCACAACGGCAGCTGCGTTGGGTTGAAAGCACCCGGCCATTCCACTTTCCACAACCCTGACAGTTTAAGTTCCAGTTGTTAGCTAACCCTTTCTCTCTCTCTCTCTTAGAATTGTTTGGTTTTAACACAACAGTTTTATTTCAAAAATAAAACATTCGAAGGGTATTTTATTATTATAGTTGCCATGCTGCATCATTTAACCTCCATTCCAGAGTATTTCATTTGATATCAAAAAAATTGACAAAAGGATAAACGTTGGTGTTTAACAATTTGCCTTACCGTTTGCAAAGTCAAACCTATTATATTATGTACACGCACATATTGTATATATATACAACGATGGTTCCATGCTCACACACAGTCGAATATCGAGGTGGCCAGCACCACAGATTTAATTCACTGCACCAGCTAATAATTTAGGGCTGATGCTATCTTTTCGCGTTGTAAATTGAACTCAGGTTATCCGGTTCGTATCGCAATGCACTTACCACTGCCATCCGCACTCCCCCCCCCCTGTATACATATATGATAATTATTTCCTGTTATATACGAATTACACATGATGCACGGATTTGTTGATGACGTAAACGGGGGCGCTAAGCAATGCAACTAAGTTTGCACGGTTGGCTATAACTTGCATGATGTTATCGATGCAGTCTTGATAAAAAAAAAACTCACAATATTCTTGTGTAAATGTTCGCGCACGGGTTTGTTCTTGGACATGCGATCCCCGCAGACAGAAACTGTGACTTGGAGATATCTGGGTCTTGACAGATTTATTCGACACGCAGCTTTTGTAAGCCAGTAGTTTAGGTGACCGTGTCATTGGACCTTTCTTTTGGACAAGCGATGCAGTTAATGAAGGCATAAATCCCATATCCGATCATGATGAGTGGTGACAAGGCGACCAACAATATCGCGAAGAGCACCCATAGCACAGTCTTTCCAAATCTGAAAAATCTCTCCTTGTGTGGATTGGCCTTCTTGGCTGGCGTAACACTTGCAGTTACACGCTGTTGTTGCTGCTGCTGCTGATGATGATGATTGTATTGCTGCTGAGAATCATGAACGTAAGTCTCGTTTGATACCCAAGCGCTGGCTTTCCTGCCGAGTGTGAGAATGTAAGATTCGGTGTCGTTTATGATTGAACTTTGAACAGACAGGCTGTCAGCGCCAAGCGAATTCCGAAAACTTTTCCAGTGACTTAAGCGCACAGACCCATTGGTCGGCCGCACCTCTTGCGTGACAGAACCTTGTCGTTGCTCCAGCGAAACTTTGTGTGCTCCGTCAGGGGCTGTGTCGCCGTTTTTGGAGCAAGGTGGACGTTCATCGAACGAAAGTTTGTCCGATTGCACAGTCGGAGTGGCCCGTTGATACGCAGCCTCCAGCAACAGATCGCAGTCGATCACAATGGTGTTTGGAAGCTGGTCCACACTTAAAGTGGCATCGGCGTTCCGCTCTGCTGACAAGTCCACAAAGACGTTGCCGGGCTCCACGAACGATATTTCAACAGCGTCGTCAGCCCGCGGTGCGTTTTCGGCAAGTTTGTAACGCGATGGTGTTTCGTGCGAGCCATGTTCATTCTCTCGGTCAGGTGGCACGGGACCAGCGTTGACACTGATTTCGGACGTGTTCACAACGACGGTCTCCGAAACGCGCGCCTGCTCACTGGCGCAGTTCGCAGGCGGCGGTGTTTCGTCGAGGCTGAGAGTAGACGGACTGGCACCTGCAGGAGATGCGCACGCTGAAAAGGGATTGATGCTCGTCATGGTCAAATCGGCGTCGGCATCTCGACTGCCGCCGCCGACGTCCAAAGTGTGGGCTTCTGCGTCGGCACTGTGGCATTCAGAAGCGTCCGACTCGGACATTGCACCTTCGCGAACAAGCGCTCGTATATGCAACACGTGGCCCAATGGCGAGAACGTAGAAGTCCCCTTGTTTTTGTGTGTTCTTCTTTGCCCTTCAATTCATCAACATGCGCGCATCACCTGAAAGAAAGAAAGGCACAAAACAAGCCGCGCCGTTCAGGCAAAACATTCCACATTCTTACGATACGATTACAGTTATAGCCTCGGTCGCGTTTTTAACGGGTTACAATGTACAGGGTGTACATTGAACTACAACTACTTCTTCAAATCGGAGTCGCTATAGTCATCTCACCAGCTGTCAAGATCTTGTACCGTTGCGAGTCTTTGGAGCATCAACCCAGTGAGTCTTCACCTCCCCAGGTCTCGTAACAGCGACTTGCTTTGCCCTCAAATGCCGTTGGGGGAGTTTTAGTTTGTTCCACCACTGGCTCGCCTGGCATAATAGTAACATTATCATACTGACGCAACCCACGTCACTGATTCCAGTAAAAGGTTTATTTTTAGAACGACACACACACCTCGGCTAACACGCCAGACCAGATTTCTTGTTTACAATGAGCCACGGGCACGAAAAAAAAAGTTTATCAGTCGCGAGGGACTTGGGACGGAGCAGCGGACACTTTTCTAATCTTTGTATGGCTATTTGGCATCGTAAATACAGTGATTGTTTTCGGCGTTTGCTTTAAAAAAGAGGGAGGGAGGGAATTGTATGAGAAATGGCTGAGTGGCTCAGAAGATTAGATATCAAGTAACTGAGCTGGCTACTGCTGAGATGCTGCGATCGAATTGGGGCAGGCGTCCGTGATTAAACTGGCTTTTCAAGTGCAGTATCGGTTGATGGTCGGAGCCAAGTCAGAAAGGGGGAGGTGAAAAAATTAACCCGTAAAAACAAAGTTTTTCACTATAAATCCTTTATATGCGTATTCAATGATGCCACAACCCAGCCCACATTGGTCTTTGAAACGGGCGGCTAGAGTCCTCTCGTCCTCTGGCTTGAGATGATTGCCTGCCACCATTAAGCAATTGGTAATTAAATATTATTATTTTTTACCTAAAACGTGTAAAATAAATTGTCACGCACAACAAGTCTGTGTGCAAAATGTCAGCTCGATTGGATCACGAGAAGTGGGTTAAAAAACGACCGAAAGATTTGCACGGTCGTAAGCGCGCAAGCAAGTGAACTTAATATAAAGGATTTTTAAAAAACCCAGCACTTGACATTTTGGTTCCACACTGAATAGTGGCTAAATTCTAGCTCTGAGAATGAAACATACCAACTTCACTGTCCTGCGACAAAACATTGCTTTTTGTTGCATTGGCAGAGTTGGTGGAAAAGTGATGGTCCCTACCGTCTGGACCAGAGGTCACTTGAAGGGAACTCGGATGTAGTTTTGTACTTATGTTGCACTTCTTTCGCACCATACATAGCCAACCGTGCTAATCGGAGGTGCGGGGAAAGCACAACAAACTAAACACAAAAAGTTTTCAAGAAATCAGTTTTCAATCTAGCTTTAAAAGTGCATCGCTCTGGTGGCCTCCTAATATCAGAAGGATGAACGTTCCAGACGGCCGTAGAAGCGCATCCGAAAGCACGCGTTGCGGTGGCCACCGTCTTTCTTCGATGGTTAGCCAAATGCCGCTGTTGCGAGGATGACCGGAGTCCACGTGGTGGTTGATGTTGTGGCCCGCACTCTTAGCACGAAGCGTCGCATTGCTCTGTGAGAGATCCGAATGGATGCTTCGTCTCGTGACGCCGACACCAATAGCACAATCGCTATAAATTTGAGGTTAAACAACACGAAAAAAGAAGACAAACAATAAACAAAAAATTGTACGTAACCCGATTGCGTCTCTTCAAAGTTCAGTCTGGTTATTATGGCGAACTCATGCCTCCTGGCATACCTTGACATTTGCATTTCGAGACATTTTAAAATCGTTGCTTCCTGAAGAAGAAAAATGGGATGCTGCCGTGCTGTAATGGTTAGCACACTGGACTTGCATTCCAGAGGTCAAAGGTTCAATCTCTTGGCGCGGCAGCTGAAACAATGGTCATGTTTCTTGAATCTCCCCCCCGCGCCCCCCGCCTCTGTACAACCAGCAGTATGAGTCTACCACAGCGGATCGTGTGGTGGTGGTGGGGGGGCATCGTGGGTATTTTACACCTTTTGCAAGACATCTGGACAGCGTGTGAGAGTTGTGTCAAAAAAACACTCTCCGTAGGGGCTTGCAAGAGCTCCCTCTTGTGGATGCCCTTCCAGTGACAACGACTTACTTCAACGCGATGTAATTCCACGTGTTTCAGACCGTGCGGTGTCATATTGAACACGTGAGTAAAAGAAAAAAAACCACGAGTTGCCTCTCCAGGTGCATGCCAACGGTAAAAGACTGTAATAAATCAACCGACGCTTGCTCATGACGACCAATCTATTGAGGATGTTTGTGTACATTGGGAGCTGTGTGCGCGCGCATTAGACACATGAAGAAGAAAAAAACGTCCCCTTGAGTTAAAATGTGTGCTTCACCAGAGAAAACGATAAAGCCGCCGTGACACAAGATACCTGCACTCCGGTTTAACTATAGACAAACGTGATAAAGGTACAGTCTCACAGAAAAGATCAGGTACAGGTGCGACCCTGTTATTTCTTGCTCACGTCACAGCTAGGCAGAAAGGCCTCGACTGAAGGGGCAGAGCTCCTCTACAGAGCTCCTCTGGAGGGTATCTTTGGTCTACTCTTCCACGCCGGCCCGATGTCTTGGAAGAGGTGGGGGAGGTGGTATACCCACACTTTATCCCAACAAATACGACTTGCCGATCAGCTCACTGCGGTTGCACCCTGGTATTCCTGCAAGTGGCAATTTTAAGATGCAGAAATTGCTCATTGTTTCAGCTGCTGTGCCGGGGGAGATCGATCCGGTCGGTCACCGGTGCGTTGCAAGTTCGGCGTGTTTGGACCATCCCACCAGGGGCAGCATCTCGTGTGCGCGAGGCACACGCTCTGAGAATTATTCTGAAAATGTGCCTCGCCTCTTGAGTCAGTGGCATTTTCAGCCATTAAAGGAGAGATGCAGTGTTGTCACAGCCTCTTGCACTCCTAGTTTAATTACAGTTTAATTCTAGATTTGAAGCTTTCGTGACTGCAAGGATTCATATTCTTAGGTTTTTTCGGTAAAGTCACGTAGGTAAAAAATGAAAATAAAAATGAATAAAAGTAAAATTAAAATAAAATAAAAATCACGACGTTTCGGAGGCAACACAAGCTTCCGTCTTCAGGTGGAACCGAATATTAATTACAGTTATAGCAAAAATAACGAATCCACAGTGTCACTGACGCACAGCGATGTTTCCAGAAAAGAACAAAAAATAACTACCAGGGCACGATTATTTATTTTAATATATGTGCAGAGAAGTTCCGACGGACGTACTCGGAGACGGAGGTGAGTTAAGGGCTTTCGCCAGGGTTTATTAAAGCTTATCAATAACACACATGGTGCACAACTCCCAGGGGCTAGGGGTCCTACTCTGAGTCCGGGTCCCTGCCGGCTAGCTCCGGTCTCTCTCTCTCGTGTCGGATCGGGGACTCTGCCGACTCCACCGAGCGGAGAGAGAAGCACCTCTACGGCTACCACCGGCTTTTCCCCAGACTCCCTATTCGATCCCTCTCTCTACCCCTGGTTCCCTCTTCACCCTGCTTACTCTACTCGTTCCCGCAGTGACCCCGCTTTCGTCACGGGGTCTCCCTTAAGTACCCTAGGAGACGTGACGTCATCGCACTGAACGGCACACCTGACGTCACGTCCCCATTTTACTCCTCTACATTTGTACATACTAAACATCGGGATGGTGGTTTTCGTGCACGGTGCTATGGTGGCGCGCCTCCACGTCACCTGCGCGCCTTGTCGCTGCCGTGATTAACATGAGCGGTGGAGGGCTGACGCCTGAAGCAGTGTTGCAACCTCGCGCCTCCCTCCACTTCACCGACCCGGTCGAACAAACAACGCGTGGATGGGGGGGGGGGAAGGAAGCGCCTTCGTCAAAGGGCGGATTGACTAAACGGGGCTGCGGATGATTGTCGTTGGGTTACAACATTTTTTTTTTCCAAAAAAATTCGCGGTGAGGATTTTTTTAATTTTGTTTACGGATTAATTTGCCACGGTTTCTCAGCAGAGACTTACAAATGCACGTCATCGGTTATCCGGCACCGCGCGATAATTATCCGGCTGCTTCCAACATTATCCGGCGGTCTGGCGCCGATCTGGCGAAACCTGCTCCAAAGGCGATCGGCAGCACCATGTAGCGTGACAGACACAAAAAAAATCCAGCTGCGCTTGATGTCAGTGTTTTAAATATTGCATATAGTACATTATACACTGCATAGAACTTAAGCAATGAAAATAATACGGTTGGTCATCGAATTATTCCGGTTGCTTTCATTGTTATCCGGCAGCCCCGGGCTTGATCCGGCGAAACGGCTCCAAAGGCTGTCACCAGTCCGGCAAAAGGCACCGTGCGTGTATGTGATACAAGTTGCCACACTTAAACAATGACAATAATGCACGTATCTACATCCTCCCGTTGCACAGAGTCTTCGAGATTGGAGTTGATGAGTGCGGTAGAGTAAATACGGTAACTTTTTAAAGTAGGATGTTGAGTTTTTTATGCCAATTTCAAATTGTGAACACATTTAAAACACTAAAAAAAACCCATACACAACACCTAAAAACAAAATTGTATGCAAGGATGTGCAAAAATAAGCAATAAAAAAAAAATGTTTAGTGATTATCCGGCGTTTTTTTTAAAATCCGGCGCTCCGTCCTCCAAGCCGCTAGATAATCGATGATCTATCTACTCTGTGTATTATGTACGTTGAACTTCTTTCGCACCGTACGTAGGCAGAGATGGGAGGGAAATTGAACAATACGAAGAATACGGACGATCCGGGAAAAAATAATAATAATTTTGGAGCTTTCGTGACTGCAGGAATTATTCTTTGGTTCTTTCGGTAAAGTCACGTATAAAGAAAAAATAATTAATTAAATAACAGCATACGACGTTTCGATTGCAACACAAGCAATCGTCATCAGGTATAATGAAATAGCGACATAAAATCTAACCAGAAAACTATAGACAGACATATAAGCAGACAGATATCACCAAGATACATAGAGAGAGCAACCCAGGTACAGAGAGGGCTGATCATCTCTGTGGGGTGGCCTTAAATAGACGGAGGGGGGCGGAGGCAGAGAGAGGGAGGGGGTAGGGAAAAAATGTACATGTCAATGAGTACTACGCGTCTCTTCGTACTCACTCAGTTGGACAAGAGTACACCAGGAGTGGCAGCACCACGATCGATTAATGATCAGTCATTATCAATCAACTTTCAGGACCAAGGCCTTCCCATGATCTACCTCAATCTCTGTTCAGTTCTGTGATGTAACAGATCCACCAGGCGCTGTGACACGAAGCTATTTTCATCGCCATGTCCTCCTGGACACGTTAATGGTTGATTCCTTCTGAACTTTATTGCTTCTAGATTTGCAGTTTTAAACTTTATTGCTCTAGTATATTGCTTTGAATCATTGACAAGGGCTGTGGCTTGGAGTGGGGGAAACTATGGCAAGCATTTCTGAGAAGTGCAGTGACTATACAGTCATTGTGATGAGGGTGCAAGTACAATTATGAGTTAAACATTTAATATTTTTGCGTGCGCTTGTGTGGTAAAAGCACTTCCGTTACGTGGCACCGCATGAAACATGTCATCGCCTATCGTCCCCTTTGACTGCGAGACTCATGGTGATCTGCTGCATTTGTTTAAACATGCAAACATTGAATTTCGATTTAAAGCTTTCGTGACTGCAGGGATTCATCTTCTTGGTTCTTTCGGTAAAGTCACGTAGAAGGGAAATAATAAAATAATAAAAATAAAACATAATAAAATAATTCTCACGACGTTTCGGCCACAACGCAAGCAGCCGTCCTCCGGTGAAGACCAGGTGTTTGATTTTTATTATTTTATTATTTCCCTTCTACGTGACTTTACCGAAAGAACCAAGAAGATGCAAACGTTGGTTTTCCATTTTTATTGGGCTCGTCAAGCAGTCACGCGTGTTCACAAATCCTGCCGGATTTACCAGAGATGTTATTGGCAAGTGATCGCTCGCTCCCTCTCTCTCTAACACAGCGGTTGATGGGAATTTTAAACTTTTTTGGTGCAGAGTCATCGTCCTAAATGTCCAATTTTTTACTGTCTAACTTTATATGTACATAATAAGATGGGTAGTTCATTAACGTGTTTAGTGTTTCGCTTTTGAGCGAAACACTAAACACCTGCCTATAAAACTCAAGCAAGCGCTTGCCTGTCAAAAACACAAGCAAAAACAAAGTCTGCCTGTAATGAGCTTTTAAATCCACAACATGTTTTAGTACTTTCATAACCTTCCACTGTGTCTGCAGCATAACAGCAGCAGAGATATGTCATACGTATAAGTTTAGCAATACAGTATATAGTCCTGGGAAACCTGCACACACAACTCAATTGTCAACCATTATTCAAACTACATTCTTGTGCTAAGTATAGCGACGAAAGGTATTTTTTTTTTACAATGAGACAATTGTTCTGACTTTGGCACCTGTTTTCTATTAATAAACGAGGAAAGAGATGGCTGGATTATTCTGAGGTCAGAGTATTAAACCGGCATTGCCCAGATCCTGGGTTCAAATCTGCGATTCGGCCATCCGAGATGAAGCAAGGCTACTCAAGTGTAGTGAGTTGATGGTTTCATCTCAGTCACCAATTTCATTCATAACAAATATTAGATTGAGGTCTTACCTCATTTGGTTGAAGTCCAACTCTGGAATTAAATATGTAGTTGGCAAGCGATCAACATGTTTATTTATATCTCTGTAGCAGGGAATGTGGAAAGGTAAACTCCCTCGGGTGTGGCTAAGTATAGATCACCGAAAGGCATTTCAGAAATCTTGTGATATTTGCTACTTTGGGATGCTCTCTAAAAATACGATTACACAGCTCCGCTACAATTGTGAATAGATATTGTTTTGAAACAGTATGTCGAAAGCACGATAGGAGTAAAATGTGGGATAAAAAAGTGCGCAAAAAACATGTAAACACATACATTGCATGTACTGAAAAAAATCTAATCATTGCATCGACATGTGGATTTCACATCAAGTCAAGTCACCCATGAACTGCGCATCGGGCAACTGTTAAAACACGTGCCCAGCATGCCTTCCCTGGCACTGACCACCGTGTACTTGACCCAACTTAATTCTCAACTTCAATCACCTGGAAATTATACTGGTAGGAACCTCCTGGTTACACCAGCCCACAGGGGATTATTGTCTCCGTCGTGCAGGGAGGGGCTGGGTGGGGAGAGAGGGGCTGGGTGGCGAGGGGAGGGTGGGGAGAGGCTGGGTGGGGAGGGTGGGGCTGGGTGGGGAGGGGAGGGTGGTGAGGGGCTGGTTGGGGAGGGTGGGGCTGGGTGGGGGGTGAGAGGGGTGGGGCTGGGTGGGGGGTGAGAGGGGTGGGGCTGGGTGGGGAGGGGCTGGTCACCCCGTGGTGCCCTTATAAAACTCAATGTTTAACCTACTCACACCGGCTTGTGCCGCCCTCACAGTCGGGCATATTTGCGGAATACACCACGCCGCCGTTGACCCTGACCATTGACCGAGCAACCCAACGTTCCTACCAGCTCCCTCCGCAGGAATGTGTTGTTTAAGGTGGGCGAAAGGAGGAGCAGCAGCAGCACAAGCTGCGAACAGCGCAAATGTCAGGTTGCGCAGGGACCGACCCAAACCAACCCTGCAGTGCCATAGAGTGTGTGTACGATGGCTGAATCCCTAGATTTGATTCTAGAACCTCTGCAATGCCGGCTTTAGTACTCTGACCTCAGAGTCATCCAGCCATCTCTTTCCTCGTTCATTAAAATGGTGTGTGCATGCGTGGGAAGGACTAAACAAATTCGTTCTCAATGTAGTAATATAGTGTGTGGTGTGTAGTGTAGTGTATAGTGTAGTATTATACTGTAACGTATAGTGTAGCGGTAGTTGCGTTTTGAGTTTTTATTTTAATTTTACCTGTGCTTAACGCGATCTTGAGTTTGTCATACACTGTACAGCATTTACATAATTCATGATGACATATGGACGGTTTTTAAACGAAAATAATTCCTTGTGGGGCATTTGTTGTAGGAGCATCACGTGCTTGGAAACCACACCTGGTGTGAACTTTATATATATAGTACAGATCATTACATACTATAATCTACTCGGATGATTAACGTGCCTTAAAATACACTGCCCTGAACAGACTGTCGGAGAGAGATGTCTAATGGGCAATTGGGAGTGGTCAATTCCATGCTTGCCATGATGGATGCTTGTTTATCTTTACATGTGTACGGTGTTTTTTCTGCAATATTTTGCTGTCTTTTCTTGGATTTTCTGTTTGCACTTAGTCACATATTCATTTTAAGATGTTTTCTTGTTCATGTTTTTGTTTTTTGTTTGTTGCGGTTGCACCCGATTCAAGAGCCGAATGGCTCACAGGGCTATACCCAATAAATGAACTTGAACATGAATATTAACTGCCGTGTAGGTAAAGGTTGTTCCATTTAAAAGTGGAGATGACCGGGTGACATGGTGCTGAAGTTTACACATTCTATGGTAAGCATTGCACTGCATAATGGTGGCGTTCTTAAAGAATGTAAAGACTCTGCACTGTCTCCGTTTTCCATGACGTCGGAGACGTCTTGGTCACTTGGTGCATTTTTTCAAATCATTTCAAGCAGCTCCCCAAACCAGTTCTTTTAATTACAAACACAACGGGTTTTATTTTTTACACACGGCCACAGTTCCTCATTACACGTTCAATTCACGTTAAATAATTAAATGTTAAATATATACACAATGTAGTTAACATCTTGCCACCGCAGCACCCATTATGTCATAACCTACTCGATTAAAGAGGTTATCACATAATACACTAGATTTGAAGCTTTTGTGACTGCAAGGATTCATATTCTTAGGTTTTTTCGGTAAAGTCACGTAGGTAAAAATCTAAAATTAATAAAAGTAAAATAAAAATAAAATAAAAATCCCCACGTTTCGGAGGCAACACAAGCCTCCTGAAGACGGAGGTTTGTGTTGCCTCCGAAACGTCGTGATTTTAATTTTATTTTAATTTTACTTTTATTAATTTTAGATTTTTACCTACGTGACTTTACCGAAAAAACCTAAGAATGCATAATACACTGTTTGTATCCACATAAACAAATTGGGACCACTGCATTGTGCATCTTCGGGTGTACCGACAAGTTGAATATCTTCTACAGCCGGATCGGCTGCAAACTGCCTTCTGTTAGTGCCTAACGTCAGCAGCAATGATTCAATACAAGTAAGCTCTAGGACCAGATTCGACACAAAGTATTTCATCTGCAGAGGTTACGCTTGCTTAGATCAACGATGGTGAACTGCCGATGTTACCCCCTTTACGACACGGGTCTAAACCAGTGGAGAGTTTGCTTATGTTGATTCGACGCTGTTGAAATTGAATCACTTCCAAAAGGCCGTGCGGCTGCTAGGTTGCAGAAGCAATACTGTTAGATGTGTATGTGGAGAGATGGATATGTGACGGAGACGTAATGCCTGCTTATTTATTTTGTTATATTCTCCATAAATATGCTCGTGATTATTTTGAGTAAAACATTTTGGTCTGGGTCCATGGACTCTCATTGGCATCCATAACTCACAGCATTCGCCAACTCAGCCAATGTTTCCACAGCTGAAAACAATGCAATCCAGACATACCAAACATTACATCACATACACCACGGACCACTAGAATGTACGTATGACATGCAGAAATGTCTTTATATCAACATAGGTTAAGTGAATAGAGATTAGGACTGCCATCTGTCTGTCTGGGCTTGACCACGACGGTCTGGGAATTGGCGTCTGTGTTAGGATAGCAAGAATTGATTTGTATCGAGATCTGGTAAGCGGTATTGTGTTGAAATTCATCACAGTTCTCGGCACAATTTTGATCGACGTCGGCTGAATGAGAAATGTTCCCAGTTTGGTTTGTGGAAATGATGGCATGAAATGGTGGATGATCAATATGCATCCTGTTTTATTATGTTGGGTAGAGTGGGCGTGCAATGTTTTATACAATGGACTTAACTGCTTGAGCCGAGTTATAAGTGTTGCGATATGTGCATTGCCTCTATACTGTTAGCCTTTTGGCGTTCTCTGGTCTAACACGGGTGAGACGAGGCCATAAAAAAGTAATATTTAAAAATACTTTAAAAAAAATACGCTTTAATGAAATGTACCGTACGAGTAATGGCAGAACTCCACGACTCCAGGAAGTGGCCCCGAAGCTTGCCACAACGTAAGGGACCGTGGTCATTTAGAGCCAACGTCAGTTGAGCGTGGACAATTAGACCCAAGCCAAAACATAACATATAAAAAAGAATGTTTAAAAAATATATATTTTTTTGATAGAATATAGTATTGTCACCAGTATGACATAAGTATACCAAGTTTGCAGTCGAAACCAAATTGGGAAGTGGGTTAAAATTGAGTTAGAAGATTTGAGGATACGACAACAACAATAGACAGAGTGAGTTAAATAAACGCGTGTAATAGAAAGGCTGTTTCTGGTGTCGGACAATCAGTTTCAAAGACAATGCATGCATTATCAGAGCATGTTTGTTTTCATGTTTTGCCACAAGTACGTGTGGTTAATTCAGACTTGATGCCTTGCAAGAGGTATCTGTGTGGTGTTTGAACATCTTAACACCTGTTTTATTGCCAGGAAGGGTAAAACCTATTTTTATTTTTGTTAATAATGTTTGATACTGGCAAAAGGGTCCCATAGGTACTAGATGAGTGGTGGGTGTTAAGCGAACCGGTCCTTGATCACCCCTCCCCACTCCTTCGCCAACGTGCACTGGTCAAACAACCACCATGACCGACAAGGCTTGGTGAAGCCTTCATCCAGCAGTGGAGTTACAAAGTACGATAAATGATTACTTGTCTTATCCCGCATTTTAATCAGGTTTAAAATGTTACTTAGTCGATTGTTGTTGGTTTTAAAGTTTTCCGTGAAATATTTCGTTGTTTGTCCCACCCCAATTGCGACTAAAGATCGATACAATTGTGTTCGCCGTTGCAGAATGCCACCGATGGAATAGATAACCACCCTGGGACGCACAGGTGTGAGGCAGGTGCGCGACATTAATGAGAGATTAATTGTGATGCGTGCCACGTTTTCAAAAGTGGAGTTTCCGTATTTTGTCCCACGAGGTGGGTAAACCCACACGCCATGTCCGCAGCGGGAGCTTGCAGCTGCGTGCGCGCCGAGGATTGTGAAAAGTTTGCGCACGTGCGTATTCCACAGTTGTGTCCAGATTGCACTCGAGAGGGAAAAGACAAAAACAAACTGTCGGTTAATTCTGTTGCGTTGAAATACAGCGTAGAAAGTCAATTCGGTGAGACCGACAAACAGGACAATGCAAAATTGAGAAAATGTCTTCGCGGTGGGTGACAGTGATTGATTAGGAATAGCAACGCGGAGCAGGGCTTTGTACCACAGGGGAAATGCATGGGCCAAAGCCTTTGACATTCGTACTGCCCTCTGCCCCCACCTCCCCCTGTCCTTGAGGGCCCCAATGCGCCCAAGCGATTTTTACGGGTGCAGCGAGCTTAACGAGTTTGTGTATTTGCAGAATGTCCCGTGAGATGCAAAGGCCACCCTGGCAGGTCTTTGTGCATAACGCCGACATGCCTGTGGAACTGAAGCGAGTTCGCATTTTACTGTTGTTGTTGTCCTTCCAACGCACTACTGTCCCGATGAGCAGGGTTGGCTCTGTACGGTGCAAAAGAAGTTCAACATACACACAGTATTCATAATCAATGTTTTTTGGGTTAGATCGCGTTATTTATAAATGTGTCGTAACCCTCCACCACCCATCACCCTGCTGCTGAATTTCGATTTAAAGCTTTCGTGACTGCAGGGATTAATCTTCTTGGTTCTTTCGGTAAAGTCACGTAGAATGGAAATAATTAAATAATAAAAATAAAACATAATAAAATAATTCTCACGACGTTTCGGCCATAACGCAAGCAGCCGTCCTCAGGTGAAGAACAGGTCTGTCGATAAGACAGACCTGTTGCTGCTCTATTTAAGACCGGGAGCAAGTGGAGGGCTTCACCATTCTGGCAAATCGCCCGATGAAGCTGGATGTGATTACCAGCGAAACGTCGTACTAAGATGATGTTGATTCGCTCTTCAACACACCGGTGGGCTAAAGAAGTGAATGATTTTGTCCTTTGTAAACGTGACACTTTTTTGCCGATTGGCCAGTGTCGGGTGGTGGAGGGTTACGACACATTTATAAATAACGCGATCTATCCCAAAAACCTTTATTATGAATACTATTGGTCGCGAAAGCCTGCTACGTGTTAAATACACACAGTATAATTGCTGCGAGCCACAAGGATGGCCCCACGGACAATGAGTGATAGTTTCAGACCAAAACAAAAACACTGCTGCCCTCTTTTGGGGAAGAAATTGCGTGAAGATGTACGGTTGTAGGGGGTTATTTAGAGCAACACTGGAAAACACATTGCGAAAGTTAGATTGAAAGCTTAACACATGTACGTGGAGAAAGTTGTATCCACAGCAGGTGAGCAGATGCAAGCGGTGAGAATTAATGACAACAAATGAGCGTCACGAGAAATGAACTTGGCAAAGAGAAGGCTGCAAAGTTGAACTTAAATATATGCCGTATATAAAATTAAACAAATTCGTCATTAATACGGCTTGAAAAAATAGGCACGTTTTTAAATCCTTTATATTAAGTTCGCTTGCTTGCTTGCTTGCGCGCTTACGACCATGCAAATCTTTCGGTCGTTTTTTATTTAAATCCTTTATATTAAGTTCGCTTGCTTGCTTGCGCGCTTACGACCGTGCAAATCTTTCGGTCGTTTTTAACCCACTTCCCGTGATCCAATCGAGCTGACATTTTCCACACAGACTCGTTGTGCGTGACAATTAATTTTCGTGAATTTATTTTTGCTAAATTTGACACTTTTTAGGATTTTTAAAAAATATTTAATTACCAATTGCTTAATGCTGCCAGGCAATCATCTGACCCATAGGTGGCAGCCATCTCAAGCCAGAGGATGAGAGGACTCTAGCCGCCACGCATATAAAGGATTTATAGTGAAAAACTTTGTTTTTACGGGCTATTTTTTTAACAATGACCCTTCTTCGTCGCAGATGAATAGAGAAGCAGGTGGGGTAGAGTGGATTCAAGTTGGAGGCTGCACTTTACCCCATGCGGCCTGATGACACTATGTAACACGATTTTTGTTCCTGGGTACTAAGTGTTATTTTCTAATTGCTTATGGCTATTATTCCCCACAAGCTTTGCTTTTGTGACCAGGACTTTACGTGAAGGAATGACACAAATGCACACCGCGTTTTCTCATTAAAAATAGGTAATTTTTTTAATATGTGGTCACAAAAGCAACGTTTGGAAAATCATTTCCATTTTCTGTACGTTTTAGGCATAAGTTATTAGAAAATTGCACTACCCAGGAACATTTTTTTTGTTACAGTGTTATAATTACATTTCAAATGTTTCCGAATGAAGAGTTATAAAATTGTCGTTACTCGAAACGTTGCCGAATGATATATCTATTTTTTACTTTTCACGCTGTTATTATTGATTAATGTGTTGCATGGCTTTTTGTTGTTATTTGTGCCTATTTGCACCACTGCCAATGCAGTATGACCGCACAGTTTTACGCAAAATAACTAAGAGGAAAAAACAAGATCAATGTGCAACAAGTTTGCCGGACAAAATAAAATAACCGCTAAAGGGACAGGACAAAATTGTAAACATTTTCAGGCCTGCAAATGGATTTTGTCTACATCGATAAAAAATAATCCCCAGCACAGCAAGCAGTGGGCAAGCCTGGTACAGGTCGCAAATTGACATGTTGTGTGTTTGCACCAATCGAATAAGTGGGGGTGTATTTCAGGGATCATATCGCCTTGCGCCACTCATTTCACAGCTGGTATCCACAAAGGAGGAACCCCTCCTGCCCGATCCACATGTATTTATCCTGACCCACAAAAGCACAAACGTGCTCAGTTTCAATAAGCAGGTGACAAAAACTGCAGCGATATCATCACGAATAACAGCTGCGGTGTGTATTTGAAGCTGCGAAGACAATTTATGAATCTTTAAATTCGCCACCACCGTCTGGGTTACAGACCCTTGTCTTCCATGCTTTTGCACAGATAAAGGCAGAATCAATGCCCCCCCCTCCCCCGCCGAATGCTAAACACAGACCCAAAGCCCCGCAAAATGCCAAGCAGCCAGCAACAAACAGCACTACTGAAAGGTGTAATCGATTAAATGCGTCTCTTGAATTGAGCAAATGTGTGGATGGTAGTAAGATTTGTGGATAAAATTTGGGGGGTGGGGGGGGCGGCACGGGTAATAGAAGGCAGGGGGCACAGTAATCAAAGGCCAGATTAAATAATGTTTTTTCTTGCTGTCTATTGAGCACATAATGTATCGATTAAACACTGCTTAAAAAAAAAAGTTTGGCACTCTTTCATTTTCCCAGGTCTTATTTTTTCCAATTTGTCATCCGCGAAGCAAAGTCATCCGACGTGTATCCCACCCCCTCTCTCCCCAACTCCCGTGCGTCTCTTGGCGCCTGTCAGCTGCGGCTTGTGGGGTCATCCCCTCTGTAAGTCTTGGCCCTTTTTTTGTTTCCTCCTTTAAACAAAAAACCCGATACACCTGCAAACGTTAAACCGTCACCATTTCTGCACGACACATTGTGACTTGAACAAGCGCATTTGGGGCGCTGCAAAGCGTCTCGTTGCGTGCACCAGCCACGGGTCGAGATTTTATAGGGTGCAATATACCAGCTGCACTCTTTGAGTGCAGCATTTTCTTGTCGGTCGATTTCTTTATTTATCGTTTTACCATACTGCAGATGGTAGACAAAAGTTATAATTTAGTAGGCCTAAAGCGAATCTTCGTGTTAAACAGGTTTAGGTTCAGCCCTGGATTTCCTGGATTACTCCAAAGTTGGCAGAAGGACCTCCACTAGGGGGAGGTATTGAGCGCCTCGAGAGAGGGTGTGTGTGTGTAGGTGTATGTGTGTAGATGTGTGTGTGTAGGTGTGTGTGTGCAGGTGTGTGTGTAGATGTGTGTGTGTAGGTGTGTGTGGGGAGCGGTAGTGTAGCGGTTAGCGCGCTGCGCTATGAACCTGGCGACCCGGGTTCGATTCCCGCTCACGGCTAACACCAGTGACGATTATCTGAACCGGTCCTGGGCCTCCCCTAGGTCGACTCAGCCTTAAATGAGTACCTGGTGCGGTGTGTAAACATCGCCACTAGGGAGACAAAGGCGGTCGGGCGTGGTGCTGGCCACCCACCCCCTCGTGTACCGTTCCGGCCTTCATAGGTGCTCACTAACAGCACTTGCCCCTACAGTCTGTTCAGGCTATACGGGGGATCTTTGTCTTTATCTTTGTGTAGGTGTGTGTGTGTAGATGTGTGTGTGTGTGTAGGTGTGTGTGTGTAGGTGTGTGTGTGTAGGTGTGTGTAGGTGTGTGTGTGTAGGTGTGTGTGTGCAGGTGTGTGTGTAGGTGTGTGTGTGTAGGTGTATGTGTGTAGATGTGTGTGTGTAGGTGTGAGTGTGTAGGTGTGTGTGTGTGTGTAGATGTGTGTGTGTAGGTGTGAGTGTGTAGGTGTGTGTGCAGGTGTGTGTGTAGGTGCGTGTGTGTAGGTGCGTGTGTGTAGTGGCGTGTGTGTAGATGCGTGTGTGTAGGTATGTGTGTGTAGGTGTGTGTGTGCAGGTGTATGTGTAGGTGTGTGTAGGTGTGTGTGTGTGTAGGTGTGTGTGTATAGATGTGTGTGTGTAGGTGTGAGTGTGTAGGTGTGTGTGTGTGTAGGTGTGTGTGTGTGCGTGAATGTGGGGAGCGGTAGTGCAGTGGTTAGCGCTACGCTGCGCTATGAACTCGGCGATCCGGGTTCGATTCCCGCTCACGGCCAACACCCAGTGACGATAATCTGAACCGGTCCTGGGCCTCCCCTAGGTCGACTCAGCCTCAAATGGTTCGGTGTGAAAACACCACCACTGGGGAGACAAAGGCGGTCGGGCGTGGTGCTGGCCATACACCCCCTCGTGTACCGTTCCGGCCTTCATAGGTGCTCGCTAACAGCACTTGCCCCTACAGCCTATCAAGGCTATACGGGGGATCTTTGTCGTTTGTCTTTGCATGAATGAATGATAAAACCCACCATTAGAGTCCTGTTCTATATTTTGAGTGTGCATTCTAGTTATTGTACCAGAAGTACATTTTTCGTAAATTAGTTTTGACTGGCTAAACTTTCTTTGGTGCGGTGAACGACAGTTCATTGCAATCGAAATCCTCAGAGCCCAAAGGGAAAATAAGCGTATTCGCGATCTAAAACGGAGGGCTCTGCTACAGTGTGTGTATGTTTTCTGATACGGTGAGTCAAACGAAAAAGAGTGGGGTGGGGAAAAAATGATGAAAATAAATTTACTTTAACGAAGGTTAAAGACTTTCCCGAGTCTGGGGCACCCAAGTGAATTTTGATGTGTGGGTTCAAGGTCTCCTCTGCTTTGATATTAAACTCGAGAAAGGACAAGGGAATAGATAAAGAGCAGGCATTCCAGTGTGGGGGGCTAATGATTGGGGATTATGGAAAAATCTGACCGTTTGACTTTCCCATACGAGGAAGGCTTTGCTATGCTTAATTAGATATGCCTCCCTTTTTTCTCTCTCTCTCTCTCCCTGTCTCCCTTATAAATGATCCTATCCTGCTTGTCAGACTTGCACAGGATTTAGCAGCACATTAACGCACTTTCATTCCCATCTGTGCACGCAAACATGTTGGTGGGCATGGTCGGTGAACGTGAATACGGTTCATACACTATATACATCTTTGCCTTACTACTCCCCACCCCCACCAAAAACAAAATCTATTTTTTTAATAAAGACTTGAGCTCCAAGTACATACACGTGTAATAAAATTGTTAATTAAAAAAATCAACTCCATTGTAGGCCCACCACAGGGGCATCGACGAGCTGGCAAAAGCTGAAGAGCAGCACAGCTGTTACTCGCAGCTGATTCCGGCAGGCGGCAATGAAACACACGAGGGTGGGAAATGAGCCCGAGCCGTCTCAATACATTTGGATCTGTGTTTTCTATGTAACAGTTAATGATATAATTACCGACTTGAGGTTATTGCGTTTCTGCCGAGCAATAATACTTCGCAAGGAAGGTTCACCGATTTTCTTCCAACAACTGCTTCTGCATCCTCGATAGGACGTCCGCTGTTGGGACGGAGTGATGAAATCGGCTTGGGAGCAGAAGCCAGATGGATTGTTGCATCGGGAGACCGTGAGAGACATGGTGATGGTGTAGGGATACCTTCATCCAGCAGTGGATTGATGGTGTCCACAGAACCGCTGTTGTCTGCGGATCCTCATACCAATGAAAACTTGTATCCCACTGGGATGTTTGCACGCAGCGTTGGTGTGCGGTGCTTTTTCTGCAATATTTTTGCTGCATTTTCTTGGATTTTCTGTTTGCACATAGTCACATAGTCACTTGAAAATGTTTTCTTGTTCATGTTTTTTTTTGTTATTGCGGTTGCACCCGATTCAAGAGCCGCATGGCTCACAGGGCTACACCAAATAAATGAAACTGAAAACGTATCTGCGTGGACATCTGTAGAATAAAATCCGAAATGTAAAGGTACGGCCTTGTAATTAATTGCTCATGCCACTGCTGCAGAAAGGCCCTCCACTCGAGGGGGCTCTATCTAGAATTGCTCCAGAGCAGTGTTCTTCACTACATTTTCAGAGGGGAGTCACTTTCACGAATAAGACACCATCAGTGCGAGGGCCACCACACCGCCTGCACGGGGCGTTTTCACTCTTTGTGCATTGTCACGGGCCGTGCTGAAGGCCAACAGGGCCCACCAGTGGCCCGCTGGCCTTGCAACAAAGAGCGCTGCTCTAGAGGGTATTTGTTTGGCTTACTCTTCACTGGGTAAATTTTTTAAATTAATTAATAAAAGTAAAATAAAAATAAAATAAAAATCACGACGTTTCGGAGGCAACACAAGCGTCCGTCTTCAGGTGGAACCGTCACAGCACGACTGCTGTATCAAGTGAGAGAAATTCCAAGAAAACAGTCCTTGTATATATACTGGTTGAGGGTGGGAGGAGCCAAGGTAGGCCCCTGGATATTATTTTTGTGAGGTTCGGTGCGGCTGAAGCACGCTGTTACATCTTTCCAATGATTACTAAGAATATGAATCCTTGCAGTCACGAAAGCTTCAAATCTAGAATTACTCTTCACTGCTGGACAGACGTCTGGGTCGAGGTGGGAGGACCCACAGTCTACTCCACCACATCGCACCTGACGACAACAGACGGTGGTGTACCCATTTAGACTGGACATCTGCAAAAAAGAGCTTCATAGCTCCTCGTATTCCTCCAGTGTAGATACATATTCTGATTCTGATACTGGTGGCTGGATCTCGGAAGATCAGCAAGCTGGAGCCTATATACATTTGGATTCGCGAACGCCCATGCTCAAACAATTCACCGGGATTTGCCAGTCCCATGTAACACAGTACATAATAGTGTAACACAATACGTAATACTGTGCTTCTATATTTCCACATGTGTGCTCCCTCGCTCCACAAACCCGCAATGACCATCACGGTGAATTATGGTCACTAAACCTCACCACCCCACAGTGGCGTGGAAAGTTCATCATCCAGCAGTGGAATAAGGAAATGCCCGTACACATATGAAGTGTGGTTATTTATATTAATACCTTAGTATCTGCATTACTTTAAACGGCGACGTGAATGAAAACAGCAAGTGACCTACCAACCCTGACTGATTCCAGTACCACCCACCCACTGTTCACCCCCATCGCCCCCCCCCGTAACATATTGTGTATGGCCAATGGAATTACCTTTTTGTGTATCTAATCAACACATGCCTTGTGCAATGGATACCGCAAGTGCAGCTTGATTTCCACTCATAAACCCAGTTGTTTCTAAGATTCTGAAAATAAAACCCAACCGTGTTGTGTTTGTGTACCATAAAATAAAAAATACGATAGCCATCAAGCCAAAAAATGTCCCTAACAAAAGGGGTATTTGGTGCCTAACCCTTATTCGTCAAGATTAATCACGCAGTTGTGGGTTTACTTTGGGTGGTTCAGAATTTTCAAAACGTAATCTCTCTACTTGCCAGAGAGGATGCTGTGCCCTGAACAGATGCCAATGTGGCAGAGTGAAGACGTGAAAACACATTGGCTTATGTTTAATATACTCTGTTATGTATTCCAGGTGGATGCAACGACATTTGTTCGGCATTGGTAATGCTCTTGTCGGGCAAGATCTCTCACAAGCAATTTCACATCACTGTCGTTTTCTAAGCAGATGGTGCCCTTAATTAAAATTGCCTGCGAACGTCCAGTGTTAGGTTCATTAAATGTCAGCTGCATGGCCGAGGGCGTGCTTTCAATCTCATGGTCTTACACGATTTTTTTTTCTTCTTAACGGCATGAACTAACAAAACAACCCCTTGCTGTGCACAATTCAAAAGCAAAGACTTAAAACCGCCAAAGCATTTTTGATATGAGACCACATTCGGACTGTAAATGATTTCCTGTTCTTTGGGGTATAGCTGTAGCAACATTAGGTCACACTGTGACTGTGTTCTGCCCGTGTCAAGCCTGCTCCAATGTGAATATATACACTCCGGAATAGTCCTTATCTTGCAAATAACTTTTAATACGCACATGGACTGGTAAATATAGGTCTAACTATCATTGGGACCTTTTTGGCAGTAACAAAGTATAAAAAATAACAATAGGGTTTTACCCTTTATAGGTAAAAAAACCTTTATGGGTAAAAAAAATACATTGTTATTTTCCATACTTTGATATTGGCAAAAAGGTCATATGAAATAGCTGCTCACGTCGAGATATAAATACTCTGAAACGTGCATTGTCTTTGTTCTGTTCGCCTTTTGGCGTTCTCTGGCCTGGTGAGGCTAGGCCATGAAGAAGACCGCCTCTGGTGTAAGCCAATCAGTTTTAAAGACAATGCATATGTTATCAGAGCACGTTTGTTTGCACGTTCACCACAAGTTCGTGTGGTTAATGTAGACTTAATTGCTTAAAAAAAAGGTATCTATGTGGTTTTTGAACATCTTAACACCTGTTTTGTTGTCAGAAATGGTAAAGAAAACCTATTGTTGTTTTTCATAATAGGTCGAACATGATGGATTGGAGCTACTGCACACAGCTCAGGCGGTGTCAGTGGGGGTGAACTTTCACAAAATGTGCAATCAGTAATTCTCTTCTATCCCATTTGCCAGGGTAGCAGTACCTTGTCGTGTGTTTTCAGACGACACTTGAAGTATTGTCCCGATTGCGATGCACTTTCTCCCCTCTGTGTTATAAAGAAGAAGTTGGTTAGGATGCGTCTTTATAATCTGGTAGGTGTTTGTCTTGGTTTCTGGAACATCCTGTAGTCCAGAGAAAATGATATATTGTTTTTGTTCAGTTGGAGCAATGCAATTTTTTTTTCATTTTAAGAATTTTACTTTGTATCAATCGATGTGTTGTGAGCAGCAGTGCAACAGGGAGAGAGTTGACTTGCCCACTGAATTACATCTACCCACTGTGGAGCGTTTGTGGTTTAAAGACAAATGAAACACGGTCACGTTTATAATCTGTGAAAGTGTGCATCTCTGCCGGGCGAAGGCGCAATAGCATTTCTTGACTCACGGTAACAATCTTCTTGGTTCTTTCGGTAAAGAACGGGTCTGTCTTCACCTGAGGACGGCTGCTCGCGCTGTGGCCGAAACGTGAGAATTATTTTATTATGTTTTATTTTTGTTATTTTATTATTTCCCTTCTACGTGACTTTACCTAAAGAACCAAGTCACGAAAGCTTTAAATCGAAATTTCACGGTAACAAGTAACAATGTTACGTTTGAAACTCTTGCTTCTCCTGGCAGATATTCGAAATATTCATCCCCTCGTCTCTGTAGACTTGTTTTTGTGTTGCACGTGCACACGGGCTATGTACAAAGTTATTTTATTCCGTTGCATTTCAAGCCCAAACTTCGCTGACCGATTTCACGATGAAAGCGGTGGGGGGCTACAGAGGGCTTTCAACGAAATTGTTTTCAACCTCGCGAAAAAAAAATAAAGGAAAAACAAAGAAGCTAAATTTGGCGAAGTACCAATACAAATGTATTTCAAAATTCTGCCAGTTATTAATGGCACTCATTTTATATACATTTGTAAGACTGATCCTGAGAAGAAAAAATAAATTGGGCTTGAGTTATGGTGCCTCCTCGAACTCATGAACAGGCAATTACAGTTTTTTAATTCATTAAAATTTTTATGTGACACGTAATGGTTTACCCTCCCCCCTGTCCACTCACAATTGAATTACTGTACATGACTGTACCTTTCGATTTCAAGCTTTCGTGACTGCAGGGATTCATCTTCTTGGTTCTTTCGGTAAAGTCACGTAGAAGGGAAATAATAAAATAATAAAAATAAAACATAATAAAATAATTCTCACGACGTTTCGGCCACAACGCAAGCAGCCGTCCTCAGGTGGAGAACAGGTCTGTCGGAAAGACAGCGTCTGAATGGGCACCACCAGGCTTGGCAGCGTATATTTAAGCTGGGTTGGAGAATTATTTCATCATGTTTAATTTTTATTATTTTATTATTTTCCTTCTACGTGATTTTCCCGAAAGAACCAAGAAGATGACTGTACCTATACTTTATTTTATTTGTGATCCATTTAGCACCCCTATTGGCTGCAGAGAGCCATGTAAACTTCGGTACTGTACAATACGTTCAACATTTCATCTTTAGCAGCATCATCAGCCGTGATTAAACGACGTTGTGTTGTGGTTGATTAGACCATCACTGCCGTGGTTCTTGCTGTGTTTTTATATTGTGTGCTGTCTGATTGCACGTGATATTTACGGTATAAATATATTAATATACAGCTGAACAAAGGCCTTTCCAAGCCATAACCATCTCTTACGGTTCTGCAATGTCATAATAATCCACATAGCGTCAGCAAACAACCCCATTCATGACTGACGCACCGAAACAATATGGAACATTTTGAAATCGTTCGCTCGTTTCTCAATCAGTCCTGGTGAGGGTCACGGCGGCAGCGTGTTGAGTAGTGGTGGTCCACACCTCCCTTTCCCTGGCGACAGACTCCAGCACGACATTAATATACACTACATCATACACTACATTACTATACACTATGCTATATACTACACTATACACTACAGCAGTGTGTTGAGTAGTGGTGGCCCACACCTCCCTTACCCTGGCGACGGACTCCAGCACTACTACACTATTATACACTACATTATACACTACATTACTATACACTACACACTACTACACTATACACTACTACACTACAGCAGCGTGTTGAGTAGTGGAGGTCCACACCTCCCTTACCCTGGCGACGGACGCCAGCACTACTACACTATTATACACTACATTATACACTACATTACTATACACTACACACTACTACACTATACACTACTACACTACAGCAGCGTGTTGAGTAGTGGTAGTTCACATCTCCCTTACCCTGGCGACAGACTCTAGCACTACTACACTATTATACACTACACAATACACTACTACACTATACACTACTATACACTATACACTACAGCAGCGTGTTGAGTAGTGGTGGTCCACACCTCCCTTACCCTGGCGACAGACTCTAGCACTACTACACTATTATACACTACATCATACACTACAATACTATACACTACACTATACACTACACACTACTACACTATACACTACTACACTACAGCAGTGTGTTGAGTAGTGGTGGTCCACACCTCCCTTACCCTGGCGACGGACTCCAGCACTACTACACTATTATACACTACATCATACACTACATTACTATACACTACTATACACTACACTATACACTACTATACACTACACTATACACTACACTATACACTACAGCAGCGTGTTGAGTAGTGGTGGTCCACACCTCTCTTTCCCTGGCGACAGACTCCAGCACGACATTAATATACACTACATCATACACTACATTACTATACACTAATATACACTACACTATACACTACTATACACTACACTATACACTACTATACACTATACACTACAGCAGCGTGTTGAGTAGTGGTGGTCCACACATCCCTTTCCCTGGCGACGGACTCCAGCACGACATTAATATACACTACATCATACACTACATTACTATACACTACATTATACACTACATCATACACTACATTACTATACACTACATTATACACTACATTACTATACACTACACTATATACTACATCATACACTACATTACTATACACTACTATACGTGCTGCCCGGTAGAGTTCCAAGGGGAGTCTACCGGGGGGCGCATCCCACCCAAAGATCGTGGTGGTGGGCTTTGTGTGTTCCAATGACTCTGAGAGCGATGTCGCCTGGAGTCTTGTGCTCATGACAGGGTCTGTCTTGGCCTGGGCAGAGGTTCCAGACAAATAACGGTCCAAACAAACTTAATTTGGAGCTTTCGTGACTGCAGGAATTATTCTTTGGTTCTTTCGGTAAAGTCACGTATAAAGATAAACGTCGTATGCTAGTATTTAATTTAATTTATTATTTTATCTTTATACGTGACTTTACCGAAAGAACCAAAGAATAGGTCCAAACAAAATCCCCTTTTGAATGGTTTTGAAGTAAAAAAAAATCAGAGAACCTCGCCTGGACAACGTATACCGAGTCACAACCCAGAGCCAGGTCTGGGGTGGTGTTTGCCGGCAAGCTCCTGGTGGCCGGGTGACTCCACGTAGCCCGGGCGGGCCCAGCCCGAAATGTCTCCGTGGTGTCGTTGTGGGGCCCCACCATCCGCAGGTGATTTGGTTATTCGGGAGGGTCATGCATTGGGATTGTTTGACCAACTCCACGAATGAGTGTTAAGTATGCATGATAACCCCACTCTTTTGAGGGAATAACTCTCAAAGCTCTGGACAGATAAATTAAATCCCCAGACTCAATCGAGTCACTGTACCAAATATATCTGTGGACTGCTCCCATGACTTTACTGCCAACTACTGGTATCTCAGAGCCCTTTGAGTCCCACACCTACAATAGCTTGTGTATGTACTGGCAGTGACCAGCTTCCGAGATCTGCCGCATTCTCGGTGATTTGCCCGTCGACTGAACTTAACAACATAATCAATAACACTTCAGGTGCGATGCCAGTTTGGCAGGGAGAGGGTTGGTCTCGGACGGACTGGGCCTTGGCAATGTACAATTTACAAATCAGTCTTGATTTGAAGCTTTCGTGACTGCAGGAATCCATACTCTCTCGTTCTGTCGGTAAAGTCACGTAGATAGAACTCCTGCAGCCACGACTCAACAAAACTCCACCCCCCCTCCCCAAACTCCCGTGTCTATATAAAGCCACAACTTCAGATCATTTTCTCACCTGATGACGGACGCTTGTGTTGCGACCGAAACGTCGTGTTTCCTTTTTATGATTTTTTCTATCCACGTGACTTTACCGAAAGAACCAGAGAATATCGTTTACAAATCGAAAGAAAGTAATTGATTCTCACGTGCACATTCGAGTGCATGTGTCATGAGTGTAACAAAAATATATTTGATTACACCCGTATATATACTTTAATACTTTAAGTAGCCACTCAAAGTTTGTTAGAGGATCCATATGCAAGGGGACTTTTGATTGACTTTTCACTGCCAGTGCTCCTGAAACAAAACGTACAGTATCTCACCACTGGCTGCCAGGGAACTAAATTCCAAACGGAAATTCCATCCTCAAGCTTATTAGAAAAAAAGGGAGAGTCTGAAACCAGTGTAGGGAATATACTAGTTTGAATTTTTTTCTATCGAATTTTTTTTTACGTTCACAATTTGTATCACGAGTAGGAATTGTGGAAGGAAAGCAAAGAGCAGTCAAAAGTTTGAGGGGGGAAAAAAATCGATTCTTATCTGGTCGGCTTCAGATTTGTTTCTTTTAAAACAAAAAAAAAGAGTTTCGTCACGTTTCCCTGGAGTTTGGCTCGAGTTATTTTGCATTAAAACGCGCTAGTGTATTTGTTGATACATTTTATTGAAAATCTGGCTGTTATTCTTTAAGCCAAATGGATTTGGGTGACACCAACGATCCTATCCAAGTAAAGGACAGCTCATGAATGTAATTATTTGTACAAGCTTACAGAACACTTGTTTGTTCTTCCCAGTAAAAATATTTGACCAAGTTAAAATATCATTTTTCTATAAACAACAGCTTGCTTTGGGCATTAGCCACAAAAGTTTCCCAGTCCACCCCTTTGTACAATTGTAAAAATTTGCACAAATGTCTTCTCTCATCTATTTTACGTCTTCGTTAGGTGTTACCGTATTGTGTTTAAAGACTGTGTTAAAAACAACAACAACAACAATAATCATCATCATGAACATCATCATCATAATAATGCCAATAATATACTCATTAAAGTCTCAATGACTATCAGGACTGGTTATTCGGGAGGGTCATGCATTGGGATTGTTAGTGTTAAGTATGCATGAGGACCCCACTCTTTTGAGGGAATAACGCTCAAAGCTCCGGACAGATAGATTAAATCCCCAGACTCAATCGAGTCACTGTACCAAATCTATCTGTGGACTGCTCCCATGACTTTACTGCCAACTACTGGCATCTCAGAGCCCTTTGAGTCCCACACCTACAATAGCTTGTGTATGTACTGGCAGTGACCAGCTTCCCACATCTGCCGCATTCTCGGTGATTTGCCCGTCGACTGAACTTAACAACATAATCAATAACACTTGAGGGCAGCATTATTGACGAATGCATTCGGTTTGTTGTTATGTGTGCTTGTGCATCACCACCAATGCAATATCACATATTTTGCTCGGTTATAGAACCGTATTATTAGTATTGCAGACGCGACAGTTTAACATACATTTAAAAGAAAACATTAAAGCATGCACGGAGTGGCTGCTAATCCACTCGACACATTTAGCATCGCTTGGCACTATTTGTTGGCCATGAAGGGCTGAAGATGGGGCTTCCCCACTGAGACGAGTCCTTAAGAATGTCTCGAAGTGATTTGCGATGGAGCACATCTGCACATCTGACAACGCTGGCCGATTGGCTACGGACCCGCACTGTTTGAATGCCACTGCTCGGTGTCACGGCGCTAAAGATCTCCCTCAGGACCGCAGCACGGCTGCCGTTCCTGTGCACCTGAACGCGAGTCACAGGTCACCCAGACTGCCACATCAATGAATCGTTATCGGCCGGTTTTTCGGCGCAAAAGGGTTCGGCAAACGATTTGCGCTGCAACTCTTCAACTTCAAAGGCCGCTCGCTCTGAGCCGCCCATGAGGTTGCAGTGGCGTGCCATTAAAAAATATGAACTAGATTTATAAATTGTCCCTTTTATATTCGCAGCACGAATGGATTCTTTTTTTTTTATCTCGACGTGCGTCTGTAAAACAGCTTGCGCAAAAAACTAAAGGGAAATATAGTTCGTGGAATGCACGCTTATAAAAAGCTGCTCATTAATCAGCCATTGGGAGATGAGAGCATCCGCATTAAAATTTATCACCGGCAAAGCTCGCAGCGTGCATTCTCTGCCAAATCGTCACGATTGAATCAAGCGAAATGTGCCTTTTGCGTTTGATTGCTTTTCCCTTATGCCCTGATTCAGCTCGACGTTACTTGGGATATCAACAGCTCGGTGTATGGGGGGGGGGGGAGCCTGGAATCTACTCTGAACGTGAAGGTGCCATTTTCCCTTTGTTTATCTTGAAGTCAATGTGTTTGTGCAATGTTTCATCTCGGAGGAGTGGTAATGTGTGCAATACAAGTTCCGTCCATCACCGCAATGCTGTGACAACAGACTTCGCCGCTCAGTGCAAATAATGTGCATGCAGTTGCACGAACCTGTCAATGTCAGTGTTCAGAATGTGGCACGGCCAGTAAAGTTATTTCGTGGATTTTTTTTTGCACACGGTTCTTCTAGGAATGTTGGAGATAAATTAAATTGCTTTTTTTTCTCATGGATAATAAACCTCAAACATAACCAGAGGATAGATAACACTTCACAGCACAAAAACCTCAGTATTGACATTCATTTGAGGTTACAATATAACGAAAGGGAATTGCATTTATTGATTTTGGTAACAGTCATAATCTCTATTTGACCACATGTGGCAGGGTGGAATTTTGATGTCACAATATAGGAATGGATATGTGAAGGCTGCAATAGAACACAACACAACCTGTAACATTGTTACGTCTGTCATGGAAAGCCATTATTCTTCAAAGGATCAATTTTATGGATAAAAAAAAGAAAAAAACCTCAACACTTTTTTTGTTGTGGTTTTAGCAGAGGTCCTTTGCCTGGTAATAGCATCCCAGCATGTCACGGTAACCATTCACATTCACTGAGAATAAGCTTGGAGATAATTTATAGCTGTGCAACGCATGTTATGCTAAAACCGTTGACACAGGAGCTTTAAATATGTGATGTGGAAACCAAGCAGTCAGCCCTCTGTGGCACTTGGGAGTCAGACAATCGCATTCCTGGAAGCGGCACTAAGTCTTATGAAAGCTACTTTATTTTGTTTTTACTTCAGCCGCAGCCATAGGATGGGAAGGCCTCCAACCAATACTCGGACTATTTCCAAATTAACACGAGCAAATATCTAATTTTGTTTGCGCCCATTCCTGGAAACATTGCACCTAGTGCCTCTTTCTCTAAGCTGTTGATGTATTAATCAGCTGTTGCGAGCATCACCGAGTTAAGTCTGTCCGGCGTTTGAGATGCCATTCCCAGGGAAAAAATAGAACTTACATTTGCCTCCCAGCAAATGCAGGGCATTGAGTGCAGTGAAAGGAATGGGCCAAGGCTGCAATAGATCTGTCACATGAGATGCGCGTCGACAGCTCATCCACTGGGAGAGTTTGGTGGTCCGGCTTCCCATCTCTCCGGCCCGCGTCAAATCGCAATGGCAGGTCCGTACTTTAATCCCCGCAAGCCCTCACCCCCACCCACCCACCCACCTCCCCACACACACACACCGAAGGCTCTCTCTCGCAGCCTCACCTGCACCGATGTACGGGCGCCACTGGGAGTCAACGAACGGCGGCTGTACCCGCGCGCGCCTTTCGCGAAGCACTCGAGGCACGCGCGCGGGTACCGCCGTTGCGTTTCTCCGCTCGAAGTCCACCGGTCTCCAAGCTGCTTTTGCGTGGCCGGATCGGACGCGTGAAACATAGAGCTCCGCGGGGAGCAAGATCCATGGTCGGCAAAGAGATGCACGAGAGGCATGAAATTGAAATCTGGAGAGATGCAAAGAGAGAAATGCATGCAGAAGAGAAGGACGTTATGCAGGCGAGCAACACGAGGGCAGGAGATGGATTAAGGAGACACTTGAGAGAGGAGAAATGATGTCAGCAGAAGATTCACGAGAAGCAGAAGAAGAGACGGAGATGGTAGATCTACTCTTTGGGTCTTTCGGCAATCGTTTTCAGGTAGATAGAAAAATAATAGATCACGACGTTTCGATCGCAACACAGGCAATCGTCTTCACCTGAAGACGAAACGTCGTGATCTATTATTTTTCTATCTACGCGACTTGAACGAAAGACCCAAAGAGTATGAATTCATCTTCTTGGTTCTGTCGGTAAAGTCACGTAGAATGGAAATAATAAAATAATAAAAATAAAACATTATTAAATAATTCTCACGACGTTTCGGCCACAACGCAAGCAGCCGTCCTCAGGTGAAGAACAGGTCTGTCGGGAAGACAGCGTCTTCACCTGAGGATGGCTGCTTGCGTTGTGGCTGAAACGTCGTGAGAATTATTTTATTATGTTTTATTTTTATTATTTTATTATTTCCATTCTACGTGACTTTACCGAAAGAACCAAGAAGATGAATCCCTGCAGTCACGAAAGCTTTAAATCGGAGTATGAATTCCTTGCGGTCACGAAAGCCTTAAATCATGGTTGATGTAATTCACCGCTTCTAGCACTCGTGCCCACCGCCCTGGGGTCCTCGCCCCCGAGGTTGCATCCCAGTTGACCTCCAACCCCCCACCCGCCCTGCTCCCCATCCCATCTCACATCATTGCTGCAATGCCAACATACTGACCAAGATTATTGATTTCATAATTTCTCACATTTGTTCGACACGATTACGTCTTTTAATGTATTTATTTCCAAAGTCACGGTGGGTTTAGACTCCTCTCGTGTTGTTTTCGCGGCCGTACCGCGTGTTGTGTGGCACGGTGTCTGACGTTTCGCTCCACAGCGCTGGGAGCTTCTTCAGGATGTGACATCGCGCTGAATAACGCGCCAAAAACCTGGAAAATCCGCCAGAGAGTTGCGTAGCACAGCCGTCAAAATCTGCACGGTCGGTTTGAGTGACGCAGGATTGAATGAGCTGGCAGGCCGCATTTGTCCCGTGCACCTCGATTTGGACGCCCCTGCTTTAAAATTAACTCACTGGAATGTTCTATTCATTTATTGTATTTTTTTTTTTGCTGGAACCATTGTTGGGCATGATGATTTCAGCACCAGTCGGTTTATAGCAGCCCTTTGGGGACGACACCCATAACCTCCGAGTGCTTGTTTGCATGCCAGTAATTTCCAAATCCGTTTAAGGTGACCTGTGCGCGCTTTTGTAACCAGGTGATCCAATGTGATTTAACCTGTACCCAATGCAAATATTGCGCCTTTGCATTCCTTGACACCTCACCAATGCACTCAACCGCTGGCAAAAATGCAAACGAAAATATGAGCTTCATTTCTGCATTGAGTTTTGAAGCCATGCAAATGTACGTTTTTTTGTTCATATCTCACTGTTGTGTGAAGACTGGCGAAAGGTCAAGGGAGCGTTGGGTAATACTGGATTTATTTTAATTGTTACAAACTCATGTGTTTGGTGACAGTCATACAGTTAGTGTAATTCGGTATTAATTTGTAAAGCCCTTTGTCAATCCACTGCTGAATGAGGGCCCCATGCCATGTCATTCATCAGGGTGCATGACCAAACTTGGTGACCTTGGTCAGAGCGGGTTGGTGAATATGGAGTGCCCAAACTTAATTCAGACATTACTCGCCACTGGTGTTAGCCGTGACCGGGAATCAAAGTCAGGCCGCCACAGTGCAGTGTGTCAACCGCTACGCCAACGGCTTCTACAAAAATATCACGAGACTGTACGTAGCGCATAACACTCTGCAAATATTTTCTTACATTCTTAGAACTCTTCTGCGGAGACATCCATAACTCTCGAGCTTTCTATTGAGCTTCAAATAAACTTGTGGAGCTGCTTAATCACTTTTCCTCCACTCGTTTCTCAACGTAAACCCATGACATTTGTTTCGAAGTTTCGAGAACCATTCCCACCCTCCCTTTCTCCTTGTCAAATTATTTAATGGACTTCGCCAACTACCGTAAACTTTTGACTCCCAACATTGTTGGAACCTTGTTTTCTTTTCTCTAACTGCATTCCACGAGACTGACCTTGCTTGATGGAGAGCGCATTTCTTGCACTGCGCTCTGATCAAACGAGCTCTCTCCTGAGCCCGGCTACCTGCTGGGTGAAGATGGGTACGAATGGGATACCTTTGTACTCCTCTTCTGTCCATTAATGACACTGAATATAATCCCAGATGATTGCCCGTTGCCTAACGGCCCCTTATGCGATGAGCGTTAACGGCGCATATTCATTTAAAGTAAATGCTCACGCCAACGCATAATTGCAACTTCGAAAGGCGGTACACTGCCAAAGCATATTTAGGTACGGGTGTAATTGATGCTTTGCTATTCCTTAATTGCCATTTTCTTTTGGTCTATCAGAGCTTGGTTACGTTAATTTAATTTAATAACATACTGTACTTGGAAGGGGATTATGTGGCTTCTCAGCTACTTGTGAGAGCCACGCACTTGTTCGTTTGAATTATTTTTGATATATCTATAAACATTACCATGGCGAGCACACTGCACTTGCAACCCCGAGGACACCGGTCCACCACCCGCAGTATGAACGTGTACACCACCGTCACTCAATCGGCAGGTCGCGTGTGGTGGCGTAAGCTGCGGGTATTTACACCTCTTCCAAGACGTCTGGGCAGTCCTGGAAGAATAGGCCAAGGTACTCTCTCGTGGGGTTTCTCGAGAATTCCTGCGAGTGGAGTCCCTTCCACCAGCATTGGCGTGAGCAAGACATTTCAGGGCTGTGCCTTGAAATTTGACCATAAAACGTGGTGCATATAAATCTGACCATATGTGTGTTTTGACATTCGTGGCAATGCTCGTACTCAGGATTTTATGCTGAATTTCTCGAAAAGGTTAAAAAAATTGCCTATGTTCAAGTCAACGTGCATATATATATAATGCTCCCAAGATATTTCGCTGAAACGTGTGAGTGTCTGCTACAGACAGGTTTTATTGGCACCTTCCTGCCACGCAGTCTACCGACTACGGGGAGGCATTCTGGTTTGTTCCCGCATGTGCAGACCGCGTGCCCGGCCCCGAATTGGATTCAAACAGCTTTTAATAATATCTCTGGGGCAACTCCTAATTCAATTCGCCACCAAAAAAGAGAATATTTCAGGGTTATCTTAGACACAGCCTCGACTTTTCTTGCGAGTGGTAGAGAGGGGTTGAGAATGTTTTCTTGCAACGTTTGCATTACATTTGCTTTTAATAGATTACCTTAATAGCTTTAAAGGCATTTCTAAAAAACGTGATTTTTATTTATTTTTAAACAAATCAATCGTAAGTATGCTCAATTGACAAATTACGGGATGTAACAAAACAAATAATGTCTCCTTCCTATATTTGCCTCTCCGCTTAAAAACAATTTTTTTAAAGTATTCCCCACAACCTATTGTCTGCATGGCCTTCTGGGAGTGCTTCTTATCAGCAGAATTGGTTCAGTAAAACAAAATGTTGCGGTTTCGACAGTCATTGTCTCATCAGCAATTAGGTTTATTTGAACCAATGTTGGTGACCCGCTCAATGTTTTATAGGTAAGGACCCTTTTGTGTAAACCAAGGATTCTATCTCTATATAAAAAAAAATTCTAGATTTTTATTTTATTTTTCAATTTCTAAAAGACAGTAAAAAAAAACAACAATTGATGTATGTTACAACTCGCGCTGTTGCGTTGTTACGAGACGTTTCACCTCAACTCTCAGGCTGCTCTCATTGATGATTTAAATATTGTTGGTTCAGATTAACCTCACGGTGGGTGTCGTAAATCAGAGTTAACGAATGTTGAAAACCCGGAAACATGGAAAAGTGTCTTGGATAGGCCACGTATAGCAGCAAGTGTAGATGGTTAAAACAATTGCAGATGTATTATTACTATCGTTGAGTTGTGAGTTATGAATCTTGATGGACCTATTACTCACAATAGCTTTACAGAAAGATGTGAAATAAAATGGACGTGCTGAGGTGGAAGTTCCCAAGGCGTGTTGGGGTGGGGGGGGGGGAGAGTTTAGTTGGCAGGAAGGAGGGGAGACAGCAGCACTGATGTAAATAATGAAATAATACAGAAAAACCTTTGCTAAGCCTCGACACTCATTTTCAGGAGATTCCTTCATCCTTGAGCAAACCACAGTACTGTACACGGAGCAATCACATGGTTGCAAGGGGCTATCCTTTAAAATCGCCACACAGATAGATTTACAAATCCATTGTTGTACTGCGCAGCAAAGGCACGGGTGCCACTGACGGACAAACACATTCTGTGCTTGTGTCTGACATCAGTGTCACAGCCTATGCCCTCCTCCCCTGCCCTCGCTCAGTTGGGAAATGTCAGGAATTTCCAGCAACGTGGATCAGCTGCGCGAAAATTCACTCGAATGAACGTCAATAATAACGCTGTGGGCTGTCGAGCCATGAACCATGAAAGAGAGAGATAGTGAGAGGTAATGGGTGCAGCCCTGCAATTCCCAGCATAGTTCACTGCCAGCGGAAGGGTCTGCACTCGAGGTAACTTTAGAAAGCCTCTTTATTTTTTAGGAGATTTGGCCTATTCTTCCACGTTTCAAGTTTCATTTATTAGGTATAGCCCTGTGAGCCATTCGGCTCTTGAATCGGGTGCAACCGCAACAAACAAAAAAAACATGAACAAGAAAACATCTTAAAGTGACTATGTGCAAACAGAAAATCCAAGAAAAGACAGCAAAATATTGCAGAAAAAGCACCGTACACCAACACTGTGTGCAAAAATCCCAGTGGGATGCAAGTCAAACAACAACAACCACAAGACAACTTAGATTAAGGCCATCAGTCTAACTCTGTACTACAACAAACAAACATGGCCAAACCGAAAAACTTTTAAAAAATCACCAAAATAAAGCCATAAAAGAAATGAAACAGTGATCATAGGAACTGTGACCGAATTTTCACAATAAACGACGTAAACAACATATATTACCAAACTCTGCAGCCATATAGCTGGCTGCATGAGTCACTCCACAACAGCAGGAGCATCAGTCGGAGTGTCAACATTTTTCAATGCACCTTTAAGATCAGCACACCAAATCAAAACACAGGTCATACTTTGCAGCGATCATCCAGAACGTAGGACAGATTGAAAAGGTGGCAAGTACCTACCACTTAACCCCCCCCCCCACAACACGTGTGACTAAATGCCGATCGATGAACTGCGACATACCGTTCGTACCGCGGGATGGAGGTGGACAGAGGCAGGGGATTTTAAGAAATGTGCACCCATTGTTGCAGCTGGGAGAATGAACCCGGTGACCTCGGAAATTTAAGAGAGAGAGAGAGAGAGGAGGAGGAGGAAAATTCGTCGAACAAAAAAAAGTAAAACATCAGAAAACTAAGCAAGCAATCCGTGGCCTTAAGCTGATGGGGGAAACACGTTGAGATCTTTACACCGCAAGTTTTTTTTTTTAAATCCTTTATATTAAGTTCGCTTGCTTGCTTGCGTGCTTGCTTGCTTGTGTGCTTGCTTACTTGCTTACGACCGTGCAAATCTTTCGGTCGTTTTTTAACCCACTTCCAGTGGTCCAATCGAGCTGATATTTTCCACACAGACTCGTTGTGCGAGACAATTAATGTTCGTGACAAAAAAAAAATCCCAAAATTTTACACTGTTTAGGGAAAACAAATTAAATATTTAATTACCAATTGCTTAATACTGGCAGACAATCATCTGACCCATAGGTGGCAGCCATCTCAAGCCAGAGGACGAGAAGACTCTAGCCGCCACGCATATAAAGGATTTATAGTGAAAAACTTTGTTTTTACGGGTTAACTTGTTAAGCGGTCGGCCTCACTTTGCGGGGTGGAGTCTTTACCCGCAGTGGAGCGCCCCCTCGGCCTTCCCTCGCTTTTCCGAAATTGAGCCAAGCAGAGGGCTTTTATTCCCTCTTCCAACCCTCGCTGCCCCCCCCCCACCTTAACCTGTCACGTCGTGCACGGTACAATAATTAAGTTGTTAAACAGTGTGTTTAATAAGCTGGCCCAAAAATAATTTGTCAGAAGTGTCATTCCGTGTGCTATGCTTGAAAGTGTGATAAAGTGCTCAAACGCATTGGGCCTTCGCCAGACACGTGAGAGTGTGAGGCACTCATGTTACCACTCTGCCACTTTAACTCCCCCGTTGCATAATGCACGCCTTAATGATATGCACACATTAGTGATGTTTTAACTGCCGGCCCCGCTGCAAATCGTGCTTATCAGCAAGTATAAATCAGAATGCACTTGGCCACCAATGCTGTTGATTGCCCTTGAGACTTTTCAACCATCCCTCTCCCATCAACCCGGTTCGATGAAAGATCAGAGGAGAGTGTGGGCCTCGTTGGTGACTGATGGCGAGGAGCAGCAAGCAGCCAACCGCATGTTGTACGTTGAAGGCAAGCACAAGGAAGCTAGAAGACAACACTGCTATGGGCTTGAAAAGAAACCCCCGGGTATTTCTAGGTTTTCTGTTCACATCGGTTCTGTTGTAAGTAAATGCACTTTCAAGGGGTTTTGGCAACTGTCGATGATTTGCTTGCTCTGCCACGAAATGGCCTGTGGGCATTAGTCCTCATCAAGTTGCACAGAAATCTTGACTTAAAGCTTTCATATTCTTTGGGGGTCTTTTGGTAAAGTCACGTAGATAGGTTCGAAAGAAAATAACAAAAAAACTAAGACGTTTCGATCGCAACGCAAGCGGTCGTCATCAGGAGGAACAAGTAAACCCGTAAAAAAAAAGTGTTTCACTATAAATCCTTTATATGCGTGGCATCGGGGCGGCTAGAGTCCTCTCGTCCTCTGGCTGGAGATGGCTGCCACCTATGGGTCAGATGATTGTCTGGCAGCATTAAACAATTGGTAATTAAATATTTAAAAATGTTCCCCTAAACAGTGTAAAATGCATTGTCACGCACAACGAGTCTGTGTGCAAAATGTCAGCTCGATTGGATCACGGGAAGTGGGTCAAAAAACGACCGAAAGATTTGCACGGTCCTAAGCAAGCAAGCGAACTTAATATAAAGGATTAAAAAAAAAAAGACGAAGTTACTTTGCAAACCCACTGGCTATCAACAAAGATTCGTTCATGAAGTCATCCACATATACAGACACAACTTCCATCGAGAAGATGGGTACAAACTGAGCAACCATTGGAAGGACGTCATCAACCAGTTTAAGTCGTAACTGGCTGTGATGTTCCCATCCAACCACCTTTCGCCGAGCTCGACGTTGCTGCTCTCCGATCTGCCATTAACATGCTAATCTCTCACATCAACATAGCCACCTCCTCGCACTAGTTGTGGAGGCCGCTCTCAGATCCTACATTAACATGCTAATTTATCACATTAACATGCTAAGTTCTCACATTAACATAACTAGCCCCGCCCACTTCGTTTATAACCCTTGGGCTACACCAATTTTAAACCTTCAAAACAGTCTGCTTCAGCAGCTTTCCCCCTCTTTGTTTCTTCCTGATGACAATCGCTTGCGTTGCGATCGAAACGTCGTAGTTTTTTTTGTTATTTTCTCTGAACCTATCTCACGTGACTTTACCGAAAGACCCAGAGAATAAGTTGCACAGATGTCAGCAAATGTGCTGTGCTCTCTACTCCTCTGCCTGTGTGCGGGAGCGTTCAGTCATCGTCGAAGCTTTGCCCGCTGTAGCTCGGAGCGGGTGCCAGGTCCATTGAACACACCGCTCTCACAAGGGCAGACATTCTGGACTTGTTGTACCCCATGGTATGGACATCGCCACTTGAAAAAGTCTCCCCCCTCCCTCCCCAACCACCCCACCAGCAAGGAAGCAGCTGCTTCCCAAATTATTTGGTTCTTTCGGTAAAGTGACGTAGAAAAAAATATAATTAAGTGAATAAAAATAAAAATAATTAACATTTTAATAGAAATAAAAACAGAAAAAACACTAATGTAGAATGTAGCCTGGTTCTTAAGCTTGGTGAGCGTATTGGCAGTCTATAATGTAGACTGTAGCAATGGTTATTAAACTGAGTTAGCATTCTGGCAGTCTATAATGTAGACTGTAGCCTGGTTCTTAACCTGAGTGAGCGTACTGGCAGTAAAAAAATATATGAAAACCACGACGTTTCGATCACAACACGAGCGATCGTCTTCAGGAGGAAAGAACTACTTCCCAACTCATGAACGACTGCGATGCATTTTGTGTTGTCGCGGCGATGCATTTGCCGACTCTCGTGCCATTGGCCCAATTGGCGTCGTGTTATTCCCCTCTGGCTCATCTCGTGGTGTTCGCGTAATTACGAGGATTGTCGTGCGATGCGGGGAGAGAATCGGGTGGGGGGGAGGGTCTCATGGGCCCCCGGGCACACTGCGGGTCCGTCAGTCCGATCTTGGGTCGTTTCCCTCCACCCCCCCTCCCCCCCTGTTTTGTTTGTTGACTTGGAAAGTCCTCTCGCAAACAATTGTTTCTCTGGGCAATTAGCTGAGCCGGCCAAGTTTGCATGCGCTCTCAAGCCCGTTTAAAGTGTGCTCGCCGATCTCAATTTGCCGGTGGAAGTGGGGAGGGGGGCGGTGTGTGCAGAGGCCAATCGCCACATGTGCGCGAGTTGATTTGAGAAAACCAATACAAATTATGGCTAAATGTAACGTTTTCTCATTCAGAGACGGAAAACGATTTCTCCGCGCAATAACGACGCGTTGGCTGTATAACTGCTACTAATAATAATAGAAAGTGACAATTCACGCTCCTTCTTGGTTCTTTCGATAAAGTCACGTATAATTGAAATAATAAAATAATAAAAATAAAACATAATAAAATAATTCTCACGACGTTTCGGCCACAACGCAAGCAGCCGTCCTCAGGTGGAGAACAGGTCTGTCGAGGAGACATTCAGAGTCATTCAGACAAATGAAACACGGTCACGTTTATGATCTGTGAAAGTGTGCATCTCTGCCGGGCGAAGGCGCAATAGCATTTCTTGACTCGCGGTAACAATCTTCTTGGTTCTTTCGGTAAAGAACAGGTCTGTCTTCACCTGAGGACGGCTGCTCGTGTTGTGGCCGAAACGTCGTGAGAATTATTTTATTGTTTTATTTTTATTATTTTATTATTTCCATTCTACGTGACTTTACCGAAACAACCAAGAAGATGAATCCCTGCAGTCACGAAAGCTTTAAATCGAAATTTACGCTCCCTCTCAAATGACGCGCGAGGAGGAACCACAGACACGCAGGAAGGCGGCAGGCCACGCGGCGAGCTGGCGCCAACAATTTCCCAAGCTCTGCGGTCCTCTGTATATGAAGGTGTTAGCGGCCAATTCGTGAGTGTTTACGTGTGTGTGCGAGGAAACCCGGGAGCGCCCGGAGAAAACCAAAATGTGTGAGGGATGGGTGGAAACACACTCCATCCCACACAGATGGAACACGTGGAGTCCATCTATTTGCTGTACTGCTTTCTCCTGGCAGAGCCAGGGTACGTCTCCTCCTCGAAGCCCGCGGGACAACATTTGTGCGGTAATCCACCAATCCTCGCCTCGACAGTGCTGGATTAGCCAGTCCCACGTGCACAGCCAACAACCGCCTGGCAAACTGTTGTGATTTTAAGAATAGTCTCGCACATGCACACATACGGAGACAATGTCCTGCACTTAATTTTAAATTGTTCTAATTAAAATGTCATGTTAATAAAACGAAACATTCTGCGTTGATTACAAATATTGCTTTGCATAGCCGACTGCATGATTCAATCAAACAGGAGTTCTTGAATGGCATTGCTGTACAAGGAGACATTAGAACTGGAATTACGTGTAGCTTTTAAGTTATAATAAAGGGTTCCTTTAGTACATTTTATTCAAAAAGTTCTTTTTTTTACTCATGGTATAACCGTATGAACACAAAGTCACAGACTAAACACATTCCTGCGGAGGGAGCTGGTAGGAACGTTGGGTTGCTCGGTCAATGGCCAGGGTCAATGGCGGCGTGGTGTATTCCGCAAATATGCCCGACTGTCAGGGCGGGCACAAGCCGGCGTGAGTAGGTTAAACATTGAGTTTTATAAGGGCACCACGGGGTGACCAGCCCCTCCCCACCCTCCCCACCCAGCCCCTCCCCACCCTCCCCTCCCTCCCCACCCAGCCCCTCCCTGCACGACGGACGGACACAATAATCCCCTGTGGGCTGGTGTAACCAGGAGGTTCCTACCAGTAAAAAAAAAATCATATTTTGCGTGTGGGCTTAAAGCTCAGCTCTGAAAGGGTTTCTATAAATCATGGCTGGAGTGCAAACTGTGAACACCCCGAGACCGACAGAGCGCTACCGAGCATTGCTGGTGCGGTAATTGTGTGGATTAAATCAAATGCACGGCCACTTCTTTTGCCCACCAGTCACTGACCGACCACTACGCTGGGACGGGGATGGGGGAGGAGGGCCTCCAGTAAAGTGGTGGTCTGGCGCGCGCCAGTGCAGTAGCTGCCAGGGGGCATCCATTTCACTTTGATAAGCCAGCAGGCTTTGGATTGTTTTTATGCCCAATTATAATTTTTTGGACCCAGACTTTGAGACATCTTACACCTCGTAATCGGTGCAGACGACTCGCTTTAATCTTGTCTATTGCACTAATTACGAGCTTAGTGGCGTGGCAAGAACGATTCCACAAAGGAGGAGGTGCATAGCCGGTGTTATCCACATACATAATGACACCCACGATGCTGCGTTGCCTTTTTTTGTTGGCAAACGGTGTTTTGGTGCGACGTACGTATGATGCAAGAGGAACGTTGCCGTGAAACGTAATATGTAGGGGCACACGTACGGGCCAGCTTACTAAGCCACTGCTGAGCAAGTGCCCCTCCTCCACAGTTTCAACCACAAAGCCAAAATTGGGTCTGACGTCGTACGTTTAACAAACCATTTTTTCTTTATTTTTTACCAGGTAAGGCCCACTGAGCTATACAGCTCTTTTTCAGGAGCGACTTGGCCCACAGCTGATTACTGGGTTCCCACACTGCAGGCCTCACTGGATATTTGACCGTACTTGACCATGCTGGCTAGTGTGGGTTTGGTGGCAGTGGGGGGAGTAGGGAACAATGTCGGATTTAGCTTGCACTGTCATTCATACCACGAACAACGCGTTGGGCACAGTGGTTTACTCATCCACGTTCTAGCCGGGCTATATTCCGCTTTGCTTCTGAGATCTGGTGATATCGGGCAAATATTCCGGCCGATTTGGTCGAAGGCCATGACGCATAATGGTCGCCTAATTAATAATACCACCGAAATCGTTCAGAAAAAATTGACGTACTGCTGGAATTGTGTAAAAAACAGATGGTCGGCGCATTCCCCCCCCCTATCCCCCTGACTTTCAGGGAGGTTGGAGAGACACATGGACAAATTGGCAAACAAATAAACAGACAGGCCAATAGAGCGTGCACTGCTACACAAACAACAAACCCCTCCACAAACATTGTTGGCTGGGTGGTTAGGGGGAAAGACAAAGACGGCTAAGTGTAACTTTGCGCCGAAAATTATGTTTCAGACGTTCTAGTGAAGCACGCAAGGGCCTCTCCGAGGTCACCCGTTATAAAGGGGTCACAAGCATCCTGTTGCCACTTCAACAGCTCAGGGCGTGCGTTCTTGAGGACATGTGGCATGGGGTGAAAATGTCAAAATTTAGTTTATGGGAAGGTCAAAGAGAGCAATTTTTTTTTTCTTCACGCGACTTCGTGCAGGGTATCTAAAAACAGTCGCCACAGTATGTCGGCAACGTAAAGGTCCCATGATATTGCTGCTCAACCCGAGCTATAAATGTTCTGATACGTGCATCGTCTTTGTGCTGTTTGCCTTTTTGGCGTTCTGACACTGATGAGGCAAGGCCGGATTGAGGGCTGTCCTCTGGTGTAGGTCAATCAGTTTCAAAGACAATGCTTATATTGTCGGAGCATGTTTGTTTGCATGCTTTGCTACCAAGTACGTGCGGTTAATGCAGATTGATTTCTTGCGAAAACGTATCTATTTGGGTGATTGAAAATCTCAACACTTCCTGTTCTGTTGCCAGACAGGGTGGAAAAAAAAACCTTATTCCTATATTTGACACAACGTAGTAAGGTTCACAAATTGTACCTGCCTATTCGGAGAGAGTTCTGAGTTGTCGCGTCCGTAGTTTTCCAAGTGGCACGTGCATGGGGTTGAAACAAATAAGAAAAAGGGCATATTGTGCACACGTGGGTGATTGTTCCATTTAGCTGAGCTCTTACATGACACAAGGCCTGCTCAGCACTGTCAAATACGCCTCGACTGTGGCAGGATGTTAAACAAGCGCGGCATATTTGCCACATGTTTGGATACGTTCAAATGCGCCATTGTTGGCCGATGCAAACGAAAATTGTTGATTCCTTGTGCGTGAGAACTTATGTCAGACAACATCTGTGGCTCAAGCTCTCACGGACTCTGTTTCAAGATGTCAAATGTGTCTGAGCAGGGAAAGAATGCTCAAGCAATTTAGCTGACTACGTTGGTTAATAACAGACTGCATTTGGATTTATGCTCACAAACATAATTGTTTGCATTCCAAGCGGAAACCCTTGGCGTGTGACTATAATACATGCCTGAGCCAGTTTCATTTATTTTACTCCCAAGTAAAGATATCGCGCCCTAATAGCTTAACCATCAGTTACAGGCTGTTCACGAGGACCGGACTTGCAATCCAGAGGTCGCTCGTTCGATCTCCTGGCACGGCAGTTCAAATGATGGTCAAATTTCTTAACACCCCCCCCCCCCGCCCCCACCGCTCTGTCTAACCAGCAGTATACATGGTAAACACCACGAGGACCCTGAGGTGAGCGAGGAAGATTGTGGCCGATTCCTCTCACCCTGGACACTCTCTCTGTTCCAGCTACTCCCCTCCGGCAGAAGGCTGCGGTCCATCAGGACCAAAACCTCACGTCATATACACAGTTTCTTCCCATCCGCTGTTGGCCTCTTCAACAAGGCCAATGGCTTAAAATGACTTTTACACTTAAAATGACTTTTACACTCACTATAACATTTTATTTACAAAATTACACCTTGCCATATTTACAGCATGTTACCCTATTTGTATTTTTGTATTTTAAGATTGTATATTACGGCTAATTCACATTTTATATTGTATACTTATTTAAAATTTTACATACTTAGTATTAGTTAGACTTTGTAACTTTAGTATAGTTAGACTGTATACCACTTATTTAAGTTTTAAGATTCCTACATGTTGAATGTATGCACCTTCCTGCCATAGTAAATTCCTTGTCTGTGCGAACTTTCATGGCGAATAAAACCCTTTCTGATTTCTGAAACCACAGTTGATTGGCAGCATGTGTGTGATGGGTGTAAAGTGTGGGTCCTCCCATCACGTTCATGATCTTTGGTCAGTGTGGAAGAGTAGGCCAAAACGCCCTCGAGTGGCGGCACTCGAGAGCTGTAGAGGAGGCCCTTCTGCTGCCAGCAGTGGCATGAGAAAGTAACTTCATGGCCGCATCTTTACCTTACATCAGTTCAAATAGATACAGTCAAACAGTACTGGACTGATTTTGCCCAAGCAAACTTTTCACTCCCCACCCCCCCCCCTGCACTTAATCTGAACGTATGACTTAAATTAACAGATTCCATTTGTGCAAAATTCATTTCAGAATGGCTTTATCAACCAGCTCCTCTTATTTCACTGCTTAACCAGCGTATAGAAAATTGCAAGCTCCCCCCCCCCCCCCTCTCTTTCCGCGTGTACCATTTCTGGGAAATTTCTTAAAGCAGCCAGGTCTGTTTTGAGTTTACTTGTCGACCCATTACACAATTTGATGTGTGCTTTGCACACCCCCAAATCGCCACAGAGAAGAATTGCCTTAGCCTTTCGAACGTGTGACCCCCTCTGACTAATTAATCCCTGTTTACAGCACATGGGTCAAATTACCTGGCCCTAAATTATTCCCGAATCGTGGCAGAGTTGGAGTTTCATATAGTACGGAAAGTGCGCGGCATGCACTTGCATGTTTGCAGTAAAATGGGACTACTTCGTTGTGCAGTAATACAATTTATGATGCCGTTTATTGAAACCCAAGTTGGTAAAAAAAAAGTTAAATACAAAGACCAGGCCCGTGTATACATCTCGATGTTAGATTTACCCGAGGAAAAGAATTGTCACAAAGTGATACGTCATATTATTGTGTGGCCAATCTAAACGCATTAACGTTTCACGTCAACTTCTAAATAATACTTTAAACGATTAACATAGAATGGCGTGTGTTTGTAATATGTTTTAATGTATTAATGCTTCCAAAAAGCACGTAAAAATATATAACTTGCATATGTCCAGTATTCTCTCATTATTCGCGAGGGATACGTTCCAGTGATGCTCTTTAATAGTAAATTTCGTGGGAAATGATATTGGCCTACGGAAAACTATCTTTGTCATGAATTACCTTAAATAAATACGTAAACAATACATCTCATCACTTTCTCTCTCATTAATGTATCTCTTTTTCTCGGTGCAGTCGTATAGAGTTCCAGACCCTTATTCTTAGGTTTTTCGGTAAAGTCACGTAGGTAAAAAATTAAAATGAATAAAAGTAAAATAAAAATAAAATAAAAATCACGACGTTTCGGAGGCAACACAAGCTTCTGTCTTTAATTTTTTTTTTACCTACGTGACTTTACCGAAACAACCTAAGAATATGAATCCTTGCAGTCACGAAAGCTTCAAACTAGTTCCAGACCCGTTTTGCGAATAGCCAAAATCGTGGACAGTAAGTTCGTGAATAATGAGGCAATACTATACACGTTACCGCCCTTTTGTAAATTCACTGCTGGATGAGGGCCTCCCTACATCGCTGTGGGTCGTGGGATTTTTTGTGACCATACTTCACCACCTGCTGATCACCCACACAGATCACCATTCAGACTCAACCCTGACTAGCTTCCGAGATCCGACAATATTGACCAGATTCCTTGCGATTTGTTTAGTACAGTAACGACTATATACTTGTAAAATTACAATACATGGAGGTCAATAATTAAATACTCAAGGTCATAGCGATCCCAACCAAACACTTAAATTGCTGATTAGAATAAGGCCTATTTTGTGAGTTGTCCCATTAAGAGTGGTTAATAGAAAACACTAGTTCTTTTTGGCTTCATTTGAGCACCACTTAAAAGGGGTTTTTTTCTCTTGGGGGCAGTGGCAGCGGGGGGAGGGGCTCTGAATACGTGGTTGGAAAAAAACACGACAGTGGCCCACTTTCTGATAATTGGGAGCGATAATATCACAAATGTGAGTTTTGCATGTAGAGTATATATATAGGACACTTTCTACGCTCCCTGCAATGTTCTCGCCGACTTTATTATAAAACTGGCTCAGAGCCCATCGCATCGCCTCGAAAGATCTCCACCGCATCAATTATTTTGTCGCGATAACCGTGCCTATAAACAAGCTTCTCTTAAACCCAAGGTTGAAAACCATTGTTTCAACTCTTTTTTTTTGTGTGTGTGGCCGTACAAATTATCAAAATAAAATTAAACCGTTCGTGTTGTAACAATCGTAATTAACGGCCACTTTGTCGTCAATCCACTGCTCAGAGGAAAGCTTCCCAAAACTGGATTGATCATGGGGTTGTTTGACCATACATCACCACGCTGGTCAGTGTGGGTTGGTAAAAGGGGTCCCTGCACCAATTGAGATATCACTTGCCACTGAAATTAGCTGTGGCCAGGAAATTCACTCGGATTGCCAGGATCTGAGCAAAGTGTTCAGACTGCTGCACAGACATTTCCCGAGTTTCAAGTGTATGTCGCCTCTAAGTTCAGGAAAGTTAGGATCCCTTTCCCCACAGCACTGCAATAAATGGCAATATGCACATAAACAACTTAAAAACATTGATCTTTCTTCAGCGATGCACATTGCAATTAATGAATTGATTTTCTGGATAAACTGGATTTTTTTATGTCCGTAATGCTCTGCAAGCCTAGAACATGCAATGCACACTTTTAATTGATCGTAATTAAGCATGTAACAGCATCCAAAACAATGAGGCAGTAAAACAAAACACTTAGCCTTAGTTGTGCATTCCGAGGGCACAATTAGCCAGGGAACGCCGAGGAAAGTGGTAAACACCCACTGTCATCAAAGGCCTAATTCTGTGTGTGTTCTGCACTTGTGCCTGATTAATAGGTTTGGATTTGTGTGGATTAAACTTGAAAGGGTTGCAGTATTTGCAGCAAGTGACTGGCAGAATATAAGTGTTCCCAGCTGCTGCGAGCCTCCCGAGAAGAAATATGTGTGCAGTTTTAGAAACCAAACAAAGACTAATGGCATTAAAAAGAGATATCGCAAAGGGGTTGTTTTCTGTATTTCATCGGCTCTGAAGTTTGGCAAACTTTCACACAGATTTACTCTGTTGCTAAGTTGTCGCGTTTGTGAAACCAAATACATTAGTTGATTAACTGTAATGACTGTTTGTTGTGTAAAGAAATGGAAAAAAAAGGTCAATACAAGCCACTGAGAGGCATGTAATGAGTGTAGTCAGTGGCTGTGTGATTAGTCGAAGCAGATGAAAGATTTCTCCGCAAGTTCTCACTAACGCCAATGGGGAAGGACCCTCCTCCGTTCGAAGGAGCTTTGGACAGTCCCTCTAAAATAGTATTTGGCCTACTTTTCTCACGTTGGTCATACATCTGTGAAGAGGTGAGAAGCACCCACACAATTTATCCCAGCGCACGTCACCTGCTGCCAATCGACGTGTACCCATGTGTAATGGTGGCTGGACAGAGGTGGGAGCTTTCACGCAGGAAGATCGGATCGAACCGGTGACCCCCTCTCAATCCACTGCAAGTTCAGTTTGGTAACCGGGTAAACCATACCCTCCCCACCCACCATGCCAGCGAATACATTCCCAACAAAATGCAGTCGAAAATGTTTCTTCCTCGTTTTTTTACGATTATTTTATTCTTGGCAAATTGTGCCAAACGGTTTCAGGTTCTGCTTTGATATTCACTTCTCCTGGGAATGCCACTCAAATCTCTATGGGATAAACTTCCGCGTAGAAGCAGGTCAAGCTGTGATAAAGGCATTACAGGATTTACAATATCTACCCGATGAGCTCTTTGGCTTAACACAGCCCCCCAAAAGGTGCTCATTTCTCGTCGAATAACCGTTACTCCAGTCTGTTTTTAGTTTTTATATATGTACTGCTGATGCAAGTTCAACATTTTTAAGACGCTATTTGTGTCGTGGAATATTTTGTGACTTGGCTGAGACTACGAAACTGACTCATGACAAATGAGAACCAAGAAGGCCCAAGTTTTGTTTCATGTTTAATGTATCCACCAAATTCCGCAATTCTTAAACTCAAGCTGTAATAAGCTTGAGCTCAATCGTGACAGTCAATTTATATATTAAAAGACAACAACACAAAGATGTACAATATATTCACAATAACCTTAAGGCCAAGAGCGCAATTTATATTTCCACTCTTTGTACCTGCGCCCGTAATGGTAGCCAAAACGCTGGTCTGGTGGGCCCTCCAAGCTAAACAAAAATGAGAATGGGACGTACAAAAAATTAATAATATCCTCTACTTTTTGGCCTCCAACATTCATGGTGCACATCCATCACTTGCGATCATTACTGCCCGCCTATAACGGTACAACCATACAGTGGTAAACTAAAAGCTTGACCTAGACCATGGATATGAGCTTGGCTTTTCTGCCATACAAATGCATGTGAGACCTTCTGTACCATACCCTAGGTCTCCTCAGCTGCCCTCGCTTAACCGGCAGCACACTTGTTTCATCTTTTCACCCCTCCTCGGATGCCACCTTCGGACCTCTGGAGGGAAGACCACCCTCAGATTTTATATGTGCGTGCACCACTGCTCACTTTCATTCGGAACTGCTGCTTTATTCCGCAGAAACAAAATAAACTCCTGCACATGAATGGGGAATTCAGACAGAAACACATGCCCATGTTAGGTTCTATTTTGTACAATTATATACAGAAACACATAGGAAGCTTAAGTACATGATTATAAGAATGCAGCCCTTTTTCCTCCCAAATTCACCTCTCCTGTTCCCAGCATGTGTGCCAGCAGTAAGAAGGAGGCATTGCTTGCTAAGCACCTCTAGTTTGGCGGAATGTCTCATTACAGATCTGCCCGTGGCGACATTTAGTGCATTCTAGATCTGGAGTGATTCTGCCAAAGTTCTGAAAAAAAGACGTATGGTTTTTCCCCACCTCACTGAGCCGCTAGATATTTGTTGATCTTTCCAGACCTATTTTGTGTTTTTTTTTTCGATTTGTCCAATTTAAAATGAGTCGAGATCCAATGTACCATAGCAATGCAATGTTTACTTCATGCAGCAGCGGCTTTGAGGTTTAATTGTATGCACTGTACTGCATTAATTTACAGTCGACTGAAATGCTACATGCGGTTTATCTGTAATTTTCCAAATATGCTTTAATAGTGGGGCATTTTTTTTTTTTTACTAAAATGCACTTCTTTTAAAAGTGCATGCAATTATAGCTTCACCTAGTCTTGCTCGCTTTTGACATTGAAAAAAGAAATCGTTTTTAAATCACTTTGTTATCCTGCTAGCTTTGCATAACTTGGCAAGGTGGACCTCCGAGCGTAAGGATTTATGTTTTAAGGTTTTGTATTTTTTCCTCTGAATAAGTTCAAAAAGAGTATATGAGCAGGGATTGCCAGACTTTTCAGGAATATTAAGTGCACATACCTAACCAAAGTTCGGAGAGGGAAATCAAACACGAGAGACCAAGGAAAAAGCGTGCAAGTAACAATAATAAAATATCAGGACATTCTGCCAGCAGAGTGCAAAATGTTGAGGAAGGCTAGTTTTATTAAAATGCTTTTGTACTGCAAATGCATATTTTGTTTAGCTTACAGGCTATAAAACATACGGTCACTACGTGTAATGTGATTTGACATCGATGAAATTTGTGTTTTAGTAATTGCAAAATAAATACTGTAATAAAGTTGGGGATCATTATTACAATAATCAATAACCAATCACTCTGTGGGATCTGACCGGCAGCTTCGCGTGGCTTAGCTGGCCTCGGTGGACATGAAAATAGTATTCGAACCGAAACGCATTTGGCAGATGGATTGTGTTCCTCGGTCGCATGCCAAAATATTATGGCAGTCCATAGTATAGAATGGCTTTGCCTCTTGTGCACACTTTCACAAGGGCCATAATCTTCCAATCTTTTGGGTCTCCTGGCATGAGGAGAAGCCAGAACATACAGCGGGTCTCAGGGGGAGAAAAAACCCTGCGACAGTGCGTTTATTTTCACGTTGGATTTTGTTTGTGTAAAATTCCTTCCTTTTCTTTTTGCGTTGAGAAATAGTACATGCTGTTGTCAGGCCCGAAGCCTGTTATGAGCCCGAGCGTGTGAGAATGGCCAGCATTAAAGAAAGTTGTTAATTTAGGCCCGAGCTGTGCAATTAACGTGACAATTGTAGTAACAATTTAGAGAGCATAAGAGATAAAATAACAATGAATATTTAATGGGTATTTTATAGCGGGCTGTAAGACAAAGTTTCCTTCTCTCAAGCACTCTCTTGCAAGGCGTCTTTCTTGCAAGATGCTCACTCGGTAGTTAAATGTCCCTACGCGCGCACGATTTTACGTGGGTGCAATCCACAATGATCTGTTTCTCCTAAATTTAAGAAAAGTAACTTTTTTTTTTATTCACGAGTTGCCTTTATAAATGGAGCTAAACCAGAGGCACATTTTGAGCAGTCAATCTCGCAGGAGATCCTGGTAAACGCTGGCGCCACGGCTGCTCTCACGCACAGGAGCTTTCCTAAACAAATATACAGGCTTGCTGGCCTGCACTCAAAAAGAACGCAGAGGTGACGAAGAAGTAAAAATACAAAAGCAAAGCAATTTCACGCTTTATTCTTATAGCCGTGCGCTTCTCTACATTTGGAGGTGCGGAGTCAACTCCGGCCCATCTACCTAAGATTTCTCCGTTGTTTTTGCAATCCACTGCGTTTGGCACTTGGGATCTGTACTGGCTTGGATATGTGGCGATATGGGATATATATTATGTATGCATACACACGGAATTGATGTATTCCTTGCGTTGTTCATCTGTACATGTGCAGCCCTGTTGTTAATCCAGTGCTGCATGAGAGCATACTGCACATTAGGTCACGGGGGTTCTTTGACCATACTTCACCACACTGGTCAGTCCTGGTAAAATTGGGCACAAGCTCAGAAGACACTGCTGAAACAGCCCCTTTCCAATCAAACTTTAATAAAGCACCCTTCACAATCAATGCTATTAAAATTTTCACTTAACTTTCGTGTCTGCAGGAATTCATATTCTTTGGTTCTTTCGGTAAAGTCACCTAGATAGAGAAAATAATGCAAATAAAAGATTAAAAAAGAAAAAAAAAACACGGTGTTTAGATCGCAACACAAGCGGTCGTCATCAGGAAAATGGGGTTAGCCTCTCAAGGCAAGCTGTTTATAACGGTTTAAAATGGGCTTAGCCTAAGTGTTAAAAAACTGACTCAGCAGTATGTAGGGCGGTGCTGGTGGTGGGTTTCCACCAATTTAAGGGCTGCCAGGTAATCATTGCACCTCGCTTTCAGTCGCATGGATGGGTAGCCCTTTTTTGGTGGAAGCCCACCACCAGCACCATCACTACCCACTACTACCATCACCTCCAGCAGCAACATCCACCGCCACCAGTCTAAGTAATTGCCTGGCAGCACCGAAAGAGCCAAAGAGAATGCTATTTAAGTTACACAAAAAATACAAATTACAAACCTTCGTTCAAAATATATCAAAGCGATTATAAAATACATCTTTAGCCTGATTAAAATAAATAATCACAACACCTTCCTTATCAGATGGTGTTTAATGTGCACTCTACATCAACAAAGGTCGACCATAAATTAACACCCTACACGCAGAGACACGTGCCCCACAATACGAGACCGAGGATCATCAAACTTTTTCAGGTACCCACAAACCTCAGCTATGAACCCACAAATCTGAACTCGCAACCCAACAAACCCGCACCACGAGACCACAAACGCATAACTACAGAGCCACAAACCCGGGCTATGAACTCGCGAACCCACATTATCTCCGCGCGTGAAAGAGAGTCCTGCAAACCCACCATCGGTGATGACAATGCAGTTGCTCAGTGCTCCTGCTGGATGATAACAACAACAATAACAATGTGATTATTTATGCAAGAAATTCCTTATTGAATGAGGTTCAAGACTTTTTTTGGGAGGTCTTTTATTGGGATGTTTGGTCCATTTCATTTTCAGGAGTGCTTTTTTTTACGTGGGAGTAAACCAGAGTGCCTCGGAGAAAACCCACCACGCATACGAGGAGACACTGCACAAAGGTCGGCGCAGACAATTTCGCAAACCCACTTGCTCTACTGCGATCTCCTGGTCACTTTTCAGCCCGGTGCGAGTTTGACAAATATGAGCGAACCACCCAGCCCTGTTGGATCACAGGTGTGCAAGTTGAACACGCACTTTTGTTCATGAAATGGGCCCAGGGTCTGCGCATTTCTCATGCGAGGAGTGCCCAGTAGAGGTAATGGCTGCCTGGTGCCATTTGCGTTTCCTGCCCATTTACTCAGCCATAACCAATTATGTGGTTTAGCTCTCCGATGGGTTTTTTGGATTGTAAAGTAGTGCTGTTCGGTATGATGGGCAGTGTTTTGCGGCACGTGCCGGGAGTTGTTGCTGAAACGAAACTATTCAACTATTTTTTTTATTTCATCTGGTAAGGACCACTGAGCTAACTAGCTCTTTTTTTTCAGAAGCGACCTGGCCACAAATGATAGCTCAATGAAGTGGCTTATCAAGTGGAAATTGATAACAGCAGCCAAATAATGTGAACATGAGTTGGCATACTGTGGTTCAGGAGCTGCGTGCAGCTCTTGAAGGACCGCTTTGTGACGTTATTTATCAAGAATCACCGTCTCGTATTCACGTGCATTATGCATTTTTAAATATTGAGTTTTTTTTACCGAATTCGACAAAAATAGCTCTTCGATTTAAAGATTTCGTGACTGCAGGGATTCATCTTCTTGGTTCTTTCGGTAAAGTCACGTAGAAGACGGCTGCTCGCGTTGTGGCCGAAACGTCGTGAGAATTATTTTATGTTTTATTTTTTATTATTTTCCTTCTACGTGACTTTACCGAAAGAACCAAGAAGAAAAATAGCTCTTCTTGTTACGTTGGTTGCCGACCGCATGTTTATAAATGTGGAGGGCAAAACCGAAGGACCTGGAGAAAAATCCACGCGACCACGGGGAGAGAGACATGCAAACTCCAAATATACAGCAGCAGGCGTCACGGTCGGGGTCGACCCTGACGTTCCTGAAGAAGCTCCCAGGACGTGGAGCAAAACGTTGGACATCGTGCAAAGCAACACGCGGTGCAACCCTGGAAGCACATCAGAGGAGAGCTGTAAAGCACAACTGCAAAAACCTACACGGCAATGATGTGCTTTGACATTTTTGGAAAAGTGGACCAGACCAATGTGTCAGTCTTCCTTATTTCAGTTGTCTGCTGATGAGAGCTTGGAACACAGTTTTGCAAGGGCAACAAAGACACATATATGTCCAAAAAAAATGCACGCAATTGAATGCGCTCTGGTTACTACATAGCACAACGGTAAATTTGGATTAATTTGCTTAAAATGCATGAATTGCGTTTATATAACAGTTTATAATGTGCAATGTAGGCAAGGTTTATGCAAATTATCCCTTATTGTTACATTTGGGTTCATCCAGATAAACCCACATAGTTTGAACGAAACAGAAAAGTGAGACAATAGAGAGATGACTAAAATATATTTTTGGCAAATTAAAGGTTTATTCTGGAATCCTAAGGCTGAATCGTGGCAATTCATCAACTCACTTGGGGGGATGAATCGTTACAATTATTTACTTACTACTATAACTGGTTATATGTTAATTCTGTACAAAACCATGAGAGCAAATCATCCACATTGCGTAGGACATTGTGTACGAGAGATTTGCAATTATACATCGTATGGTATTATGATCACCCTGCGAGACATTGTAGTCTCATGCAATTATCAACAAAAGCATCCGTTTTAATTATTAACCCTGCAAAACATTTCATCTCATTGGTAACTCCTTACCGTCAAATTCCCAGATGCAAACCCATTAGTACGTGCACAATGTTAAACCTAGATATCTTGTTATTTGGAGAAATGCAATCAATGATTTTGGAAAACATTTTTTTTTTTACCAGGTAAGGCCCACTGAGCTATATAGCTCTTTTTCAGAAACAACCTGGTCACAAATTATAGCTAAATAAAGTAGCTTATCACGTGGAAATGTATTGTAGTCAAATACTCTAAACGCATGTTTATTTTAAATGTGGAGCTAAAAACCGGAGGACACCGGAGGAAAATCTACACGACCACGGGGAGAACATGGAAACTCCAAATATACATGCATCAAGATTGGAATCAAACCCACGACCTCCTGCATACCCGGTGAGGGAGACAATATCTCTCCACCGCGCCAGAATATTTAGTTTTAAAACTGAACCCTTTGTTACGTGAATCTTGACTTAAAGCTTTCGTGACTGCAGGAATTAATATTATTTGGGTCTTTCGGTAAAGTCACGTAGATAGGTTAAAAAAAATAACAACAAAAAACTACGACGTTTCGATCGCAACACCAGCGGTCATCATCAGGAAGAGGGGGTTAGCCTCTAAAGGCAACCTATTTATAAAGGTTTGAAATGGGCGGAGCCCAAATGTCAGCAGCATGGGCGGGGCAGCTGATGTTAATGTGAGCGGTGGGCAGTGACCGTGACGGTGGTGGGTTTTCCACCAATCAAAGGGCTGCCAGGTAAAACAATTTGCATGTTAATGTAAGATCGGAGATCGGCCTCCACGGCGAGCGCGCTGAGGTGGCTATGTTAATGTGAGAGATTAGCATGTTAACGGGAGATCGCAGAACAAATAAGCCAACAGGCAGTAGTGAAGTTGGAGATAGTACAGTACAACTGTATTATCAGTTACCCAACTGCTCAAAGGTGCTAATGTAGGTGCATACATGTAAATGTATAGCAATGTAGGCATGTACAGTCCTTTTGAAATCCACTTCTGCAAGTCGTGGGGGTTATTTGACCATAATTCAACACGCTGGTCGGCGTGAGTGGGTGAAGCAGGAAGCATGTATAATGGAGCAAAGAAGTACAGTACAACAATAATAGAGCTGTACCATACTTTCCCTCCTATGCCCACACCATAGCAGCCTAAAACAATATGCTTTATGCATGGTGGCCACCCATCCAAGGCTCTATCCAGGCTTGTGCCTTTAGCATTTTTTTTTATCATACCTCTCGGTCTGCATTCCAGGTGCACCTTATTTAAATTGAGAAAAATCCATGAAAGCGGAGAATTGAACAATGGTGGACCATGTCCAGTTTAAACCACTTTCCTGCAAGCTGCAATATCTGATGCAACACGAGACTGCGTTCAGATTGTTGGACCAATTTGAATACACTTTCAGTTCGGAGGCCTGTCTTGAATTACAATGCAGCTTGTAGTCAGACTCTGCGTTGGCTGTGCACAAGCCCATTTTAAGTGGCTCTTTGAGCTGTACACGTTTCAAGAGCTGCAATTCAATACAAATTTAAGCCACATCTCTCTCTCTCTCTTCATTCTTTGCCTCTGTTGTTATGGATTACAGCTTTTAGGATCGAGTGCATGCACCAACCGCAGATATTTGAAGGTTCATTTTTGCCTTGCCTGCAATCGCGTACCCGTTACAAGAAGTAACACCGGTTTTCATCGTGACGCAATGCACAGCGGGATCGAACCTTGCGAGAAGAAAAGCCCAGCTTTAGGGCACATTTCTCAGCACTTCTAATAGACGTGGCAGTTAATGTTTGCAGGGGGTGATATGCCGATGTGCGATAAAGAGAATGTAACTTCACTCTCAGTTAAATTATGCTCGAGGACAAAGTGGACTAAAGGCTAATATAGTGGACGACTATAGGTCAACAGTAGATGACTCAAGACTAACAGTTGAGCTTGTTATTCTACAGCGCGACTTACTTTGGGCATTATGAACAGTTTGACTTTTCAAAACACTGCGGTAGTAATCTGTGCCACTCCACACATCTGCTGCACGAAACTGCAACCAGCACCCCCCTCCCCTCTCCCGCCCCCTCGCCAGAACAAAACAAACGAAACTTTCTCAAGGGAGAGTGCAGACATTCTTCTAACACATGCATGCCCAGGCAGTGCACTTTATTGTTTAGTATGCGGTCCTAATTTTGATATTGCCATCGGGGACCTATGTTGAGTGGGCAGTGGTTGGGTTTGATGTTTGCAGGGCACGGCCAAGGACTCAAAAAGTGCAGCTGCAATCATTGAAGGCGGCGTGTGTGAAACAGCACAAGTAGGTTTTGTGAAGGAATGCGCAAAGATCAGTATGATTGAACCCAGTGTGCACACTGCCGTTGATTATACGGTATGCATATATAAATGGCAGGCATGCACATTATTTCGCGTCTCTGGCATCGATTTCGAAATAATATCATTGATGACATTTTTTTTTTTACAAATAATTGACATCAATTTTTTTTCAATCCACTGCTCAACGAAGGATGCCCCTTGCCATTAGCATGGTTGGCTACGTACGGCGCAAAAGAAGTTCAACATACACGTGTTGGCCGAGGGAGAAGTTTGGCCAAAAGTCACCACGATGGTCCATCTCGGATTGGTGGAACAGAGGGCCCAAGACCCACTCGGATGTCGCCACGGTGGTGAGATATTATCTTTCTCGCCTGGTATGCAGGTGGTCGGGGGTTCGATCCCGACCCTGACGCCTGCTGTACATATGGAGTTTGCATGTTCTCCCTGTGGCCCGGGTGGATTTTTGTTCTAAGAATCCTCCGGATTTTCCCTCCACATTCAGAAACATGCATTGAGATTATTTTGATACATTTTTCTGCTATACGTGTCCAAATGATGTGACACTTTGGTGAGCTATCATTTGTGGCCAGGTTGCTTCTGAAAAATAGCTCAATACCTCAGTGGGCTTTGTACGTATGTGTTTGGGTGATTTGTTTACCCCTTTCTTGAACTTTGCAATACTCTCGTGTTTTTTGTACTGTTTGTTGTTGTAACGATCTTACCCGCCCCTCACTGGATATCTGTGATAAAGAGCTTCATAGCTCATCGGATTCATCCAGTATAAATATGCTGATTCTGTCAATCACGTACCTGTGTCCAGGAATCGAACTGAGGTCACCCATTTCAAACCACAGTGCGTGAACCATTAGGCTACTGCTCAGCCCCTTGTCGAAGCGATACCGTATTTGCAGTAACTCACGTTTTTCTTCCCAAGTCCATAGCATCAGCAGCAACAAGCAGGCTTTGCCTGCATGGACGTACAACAACACGTGAGATATAGTAATAGGTTTTTACCCTTTCAACTGGTACAAAAACTGACACCTTTATACAAGGGATCATGTTTGCAATAACCACAACACAAGCAGTCAAAATGTTTTTGAGTTGTACGCCTTTTGGCGTCATCTGGTCCAACACCAATGTAGACTAGGCTCTAAGAAAAGCTGTCTCGGGTGTGGACCAATCAACTTCTAGGACAGTGCATATCATTATCAGAGTTGTTTCTTTTTGTTTGCATTTTGACTGCTTGTGTTGTGGTTATTGCAAACATGATCCCTTGTATAAAGGTGTCAGTTTTTGTACCAGTTGAAAGGGTAAAAACCTATTACTAATTTTGCCACTGGTAAAGGAGATGTCTCATAGTGTAAACACGTGAGATGTTTGCACAGCTCACAAAACACCAACGCTAGGTGCCTTGTGCAATGCATTTCACTGCAATGCAGCAGTGGCAAATGAAGCCGGGTAGCTGCCCATTTCCACTTTCCTTCACTTATTTGGCCCAGTGCATTGTAGGTTGTTGTCTTTGTTATCGCCATGCAACGCCATCACCTTACAGCCAAAACATCCCCGAAAGGGGGCGCAATGAATGGCACAGTGAGTCGGGCCAGCGACCACAAGCTCGGGTTGAGAGATGCAATTTGCATGAATGGCGCTGGATAATATAACACATTACATTACACTTTACAATGGAGATTAAGCTGCCTCTACCTTATACTTAAGGAGCCTCCAGAAACCATATATGTGTGAAAATTGTCTAGAAACTGCTAATTTAATTCTTTACTCAATCATCCCAACTTAACCACCTCAAACGCGTCTCTTTCGTTTGTTCTCACGCGTCTGCACAACTCTTTCTGCTGCTGCTGCTGTTGGAGCCCCTTGCGTTGATCCTGGCTTCTCCAGTGAAGGCGGCTCGTGCTGAAGTAGAATTGCATCTGGTGCAGAGGTTGCAATCGGGTACCCGATACCCGTACCCTACCCGATACCCGGCTATCCATACTCGGCCGGGTACGGGTACCCGTTTGTGACCCTGGTGCGGCTGAGTACGGGTACGGGTAGACCGTGAGTCACTGGTGAGTAACTGTTAGTCACTCATTTCCCAACGTCTTGTCTCTTCTCACAATTCAAGTTCCAAGAATCAACCCACCCGCGCCTGCAACATGGCTTCATCCCAGAGGTCGCAATCAGGTACCCGATACCCGTACCCTACCCGTACCCGGCCGGGTACGGGTAGGGTACGGGTACGGCCGGGTACGGGTACCCGTTTGCGACCCTGGTGCGGCCGGGTACGGGTAAGGAATCTTTTGTCAAGGCGCTCTTCCCCCCTCCATCCCAGTTTAAATAGACGCTCCAAGCCTGGGGTGTGTCATTCAGACTCTGTCTTCTCGACAGACCTGTTCTCCACCTGAGGACGGCTGCTTGCGTTGTGGCCGAAACGTCGTGAGAATTGTATTTTATGATGTTTTATTTTTATTATTTTATTATTTCCATTCTACGTGACTTTACCGAAAGAACCAAGAAGATGAATCAAACCCCGTTTGCGACCTCTGATCTGGTGCCAGCACTGCCCTTGTCTCTGGGCAACTTGAGTGCGTGTCGACACCGCGCGCACCTTCCATTCCTGACGTTGTTGCGGATCCTACGGGCTCCCCTGGCACTCGTGGTGGTCCGAGAAGCCGTTTCCCGGATGCCCTCTTCTTCTTACCTCCCGCCGCAACAGACCTGACCGCCGCGGATACCCATTCTCAGCCTGGGATGTCTGCGTTGAACTTGCTTCGTAAGGGGCATTGCCTGCAAAAGCTGAAACAGACAAGATTACTCTACAAGGCACCCTACAACCCTCAATTTTTTCCACCCCCACCCCCCCCTCCCCATGTGGAATAAAGACATGAATTTTTCATATGCTTTTCCCTTCCCGTGCGTGGTAGTAGAACCCCGCCAGCCGTGGATGGATGTGCGTAGCTGTTGGTCTGCCGAAGCGTTCCAACGACGGCGCACTCTTGCAAACGTGCCTTCGCCCCCACGTAAGCTTTTTGTTCTTTGCGTGTGTTAAGGAGCCTCATAATGAAACACATCCCTGGACTTGAATGGGAGTTGTCATAATTTTAATGACAATTAATGTTGCATATTTCTTGGCACCGGACTCGAGTTCCTTGCAGCTGCAGGACAGAGCCGTGGCCTCGTCTGTGCTGCGCGTGAGATCGCGTGTCCGCCTCACGTCCCAGAAGGACCCCCCCCCCCCCCCAAAGGCTGCCCCAAGGGCCCGCAAACAGCTGCCTGCTCCATACCATAATTTTTGTTCCACTCATTGGTGTAAGCTGCTATTTAAAAGAAGAAAATCTCCACCACCCCCCCCCCCGCACACACCGCCCCCCGCTGTGAATTATAGGAAAGAAGAAAAAAAGTATTCGCAGACAAATCATGTGAGAAAGTACAATATAATTGACCTGTTTTGCGATCCACACATGCACACGTTTTCAGTTTTTTTGCGTTGCTGTCATGGTAGTTCCCCACCGCCCTCCCCCAAATAGCAGCAACAGTAGCTCATTAGGCCAAATGAAGGCACTGATTTCATGCATCTTCACGGTCTGTCTGAAGTTAATGGATGCATTACAACTTGCTAAATTAATGTGGCTTTTTTGTCTTCTTCCTGGCAATCAAGACACATTAATACATTTTCATTTTAGTGATCATGTAGACCATTTTTGCAGCTTTATTATGGTTTTTTTTTACACAAGAGTGATTGTTATGCGTGTGTGTACTTCCAAGCAAAGCGCAATTATAATCACGAGTTCAACTTTGGATGCCAACACATTTGTATAATTTCAGCGAGAAAGCCACGTAGGGAGGAGTCGTTCAACCAGACATTAGTCACGGTTCTTGATGTTTAATATAAGAAAACAGAAAATTCCCTGTTGTTTCATGCTAAATCAAGTTTGCACATTGTCAAGACAACCAAATACAAAGTCAGCGTGTCCCCTACTCGTGTAAAGTGTCTTTAGATACCGTTGCATTTAGATGCTTTGTAAATTAAAATTATAATGATTAATTTGCATTTAAATTAGTTTTCAGAATGTCCCTGCATTTATTAATAAAAGTGTCCTCGTTTACAATTCGGGTGATATTAATGTTCGGTGTTGTTCGCCGATTGTTGATTGTGTTCTTGCTCGGTGAGCATTAAGGGGATGCTCCTCTCGTGTTTTCAGCTCTGAGCCACTGATGGAAATTCCACATTCATCGTGTGGGGGTGAGTTTATCCATCGGATAACCATTGTTGGCATCCGCACAAAAGAACGACGGTGCGCTGAGCGAACACCAACCAGGATTTTAAATCCCAACCTCCTGACTGCGAGCCACGGTGGCAAGATGTTAACTACCTCGCCTGGTATGCAAGGAGGTCGTGAGTTCGATCCCGGCCCTGACACGAGCTGTATATTTGGAGTTTGCATCTTCTCCCAGTGGTCGATAGATTTTTCTTCTGGTCCTCTGATTTTCCTCTGCACATTTAGAATTAGCATACGTTCGCAGTATTTGACTGCTTTACATTTTTCACATGATAAGCCACTCCGTTGAGCTATAGCCAGGCCTTAGCTGGTAAAATAAAAAAAAAGATAGCAGTGTCGATTTAAAGCTTTCGTGACTGCAGGGATTCATCTTCTTGGTTCTTTCGGTAAAGTCACGTAGAAGGGAAATAATAAAATAATAAAAATAAAACATAATAAAATAATTCTCACGACGTTTCGGCCAAAACGAAAGCAGCCGTCCTTAGTTGAAGAACAGGTCTGTCGTCATTCAGACGCTGTCTCCCCGACAGACCTGTTCTTCACCTGAGGACGGCTGCTTGCGTTGTGGCCGAAACGTCGTGAGAATTATTTTATTATGTTTTATTTGTATTATTTTATTATTTCCCTTCTACGTGACTTTACCGAAAGAACCAAGAAGAAGAAGATAGCAGTGGTAGTTGGAGAGCCGCTCACTGTGTCACTGACCCACCTGTGGGGGGGGGTACAATGGTAGCGCTTGCGTGATCACGTGCCGCGCAATTCATCGCCAAGTTCACGCGACACGAGCGGAGTGCAGTGCGGGAAAAAGCGCCAGAGGATTTACTTTCCTGTCTCGTTCTTGGGACCACCTGAACACACAGCAAAGCATGGTCACTTGTCCATGTGGGCCTCAGATATCCGCAGTGGGAAGTCAATTGCAGGAAAAGCCTGCGAAAATGACACACCCCGGTCGCTCTCATGTTCCAAAGTTTCGACAATGAGCTCACTCCGGACAAGTGGAACGGCTGTGAACCCCAGCAGCTAAGCCGCCCTCGCTGATACCATTAGGAAGTAATTAGAACACGCGAGCACTGCGGCTTAACTACACCAGCAGGTTGTTGGCACGAAAAAAAGGGCTGTGCATGGAAAAATAATTTGACAGCATTTTTTTCCCCACCCCGAAATGGCCCAAATTAATTCCATACGTGTGAGTATATTTTTTTTATAAGAAAGCTGAGCCAATAAGAATTAATGGTCCTGAGCAATGCATTCTGTCTTTGTCTGTTTTGCTAGCCCGTAAAAAAACTAAAACGGTTTAAGTTTGAAATATGAAAAATATAATTTCGTCTAACATTGCTTCTCCCTCATGCTTAAGAGATATTCCATCCCAGTCAATGTTTTAACGTAAAATTATATTTATTGCACGGTTATCATGGATATAATTACTTGAGAACTATACCATCTTGCAGAGCTAAAATCTATTTTTCGTGGAAATAAAACTTACACATTTAAAATAATTTACGCTGCATTATTTCTGATTGATAATGTATTGTTAACAGTCGATTGATGGTCGTCGTTTAATATCCATATTGATAATCATGTAAATAATCTTCTTGGTTCTTTCGGTAAAGTCACGAAGAAGGGAAGTAATACAATAATAAAAATAAAACATATTCTTTTATTACTTCCCTTCTACGTGACTTTACCGAAAGAACAAAGAAGATGAATCCCTGCAGTCACGAAAGCTTCAAATCGACATGTAAATAATATTTGTGTTTTCCCATTTGCTTTCAATATTTACTGCAGTGATTTTCAGCGCAGGGCTCCTTCAAATGTGTCGTTAAACCCGCCACCACCCGACACAGCCAATTAGGAAGGTTTGTCACCTAAACAGAACGTGTCAATTCGTTACAAGTACAGCACATCGGTGTGTTGGAGAGCCAAGCCACAACATTTACAATCCGAGTACGACTGTAATTACAACTAGCTTCATCAGGCGACAGCCAGATTTATGGAGAAATCCTTCCGTTTCATTCCTTGGTCGCGAAAGCCTCCGTGTTAAACTCCATCTTTGCATCAGATCACATATAACCATCCATGTCACACTCAACATGTACCAAGAGTCTCGTTATCTTTGAATAACCTTCGTGGTGAGTGATATCCCAACTGCTTCTGGGAATACCCCTTCACCAACCCACACTGACCCAACATGGTAATTGAGATGGAATGGGGGAAGCCTTCATGCAGCACTTGAATGACAACAAGTTTAAATTCAATATATATTTGTAAATAATATATAATGCAATTAAATAGTGCTTGTAAATCCACCCATTAGTCCGTCCCCTGTACCTCTTTTGAATGCATTATATATAGATGTTTGTGTTAAACCATGAGTGACATTTAGAACAAGAATTATATAAATCTGAACGGACACTTTTTTTATCCAAATCATATGTAGAGTTTCTCATGCATGTGTTATGTCAACAACACCTGCTCGATCTCCCAGGACAAACTCTGTCTGTGTTTCGTCATGCCTGGGTTCCTGTCATGTGATGCGTGAGTCTCATGCCGTGTAATTCCTGCAGAGACTCATGTTTGCATCACATCGATTAAAGACAGGAATTACATAGAGGTCTTAGAAACATGCAGCGAGCTGACCCCACGCAGCAAAGGGACTTTTTGATTCGGAACAGTGCTAATTTAGCAAGGCACTTTTAACTTTAGTGGTAGTCTTGAATCTAGTCAAAGGAAAAGTTGTGTAAATTTCGTCAAGCGTCAGTTTATGGTTTTTGTCGTTCTCTCAGTCTGGTCGACTAAGACAGTCAATCACGAATTTCACTCTTGGTTGTTAAATGTTGGTGTGAGTCGTGTGCAATTCTGCACTCCCAATAAATAGTGTTAACCAACGATGTAATCGGTTTATTCTAAGTACACTGCTGCACCATAAAATCACTATATAAATGACCTTAGTCCAAGTCTTCATTGTGACTCATTAATTCTGTCTCGTTTGTCATCCGTAATTGTTTGGCCTTTTTGTCGGCAGCTTTCGAAGTAATCGTTTTGAATAAACGTATAATTTCGGCACTAATTTTGTTCACTTCATGAACACTGACACTGCTTAGAAGAAGAAGAACAGGGACATGCGGGGGCGTTGGGGAGGTGAATTCTGCTCTGCTTTCAGTCGCGAAAACTCGATGATAATTCGGCACATTTGGTATTCGCACCGTTCTCATCACGCGAGGCTGTCACGAAATCGCTGTGTTTCGCAGACAGTAGGGGGTGATGATTCCTACGTGTTGTCTAAATTGAGTACATTTACTTGTATTTTTCTGGCAAGTTTTAACCGTGACGCCAGCACACAGTCAACCACTCTTTTGAAATGACACCATTGTGTTTTTTTTTACATGTCCGCTTTGAAAGCAGATAGCACATCGTTTTTACCGTTAATAAATCTGCAGTAATAACCAAGCGGGCTTGCCTGATTCGAACCACGAAGCTCTGTGAATGCACTCTGACTGGGCCACCTCACTGCCCCCAAATGCACAGCGAGGCGTTGGCGAGCCCCTATTTTACGCAGTAATGGCCACCGCTTGTCGTACGTTCAGAGGCCGCATCGTCTATTTCATTCACGCTCCGTTTTACGTCGCCATGGTTGTTGTTTTTGCTCCTTGACTAATGCACTTACGACAGCCTCCAAATAGCCTTCCTAATAATTTCTCAAGTTCTCCCCTTCAGTGCTCGGGTAGCTGTGTAATTGCGATCCGGACCTCTCCGCCGTGGCTCAGGGCAACGGAGGCCTGTCCCACTTCGCTTGCGAGCAAAGTTTGATGGAGAGTTGGACCAATTTAGCATACGTTTTTTTTTTACTCTCTCCCCTTTTGCTTTTAATAAGGCATAACAACGGTTGCCAGAAGGAAATATCACGTCGAGTCACGTTAGTTGCGATTCTTGTGCATTAAATCTGGACCGGGGTTGGGGAGGAAGGGAAGGTAAAAAGGGAGGGAGAGAGAGCCAGGCTGCTGTTGTGTTAAGGCTAAAAGGTGGTGGAAGTTTTAACCCCCTTTCCCGTTCCGAGACGTCTGCAAGTTGCAGGGTGGGCGTCCCGTTCACCGCTGAATCTCGGAACGCGCGAACGTTTGGCATTAGTTTTATTTGGAGAGGCGTAGCGTCGTTGTTTTTAAAGACACCGTACACACCGCAGAGAACTGTAGCGACACGACCGCATTGTACAACAGCTGGCGACAATTATTGCCACCGGAAGAAAAACCGATGATGTACACATACGTACACGTACTTCATCGGAATTGAGAAGGGTTAAGAGGGAGAGAACATGGAATTGTCTGACATTGGGTGGACAGGATGAGGGCTGGCAAGTTCTACGACTCCAATTCTCTTCCTCCACACTGCACCCTCTCCCTCTGCCTTTCTTCATTCTCCCACGCCCGCCCCCCTCCACACACATCTCCCTGCCTGCCTCATTTCCTCTAAGTATCTCCTCGTCTAATTCGCCCTTAAAGGTAAACGGGCTACGGTTACGGCAGCGTAGGGCAAAGTGTGCCACGACGGACCGCTTCGCAAGCACCGCGTAATTATTATCAGGCGCGGCTTCGTCTGCAGCGCAACGCTGTCAAATGAGAAGTCACCGCTGGGTCCCATTTAATGGGTGGCGGTAAATTACGGCATGCCAATCAAACCACCTCTCACATCTTTACGGCGCGGCGCGGGGAGGTGGCAGTTCGCTCGCTTGCGTGTGGGCACACGGAGCGAAGTCGTGCTGCGCTGGTCTCGGAGAACACAGCTGCTGACACGAGGTTCACGCTGACAATTTTGACGTGGCCAGGCCCTGGAGGTGAAGGGGTCGTGAATATTGTGGAGTAGGCATCAAACTTTGGCAGGAGCGTTAATAACGGGGGTGATAATTTTCATGCGCGCTGCCTGGTGCTCCGTATGTTGCCTCTCAGAAACATATTTGAGGTGTCACTGTGTCCTGTTAGATCGATCGCGAACGGGCATGATGAGCTCCTCTATCAGACACGGCTCATAAAAAGTGTGCCGTACTTGGCCCTTCCCCTCTTCAACCATTATATATACGGAGTGGTAGCTCTTGTAATCTCTCATTTACTTGATACAGCTGTCGTGGCTGTGACGGTTCCACCTGAAGACGGAAGCTTGTGTTGCCTCCGAAACGTCGTGATTTTTATTTTATTTTACTTTTATTAATTTTAATTTTTACCTACGTGACTTTACCGAAAAAAACTAAGAATACGGCTCATATTATATCCCCGATGACTCTCGTCTTCCTACCCACAGGGCACCGCTAAGGCTGTGCCTCTCGTTGAAACATGAATTCAGCTCTGAGTTTCTTTGTGGTGTTGCGCCTTGGGTTTGCTGCAACATGTCCTACTGGACATCTGTGAAAAAGAGCTTTATTGCACATCGGCTTATTCCAGTATGAAAAAATATATATTCTGATATCAATTTTCATGATTGTCGTGATTGCATTTCCCCATGACTTTATATTTGTGTTTTTAATGTTTATTGCTGTGTTTTTATTCTTTGCTGTTTCTCTAGCACGAATAAAGATAAATAAAAATGCCTTAATTTAAGGTTCACTCAACAGGCTGGCCATAGGTCTTACAATAATTGCAATTTTACAATCTATACTCCACGTAACAAAAATACAATGCATAATTAAATTAACTATGAAACGTATGACATCAAATAATGACTGTTCCATCAATTATACCATAATTTTTTTAAACTAATCACTCGTTTAATGGGCAATAGTTGTTTACATCTTTCAACGTTGCGTTTGTGTATTTTGTCTGAAAGTGAAATAAATAAATAAAAACAATCAGCAACGACAATAATGATATGACGATATACGATTATTTTGGATCTTACATCATGCAATGCATCGTACAAATTGCGATATGTCCGACGAGCGTCTATGTGGCCTGCACCTCTCCATCGGCTCGTGACCAGGTCCTGCGTATTGACTGCAGTTCACGTGCTGACGTGCCACGCGGTTAGCGGTGACGTTCCTGTAGCGTCCAATTAGTTTCAATATTTCCGCGTAGCTGACAGCCAAAGCGTCGCGGCTCCTGACTGCACGACTTCTCGCGCTTTGTAAATGCTGACAAAGGCACTCGCCTCCATGGTGGCACCTGGCCATGAAAATTGTAACTTTTATTTAAAAACATTTTTTTTGTAGTGTTTGGGGACTTCATCTGTGAGTTGTACACACTATTGTAGGTAGTTTGCACTGTATGAAGGCCTTTGGGAAAGTTTAAAATAGAGGTAGTGTCCCCTTTAATTTTATTTTCATACTTGCAGAGCACATGTCCCAGTTGGCATCCATACACAGTAAATCCACATCTTGATTTTTCCCTGTAGCTTGTTAGTTCCTCCCCATAGGATGCACGTGTAATTATATATATAATTGTGTGTGTGTATATTTGTACATCTTGTGTCATTGTTGAATTGAAAATGTTTAACTCCTGCAGCAGCATTATAGCAGTAGACACCTTCTGTTTATGCCTAGAAGGAACTGGGGGGTGGGGTGGGGGGCTTACTGATGAGCGGTTCCAAGGTGGCAATATGTCATCTACCTCGCCTGGTTGTGGGTTCGATCCCGACCCTGATGATGCCTGTATATTTGGAGTTTGCACGTTCCTCCCGTAGTCGCATGGATTTATCTCCGGGTCCTCCGGTATTTTCCCTCCACATTTAGAATCTACATCACGCGTTGAGAGTATTTGGCTGCTATACATTTCCACGCGATAAGCCACTTCGTGGAGCTATCATTTGTGGCAAGGTCGTATCTAAAAAAGAGTTTAATAGCTCAGTGGGCCTTACCTAGTAAAATAAAAAAAGATTAGTTTAGAGCTCAGTTTAGTCTATCAAGTTTATGACCAAACAGGTTTTGCAAGGCAGATGAATGCAATACAAACTATAGAGAGCTTATGAGCAAAAATGTTTGCGTGGGTAATCTTAATACTCGATATTAAGTGGGCCTTACCTAGTTCTCGATATTAAGATTACCCATGCAAGCTTGGGTAATCTTCCAGGACATCCCATTAATGGTGAATATTCTTAAAATGTGCATTCATTCAATTTATCCACGTAAACTGTGCATATAACTGAGAAAAAATATCTGAAATCCAAAACCCAACAACCATTTAGTTTTGATCGTAAACACAGGATGCAAGGTTAATGGTTAATGCTCATAGAGCCTATTTGCGTTGATTTTCTAGCTTTAAAATTACAGTAAACAAAATTATGTTTTTTTTCTGACCAGTGCAATTGTAACATTAATACAATTGTGTGTGTTTGTTGGCTGCTAAGAAAGATAAAAAAACGGTTGTGTGGGGTCTGGGGGTTGGGTAAAATTCAAACAGTATACGATTTCTTAGATAAAAAAAACGAGATGTTCTCTCTACCGATTGGCCTGGCAAACAACCGCTTGCCCCAAGTTGCAGTGCTTCCAGATCGTGCTGCGTTTTCTTTCAAGCCCTCTCAATGTTCCAAATGTGTTTTTCCCCAGAAAAATGTCTGCAACAGACATTTGCAAAACCTGTTAGGTCATCTGAGTAAAAGTGCATGCAGTGCAAATGGCTCACTCCCAGCATGGAGTTGGTAAGATTTATCTCTCTCTCTTTTTTCTGAGAGAGAGAGAGAAAAAAAAAAGTCTAGACTTTTAAGTTGTAATTTTTTTGGAATTTCCAAATTTTGTGATATTTATGATTTATTGAATGGTTGCCGTGAGTCCAGCGACTAAGAAGAAGATCCCAGCCCAGATGGGGAGTACCGTTAGGGCAGATCTTGGAAAGCTGCGTTACTGTGCAGCAGCTGTGGTGAGATGGAGCAGGCATTTTAAACTCGATCTTCTTTTGATTGAGTAGCCTTTCTCTGTTAAAATATTAGACATCTGGAGTTTGAACAAAGACCTCGCCTTTGTCGAAAACCCATAATGTTGCTATCCTAAAACGGTATAATAATTTTTTCTGTGTAAATTTTTTTGTTATTTTTGCAAAATACACTTGTTCTCTCTGGGGTTTTATCTGGTGAACTAAAGCCCATCATCAATCAATCCCTCACTCACCAAAAAATCATCACTCAAGTGCAACATCTCGATAAAATAAAATATTGCTGCTATGGCCAAGTGGTTTCGTGGTAGAGAGAGCTGCTTGCGATCGGAAGGGTTTGCGCCTTCAAATGCTGGTTGGCGATTGACTCATCCGACCATCCCTCTGGCGGTCAATAAAATAGGTATCACTTTGTGGAGAAGCCATAAGTGACCGTCCTTTGAATGGACTCGTCCCTGCCATAGGAACATGGAATTTCCACCACTGGCTCTGGGCTGTTTGAAGGGAAGATGAGCACCACCGGCTGAGTTAGAAACGCTTTGGGTATTTTTTTGGACAGACTTAGCCACATTTTCTTCGGGGCAAAGGTTTGGGGTGCTGAGATGGGGGCAAAAGAGGAAGCAATTGCTGCCGCCACTGCCGATGTTGAACTGCCGTTGCATTGGCAGCTCATTGATCGTGCTCCCTGGGTTGCGCCGCTCGTTGTACTGCACGATGTCCGACGTTTCGCTTCGCTCCCTGGGAGCTTCTTCAGGAACTAAGCGTTGCGTATAGTGTCGAACAACGTGCGGTACAAGCTGATGGAAAACGCAAGCTCGCAGCGGCATACAGCGCAACCGCGAACCCCAACACAGTGGTGCCGCTGCATTGGCAGACCACATCTGGAACATGGCAGGGAATGCTGGCTAGGGCATCTGTAAGGATAGCTCCCTGCATCAACAATGCCCCCAGTAAGTGTGGCTAACTGCATGCCAACTGCTCTTATTTCTGGCACCACTGGGAGCATCCAGTACTCCCAAGGCCTCGAGGTCTTGACTCGCATAAATAAATATGTTTATCTAGCAAGCAGCTATCCATCAAACGGCATTTTGTTTTTCAAGTCAACGTGTTTAGTCTTCTTTTTGTGAGTTTTTAAATAGTTTGTCATTGATTTGTGTCGTGTTTTACAAACTCCAGATACGTTTACAGTAGCGTAATTCTTCCCCCTCTTTTAATGACATCAGCACAAGTGGCTTGGCATTACGCTTACGAGAATTAAATAAACGCAGCATTGATGGTTTTCGTTCAGACAGCACGTTTGCTGGCGAGGACAATTGTTTACACTGCGGAGTGGCTTCGCTAAACAACATCTTCAAGCCGGACCCGCTCTTGCGAACGCTCGGAGTCTTGTATACAGGTCAGTGGGTAACTGGAGATGTATCGTGATATGGTCTGTGTCAGTGGCATCGGACCACACATGCGAGCACACCACTGTGACCCCACACGTGCTTCACGCGTCTGGCCATTGTACAAACAAACTTATCTGACCAACTCCTTCTCTCACTGCTATGGGCTTTCTACATTAGGCGGGTGGTTTGTGGAGTTCAGAGGGTAGCGTGGGTGGGTGGGTGGGGGAAGGTGGTTGATGAGTGTGGCGGGGGGGGGGGGCGACGGGTGTGTTGAACATGGAAGAGAGGAGAGAGGGGCGCTGGGGAAAGATGTGTGCGATGGGGTGGCGATGGAAGAATGGATCGGGATGTGGGGGCATGGGCCGGAGGGGCTGAGATGAGAGGGTGGGGAAAAAGGCTGGAGATTGGGTGCTGAGGGGTTCTGGGGAGTAAGGTCCACTTTGGAATTCGTTGCGTAAATCTGCCGGGCAGTTTGCAACAGTTGTCGGGTCACAAACCCTGGATGTAACGTGCCAGCTCTGCGGGACGCTTCGAGCGCTAAGAGACCGACCCCCACGTACAAAGCTGCAATTCTGTGCCGCAGAGTTGTTTAGCGTGATGATTTCTTCGCAGACACCGAAGAGGTCCCCAGTCCGCCCGCCACTGGCTTTCAGCTTGGGCGTCGCGGGGCGATTAAAACAATGGAGGTGCCTCCGACTGTCTCTCGGCTCAAAAACAGTTCGAGTCAAGATACATGCCTGAACTTGACTGTCGATATGCTCAGGGGCTAAACTTTTATTACATGGCCTGAAAACAGATGTTTTTCATCCTGATTTTCATGAAAAATTCACCCTGGTCATCTCCCGAGCCTTACCTTTTACCCATGTGTTTACCAAGTGTCGTTTTTATCACGTGAACGATTAACACTATTTAGCCAGTAGATGACCTTCTTCCCCTACAAGTTGGTATTCAAGAAAGACCCTCGCTCACACACGCCGCGTGTGTGCATTTTAGAATGTAGCGAGCTGTAGTGCAGGGGTGAGCGCACTGTGCTACGAACCCGACGACCCGAGTTCGATTTCCGCTCACGGTCAACACCAGTGACGGTTATCTGGATCTTCTCGAGGTCGACACAGCCTCAAATGAGTACCTGATTCGGTGTGTCAACATCGCCACTAGGGGAGACAAAGGCGGCCGGGCGCGGTGCTGGCCACCCATCCCCTCGTGTGCCGTACCGGCCTTCATAGGTGCTCACTGTGCCCCCAAAAATGTATTTCGGCTCTACGGGACAGGGTGAGGTGGGGGGGATCTTTGCCTCTGTGTTTCATAATATTCTGCGACACGTAAGCTCATAATCCATTACGGTGCGGACACACGTAAGTGAATTCGAAGAGGTGCCGCTTCACGCTCCATCGATTTCCGCAGACAGAGATGCGAGCGATGAAGCGTCGGCGACGATTTGCCTTCTAGGAGAAAAAAAACCAAACAAACACCCGTAGAGAAGAGAAGAGAAAAAAACGTGGCCACCGCAAATTTGAACTTTGCACACGTGTGGCACAACGAATGGATGGACGCAAAACTCGCGAGGGGCTCTACCGGCGCTGGTCAAGTGTTGCGAGCGGGGTTGCAGATCGACGTTCAAACGCGCCCACGCGGCCGTGCGCGCGGGGTTGCTTGGACTGCAGCTCAAGGCGTGAGTTTGGCGGCTCCTGCGCTGTGTCAGGAGGGATTGGGCAACAAGAGAGAGGAGAACAGAGCTGCCGTTCGTGCAGGGGGGGTGGGTGAAGTCGGTGAGAATTGCCGACTCAGCAGTTGCTTTGTTTAGCAAGGTGCCGTCTCAACCGGTATCCACCTCCCCAACCTCCTTTATTTTTTGGCACCTCTGCGTGGCATCATGGGAGTGCAGGTTCATACGCCCGTGCGACCACTGGTCATGGATACCTGCTGAGCAAATAACATGCACAAACAGGGGTTTCGGGGACAGGCCAGCACATCTCGTACGCCACTGCCCGTGGATAGGGTGTCCACTCGAATGATTTCCAAGAAGATGTTTTGATAAATTTATTAATCTAGTTTAACACGTAGGCTTTCGCGACCAATCTAATCCACTAAAAAAAATATTTCTTCTAGATTTGAAGCTTTCGTGACTGCAATGATTCAACTGCTGTCAGTTTGTCGCTTGCGCACAATCGCTTCCACGCCGTCGCCCACCCTTTTGGACCCAGCCCCCCCCTCCCTCCCGATACGTTCCATTCATTGGCTACCACATTCCGATGAGCTCCCCCCTCTCCTCCCCCCTCAACTCGCTTTTAAGGGATTACATCTTGAATCATTGCCTCACTTGATGCAGCTAATCTGGCTGTGACGGTCCCACCTGATGACGGAGGCTTGTGTTGCCTCCGAAACGTCGTGATCTTTATTTTATTTTTTATTAATTTTGATGTTTTACCTACGTGACTTTACCGACAAAACCTAAGAATATAAAAAAAATATGTTTTATGGATTATTTATCCACGTTGGCCAGACGTCTTGGTGGGAGTGCGTGAACTTTTACCCCATTAAATGAGGATATATTCGAAAGCCATAACGATTAATTTAAGTGCGTCGTTTGGTAAAGTGCTCTGATGTCACCGAGGGAGATTTTTTTTTGGGGCCGCAGTTTGCTGAGTGTGAGGTCCGAAGTCTGAGAACTTAAAGCAAGCAGTAACAGAGAGCACGAGTGATTGTGCAGCATCATTGCTCTTACCGGTTTACTGAAGTAAACGGAACACGAATGATAGTGCATCATGATTTTATTTTTAAACCAGTTTAATGAAGTGAATGGAGCATGAGTTGTAGTGCAGCATAATTGTGTGTTTACCCGTTTATTGAAGTGTATATTTTTTTAAAACACCAGTTTACTGAAGTGAACGAGTCTATAGGAACTTGGGAAAAATAAACGACAGGAGGGAGTATTCCAAAGTCGAGCAGCGTGAGGAAGGATGAGAGCTAAACGATGAGTCGAATCGATTGAGTCCTTGACATAGGCGCCCATATCAAGACCCGGCGTTCGTGGGAATAATAACTGTGATAGTAAATGGATAAGCGATGGATAAGGATGGCCGGACGACTGAGAGCAGAGTGTATCAGCGAACACTGGGGCATCAATCAAAGTGAACTGCACTACCATGGAATTTAGTGTAAATCAACGATTATGGATCACCACCTGTTTAAAAATACATCTGCGGGGCCAAATATCCTTGAAATCCACTTTTGAAACACAACAAAATGTAGGAAGTATATTTTGAGGTCACCAGTTATTAGATATGTTGCTGTGTGCACAATACCCCACGGGATGACAGCACAGATGTATGTACGTTAGCGCAGCTGTTCGTGCTTGTAGCATTCGGTGGGGTTACAGAGCAAATTTTCTTTTTGTCCCAGAATGTTGCGTCCCACGGCGGCGTTCTTGATAGTTTAGGATAAATTCTTGAAAATGATTATTGCCAGAAAAGATCTCGCGAAAGGCAGCTGCTCGAGAGGGAACTCTTGTTATTCGTTGCGGTACTCAAGGCGTTTTCTAATCATTTCAATTTGTACACGCAGATTCACATTTGTTTCCATTCCCATTTGATTTTGGTAGAAACCACATTAGCCACTTGGCATAATTACTTACCGCGCAAACGTGAATCAAATAAAAAAAAACTCGCCACATTCGTCACTAATGGAGCCTTGCAAGAGAAGCGTGAGATGAAAAGTATGAAAAAAAGTGATATGCAGCTACGGTGTAAATAATGCTGAGAACACTGAATTTGTCACCCACCTGTCGCCAGTGTGGTCTCCTGGCGCGGCAGTTGAGACAATGGGGCGAGTTTTTTTAATCCCCCCCCCTCGCCCTGCCCCCCCCCCCCGCCCTGCCCCCCCCCCCCCACTCTACCTCTGTTCACACATCGGCACATTAGTGAAGCGATTGGCATTGTGCAATTCGGTGGAGATAAGTGCTGGTCGTAATACCTCTCTCAAGGTTTCATACTCTTAGTTCTTTTGGTAAAGTCACGTAGGTAAAAAATGAAATTAAAATTAATACAAAAATAAAATAAAAATCACGACGTTTCGGAGGCAACACAAGTCTCCGTCATCAGGTGGGACCGTCACAGCCAGATTTACCTACGTAAATCTAAGAGTATAAAGAACTAAGAGTATGAATCCTTGCAGTCACGAAAGCTTCAAATCTAGAACTTTCTCAAGGTGTCTTCTTGGTTCTTTCGGTAAAGTCACGTAGAAGGGAAGTAATAAAATAATAAAAATAAAACAAAATAAAATAATTCTCACGACGTTTCGGCCACAACGCAAGCAGCCGTCCTCAGGTGAAGAACTTGTCTGTCGATAAGACAGAGTCTGAATGACAGACATGTTCTTCACCTGAGGACGGCTGCTTGCGTTGTGGCCGAAACGTCGTGAGAATTATTTTATTATGTTTTATTTTTATTGTTTTATTACTTCCCTTCTACGTGACTTTACCGAAAGAACCAAGAAGATGAATCCTTGCAGTCACGAAAGCTTCAAATCTAGAACTCTCTCAAGGTGTGTTGGCCAGTGGAGAAGAGTCGTCCAAAGCACCCACTCGAGCAGTGGTTCTCAAAGTGTGGTGCCACGTGGGCGACGGAGCGGTGATGCAAACGCAGATTGATCCGGACAATAATCACACGGAATCTTGACTTAAAGCTTTCGTGACTGCAGGAATTCATATTCTTTGGGGCTTTCGGTGAAGTCACGTAGATAGGTTCAAAGGAAATAACAAAAAAACTACGACGTTTCGATCGCAGCACAAGCGAAAGACCCAAAGAATATGAATAATAATCACACAAATTAATTAAAGTAACTTTTATTAATTTTATTTTTTTACCTACGTGACTTTACCGAAAAAAACCTAAGAATATGCTGCACATTTAGCTTTACTTATTTCTAAGAGAAATATATATGTAGTCGGCAAGCTGTTTTGGGTAATGGTCCTTCAGAGAAGTGAGAGGGAGGGAGTAGAGATAGATTGACTGACTTCATCTTTATTTTACACTGTGGGGCCCAGGGAAATATGAACGAAATTGACAAATCAACATAATCGATTTGGCATGTGAGCAGTTTTTAATTAACAGACTTTGAGTAACAAATCCACCCGTTGACATTCTAAAATTCTCGCATTGACTCGTTTTGTATTCAAATGTTAACATGTCAGTGTAGAACTGCATCATGGGAATATCAACGGTGTCGACTTTCTTTCAAAATGTCACAGAAAAGGCATCTGACGTAAAACTAAAAAATAACAACGCCAAATAGGTGACGACTCGCAGAGGACAAATGTCGAGTATGGGATTGCATAACATCCGGATGGCAATTGAGAATTCCACACTGTGATTTGTTCGCCGAACGAACAGAGTTTCTCACACTCTCACAAAACGACCCGACGCCGTTACCCCAATTGTGGTGTGTTTCCCATCTGTCATCGCACGCAATTTCGGGGACCCTAATTACCCGCGGCGAGCCGGCCTGTAAATAGGAGCCTTTGTCGGAACCAGAAGGGGCCAGCCGAGCGTCGTTGCATGCCGGGTGCTGCGAGCCCCCTTAGAGCCCTGACCCCCCCAGAGGCGGACCCACCTCGGCCAGGGTGCCTCATCTTGGGGGGGCACGCCGTTTGGCTCAGGGTCGGCGTCGCCAGAGCAGACGGTGTCTCTCGAGCAACTTTAGCCGACTGCCTATTGGAAGCCGCTGCCTCCGCAGGGGGTCTCCTCGTGTCCTTTTGATGTCTGCTTGGGTTATGATATTGCCTTTGAACGACTAGTGTACAATTACTGCCGGCCGGCGTGCTGCCGGGGCTGTAACGGTAGCACGCTGGAGTTGCGATCCAGAGGTCGCCGGTAAGATTCGGTCTCCTGGCGTGGCAAGTGAAATAACGAGCACGTTGCCTTCAATCTGCCCGCCTCTGTGCACCCAGCTGTATAAACGGATACACCGCAGTCGATTTGCGGGTTTCATGCGGTGGGGTGAACTGTGGGTACCCTCACCTTCTCCAAGACGTCTGGCCAGCATGTAACAGTAGACTAAATTACCATCTGTAAATATAACTGTGTGGCTTGCTTCGGTAGAGGCTCTTCTGCCAGCAGCTGCCTGAACAAGCTATTGTAGGGATCTTCCACGAGTTATTTTTTCTTTGATTGATTTTCAAGAAATTGTGGACATTGTATATCCGTCCTTGAAGGTTTGTGTCTCTTGTAGTCTCTGCCAGTTGTAATGCATTGTTTCCGAAATAGCCCAGCATGTTATGTAGTTATAAACGAACACGACAACATACGGTTATATTTACGGCAAACAAAAATATCTTCAAACAAAAGTATCGTGTAAATATTTTTGCGATATATTTCATGGAAGTTTTCTTTTTCCACCTCGTACACCTTGGAAAGGAGTTGACTTGTGAGCGTACTGTGGGAACGGAATCTCAGCAGTTTCGTTTACCCTCCCTTTAGAAGTTAGGAAAGAGAGAGAGGGGGAGGGGAGAGAGGGCGAGGGGCAGACATAGGCAGGGGTGCAAACGTTTTTAATCAGTTTCAGATGCTCTCACGCGCTGCAACTCTCGTGAGAAACAGTCGCACATTCTCCCGTCACCTCCAATCCGCGATCGGCTGGCAAGACGAAGCGTGGTACCCCTCGGTGCGACGTCGCGCTCACACACAGGTGGTCACGCTGCTGTTGCTGCTGTTGTTGTTTTTGGTTTGTTCACCCAGTAACCTCACATCGCAAGGCAAAGGCCTCCACACAATTTTGTTTTTCTTCCTCCTCCTCCCATTTCTGCCTTTCGCCCGTTGCCTCCTGTCCAGCAGTGGCCTCCAAAACTCTGTGATGCTGTCTCACTGCCGTCTCCTGCCCCCGCTGTCTTCCGCCGCTTGCCACCTTCTCGGTCTCCACTCGACAGTTCAACTTCATCTCTCGTCACTTGTTCTCGGGACGCATCCTGCCCCGTTCCCATTTGCCTTCTTTTTTTTCTTTCTCTAATATATACTTTGACAGCAGCGTCGGTGACCCCCCGATTCTATTTGCTTATTTCTTCAAAAACTTAACCCGACGTCGTCAACTCACTCCATACACGTGCCCACGGGCAAATGTCGGGATGGCACGGTTACGCACGTGCGCGCATGCTAACACTCACAACAGCCGGGGCCGCGTAACGGAAAGGTTTGACCCTGCTGGAGCGGACATGCACTAATTAGGGGCTTGGGTCTGGAGAGAAATCCTGCCAAAATGTGAACGTCACACCTTTTGGCTGTGCACCATCCATTCTTTCTTTTTTTTTACTGCAATCTACGCAGGAAAAAAAAAATATCCTCTTGCCAAACCCGAGATAGCTTAACCCTTTCCCTGTGTGAAAAAACCTAAAAAAGAGACAACGCACTGCAAAGTATGTTTTTGCAGACCAGCCTGGTCTGGTGGTGAGTGCCGTGACAGTATATTTGTTTTATGCTTCTGTTTAAAACACAATATGAATTGAGAACTCGTTGTTTATATGTCACATTGCCAAGTATGTATTGATGTCATACTGCCGCTACTACCACTGAGCGTGTTTTCGCGGTTGTGCTGTTGAGCTCGCTGCTCCACTTTGCCCTGGTTTACCGTTCCACGCGCTCGGAGCTTCTTCAGGCCCTGACATTCTCAAGCTTCCAGCATGCGGAGCAAAACGTCGGACGTCACGCCGAACAAAACTCGGCGCTACTCTCGAACGCACGGGAGAAGCTACGCATTGCTGTTATTACGTGCAACACACAAAAAACATCGCAGTTCATGCACACAGTTTTGCGATATCACGTGACACGCAATGCATGACGGATAGGAGCGATGCCATGGTCAACTTCGCACCTTTTCTACTCCACGGAACAGCCTTTGTGCGTGCACACTTGCCATTATTAACCTTATTTATTGACAGCCTGCACGCACTTGTTCCCACGTGGGTTGTTTTTCCATCGTACGGAAAGTGCTAGAATTGGTTTGCAAAATATCTTATGCCCCGGAAGCAAAAAAAAAAGACGTCAAACAGATATTCAAACTAATCAACCAACTGCTACCAACTCCCAAGTGGGAACTATTAATCGCTGGAGCACTTAGCCCATGCTTGTTAAAGGCTCCGATATTCGATGACCAATTATCAGCAGAAATTCAGGAGCAATTTTATTAAATCGTAGGGCCGATGGCAGTGAAGGCTGTCGTGTAGCGTTTGCTCCGTGTTCGTCGGGCAGAGGTTGACTTCGTTAAGGCTGCTCGAGAGCTGTGTTCACATGCCCCTCCTCATTACCCACGCAGGTCATTGTTTCAAGCTTTGCATTAGAGTTGCCCTGAAGTGTAAAAACACGGCAACCTTGTGTACAGCCTTTCAGCCCCCTTTTGGAAACGTTAGCAGAGTTGGGGGTTGGGGAGGAATCGAGGGGGTTAAATTGTGGCCGTAATGTGGTACACCTGGTCTCGCTGACAAACTCATGCCAGGTGCGCTCAATTTAGATTGGGTGTCTCCTAAATTACAGGCGATTTGACGACGGTCCCACACTTAAAATTTAACCCCCAGATTGTCAGGGGCTATTATTGATAACTTGATCTGAGCTGCCCGCAGCAGCAGGTGACCGTCCTCTGGCTGAACACCAACTAACTCGACCCTTCTGGCTCGCTATGAACTGGAGAGGCATGAACGTAAATTGTCTTTTAAGATGATTGCTCCACTTTATTTTGGTCCATTTATAAAAGAGGCCGCTCTGATATTTTTTTTTCGACTTCAATTCGCTGAGACCCGTTTGCACAAAGTAACCGTCTTGTGCACCGCGCACGTTTCCAAAACAAGTGCATTGTTCTCGGCCGTGTGATGTCATGGTGACATTTCTTAGCACACTGGAATTGCAAACCGGGGGTTGCTGGTTCGATTTGATCTCCTGGCAGGGCAGTATAAACAATGTGCAAGCTTATTAAAATGACCCACCTCTGGGCACCCATCGGTATAAACGGCTCCACGATCAGTTGATTGGCTGGTCATGTGCGGTGGAAAAAAGTGGAGGGGTATTCCAACCTTGTCCAATGTGTCTGTCCGGCCAGCGTGAAATAGCACGGCACAATACCCTTTAGAGGGGCTCTCTAGAGCTCACTCGAGTGGAGTTCCCTTCCCCCGGCAGAGGTGTGAGCAAGCAACTGCAGGGCTGCACCTTTACCGAATGATTTATGGGCTATTCAACGCGACTGTTTATTTCCTCGAGCAATTTGTGTGGGCAATATGAGCGATACAAATATTCTCACGGTTGTTAAACAATTGAAAATACACTTCTGAATTATCACGAAAGGCACAATTACCAGACCGGTGGGGCGGGGAGGGGGGGATTACAACAGCACTCTGGGCTTGTTATAAGAGGCACGTTTTTTTGCCGTAGAGGGTGCAGAGTGACTCATTTCCAGAAAGATGTTCTCTCGCCCACCCTAATCGTAGCACACTTCACGTAACACTTTGCACACTGGATGGCATTGGGTGCTGTTCTCGCAACGTTTAATAACCAATGCGTTTTTTATTGCATTTCTCGGTTTCAGAATCTAGATTGTGCTACATCCCCAGGGGCTGCGTATCCAGTTGTAGGTTAGTGTCTTAAATGTTCAAATAAAAATCTGTGCGACGTACAATTTGCGAATATTCTTGTATTGCCAAAATCACTGGCTCGAGGAACAGAGGTTTCGGTTCGAAAGGGAAGCCAATCCGGCACCTGGAGCTCGTTCCCCGGCGTAGACGTTGAATTGAAGTGCCGTGGGTTTTACCGGCTTCCAACTTTCCGCAGCTGTTGCACCACCACCACCACAGTAGCCATCGACGGCTGGTGATGCGGCCACTGCATTGAGGGCTGAGGCGTTAACCGCCGAGCCCGGCGGCTAGCAAGCCGCAGACAAATGTTCGTACGGTCCTGGCACATGGAGGGATATTATTCGGACGAATGAAAATGTGTTTGAAAGCAGGACTTTGGATAATGGAGGGGACATTCAAGGTTGACTCGCAAAGCCTTCCGCGAAGCGCCAAGCAAGAGGATAGTGGACACCCAATTATTTTAAGCTGCCTGGGCTAAACACCAGCTGTGTGTTGATCCCAATGGCATTCCAGCAGGTCACCTAATTGCATGGCCTTGTTAACGGCACATATTTCGTCTGGACCAAATTATATGCATACTTGGCACAATGCTGAATGTGCACTGTCTGAAAAACATATGCTTTCTTTGAATTTTAAATTTTATTTCCCACTGTTTACAAAACAACACGTCTGTTTGCCGCGGAGGGACACGCATTTCTTGCCAGAGAAGTATCCTGTGTTTTGTAATCGGAGAGAAGACCTCCTTTAAAGGCGATAACGGTTTTCGAATGCGTCCATTTAATTTCAAGCGACTATTGCGTCTGGCTGCTCCGACGCGAGACCAAAACCAGACACGCTCTCGATTCCATTCGACAAACCTCATCGTCGCGCGAAAGCGGCAAGAGGTCTCCGCAGCTTTCGTTACAAATTTCCAAAAGGTTCCTTTAAATCGCTACGTGTACGCACCGGCTCCTCCGATCAATCCGCTCTCGTGCAGTGCATCATGGCTCCTGGGGTATGGATTAACAACACGGAGGGAAGCCAGGCAGCAAATGGAAGATAAGGTTTCTTCCTTTTAGAATTTGCGAGCTTTGGTGGAACTGCCTTCGAGTTGCGCGTTAGACGCCAGGCTGGCTAATGAGACTGAATGACAAGCATGTGGCACACGAAACAACACCGTGTCAGTGTTTGAATGATTTTCATACCCCCCGAGGCAGGATAACGAAAGTTTCCTTCGCGCCCATGCTATTTCTGAAAAGACTGTAAACCATATGTTGTCTGCTCCCCGGCCATTTTAGGATAGCAAACCGTGTAAGCCTGGCCCTGTGCAATCAACATGTCGCCAGACTTCCTCCGGAATGCAAATGAAGCCCCATTGAATCTTGCTCATCTCGCTAATTTGTCCGCTCGAACAATGTCGTGTACCCGGCAAGCAGAACCTAAAGTGATGATTGGGGCCGACAATGCGTGATGACAACAACGTTGGTGATTATGGGAAAGCCTCTCCGAGTCTCAGGACACTCTTCTCCGTAGGGGTCCTCCTACTTTGGAATGTTTGGCCAAATTCCCATTCAAGGAGTGTTTGCCATGTGGAAGAGAACCAAAGGTACGAGCAGAAAAAAGCACAAACGTATTAAGGGTTAACACTCATGGTTCTTTACGGATTGATTCAATAATCCATTGATTTAATTACATTTGCTGACCATTTCGCAGCCCATATGTGCTCTACTGTAGCAATCCAAGTGGAAACTTGGCCCAAGCCTGCGTAGCTTCGGACATTTGGTGATATCGAGCGCATTCAGGATGATATGATTGTAATCTCAGTATGATTACAATTATAAGGTGATGGGAGGACACATGCTGCATAACATTTTTATTGCTATTATTCATTTGAGATGTCGGAAAAAACTTTCCAGAAAATTATGGTCAACTAACTAACCTTCTACATACTAATCAGCCGTATAACATGTTAGCTTCCATCTGGAGATCCTATTCATCAGTACGTTTTACTGATGGAAAAATGCCTCCTGTGCTTCCGGTTAAATCAAACGTAAAACCAAGAGTCTTGCTATTTGCTTTCACAAGTACAGCTAACACTGTTCAACTAACACAATCAATGCCCTGTCGCTCAGAATACACACACTTGCCATAGCACTTCCCAGTGTATATGCCAGGCTGCATAGAAGTGTCAACTTAATCTGGAAAGAATGACATTTTACGTCCTCCCCCTGCCCTCTCTGCCCCATCTTATTCTTCTTCGTTCGGTGAAGACCTGAATGGCTTGCTCACACCACCGCTTAGAACCTGCGTTTAGATTATTTGGCTGGTATAAAGTTCCACACGATAAGCCACTTCGTTGAGCTGTCATTTGTGGCCAGGGGCTTCTGGAAAAAGCGAATAGCTCAGTGGGCTTCACCTGGTAAAATATAAATTGTTTAGTTTTAGTGATTTGCTTACCTTCCCGATACTTTGCAATCTTATCGTGTTTTTGTATTGTTTGTTGTTGCAAACGTTCTGACCCGCCCCTAACTGGACATCTGTGAACAAAAAGCTTAATAGCTCATCGGATTCCTCCAGTGTAAGTAAATATTCCGGCTCTGAAGAGGCGACCCACTCGATGGGAGCTCTAGTGAGCCCCTCTAAAGGGTATTTTGCCTACTTTTCCACAGTGGCCAAACGTCTTGGAAGAGCGTGCAGGTAATCGCACTTTGCCCCATCACACGTGACCTGCTTGCTGATCGACAGCGCTATACCCGATTCCACTTCCGAGTGGATCGCGGTGGGGGTGGATTTAGGAGAGTGGTTTCCAGTGCCGCACTGGGAGATCAATCCGGCGACCTCTGGTTTGCAAGTCGAGTGTGCAAACCATTATGGCAACATCGCTTCTGAGTTACTGAAGTTTATTTTTTTTTGTAAATACACATATCCGAAGAGATAAGAAGGCGCTTGACAGCCATTTGTAATGAAAACAAGTTTTTGCTTTTGACGGTTGTTTCCGCGATCTGACCTTATCTTCATTGCAACTATATTCTATGGTTCTTTCGGTAAAGTCACGTAGATAGAAAAAATAATAGCAATACAGTAATAAAATTGAAAACATCAAAGTTGTTTCTACACGAGGATTCGGAAAGGTTATGCAAAGCGTTATATCCTGTTTGAAAAGTCTGCAAATGCAGTTGTGGAGAATATCCTCCAGGGATGAGTGATTGTAGGATGGTCACGCAATATATGCCCGATAAACACGAAGTGTGTGGAGTGGTGGCGCAGTGATGAAGCTGACTGCACTCTGAACCCGTCAACATGAGTTTGATTCCTGGCCATGGCGAGTAAAATTGGTGAGTGTCGCCTGAACCATGCTGCTATCCATCATCTCAAATCGACCCGGTTGATGAAGTATGGTCAAACAACCCTCATGGCTGACACGAAAAGAAACATGCCTTCATCCATCAGTGGTTTGACAATGGTCGGTAGGTAATGATCGCTTAGACCGAGGTGAGGACGTCGATACAGCACAAGAAGGTTCCTGTGTCATGGCAGTGATCATCGTCATCATGATGGGGATCATCATTATCATCATCATCGTCACCATGACGATCATCAGCAGAATAAGATCCAGCATGATACAAGTGTGGTCTTTGTGCAGGGAATACCAGCGTGCACAAAGGCACATGGCACACTGCTGCCAGTAGCATGAGAACACGTGGTCGGGTTCCACCGTGGCCTTTGTACCGTGACGTGCGGAGTGACGAATATTGCACGGTGGTGTCTATGCAGATGAATCTTCCTGTCGTCAATGTCCCCTCCGTCCTGCTCTTTGCGTGTCGCGTTCTCATCCCCGTTACTGCCGGCAGTCGTCGGCAGCGCCCATTGTGTCACTCCCTTTTGAGGCCGTGTGGGTATCATGAGACCTCATCCACCTGCTCTCTCGTTTGCCATGTTTTTTTAATCTCTCTCTCTCTCTCATTGTCAATCTTTGGGTCCTCCGTTCACTTAGCAGGATTCCACCGTGCACTTACCAATGGGGGCAACTGCTGGGAGCGACTCCGGAAAGCTTTCTGCGATGAATCAAAAGGCGGAATCATTAGAAGTGAAACAGTATAGCTTGAAAGAAACGTCCCCTTCAAAAGGAGAAATTGCGTGATGCATTGCTCTGTCTGTCATCTTTGTGCATTTGTGCGCGGTCTGTCAAGGACGCAGCGCGACATTGGCCTTGCCTTCTGGCCAGTGTTTCAGCACGTCCGTTTTAGCGCGTTGATTAATCAAGCGACAGATGAGTTATGGCTGGCGTGTCGCGGGGTGGGGGGGGGGTTTAGAGTTCTGGTTTAGGTTTAGCTCAGACAAATCTTCTTTACCGGCTCCCCGCATGAAGTTTGATTACACCGCGGGTGACATATGTGTGGGGGGGGGGGGGGGTGCGGACTAAGAAGTGTAACATTTGTAGCTTAAAACAAGAATCGAAAAACAACATTCGCAGAGAGGAGACAAATCCCACGAGCTTACTTCGAGCTGAGAGTCGTGAATTTTCGGTCATACCAGGAGGTAGAAGGGAACGTTTGGAATATTTCAACGACGCTATCGAAGCTGTCCCCTTATTAATGTGAGGTCACCTGACCCAAGGGAGTGGCGCTATTGATTCGTACAGGTTTTTTAATTTGGTCAGAGCCGTGTGTGCGTGTGTGTGAATGATATACATTACCGTGTAGATTAATAATGCATCGATGTTTGCGCGAGACGTGATCTTCTTGTACGAAAATATTTGAGGTCACGAACATGGAACGGGAACATAAAATAGGTTTTGTTGAATTTAAATTAAGGTTATAGACGGCAAAGGTAAACATTTATTCTCCTGGAAGGCCGGATGGTATGCATGGCTCTGTGCCATACTGCTACAGTACCATAATCAGGGCAGTGCAGGGGTCTTGTTAATAGCTTTTTATTGATATTGCACGGTACACCTGAAGTGTTGCCCTTTTGAAATGGTTGCAGATTTAGACCACTGAGAGTTAATTTAACGGCTGTAGGATTACGTGGAACATTTTTTTGTTGCCATTTGAACCATACCCGAAACAACATTAAGAAATTTCGATTTAAAGCGTTCGTGACTGCAGGGATTCATCTTCTTGGTTCTTTCGGTAAAGTCACGTAGAATGGAAATAATATAATACTAAAAATAAAACATAATAAAATAATTCTCACGACGTTTCGGCCACAACGCAAAGCAGCCGTCCTCAGGTGAAAAACAGGTCTGTCGAGAAGACAGAGTCTGAATGTGGCCGAAACGTCGTGAGAATTATTTTATAATGTTTTATTTTTATTATTTTATTATTTCCATTTTACGTGACTTTACCGAAAGAACCAAGAAGATGAACATTAAGAAAATCACCCGTGATTTAATTGCAGTTTTATCTATTCTTAGGTTTTTTCAGGTAAAGTCACGTAGGTAAAAAATTAAAATTAATAAATTAATAAATTTTTACCTACGTGACTTTACCGAAAAAACCTAAGAATATGAATTCTTGCAGTCACGAAAGCTTCAAATCTGCAGTTTTATCGTTTATTTGGTGTGTAGTGGGAGTGTGGCAGTCAGTGGGCCGCACCATGAACTCCAGAGTCCGAGTTTGATTGCCGGACACGTCTAAACACCAGTCCGAGGTTCACCTTCCCCTCTTCACGAGCACGCCTGTGGTGAAGTTTGGGTAAAACTATTCATGCCCATCGATGCTGCCTGCCTACGTTCGCCAACCTTGCACTGGCCGTGTGGTGAGCAGTACAGTCGAGTAACATGTACAACCCGAACGGTGTGTGGAGGAAGCCCTCGTCCATCAGTCAATTTACAACAAGTGTTGTACATGTACGTACGTGTACAATTATACAATTGTAGACGTACGTACATTGTACAATTGTACACGTGGGGGGTTGGCTGTGGGGGGTTGGCTTTGGAGGCTGACAGATGAAAGAGTTTGAGATTAGAGGAAGGGTGGCAGGTGTAGGGAAAGAGCGACTACAAAGTGGTTGATTTGTGGGAGTTAAAAGTGGAAAGTTTGAAGCCTTGTTGTGTGGATGATAAAACGCCCCTGGTTCAGAAAAGCACAACACACACATAGGCTCGTGCAACTAAAAAAAAGCACACCGCCGCTTGCGTGATACATTTTCATGAAGAAAGAAAAAAAATATAAAAAATATATAAATATGAAAACCGCGTAGAAAATAAAACATAAAAAAAATCTGGCACAGAGTCAAGCGGCGAGCTTTCCGGCCCGGTGTGTGTCGCCGGTGCCTCTTTTGGCATTCTCGCTGCTTGGCGTGCCAGGAGCCCGTGTCTGGAATGTCACTGAACCCATAACCCGCAGCGCATGGAGAGGTCTCCATCCAGCAGTGGACTGACGAATGGCTACAACGTGTGCGTTCATATGTTTTACACGTGCAACGTCTACAGGTACTGCCTTTCCCTCACCCCCCCTTTCCTTCAGACCACGATGCGGCAATGGTATGGACCAACCGCGCGAATGTGATGCATTTATTTTCACGAAATAATTGCGTAGGAATATAAAAACAACTCTTGACAAAAAACTGGCTCGGAGTCAAGTGGTGCATTTGCCGGCTCCGCGTCTGCCTGCCTGTCCGAGTTCGATTCTCGCTCACGGCCAACACCAATGATGATTATTTGAGCCGGTCCCGGAATCTCCTGAGGTCGACTCAGCCTAAGCATCGCCACTGGGGAGACAAAGGCGGCCGGGCGTGGCGCTGCCTCTACCCACCACCTCTCCCGTGCGCCACGGTGCTAGCCCCAGCAGTCTGTTTCAGGCCACACTTGGTTCGAGGGCGGAGTGGGGAGATGGGAGTGGGGTGGCATCTTTTTGTCTTTGGCACCGCTTGGGATTCTCAAGTGCTCGGGTTTTTGGTGAGCTCTGGGGGTGAGCTCGAGGGGTGAGCCCTGGGCGAGAGCCCTGGGGAGCCCTGGGGGAGCCCTGGGGGAGACCTGGGGAGCCCTGGGCGAGAGCCCTGGGGGAGCCCTGGGGGAGAGCCCTGGGGAGCCCTGGGGGAGCCCTGGGGGAGCCCTGGGGAGCCCTGGGGAGCCCTGGGGGAGCCCCGGGTGTCTGGCTCGTCGCTGAGCACCGCACCACCGCTTCTCTCCCCCCACCGCCGCAGCTGCTGCTGCTGCGTCGGAGCCCGGTGGAGGTCACGGCGAGGCGAGGTTCAGCGGCGTGCGTGTCGTCCGTTATTTAACCACGGCTGCAACTGTTATTGCAGCTTGGATTGTGGGGGGACTGTTACGTGACCTTTCAGGAAAAACCAGCTTAATTAAGATTAAGTGCTTTAATTAGATGCCCAAGATGGTTAGTGGTAGCAACAATAATAATACAACTTGCAAAACGGTTGTTTCTGGCTCTTCTCCGTTGCATGTGAGCACACCAGATACTTCATGATTGCAAGGAAAATAAAACGTTTTGAATGCGATTTTGCCTGTAAATCTTCGAGTATTAAACTGTACAATGTTGCATTTTTTAACGTCCAAGGATAAAGACATGTATGAGGTCCAAACAGTTGTCTCTTTGTCTCACTGCTGCCTCATCGTTGGTTGAGCCGCATTTTATGGATTTATAAAATGTTCACACAAGACAAGATGTCAACAATGCAGTTCGTCAGGAAGTGGTGGTTTTGCATACACGCTTGAGGCTGATAGATGTTTGTATACACGGGAGACGTTTTTGTGTACACGGTAGTTGGCAGGGGACAGTGCAGGCCTTCAATTGCTTGGTCACGCTACTCCCGACTGAGCTCTGGGAGAGAGCGCTCCTAGAGGGCATTTGGCCTACTCTTCCACTCTGGCCAGGCATTTTTGGAGGAAAAGGTGGGGGTGGGGGGGGTATCCACACGTCATCCCACCAGATCAAGTAACGTCGTAAAACGTACATGCCACCAGAATCATTAGATACGCACGGATCTTCATCTGCTGTTTGATTTATGCAACTTACTAATGTTTAAGAGGGCAGCTTGGGAAAAAAAAGACGAAATGTAAAGCCTCACAGGGTAGGGTCTATACATATTGTCGAGGTCTAAAGCATTTGTTGGTCAAATATTTGGCTGAAATTCATTCTACGTTTGGGCCAATGTTCTGACAAGTTTAACAGATTCATGCTGGAGGGATGTTAGGATATACTTCCTGTGCTTCTGAAATCATCCCCTGGTTATACATGTGTGCCTTGCCTTACCCAAATCTAATCGTTTTACACCACATATATCATCATCACACACAAGCAGAAAATATGTTCACATAATCAACATCAAACACTCTTTGCTACACGAGGGATAATCTAATTTTTTTCGGGAGAAAATTAAAATTAAAATTTGGCGGTCTCGCAATGATAATGTCGTTCTGAAATATGATTGCCCATACCCATTGTGAATCGTGATGAGTGGTGGTGTAATGCTCTTTGGCTCTTTCGGTAAAGTCACGTAGGTGAAAATAATAATAAAATGAAAAAGTGAAAACAACTAAATTAAATCACGACGTTTCGGGCGCAACACAAGCGTCCTTCATCAGGTGGGGACCACCACAGCGAAAACAGTTGCTGAGGTATGCCGAAGAGATGGCTTTGACAAGGGTGGTGTAATGGTTATATCACTGCACAATGGACCCAACAATACGAGTACGATTCTCAAAGCCATGGTTAGTGAACATGGTTGATAGCGAGTGATATATGGACCGGTTCTGACACCCCCCCCCCCCACCTTCGCCAACGCACACTGCGCACTGTGGTGAAGTATGGTCAAACAACCCCCAGTGGCCGACTCAACGCGTGGGGCAAACCTTTGTCCAGCTTTGAATTGACAACGGTGCTGCAAACTGTTAGTTCCCATTTTGTTACGTAATTATTGGAAAAGGTGCTCGTTTGTGAATGTAAGCGAGTGTCTTGTTTCTCACGAAGTGATTTGTTGCCATAAATGGCGAAGCAGGTGTATAGTGGATGCGCGCAGCGACGCCACAGTGGAAATGGAGAAAAACGACAAAGGAACAATGGACTTTGGTTTTTTTGTTGTTGTTGAAACGGTTGGGAAAAGCTGTGCAAAAAAAAAAATGTCAGAATTCCGTGCAAAATGTCACAATGCTGATGAAATGCCTGAAGGTAAATTGATTTATGGTTGAGCAATTTCACCCCCCCCACCTCCCGTGCATGACCGTCGTTAATCTTGTTGTGTTTTGTCATGAGTTGTAAATGATGGGAAGTTTTTGTGTGGAGTTGCCCTTCATGAAGCTCCACCACAATTTTTTTAAACTTGCCATTCTCGTGACAGCACTTTGAAATTAAAATATGTTATATCCAGCCGAACAGTGATGGAAACCAGGATTTGGCATCGTCTGCTGAAAAAAATGCCTAATAATAATAAACGTATATTTTCTACATTTTACATAGGCCATTACTTTTTTCCAGGCGAGTCACCAACAATTTTCCACAATTTTTGTTACAATGCTTTCAGCGCATTCTTTTGCTAGATAGTGGCTTTTGTGTGTTGGCAGTTTCCATTTTGACTATTTGAAGACATAAAACAGGACGTTTTCTTGTATAACTGATGCATACATTTATGAGAAATGCATCGCAGGGCCCTGATACTGCATTGTGATTGCTCCCAAAAGAGCCAACGGTGACAGAAGGCAGTGGCTGGTAAAATTGGAAAGTACATATACTGCATAGACTAAAATATCGTACGCACACATCTATCCTCGGCAACTCTATGTTGCACGTTGTTACGAGCGCTGTCTGCCTGCTGTGTGCAGACACCATCCCGTGTCCAATAAGAAGGAACCCTTTGGGTTGTCCTTGGCTAGTAGGAGGTTACTGCGATAATTTTCAAAGGCTGCGATAATTTTGTTTTGGTCGGGTATAAAGGACCGCTAAAATGATGTGCTGGGCGTTTCTCGCAATGTGACTGTGTAGCCGGTCACGTGATGATGTTGGCTTACTTTATTCAAATTGATTGAAGCCGGCGTACGGAGGGCCCAAGAGCCCATGAGCTCACTGCAAAACAATATGCACCGCCATACATTAGTGGCATTAGCATGGAAACAATAACACAAGCAATTTATTTGGCCCGCAAAATGCAGTTCCGGTACACGTTCAGCTTTCAGCGTATGCCCGGAAAAAATGAAAACACTGGCCCTTTTCTTGTCAGCAATGTGCCACGCTCTGGACTTGAAGATTAAAAATGAAATTGAATCGAGGTGGTCGGTGTGTTTCAGAGGTCAAAGCGCTGAGCCAAGCATCTGCTTTGAGGTCCTGGGTTCGAATCCGAGTATCCGCAACCTGTGATTAAATTCAGTGATGAAGTGTCGTTGGTCATGAATCAGTAAAAACAAATCCATCACGTTAAATTCGTTTTTTTAGTACTTAATTTTGATACATTTCTTCGGCGAGAATTAAAAGGACTGGCTTCACTCTCTTTCTCTCTAGCAGGGCAGGAAAGAGCCATCCCCTGGTGTTGATTAAAGATCACTTCGAAAATATTTCAGGAGCAGATCGATTCTATCTTCGTCCACCCACCGTCTCGTCACAGCGGGTGAATGAGGCAGCGCTCTGCGAGAGCTCTGAATGGATTCTTTATCTCATGACCTGACACCAAGAGCACTTCTTCTTCTGCCACGTGATAGTCCCACTCGTGTGGGGTCCGTTGTCGTTGCCGACCTGTTCCATTTTATTCTATTTCAGATTCATATCGCGCCCTTCTCCACGCTGCCCTGTCCTGCGCCATCCGTTCCTCTGACCATCATGTCCAATCGCACCACATCTCCCCCCCCCCACCCATTCTTCTTCTGCTGCCTTCCTCTTGATCTCTTTCCTTCCGCTTGCATCACTTGCACCTTCTGACCCACACAATGTTCTTGTTGTCTTTCAACGTGGCAACAATTGCCAGAAGTAACTTTGTGTTCGTGAGCACAAGTCATGAATGGTAGCAGCTTTGGGTCCCATGAGGGATGGTGACTACATGCCTTTATCCAGCAGTGGATATACAGTGGCTGATGATGTTGATCATTATAACTTTTCGGCATATAACCTTGTCATTCTATTCCCATCATATTACATTCGATTACACTCCAAACATAGGCTCCACACCAAGCGTTTCTCCAAATTATTAATTTTGGCTGTCCAAATGTCACTGAATTTTGTTCTAAACACACGCTGTAGCAGTGACACGTGATATCTTGTCTGCAATATATTGGGGGGGATTTTTTGAAGGACTTGGCGATGTATATGCGTGAAAATAGTTTTACATAGTAACGAAAGACACAATGCAAAATTTATGAACATAGTAGGCATTTTGTTTCATGGTATTGCACGCTAGTATGTATGTATGTACAATAAAAAAGTGGTAAAACAATCTGGTAATTCTTTTCTCTTCGCTTTGTTACTCAGACCATGATCGATGCGTACTGGTAAATTCTTTGTTTGTTTTTGTTGATTAATTTCCTCTAAGCCAATCTGTTTTGAGTTAGCTGCTAAGTTGACTATAGGCACCCTCCCCTGTTTTTAAAAGCTTTGCTAACTTCCTCTATCCATCTTTCGCTTGCTTTCCCTCTTGGCCAATTTCCTAACATCTATGACCCTTGTAACCTGCCCCTGTAAGCCTTCGTTCTTGCATTTTATGCTATTGTCTATAAACACATCTTCATATTCACTCGGTCTATCCTGAGCTCGATTTTTCTGAGAAGCCTAATTGCATCGTAATGTCTTCGTCATTTATCATTACGCTTCTGCTTCTCCTGGTTTAACACCGATCACAAAGGCTCTTATAACGGTGTTTTTTTACAGCAACCGAACAAAAAACACTGCAGCAGTAGCAGTTGGGTGCCTCCAGGTTAGAGTCGGTAACAAAATGATGATGATGCTGCTGCTGCTGCTGCCCCAGTGCTGGGCTCCCACCAGACCAGTTCTGCTGGGAAACTACGGGAGCTGTGAGCACTGATATTGAAGCCAGTTTCAGTGCAATTTTTTTGTTTATCTGTGTGTCTATGTGCGTCTATGGGTCTCTATGTAAGTCAACTAGTCTCTGCGCGAGTCTCTCGGATCTTCATATGAGTCATTGTGAGTCATATAAAAAAAAACTATAAGCTATTTTTATTTTATCAGGTAAGGCCCACTGAACTATTTATCTCGTTTACAAAAGTGACCTGGCCACAAATGATAGCTCAACGAAGTGGCTTATCATTTGGAAATGTATAGCAGCCAAATACTCTCAATGCATGTTTCTAAATAATGTTGAGTGAAAAACAGGAGGACCTGGAGAAAAATCCACGCGACCACGGGGAGAACATGCAAACTCCAAATATACAGGCGTCAGGGTCGGGATTAAACCCATGACCTTCTGTATACCAGTCAAGGGAGTTTACATCTCTACGTTAGAAATCGCTGATGAGGAAGCAACTGCCAGTACATTCAAGTGTCTCAGTAGGCCTGCATGTGAGTTTATGGGTTTCCATATGAGTCTGTGGCTCCTCAACCTGGAGCCATGAAAGGACAATTAGTTCCAAAGAGCATCTCACTGTTGGCAAGTAACACGAGGGCCCGAGTACATCGGCACACACCATGTTTGCCAATTTCCATGTGCACCGGTAAATGCTTCTTGCATGTGTCCACCCTCTTCTTCGGATCTGCTCACCTCTGGATCCTCTCATTGTTTAACATAAACCAAACCAGACACTTTGATAAAAACACGCTCACCCGCGCACACATTAAATACAATCTGTTGCAACTTAAATTTCCAAAAGAGGCATGAATTTTAAACTAACGCTTGGGATATCAGAGGTGGTTGTGTGTATATATTTGCCACACTGAGTAAGCCCATTCCACGAAATATAAATAATAGAATCAGTGGGATTTGAGGGGGTTGGTGTGATGAGGGTGTCGTTTTGGGAGAGAATTGTAGATGGGAAGGGGGGGGGGTGTTTGTGGGAACATGCCAGCTGCAAGTAGAAATCTGCTGGAAATGTTTCTGATATTTGGGTTCTGATAAATACAACCTCAGGCGCTGCCAAGGACTTGGCTAAGCACTCTCCTGTCACTCCACGATTCGTTCTCACCTCCTATCTTTCCTACGCAATTATTGGGAGGCGCTGCACCGAATTAAGATTTTGCTCTTTTAAAATCTTTTGTTTGGCCCGTAAAAATGTGCTGTTTACAACGTGGCTCGGGTTAAAACTAGTCTAAGGTTTAAAAGTGTGAATGCGCGAAAGCAAGTTTCCAAGCATGTAGTAGTAGTAGTAAATAAAAACAGGCCATCTATAGAATATTTGTCATCATTGCTTTCCTAATGTTCTTTTTCTAAAAATAAATTAAATAAAAGGCATCACAAGTGATTTAACAATCTTTAGGAATAATTTGTTTTCCCCCCCAAGGGGTGCGCAGTGGTGGTGAGCCAGCGGAAAAAAAATTGAGACCACAACGTGTGATGAGATTTCAGGTTTGGTGCCCTGTGGCGATATGCATGTTTTCCATGTTTTATTTCTGCAATGCATCAACGGCACTAAAATTTGGCATTGACTGTCAAACCAGATGTTTAGACTGCTGACTTGGTGATGTCACTGTTTTCTCATGTATTCAGATAGTTTAATCCCTCCCCCCCACCCTCTACCCCTTTCCCCAAAACCCCATCACGGTTCCCCTACCCAGCTCACTTCTCCGTAGGTTCAAACGGCAAAGATGATTGTGCATTGCCTACTTGTGTATCGGTGTGTCCATGGAGACCACTGTTGTGGAGAAACACTGACCAACCCTCGTCCCTGCGCTGGGGGAGGGCTGCGCTTCGAGGTGTCCGGGTCATGATCCCGACGTTTATTTGTCACTGTGCAGCGAGCGCGTGTGTGTGTGTTTGTCTTTGCCTGCGTGTGCGAGCATCTGCATGGGTGTGCGCATCCATATATGTGTGTTTGACCTTGGCAGTGTCGTGAAATGTTGTGGTGATATTGCCTCCTCCTTAAAGGTAATTGCAGCTGTTGATATTTCTGCTGCTGCTGCTGCTGTTGCTTTTGTTGGTGCTGAATTTGTATCCGCTTTTTCGGATGCATCAGTTTGTGCTGGAATAAAAAAAAAACAGCACACCAACGATTCTGTTACTCTTAACATATGTATATCACCATTGGAACCTTATTTGCCAGTAGTAAAATATGATAATTTGTTTTTTACCCTTTTATCTGGCAACAAAACTGACACCTTTTTTTTTTTACAAGGAGTCATGTTTGCATAGACCACAATAGACCACAATACCTGCAGTCGTAATGCAAACAAAAAACATAACATATGTTTTTTGTTTGCATTACGACTGCAGGTATTGTGGTCTATGCAAACATGACTCCTTGTAAAAAAAGGTGGCAGTTTTGTTGGCAGATAAAAGGGTAAAAAACCAATTATCATATGTATATCAACTATATTCAATTCAATAAAGTGTAGATTTTCAGATCTAGTTTATTTAATGTGTAGAACATCAATGGTGCGCAACGGATGTTAAGGTGTAGCTCTGTAATTGCTTCTTCATGCCACGACTGCCAGAAGGACCTCCACTTGAAATAGCTCCAGAGGATTCATACTCTTAGTTTTTTCGGTAAAGTCACGTAGGTAAAAAAATGAAATTTAAATTCATAAAAATAAAATAATAAAAATCACGACGTTTCGGAGGCTGTGACGGTCCCACCTGATGACAGAGACTTGTGTTGCCTCCGAAACGTCGTGATTTTTATTATTATTTTTTTCATTTCATTTTTTTACCTACGTGACTTTACCGAAAAAACTAAGAGTATGAATCCTTGCAGTCACGAAAGCTTCAAATCTAGAAGCTCCAGAGGATATTTCTTGCCTTCTCTTCTATGCTGTGTTACTATATGTAAGACGTAAACAGTCTTTAAATACAGAAACGCAATAATCACTGATGCTAAGTTGCGTGTGTAAAACGATTCACGCTTTAATTGGACCATTGAGGTGGCCTTTGCCATTCTTATTGAAGCAACGGATCTGGTCCATAATATGAATGCCAGAGCCTGGCCATCAATCACGTGATCCAACATTGCCCATGCCACCAATTCGCGGTGCAATATCACCTGCATCCACCATAGTCTCCACAGAAGCCATTGCATGAATTAATAACCTCAATATATACACACAGACACACGTGTACTGTTGCAAAATCACTTTGTCATTCAAAAGAAAAGAGATTGAATCAACTAAATGTGTTACTTAAGTGGAAAAGTGGCCGGTGAATTCACGCTGTAAAAAAGTAAAGCGCGCAGGATTTGGGCATGGCCACTTTGCGGACGAAAGCTACCATCTGCACATTTATTTAAAATAAAATGCGTAAACTTGCGGCCGTTCGCCAATCCACTGCTCGGTGAAGGCCGCGCACGATGCCGTGGCTTTCACGGAGGTTTTTATTTTTACCGTATTTCATCACGGCACTGCCACGCACGGCGAAATTCAAAGTACACATTTTCAGGTCATTAATAAGCCGAGATGATTTTTTTAGTCAGGTAAGACGTTCGGTCTGAGAAAACATTTTGAGAAACTTTTGTCTTCCAAAATATTGGCTCGACCGACGTCACTCATCAATCCTCCTCACAGGCCCAGGCGGTGTTTGAGGAGTCAATTGGGAAGGTAAATTTACTATTTCGTACTCTCCCCCCGCCTCTCCGGTGTCTGTTTAAGTGACCCCGAATTTCACCTCTGACCCCGTGTGTTGGTTTTCACCGAACAGCATCGGCATTCCCACCATAAATTTGACGGGTTTTTTCTGTCTCGTACGGGGGGCTACTGAAAATAAATACACTGTATAAGCAAGTGCCATTTAATTGTTGACTCTGATTGAATCATTACAAAAAAATGTGCCAAAAGTTTCCCGAGGTCAAGCAATTTGTCACTTATAGAGCTTGATATTTAATACCCCAGCAATGAGTAAATCATTTGCCTCAATTGCTGTAATTGTCAGAGCGCTCGCAATTACATTAATTTACATTTGAAAAAATTCTACAAAGGGCACACTACCTTGAGGATAATTTGATTGCACGTGTAAATGAAACAACTGCTAAATAAACGGTCACGGGGCAATTATGACGCACGTGTAGTTAGTCTCTGCGATGTGTTTTCGGGTTGTACTGCACGTCCTGTTCGTCATTATGGCGTCTGACGTTTCGCTCCATATGTTGGAAGCTTAATTCTAGATTTGAAGTTTTCGTGACTGCAAGGATCCACACTCTTTGGTTCTTTCGGTAAAGTCACGTAGGTGAAAATAAAAAAAATAAAAATAAAAAGTAAGAATAAAAATAAAGAATAAAATAGAAATAAATAGAAATAACTAAATTAGTTATCTCTATTTTATTCTTTTATTTTTATTAAAAAGAAACAATAAGAATAAAAAGAAAGAATAAAATAGAAATAAATAGAAATAACTAAATTAGTTATCTCTATTTTATTCTTTTTTTTTCATTAAAAAGAAACAATAAGAATAAAAATAAAGAATAAAATAGAAATAAATAGAAATAACTAAATTAGTTATTTCTATTTTATTCTTTATTTTTATTATTCTTTTTAATTTTTATTTTCATTTTTTATTTTCACCTACGTGACTTTACCGAAAGAGCCAAAGAGTGTTGGAAGCTTGTTTACAATGTAGTGCGTGCGTATATGCATGCGATTGTTGCAAAGTTGATCAATCAAAATATATCAACAAATAAACACCCAGCACACTGTAGTATCATGATAGTTTTATATAGAAAAAATTGTATACTCCGTAACCAAGGTGTGTGACTTGGCTGTCAAGTCACTCGCATCTCTCCCAAGACGTCTGGCCAGCATGGACGAGGGTCTATCTTGGAACGTCTGTATTGAAAGGCTCCTTCTGCCAGCAATGGCGTTAGCGAGCAATTTCAGGGCTGTGTCTCTTACCATAAAAAAAATCTAATACAGCCGCACTATTTTGCAATAGTTCTTGTGACGTTTTTACAGTCACGCGCGGTAGAAAAGACACACTTGAGAAGATTAGTCATTCAGAGACTCGGACCCTTTGTTTGCACGCTCAAGTGCGCGCATTTGTTCCCATTGTGCCGCAATATATAACAAGGTTCGCTGAAAAGCTTCGTTAAGTGAACCCTGGGTTCTTAATGCCGAAAGGATGTCAAGAGTTTCAGCAGCTGGGTGAGTTAGCCGCAGTTAATGGGGTACTTGTGCACAGTAAATGCCGTGCCAGCTTCCTGTGAGGTTTTTATTTTAGCTCCGCTCTGATGAGACAAACCCCCCTTTCCTGTGCGTCGGGCATGGTAGCGGAGAAGCAAGGAAAGAAAATAGCGACGAGAAAAAGATCTTCAGCAGCAGCCTCACGGTGGGGGTCCGCTTTCTTTTCGGCATCTCGCGAGCTTGCCCGGCCTCTGGCCATTGACCGCCGAAAGCTTGTGCTAAATGCTAGATGTAAAGTTGATCATAAATACACCACGTTTCCACCATCGCAACCTACGTCTAGAACAACTGTCCGAAGCAGGCCTTGAACGTGGCCATTCTGGGTGGGGGGGGGGGGAAACGAAATTCGATTGTTTTACCATAGATGCAATAAATTCAGAGTCCATGTGTTCCCTGTGTTACAATGAACATTACGTGGCACTCATCTCTGTTCGTGGTCGTGAGCCAGGAGTGAAAATTCCGCATTTCTATGCCAAGGACCAATCTTCTCTCCGGAGGACAACCGCTGTCGATTTCCCTCAAGTTGTTACAGACTCGCTAAGTGGAACTCATTTGATTTCATTTCAGAGGAATAATGATGATGATGATGACGATAATGGTGAGTTGGACGACTTCTATCAGGCCGCACTGTGAGCGCTACATCTTAAAGAGCGCCGGACAAACGACTGAAGAGCGAGAGATGGCAAAACTTGCGCGTCTTTAATTGTCTCTCGCGAGACTCCGGTGCCCGCACGAGGCTTTTGTCGCTGGCTGTGCATGTACGCATGTATGTTGAACTTCATCTGTGCGCCCGTACGTCGACAACCGTGCTAATCGGAGGTGCGAGACCGCTCCACGCCGCAGGACCAGCGACATGGGGAGCAACCCGTCGCCACAACTTGGCACTTGGGCGGACGTTTCGGCTCGGTCAGTCTGCCGACCGCAACCGATCTGATGAGGCCCGTCGCAGCGTGGCTCGCGTCTCCTTCGTGCCAGCTGCATCAAATGCCAAGCTCGGCGATAATCGCCGGTGCCGTCCCCATTCGGTGCCCCGAGAGAACCACGTGCGCGCCGCTGCACCGTGGTTCCTCTCGGCACAGCGATGTCAGGCGAAGGCGGTACCCGGGAGGAAGGGGGCCGATGTGCCGTGTATCGTGACGACCCGAGGACCAGCTGCCGTGGCCGCGGCCTCAGCTGCCGCTGCTGCATTACAAGCGGACCGCAGTCGGTCGAGTTTTGTGGCAGGCTGGCCCCACTACCAGCCGTGAGACAAATGGAGATGAGGATAACAGACTGCTGGGGCAAGTGCTGTTAGCGAGCACCTATGAAGGCCGGCACGGCACGCGAGGGGGGTGGGTGGCCAGCACCACGCCCGTCCGCCTTCGTCTCCCCGGTGGCGATGGTTACACATCGCATCAGGTACTCATTTGAGGCTGAGCCGCCCCGACGGGACCGATTCGGATAATCGCCACCGGTGTTGGTCGTGGGCGGGAATCCAACTCGGTCGCCGGCTTCGTGAAACAACGAAGGTTGTTCACAAGTGACGCCGCAAACCTCCGATGGTCGACTCATGTGAGCGGCTTTGATCTGCCCCAAATGGAAAACAGACGGAGGTTGACAATCTCGCTGATCTGAGACGTCAGCGACAGGCCTTCCGGCGATGTGGACGCTGAGCAATCTGGCACAGGTCGATGGCGCGGGTGCCTGTGGCAGAGATGGAAATGGAGCCTCGGTTCAATGAGATGGTTGTCTTGGGCTCGTGGGTTGCAACAAAGTATTTCCGTCTTTGTCGGATTCAGCCTCAGTCGATGTGATGACATCTACTTTGACATCTTGTCAATGTAATGTAACGACCCGAGGTGCATAGCTTCAGTGGCTTCCTAATATCGAATGGTGGAAGAGCATCGCAGACGGAGGCGGATGTATGTATATATACATCATACATGTATCTATGTTCAACTTCTTTTGCACCGTACGTAGCCAACCGTGCTAATTGGAGGTGCGGGGGAAGGACAACAAACTAAACACGGAAAGCAGTTCTAAAGAAATTAGTTTTCAATCTAAATTTAAAAGTGCATAGCTTCAATGGCTTCCTAATATCGGACGAGAGAGCATTCCAGACGGCCGCAGAAGGGCACCTGAAAGCGCACGATGCAGTGACGGCTGCGAGGATGACCAGAGTTCGTGCCACGATTTATTCTGCTTGACGAGTTCAGCCAAGTTTTGACGGATTGAGCTGACTCTGAATGTGATGTGATTTCATTGCACTGAACATTTGTAGCCCTGCTGTTTTACAAACTAAGCTGTATCATGGCCCATAGGTCATAACCATTTTCACGAACATCTAGCCCTTAGAGTACTGTGATTGTTAACCTCTTGTTGTTCGGTTATGGTGTAGAGATTATAAAGAATTTAGTGTCAGTGGTGATCTTACTAAAAATATGTATAATGTGTGATATTTTCATTTTTATCTTTTTCAGTAACTGATTCAGAGTGAAAATATGTGATTGATGGTAGAGCCATTTCTCCCTGAACCTGGCGTGTGCGTGTGCTTCGCTGACATCTCAATTTTCACGTATAACAAGTTCACTACACAATTGACGATATCCGTTGGAGGGTAACAACCGGGAAAACCAATCAGAGCTGGTACGCTTAGCGCACTTATTGAAGGTGGATCGGTGGTTTACTTGATGAAATAAAAAGGTGGGATAACAGCACATTGGGAGTGATTTAAAATTGTTTTTACATGATAATGAAACGAAACGTGCCAATGTGACTAACTTAGAACGTTTTTAATTCAATGGACGTTGGCTGCTCTGACACGTGGATCAGAAACATGGACACTGGCAAAGAAAATGGAACAAGACATTGATATAGCAAAAACAAAACGGGTGCACGCTTCAATTGAAACTGTGATGCAGCGGACGAACTCATGGATCAGTGAACAAACAAACATGACAGACATCACGTCGACTGTTGAGAAAAGCAAGTGGGCCTGAGCACACTATTTCCAGTCATCCTCGCAGCAGTGCCTTTTGGCTCGCCATCGCTTTCAGACGCGCTCCTGTGGCCGTCTGGAACGTTCTTCCCTCCGATATTCGGAAGCCACTGGAGCGACGCGCTTTTTCATGATTCTCGATTGAAAACTCTTTTCTTTAGAACTGCTTTTTTGTGTTCAGTTTGTTTTTCCGCCTCCGCACCTCCGATTGGCACGGTTGGCTGCGCGTCGTTGTGAACTTAGTTCAATATCATACGGACGTGTGTACATACATCGCTAGAAGGGTTGATGGTCGATGGATGAGGCTGACAATGGAATGGCAGCTAAAGGAGTGAGTGCACCTCCGAGGATATCCACCACAGAAATACAGCAACGAGATTGGCTCATGTGCAGGAGATAGAAGTCTCGTCCAGCAGTGGATAGATTATTTTAACACGAAGGCTTTCGTGACCACCATTCTGGTGAATTGCCCGAGGATGCTGGATGTAATTACCAGCGAAACGTCGTACTCAAAAATTGTAAATGTTGTGGTTTCACTCTTCAACACACCGGTGGGCTAAAGTAGTGAGCTATTTGTCTTTTGTCAACGTGACACTTTTTTGCTGATTGTCTGTGTCGGGTGGTGGAGGTTTACGACACATTTATAAATAACGCGATCTAACCCAAAAACTTTATTATGAATTATGAAGTGGATAGATTATGGCTGGTGATGATGATTATTGGAATAGGACTGAATAACGTGTAAAACATCACACAGGAAAGGAATCCATACTCTTTGGTTCTTTCAGTAAAGTCACGTAGATAGAAAATTAATAGATCACGACGTTTCGATCGCAACACAAGCAGCCGTCATCAGGTGAGACAAACACAGCCGGAGAACTGCATCAGCACAACACATCACAAGTGATGTGATGTGTTGTGATCGAAACGTCGTTGTTTTTTTTTGTTATTTTATTTTAACCTATCGACGTGACTTTACCTAAAGACCCCAAGAATATGAATTCCTACAGTCACGAAAGCTTTAAGTCAAGATTTATTTTTGCAATAGGTTTACAGGTTTGTTTAACACGTAGGCTTTCGCGACCAGTATTATTCATAATAAAGGTTTTTGGGTGAGATCGCGTAAGTATAAATGTGTCGCAACCCTCCACCACCCGACACAGCTAGTAACAAATGTGTCACGTTAACAAAACGCCAATTAGTTACTTCTTCAGCCCACCGGTGTGTTTGAAGAGTGAATCCACAACATTTAGAATTTGAGTAGTACGACGTTTCGCTGGTAATTACATCCATCAATTTCGGGCGATTTAACAGAATAGTGAAGCCATCCACCTGCTTCCGGTCTTAAATAGTGCAGCAGTACGACGTCATCATTGTTGAACCCCATCAGGTTTCGAGATCAGAGGCGGAGGTGGGGGGGGGATTATATAATAGATTAGTAATCAGTTAATTAGTATGTGCAAAACTAATTATTACTGGCCAATACTAATTAGAGAATCCATCGAAATTGAGAAAAATACAAATAATTGTAACCGCTTTGATAGCTACAGACTTAGCACAGCCTGGAAGCGTATTATTAAGCAATACACAATACATATTACAATTCCTTATAGAGGAATCACATACTAATTAACTGATTACTTTTCGATTTAAAGCTTTCGTGACTGCAGGGATTCATCTTCTTGGTTCTTTTGGTAAAGTCACGTAGAAGGGAAGTAATAAAATAATAAAAATAAAACATAATAAAACAATTCTCACGACGTTTCGGCCACAACGCAAGCAGCCGTCCTCAGGTGAAAACCAGGTCCGTCGAGGCGACAGAGTCTGAATGAGACTCTGTCGCTCTCTTCAGACTCTCTTCAGACTCTGTCGCCTCGACGGACCTGGTTTTCACCTGAGGACGGCTGCTTGCGTTGTGGCCGAAACGTCGTGAGAATTGTTTTATTATGTTTTATTTTTATTATTTTATTACTTCCCTTCTACGTGACTTTACCGAAAGAACCAAGAAGATAACTGATTACTAATATATGATATAATTACAATCACAATGTTTCAAAATGTTGAGGGGGAAAAGCCGAAGGACCCGGATAAATATCCACGTGACCACGGGGAGAACACGAAAACTCCAAATATACAGCAGGCGTCAAGGATGGGATCGAACAACAGGCGAGAGGTAGTTAATATCTCGCTACCGTGGTGCCCCAATCCATCGTGGTGCCTGGATGGGTGACTGCAATCCGTACACCGGTTGTAAGAAGGTCCATGTGGATACGTGGTCGGCAGCAGAAGTCAGTGCGGCAAAATCCATTGCTGCACTCCACTTCTACCCTTACACCAGAGGTCGCAAACGGGTTTTGATTCCTTACCCGTACCCGGCCGCACCAGGGTCGCAAATGGGTACCCGTACCCAGTACCCGTACCCGGCCGTACCCTACCCGAAATGAGTGATAAATGGTTACTCACCGGTGACTCATGGCCTACCCGTACCCGTACCCGGCCACACCAGGGTCGCAAACGGGTACCCGTACCCAGTACCCGTACCCGGCCGTACCCTACCCGAAATGAGTGACAAATGGTTACTCACCGGTGACTCACGGCCTACCCGTACCCGTACCCGGCCACACCAGGGTCGCAAACGGCTACCCGTACCCGGACGGGTACGGGTAGCCGGGTATCGGGTAGGGTACGGGTATTGGGTACCCGGTTGCAACCTCTGCCTTAAACCTTTACACTTCTCGTCTCCCCATCTTCGCTAAGCTAGATTGACAAGCGTGGGGAAGTATGGTCAAGGAACCCCCACAATCCGCACGGCGTGGGGAGGCCCTCATCCAGCTGGCGAACGTGATTGACAACACAGCTCTAGGGTTACAATGTACATTTACGTATCGTACAATTAACGTGCGGGTAAATTTGCGATGTACAGTACCAGCTAACGATCTATGAAAAGTACGGGCCACTTTAAGGAATGTCCACTTTTTCAAATGAATTGCAAAAGGGTCTTGACTCTACGTCTCCAAATCTTGGTCAAGACATTTTTTTTGTTGAAATAGGAACTGCCCTAGCCGCATAGCAGTCAGCAGGAAAACCTGGCTGAACTCCCATGGGAGGTTTGGATTTCAAAAGTGTGTTGTCCATACAATACATTTGTGACCCGGTCTACGCTGAAGGGCACCCCACTGTATTTCATGCTCTTATTGCAGACTCCTTTAACCACACTCATTCATAACTCATTCAATTTGCCCCGCTGTTGCAAGCTTACTAAGATTCATTATTACCGGTATCTTAACCATTCACATCGATCATCATCAGTCGACATCTCTTTTTGGGCAGAAAATACCCAACTGTGCGTATAATGCACCGCGTGTGTTAAATTAATTGAAACTCAATTAGTGTGCGACGAGAAAATTAAAATACAGAAACGCGATTAAATTCATTCTCTAATAAGTGAATGTGGACCAAAGTAAACGTCAGCCCATATGGTGCACCATATGGTCACTAGAGGGCTTACGTCAAAAGGGATTGGGCAGGCACATTCTACACATGTGAAGGATAAACCACAGCTTAGACCATTGCAGTAAAAAACAAGGTTAATATTGCATGATCAGCATTATTAACAGCAACCAAACAAGGACATGCTGACAAATTGCTCTACACTACTTAATACACGCAAATCTTAATTGTAATTACAATTGCAATAAGTAAGCGTTCATATTATATCTATCAAAAGTATGAAACGAATTAACCCCGACGTTTATTGGGGGTGCGGAGTAGTGGTGCGGTAGTTGGCATACTTGGCTATGAACTCTGAGACCCGAGTTCGATTCCCAGCCATGGGTAACACGAGTGGCGAGTACTATCTGAACGGGTTCTGGCCCTCCTGTGACCAATCTTCCACTCACCAGTTTGGTGAAGTATTGTTCAAACAACCACCACAGCTGCCACAGAATAGGGGGAAGACTTTGTCCAGCAAGTGGATTTAAACGCGCCTGTTGAAGTGTTATCTTTTTATTTATTCGTGTAACGTGGGCTTATTTTGTATACTTGCTTAGTTCTGTTTAAAAAATATATATTTTATCTTGAGAGAACAGAGTCAGCCGTCAGTAGACGGGGACAAAGGGGGAATACGTTTTTTTTTCTTCCATGAGCCACATTTGCATCTTCAGCCATGGCTGAGTGAGTTCATTCATTCATTTTATGGCAAACAGCTCTTGAGTTGCAGCCAATGAGCTCTCAGGATGCGAAACACAGTAGTGTTTGGACCCAGACGTAAACAGTTTCACAACAGGTACAATCAGCTGTATTTGAAGGTACACGATCTCTATTTACGCGATTGTGTGTATGCACACGCTATGGTCAACGACCACATCATTGGATTAAATGCAAAAAAAAACAGATGAAAAAAACAGATGTCCACTGCAAAGTGTGCTGTTTGACATACATTAATTAAGATTAATTAAGCTCACGCATATTTTAAGGTAAAACAAAAACATGTTGAACTAATAGAAAAATGTGAAAGTACAAAAAGGGGCACTTACAATGCATAAAAATAACATTTCTCAACAGCCCGTAATGAAATCGTGAAATGTGCAAAATTTTGGTTGTTCAGATGTTTGTACATTTTTTTTTACTGAAGTTTTTGCATTCAAACCTCCGGTAACTTTTATTCTACAGCAACGATACATATCCAGGGAAGACACGTGGGAGACACAAGCACATGCCACACACACACACGCGCGCAAATCGCTCTTATCGTCGTGAACTTTGCCACGATTAGGATGATACACACCTGCCCAGCCAGGTTAAAAAGTTATCAGCTCCTATTGTGGGAGGAGTCTGCACCACTTGTGGGTGGAGCTACATTTCTGATGGAAGGGAGTTTAAAAAAACCCTCGTGGGTGGAGTCACAACCATCTCGTATGGGCGTGGCAATGAAGGGGGGGGGGTATCAGTGGGCAGGGTCAAAAAACCCACCCATGTGGTGGAAACCCTCTTCTCACTGGGATAGGTGGGGGGGGGTCAACAGCGGTGGTGAGTTGGAGGGAGGGGAGGTCATAATTGTGGTGGGCGGGGTCAGAATCGTTGTAGGCGTGGTCAAGGTGGCGGTGGGCAGGGTTAGATGCGTTGTGGGCGGAGTCACGGTGGCGGTGGGCGGGGTTAGATGCGTTGTGGGCGTGGTTAGAGTCGTTGTAGGCGTGGTCACGGTGGCGGTGAGCGGGGTTAGATGCGTTGTGGGCGTGGTTAGAGTCGTTGTGGGCGGAGTTACGGTGGCGGTGGGCGTGGTTAGAGTCGTTGTAGGCGTGGTCACGGTGGCGGTGGGCGTGGCGTTGCTCACTCGGCCGTGCCGGCTCCGCTGACTTGCGCGTTGTTCAGTGGGGCTCTGTATATGCGGACTTTCGTCTCATCACAGCCCCGGCAGCTGTATACTTCCAATGACTTTCAACACATAACAACAATTTCGACGAAAATAACCCAACAAAAAAAAGACACTGCAGTGGGCTGAGCGCATCTTCTACGTGCTTGGACAACTTTCCAACAAAGTTTGGGAAACTTTTACTTAGTTTGTCACTTTCATTTAACTTGCTGCTTGCAAGACGTCTTTGACTTATAAGTGCAAGGCAACAATAGCGGCAGGGGCTATTTTTTTTTCTCCTTCTTTCTGGATTTGATCTGCGCACCAGCCGGGGGGAGTCGCTCTCGAAAGCTAGCGGAGGCTGCGATGACGGGCTGCGGTGATGCCAACCCTGGCACGGCAGTGCCCTCTTAATGTCCTTCACGGGAGTCTCCGGAGGGATACGCAGCTCTGCCTCCATCCTCCGTCCTCATTCCGCTCCGACCTCGGCGATGCCGTCCACGCCACTCCTCGGTAGGAGGAAACTCCTGCGCTCCCCGGGACCTTCGACCGCCGCTGGGACGATGTCCAAAATTCGCCCGGTTCGACGTGGTGGCCAGCCTTGCTCCACATTCCTGACCCCCTTCGCCTTGGCGCTGCTGAGCGCGACACTCGGGGTCAGCGGTGCCGGCCAGGGTCGCCAGGTGTTCCGAGTCCTGGAGGAGCACCCACCGGGCACGTATGTGGGTACCGTCGCGACGAGGGCCCGCTTCACCTACCGCTTCAGCGAGCCGCAGGCGCTCTTCTCCATCAACGCCAGCACGGGCGTCATCAGCACGGCGGCGACGATCGACCGGGAGGCGCTGCCCAGCGACGTCTTCGACCTGGTGGTGCTCTCCAGCCAGCCCACCTACCCGACTGAGGTGCGCGTCGTGGTGGGCGACGTGAACGACAACGCGCCCTCCTTCCCCGAGCCCGGCGTGATGGAGGTGGCCTTCAAAGAGGACGCCGCGGTCGGGCGCCAGGTGCTTCTCGACACGGCCATGGACCGCGACGTGGGTGCCAACGGAGTGAACCACCATGCCTACAAGATCGTGTCTGGCAACGAGGAGGGCAGGTCAGTGCCACCACGGCCAGCGAAAAACACACCTCCGGTTAGCACGGTTGGCTACGTGCGGTGCGAAAGAAGTTCAACATAGAGAGGGAAATTAAGCTCTAAAATGTGCTTCTGTTGCTTTGTTATGTTGAACAGTTGCCCCTATCGTTCAAATGGAGTGCTCTTGCCAATAACGTCTGGTAGCCCAGCAGCATTTGTTCAACAAGCCAAACTTTGCTGATGAGACCCAGAACCTGGTCCAGAGTTTGCTCACTTAATTGTATGTCTGCTGGAAAAAAATTGTCTTGAATGCTATTTGGCCGATGCATTAAAGACATGTTGGGACGTATTTGTAGAGGTACGGGACGGAGCTATGATTATATTTGCTTTTGCTCCAAAATATGGGCAGTCACGTGCCCAGTTCCTTTATGACTGCAGTTTATCAGTGCGAGCAGGTTTTGGGGACAAAAAAAATCGGAGGGACTTGTAACCCACCCTGTAGGTTATGAGAAAATAAATCCCTTTATATTTTTTCCAAATTTTGCCTTATCGCTGTGAGCAGACACCCCCCAAAAAAAACCTAAAATGAACCGCTCGCCCAAAACACTGCCCAGCAACACATTCTTCTTTATCACTTACAGTGGACGGTTTTTCCAAGTCGATGAAAATTTGTGCTTTTCCCCGCGAGGCGTTAAAAACTCTCGGTCGGTTTGGTGCATGTAGCGTGCCGTCTGGAGAAGTTCTGTGTGCGCTGGGAATGTTGCGCTGTTGAGAAATAAACCTAAATGCACGAACAGTACACCGGGCCTGGTGGAACAATGTGCCAAGCGGTGATTCATTTCCCAGAGGCGCTCTGGTTTTTCTACAGGGAAATAACTCAACACGTGTCAGTCAAGTGAACGTTGCGGACAATGCGAGATTGTGTTTCTTTTGCGACAGGAGACTGTTGTGTTAATTTGCAAATGCGACCAAACATAACTGGCACTGAATAGCACATTTTATAATGTGTCCTCCGTAATTATGGTCCTATAGGTGTCTACTGAAAAAAACACAAGAACGCAGTCACCTCTCATTTTGTAAAACATATATATGATTGAAACTGAAAAAAACGGAAACATTTCACCAAATGAAACAACAAAGATACCAAAACATATTTAAATCAGAATAAACATTATGTTTTAAGTTACTTTTTAACTTTAAACATAACTTATAAGCTTGCATGACTTTAATTCTGATTAAATATTTTTTTTTCTCTATAATTAAAAAAAAATTCTCAGCACCTCAGACAGCCATAATCAACTGCAGGCTCGTGCGCACCCAGCCAGCATAGCAAACAAGCCAGAGTTTGCAACCATTTTTCCAGCTGTTCAGAAAAGCCTCCAAAATGCCTTCTGGTATTAAAAATAAAACGACAACACCCACAACTGAATGTAAACAAAAGAGCGCAACAAAAACTCCGAGCTTCCGATTAGCACGGTCGGCTGCATACGGTGCGAAAGAAGTTCAACACACACACACACGTTTCTCTGAGATCGAAAATGCCGCTGTACGTTCTCCGAACGCGGCGTTGGCGTGTGCGCGCGCAGGTTCCGCTTGGTGGTAACTGTGAATCCGAGCGGCGAGCGGGCCTTCCTGCACCTGGCCACGACGGGCCCCCTGGACCGGGAGGCAAATCCCTCGTACGCACTGGCCGTGCAGGCCGAGGACGGTGGCAGCCCGAGGCGCTACGGCCGCCTCCAGGTCAACGTGACGGTGCAGGACGCCAACGACAACCCGCCGGCCTTCGAGAAGCCGGCGTACCGCGCCAGCGTCGCTGAGGACTCGCCCGTCGGCGCCGCGCTGCTCGCCGTCTCGGCCGCAGACCGCGACGCGGGAGCCAACGGCGAGGTGACCTACTCCATCGAGGACGAGGACCGCTCGCCGTTTCGCGTGCACCCCAAGACGGGCATGGTGAGTGTCGTGAGGTAGTCGTGGTGTGGGTGGGGGGGGGTTGGGTGCGTCGGGGGGGGTGACCGGAGGTGGGGGGTCTTGGGATGTGATGATTATGCGTGATTGACAAAGGCAGATCGTATCATGATTAATTCTGCTCACCTTTGAATATTTATTATTTTTTAACATTGACTTCCTGCCCCCATGAGGTTGTGTTTGCCCTCCCCCCACCCTTAAGCAGGGTCACACGACAGGGTAGGCAAGTGGTCCGATGACTGACAAAGCCATATACGAATTCACCCACTGGCAAAAGTGCCGCACTTCAATTAATTGACGCCACGATGGTCAAGAGTGGCCAGTGAAACAGTCGCCCATAAGGAAGACTTGAATACCACAAGTGTTCTCCTGCATCACCATTCAGTGAAAGCATGCGATTGGGATTAGGGGTTGATGTTTAGGAATGTGGTTAGTGTTAGCGAGGCTTCATGGGATCTTCAAATTCAAGTGCTGCCCTTGTGCCAAAGGCACTTGAAGGACCTAATTCGTGTGTTGGCTGAGAGGAAATATCTGGCAGAAAAAGAAAAAAAAACAGACAAATTGCTGCAATCTGCAAAAATTTGGCTGTTTTCTGCCTCAAAAAGTTGGCACAAATTTCCACGCGTGAGTCACGCCCTCTGTGCGTGACGTGTCGCCACATCCTCCCTTTCGCAGGTGAGCACCCGCCAGCCGCTGGACTTCGAGGCGCGCCGGCAGTACACGCTGAGCCTGCGCGCTGCCGACGGGGGAAACCCACCGCTGAGCGGACGTGCCACGGCCGTCATCCAGCTCCTGGACGTCAACGACAACGACCCGGCGATCCGCTTCGTGTACCTTCCGCCCGCGGCCCGCTCGGCCTCGGTGGACGAGAGCGCGGCGCCGGGCACCGTGGCCGCCCTGGTGACGGTGACGGACGCCGACTCGCCCACGGCAAACGGGGAGCTCAGCGTGTCCATCGTCGGCGGCAACGAGCGCGGGCATTTCGTGCTGCACGCACCCGGCGTGCCAGGACTCCGGGTGCTCAAAGGTGCGATCTCTTCCGTTTTAACTGCTCGTTCAGAGGATGCGTTCGCGCTTGAGATCCAGCGGTCGTCGGTTCCATTCAGTATTCCAGAGCGGTGGCTGCAGCAATCGGAGTCAGAATCTTTATTTATACTCGAGGAATCCGATGAGCTACGAAGCTCTTTTTTTTACGGATGTCCAGTAGGGGTGCGGGTCAGAAAGTTACAACAACAAACAAATTCGAAAATATGTGAGTGCAAAGTATAGCAAAAGTAAGCAAATCACTGGGAAAGAAAAATCTATGTTCATTTTTCTAGGTAAAGCCACACTGAGCGATCAGTTTCTTTATCAGAATGATAGCTCAACGAAGTGGCTTATCACGTGGAAACGTATCATGTGCAAACAATGTTGTGAGTTAGCTAAATAACCCCCGCCCCTGTCCACCCAGCAGTTATAAATGGGCACAGCCACATCAGGTCGGCAGGTCCCGTATGGTCGGCTAAATTGCGGGTCCCCCCCCACCTCTTCCACAGTGTCTGGCCAGTATCGAAGAGTAGGCCAAGTACCCTCCAGAGGGGGCTTTCTAAGAGCTCCCTCGAGTGGAGACCCTTCTGACAGCGGTGGCGTGAGAGAGAGAAATTGTAGGGCTTGCATCCAATCACCATCGTGACGGCAGTCATGCTCGCGACTTGTACTTTTGACGTGTTGAAAAATATCGTGTGTTTGTTGCCATTTGCACTCTGTATTAAAACGGCATGGGGGATACGGTAGGTTGTGTGTCGGGCACCCAAGGGCTGGAGTTTGAGAAACCCATTGATGTGAAGGTAAGGAGGTCAAATGTTGCATTAAGTAAGTAAATAAATATAGAATATGTGGCATATTGCTCGGAACTGATAGGGGTGCGCTCACAGTCCGAATACGATCATTCATTATCTGTCCAACGTGACGGATTATGCAGGGGCTTGAAATCTGCTTAGAGGGTGGGGAGGTCAGTCGAGCACGACCACATAGGCGCGATTAGAGATAGATGGATCATGCCAGGACGTCAATTGGCTACTCCATCAGCCTCGGAGAGCAGCGAGTTTCGCTTTACTCTGCGAGCGCTCTTTGTTGTGTGTGCACATGGATTTTCTGCCAGCGCTCATGCGGTCCTTTAATAACACACATTCTGTTCTTTACATTTCAATGAATCCGTTTGCTAGCTTGATCTGCGCGTGCGCACGATTGTCAGCTTGGCTCGGCGCAGAATAGCGTCTCAAAATTAAACCATCCCAAAGTTGAAAAGTTGGTATTCGTTCACCGGTAAGTTTCACAACAATAACAAAACGCCGTATATGGTGCTGGAGCCTCAGAGCATATGTTTTACATTCACAATTGCATTTGAAACCTTTTCAAATCCGTAATTGACCCGAGGTGTTTTGCAATATAAACGCACGGTGTAGGGTTACGGGACGAACAGTATAGGGCCCTCCTCCCATCCAAAAAAATCGAAGACCGTTAAGGGTCAGTGGTCTTTGCCACTCCCCGTTTCTTTTCTGCTTCCCTAAATTGATTTCACGTGGCAGGTAGCCAGAACCAGCTAAGAATACTCCCAACGATTTGAGTGATGGATGTTACTGTACGCCGTTATTAATAATAATAATAATCATTAAAAGCCACATGTTCCACCACCCATGTGTGTGTTATGGGACAACCGCTAACTTTTGTTCCTAAATCATTGCATCGGAGCAGTTCACCGGAGTTGAATATTTAAATAACACGAACCGTTATTTTATACAAAAGAGCATCTTTGTTTTTTTTGGATAAAAAACCAACATGGCAATGCTAAAGTCCAAGAACATATCCCGTCTATGCAGTAAGTGAACTCATATGTTACAGACTTTTAAGGCATTACCAGTAAGAACGTCTGATTCTTACGATTCACAAAGGTCAGTGGAAAAGTCTTAAGCCTAAAAAAATAATGAAACAAAGACATTCCTACAAAACAAACGACTGCAAAGAACCACGTTAGCACGGCTAGCATAAAATACCACAAAAAAGCAAGCATTTGAAGCGAACGTTTTTTTTTGCTCGCTTAAAGCATTCTTTAAGTCCTTATAGAATACACGCATCTGATATTGAACCCTTGACTCTGTGATGTTAATGGAGAGCTTTTGACATCTGTAAGCAAACATTGAGTTGATATGTAGGTTGACACTAACGCGAGTTTACGAATGCTCGTCTGGACGCAAGTCTTGGTGGTGTGATTGCACAAGCGTGTGCGTCTCGCTTGTAGAGTTGTGATTAAGTACGTGTGTGGAGCGAACATAGTCTTGTACACGGCTGCCAGTATCATTACACTTACATTGTTAAATTCACTTGTCTGAAGCTGTGTATTACTTTAGAGAAGACGCGTAACAATGCAACGGTTCATCAAGTGTAATGTTTTTGTTTTTAAGACGCTCAGGATGCATTCATCAATTAGATTTTTAACAATCAAATAGGTTCGGTAAAGGAGCAGCCCTGCAAATTTCTCGCTCATGCCATGATTGGTAAAAATAAACTATAGACAGCCCCCTGTGGGGGGCATTTAACCTACTCTGCCATCCTGGACACGTGTCTTGGGAGAGGTGGTAGTACCCACACTTTGCCCCACCACGTGCTGCGACATGCCCATCAACCAACTGTGGTGAACCCATTTGTAATGCTGGGCGCACAGATGTTAGGAGAATTTAAGAAACGTCACCATTGTTTCAACTGCCACGCCAAGGGGTTGAATTAAACCGGCGGACTTCTGGATTGCAAGTCCAGTGTGCCAACCATTACAACCATGGAATCAAACATGTTTTAGTTATGCGATGTGTATGGTAGTGATGTGCTCATGTTGCATTACTTTCGAGCTCATAGAGCCAAAAAAACTAGACAAATGAGACGGAAAAAAAATACTAAAAATAATCATTGCACGATTCAAATCATGATCGTGAATCGTAAACGGTCTTTAGTTTTTTGGAAAGGTGAATTGTTACATCACTAGCTGCTGCTGCTGCTGCTAGGAGACATGCACAGTGTAGCAGCTTTCTCCAGGTGATCAACGCTCGCTGCTGAAGTTCTGCTGGTGTCTTGGAAATCAAGGACCGGCATGAAGGGCCCAAACAGGAGATAAGGTTTATAGATGTCCAGAAAATGGTTGCACAAAATAAAACCAGGTAGAGTTGGCACATTTTTTTTGGCCGAAAGAAAGAAAAAATAAATTCTTAAAACCGCTGCAGAATGTTGCAGCCATGTGCAGCAGATAAGTGTTTGGCACTCGCATGAGAAAGGGGGAAGGAGGAGTTGGTGCCCACGTGTGCATCCCTCATCTGGGTGCTTGTACATCACGGCTCCTATGCTTAGCGCTTATGCAGGTGATGGTGTTATAACCCATGCTCTCTTGTTTACGGGACGCTGCCGTGGTGTAGCGGTTGGCACGCTGACATCGCGAGGTCGCCGGTTTTGACGTCCAGCGTGACGGTGTCTCAAATCCACCTTCCCCCCCCCACCCCGCTTCTGGCCACCGAGGTAGTATAAATGAGTACACAGCAGTTCGTCATTCGGCAGGTCACGTGCGATGCGGTAATGTGTGGCTACTCTCACTGCTTCCCAGAGGTCCGGCCGGTGTTGAAGAGTAGGCCAAAATACCCACCAGAGGGGCCTCTACCGCTCCCCCTCGCGGAAGCCCTTTGCCATCCTTTACTTTTTTTTTTCTCATTCACACGGTGAATTCGCTGCCGTACATTCCATTGGCCATAAAATAATTAAAATGGTCATAAAAAAAAAATGCTTCTCCAGGGATAGCCGAGTGTTAGATTCAGCATTCAGGCGCATTCGATGAACTCGCGCGCACGACAAGAATTACTGCACTTTCACGGCGGTTAACATGAATAATTTTGACATTTAAAACGTATACAAAGTGTAACTTTTTCTTTTTCACCTATAGAAAGCTCTGATTTTATGAGAGGCCGCGTGTGTCTTATACGTCACATTCTTCACGTGAAAAAAAAGAGACCACACCAACACACACAACACACACACGCGCGCGTTTCTCTCTGTCTCCCACATCACCAGTTAAAATCAGTAAGGCTTCTAAATAGCGACGGTAACCTTACGGGGGGGGGTGGGGGGGGGAGTGTGGGCCCACCCATGGTCTGGGGGATTTTGTGGGTGGGAACGGCAGGAGAAGTGCGCTCTGCAGTCAGGCACGTGCATTAGCTCGGTATCAACTGTCCCATCTGCTTGGAATTGGGAGCAATACGCTGGTGGGGCAATGCCTTTTTTCAGTGGGTGTTATCCGCGCTCACCGCTTGGCCGCAGGAACAGGCTTGAGATCGCTGGATGGATTACGCTTTTATGATGTCCAGACAACCATGTGGTGCCGTGGGGATTGCATTGAATTTTTTGTTAATACGCATTCTTGGTTAACAATGTCCCAGTGCAAGGAGCACAAGTTTAAAGAAAAAAACGAGACAGAAAGAAAAATAGCTAGAGACTCCTGCCCAAATTACAGTACGTGGTAACTTTTTATACGCGTGTGTTTTTTTGTAATTTAAAACGTAAATGATATTAAACCACGTTTTGTCATGGAACTCAAAATTACAGGAGGTCCCTAATGGAAAGGCTAATTTTAGAAATAAATGCATTCTAAATGCTTACCAGCTGCACTTCTTAGTGAATGTCATGTCACCTCCCATAGTCTTGACATTGTATTAATTTATAGTGTAATGTTGACTGTAAAGATGCTGCATTGCTTGTAGTTTATTGTGACTGGATGACTGCATGACGTCATAAAAAAAGACCTGATGAGTTGGAATTGACAACACTTGCAATTCATAAAATAATTGGTCAGTCATTTTACAAATCAATTCATTATTACGTATTTATTTTATGCGAACCCTCATTGAGAAGCGTGGTGAAATGCTTGGCATGCGGAGAGCTTTATCCTGCAGTTGATTGATGAAGGCACGACAATTATATTATTTAGATAATCAACAATAATTGGGATGATAGATCACTCTATGACACAGTTGAACACAATGGGGCAAGCGTCTCTCTCCAGCAGCTTAAATGGGTGCACCGCGGTTAGGTGATCGATAGGTCATGTGTGGTGGGGTAAACTGTGGGTACCCCTACTTTCCCCAAGACCAGCGAGGAAGAGTAGGCCTTCTGCCAGCAGAGGCGCGAGCAGCAATTACGGGGGGGGGGGGCTGCTCCTTTGCCGACATTAACCAAGAATGCGCCGTTTGGTTGTGTGTGCCGCAGTCGCAAGCCAGCTGGACAGGGAGCGCATCCCAATGTACAACCTCACCATCCTGGCATCGGACAACGGGAAGCCCGTGGCCCGTAGTGCCACGGCAAGCCTCGTCGTCTACGTCAACGACGTCAACGACCACGCGCCGCGCTTTTCCCTGAGCGCGTACGCGGCCGCGCTGAGCGAGGGAGCGCCCGCCGGGAGCTACGTCAAGGACGTGACGGCAACGGACGCCGACTCCGGCCTCAACGCCAAGCTCCGCTACTCGATCGTCTCGGGCAACGACCTGGGATGGTTCTCGGTGGACGAGAGCACGGGCCTGGTCACCACGGATGGCAAGGTGGACCGAGAGGTGGCGTCCGCCGTCGTGCTCAACATCAGCGCTCAAGACCAAGGAGCCCAGCCCAAGACCGCGTACACCTCCCTAACTGTCACCCTGCTGGATGTCAATGACGAACCGCCATTGTTTACGCAGACAAAATACGCGGCCACGGCGGTTGAGAATTCGTTGCCGGGACTGTTTGTCGTCTCCGTGTCGGCGGCCGACGGAGACTTGGGAGAGAACGGCACCGTGCGGTATAACTTCGACCCGGACATGCCAGCCCAGTACCGGGAGATGTTCCGCCTGGATAGCGTCACGGGCAAGGTGACGACACTCAAGTCGTTCGACCGGGAGGAGCTAGAGGAGTACCCCCTGGTCGTCCAGGCGCAGGACCGCGGCTCGCCACCGCTCGTCTCCACCACGAAGGTCACCGTGGTGGTCGGCGACCTCAACGACAACCACCCGGTGTTCTACCCGGTGCAGTACTTCGCCAGCATTCTTGAAAACGAGCCGGGCGGCACGGCCGTGACGACGGTGACGGCGACGGACCCTGACCGCGGCGCCAATGGCACGGTGCGCTACCAGCTCACCGCCGGCGACGCGGCGCGCTTCCAGGTGAACGCCGTCACCGGGGCAGTGAGCACCCGGGTAAGCCTGGACCGGGAGGAGCGCGCCGTCTACCAGCTGCAGGTGACGGCGCTCGACGGGGGTCACCTGCGGGCACGCAGCCCGGCCATCGTCACGATAACCGTGGCGGATGCGCAGGACACGCCGCCCACGTTCGCGCGGGACGACTACAGCTTCGTCGTGTTTGAGAACGTGGCGCCGGGCACCCTGGTGGGAAGCGTGTCGGCATCGACGCTCGACCTGAACGCCAACGTCACGTACCTGATCGTGTCGGGGGACCAGCGAGGCTCGTTTTCGATCGAGCGGTCCGGCGGGCGCATCTTCACGGCCAACGCCATAGACCGGGAGGAGCAGGCCTCCTATCAGCTGCGCGTCGTCGCCAACAGCGGAGGGGTGGCCGGAGAGGCCTCCGTCTCCGTCCTGGTGAAGGACCTCAACGACAACCCACCGCGCTTCCAGCAGGCGGTCGAGTACATCAATGTGGTGGAGAACTGGGAGGTGGGCCACTCCGTGTACCGGGCATCGGCGTCGGATCCAGACGAGGGCGTCAACGGTCAGGTCTCCTACTCCCTGAAGAGGAATCCCCATGACGTTTTCCACATTGACGGCGAGAGCGGGCACGTCACGCTGAGCGCCGCGGTCGATGCCTCGGCCGACTCCTACCAGGTGGAAATTCTGGCCCAAGACATGGGGACGCCACGGCAACACTCGAGCGTCGTCCTCACGGTGCAGGTGCACGACGTCAACAACCACGCGCCCGTGTTCGACCGGGCCTCCTACGAGGTCTCCATCGCCGAGGACGAGCCCGTCAATTCGAGGTTCTTTTCGGTGCGCGCGACGGACAAGGACTCCGGGAAAAACGGCGAGGTGAAATACGAAATCGGCGAGGGGAACGGCGGGGAGAAATTCGGGATATTTCCCGACGGGCAGCTCTACGTCAGATACGAGCTCGACCGCGAGACGAGAGAAGAGTATTCCCTCACAGTCTTAGCTATGGATGCGGGGGTGGAGCCACTGAGCTCCTCGGTCACCGTGAACGTCACGGTGCTTGACGTGAATGACAACAAGCCTCTTTTTAACAGCAGCAGTTATGTTTTCCATTTCAGCGAAGAGCAGGAGGTTGGCTCCTTGGTAGGAGCTGTGCAAGCCACGGATGCAGATGCTGGCAGCAACGGCGGCGTAACGTACTCCTTCGAGAAGCCGCAGGTGAACTTCGAGCTGGACAGCGAGACTGGTAGAATAGCAAGCCTCCGAGTGTTTGACCGAGAGGCGCTCATAAGGCAAGGCGGTGCTGCCTCCTTCAGCTTCAGCATGGTGGCCACAGACGGTGGCCGCCCAAAGCCGCTGCAAGATCGCGCCACCGTTCAGGTGTTCGTCCAGGACGTCAACGACAACCCGCCGCAGTTCGCCAAAAGCGTCTATCAGGCCTCGGTGTCAGAGTCGGCGTCCAATCTCACGCAGTTGCTCCGAGTGACGGCTTCTGACGTTGACGAAGGTGTCAATGGGGCTCTGCGCTACGCCATCAACGAGGGCAACGAGGGTGGGAAATTCACTGTTGATGCCTCGACGGGTCAGATCACCCTCCTGGGGTCACTGGACCGGGAAGAGACTGCCTCCTACACCCTGGTGGTGAGTGCCACCGATTCTGGGACATCTCCCCTCTCCGCCAGCTGCACCGTCGCCGTTCAAGTTCTGGACGAGAACGACAACCCCCCACGTTTTACCGAATCGCTCCTGTCGGTGGACGCGTTGGAGAGCACGCGGGTGGGCGAGCTTCTCATCACCTTGACGGCCAGTGACGAGGACACGGGGCCCAGCGGCGACGTGCGGTACGCCATCGTGGCCGGCAACACGCACGCCACGTTCGCCATCGACCGCAGCACGGGCAGCGTGTTTCTGGCGCGCCGGCTGGACTTTGAAACGCAGAGGCTCTATCGGCTGAACGTGAGCGCCGAGGACGGCGGGAGACCACCGCGCTCCTCCGCCACGATCCTGGTCGTGCACGTCCGGGACTTCAACGACAACCCTCCCGCCTTCCTGCCGGGGGATGTCTTCGCTTCCATCATGGAAAACATCCCGATTGGTAAATGGGTCTCTCCTGTGTTTTCATTAAATTAACGTATAAAGGGCGCAAAAACTGCATTTTCTTTCTACTGCAATTAGAAAGGCGTATTTTTTTCTTCTTCTGCAAATAGGCTGTTGATAGAAACAAACTTTTTTTACGTTGAACTTCGAAATTATTTTGCACCTTACGTAGCTATCCGTGCTAATCGGAGGCGAGCTGTTAAGAATTGTTGGGCTGCCTCTTTTCTCAAATAATCTAATTTCCATGTTGCTGCCCACAGGTACACGGGTCATCACCGTAACGGCCAGGGACCCGGACGCAGACGTGAACGGCGAGCTCCACTACTCTATCGCACGTCAGTTCCCTCCGGGCGCTCATTTCACCATCGACCCGGAAAGTGGCGAAATCTGCACGGCGGCCGAGATCGACCGAGAGGTGACGGGAGGCCTCTTCGAAGTCACGGTCAAGGCCACGGACAAGGCCATCCCCGTCCACACCCGGCGATCCGCGCTCAAGAACGTCACCGTGCTCGTGACGGACGAGAACGACAACGCCCCGCACTTCGTCACGCCAACGGCCATATTGGTGGACGGCTTGAGGGCGGCTGCAGGGTCCGTGGTGGGAACGCTGCAGGCCTCCGACCCGGACGAGGCTGAAAATGCCGCCGTGCGCTACTCGGTGACGGGTGGCGACGCCGCCATGTTCGCGGTGGACCCGATCAAGGGCGAGCTGAGGCTCACAGCCTCCCTCACCCCGTCGCGCCTCGTGTACTCGCTCGACGTGGCGGCCTCCGATCGCGGCGCCGTTAGCAAGTCGACGGCCGGCAAATTTGTCATCATCGTGGGAGGCGGCGACGGCAGCGACGGCGGCGGCGCGAGGAACTCCAACGACGCGCCGGGCTTCTCGCAGCCCAAGTACCGGGCGGTCGTGCGCGAGGGCGAGCCGGCGGGCACGGAGGTCGTCAAGGTGGAGGTGAAGACGCCCGCCCTCAGGGGAGACAAGCAGAGCGTGGAGTACTTCGTGGTGTCGGCGCGAGCGGACGACGGTAGCCCCGCGGCGAGCTTGTTCCGGCTGGACCGTCGCACGGGCGTCATAGAGACGTCGACGGAGCTGGATCGGGAGAGCGGGCACGGCGCCTTCACGCTGGAGGTGGTTGCCGTCGAGGCCAAGGCTGCGTCTCCTAGAACGCAGCGCGCAGAGGTGGGTTCGGTGGGATCGTTGCGTCGTCTGAAAGGTATCTCGCGGTGGCTTTCTTAAAGTTTTGTCGGAGAAAAAAAAAACATATATAAAAAGCAGGGTTTCCACCCTTGAGGTACAATAACCAGAATACATAATGGGAAAAATAATATCTCACAATAGCGGAGGAGGGGAGAACTCCACGGAAATGCATTGTGTTGAGTTGTGCGTTGTTACGCATGTGACAAAAACGGGGACTTTTAATACCCCGGTTTTCCCAGGATAGCCATCTCAAAATGAGGATATTCTGGGAAAAGCAGGACACGTTGGTCATCCTGGGGCTGGAAAGGAGGTACAGTGTTTAGTGCTGTCTGCTATGAACCCAGGTGAGTTAGATTTACAGCTATGGCTAACATCATTGGTTGGTGATATTTGAACCAGACCTGACCTCCTCCACCCCCTTCACCAACCTACACTAACCAGCATGGTAAAGTACGGTGTGAACAAGACAGAACACCATCACCGGCATCATGTGGGGAGGCCTTTATCCCACAGTGGATGGAGAACGGTTGCAGTTGTACATTAAATGAGTTTATGCACGGGAATGTCAAAATTGTGCGGGACTAATTTGACCCTCAGTACCTGCATTCTTACTTGTAAATATTATTATAAATAATACATTCTCACCAGAACACCATCATGTAATGAGCTTGAAGTATGAATACATTTTTTATACTGCAGTGTTAATGTGAATGTATTTATTAATTTTATTCTGCCATTTAATACTTTATCATTTCATTTATCACCAGCTGAGAGAAATATATTTTTCTAAAACTCTCTTTCTTGTTTTAATTTCTCATTATTTGTAAGGTATTGAAATAATTTATATTTTCCTTATTGACCAATTATGTTCGTAGTATGTGGTCATCATTTATTTGTTCAGACTTAGTGCTCCTTCCAAGCCATCGCATTTCTTTTCGTTTGACTTCTTTACAATTGAATTATTCTTCATAGTAATTTATCACATCTTTGCAAACCTTCCCACCCCACCGTGTCAGTCATGGCAGTTTATTTGAGCATACTTCCCCATGCTGGTCGGTGAGAGTCGGTGAAGGCTGGGTCAGAGGTCATCTGCCCCTGACGATAGTCACAGCCACGAATCAAACTCAGGCCGCGGGATTCAGTGCTGAAAGTGCTCCAACCACCACACCCACCGGTCTACCCCGAGTAATTTTTTTTTTATAAATATGTATTTGACATTCATTTTGATAAATTCATCTCTAAATGAAAGGGAACTTTGTGTATATATATTTTTATGGATTAGGAAACCCGCCCTGGCATGCTTGCGAGGCATGAATTTTTCATTCTTTCGCGCATCAAACTATAAAAAAAACAACTTAAAAAATTGCCGCTACCGTGAGCTCTATTTATTGTTGCAGTAACGTAATGGCTTTAGTTTGCTTTACAAATTTTCATCGAAATTGAAGGGAAAATCACTTCCAATGAAAATACAGAGAAATGTTTTAAGGACTTATTCGCATTAGCAGGTATAGGATTTTGCTTTTGGAATTTCCTTTTTGTGCTTTGTGTGCTACGCTAAGCACCATTTTAGGCAGGAAAGCGGCTCTCATCCCAAATTGGCCGCAGGTCAAAAAACTTTTTTCTCCTTTCACATTTAAACAAATTCAGCAGGAAATTCTGGAAACTGCACAGCACTTGCAGAGGCGGCGTGTCTCAGACAGCGTCACTTGTGAACACAGTAACCCACATTAAGCAGCGGTCTTAGGGCACAGCTGTGTATTGTGTGAGAGCGACAATAACCGCACACGGAGAGTTGCACAAGACAAAGATCCCCCGTATAACCTTGACAGACTGGTGGGGGCAAGTGCTGTTAAGCGAGCACTTATGAAGGACGGCGCAGCACACAAAGGACGTGGGTGGCGACAATCATGCCGGGCCACCTTTGTCTCCCTAGTGGGCGACATTTACACATCACACCGGTTACTCATTTGAGGCTGAGTTGACCTAAGGGAGGCCCAGAACCGATTCAGATAATTCACTGGTGTTGGTGTCCGTGAGCGGGAATTTAACTTGTGTCACTGGGTCCGAAGCGGAGAGTGCCAACTTTTGCATCACCGCTCCCCACAGAGTTGCACGCACACACAGAGGCGCTCATGTTTGCCGCATTTCGGCTGGAGGGCTTGCCGACACCTACGGTCATTACACGGCACTGAGCCCTTGCTGACAAGCTGCTTAATCATCGAAGGTCTGCATTGCTGTAAGGGGTACGGCATTAAGGTGGCCTGTTGCACACGTAGCATGGTGCACTTACAGCTTAAGTTGTGTTGCAGTCATGTTTGTTCATGTACAGCGCTCTTGTGAATCTGTTGCCGGATGGGACATTGGGGTTGATGTTAACGCACTGAAGTGTGCGGTTCAGTGCGGGTTAGCAAAGACGGCGAGCTTGGAAATGTGATAAAAGCAGTACAATGAAACAATGGGTTTTGCTCAAATATCTCTTGTTCATCGGCGTTATACCATGGATGGTCCTACATTTGCAGATTGTGGGACAATCTCTTCTTACGACGTGCTTCGGTTATGGTAGAAACCGAAACACTGGGGACAATTTTTTGATTTAAGCTTTCGTGACTGCAGGGATTCATCTATCTTGCTTTTTTCGGTAAAGTCACGTAGAAGGGAAAAAAAATATAATAATAAGTAAAATAATAATAAATGTGTATTTTATTATGTTTTATTTTTATTATTTTATTATTTCCTTCCGTGACTTTACTGGGGGAAAACTCACGCGAATGTAACGCTCAATGGGTCCTCACGTGTAACGGCTCACGAGCCCCACTTGCCACGCTGCCATGTCCTGGCCACATCACGGCCTCAGCAGGTTTGGGGATTTCACGAGTATACCCGTGCACGATTCCATACGGTATTGGGATCTTAGTCAACTTCCTTCAGCGACTATGGCCCATGTGCAGGGAGGACGACTAGCTTCAGCGCGCTCTCCACTGACGTATCGATTTACGGCATTTGGCGGCACGTGAGGCAGTTCTTCACATTAATGGGATAAACGTCGAGCAAACACAATGATGTATTGATTATAATAATCCGTGGCAGTGGATCAAGGCAGACTGCTTGAAGTATACGTACGTTACGTGGCAAGGCTGCAGGCTGCATTTGACAAGTACAATAAGGCTCTTGGAGCAAGAAATGTTCGTGTTGTTGAAAGCAGTACTTTCACGAAAAGTTTCCGCATCACTGGGTTCATCAAAGTGACGGAACTTTTATTTATAAAAACCGTTGCCGGGCTTCTGCACGATATCGCACGCTCTCAACCGTGTGATGTAAATGGGCTCCGAAAACAAAATGGAATTTTGTTCGAACAGAAGGCTTTCCATTGTGCACAGGAGTTATCTGCCATCATTAGTGAGTCCATCCGCCCGGAGATTTTGCCACACAGCCAGGGAACCATCATTCCACGCTCATCATTTGCTTTTTTGCAAGTGGAGTGTGTAACTGAGGTTCAATTGAGCTCTGTAATGAGGGAGTACGCATGCACGTTCCTGGACAGTCTTGTCACTGAAACGTCGTACTTCTGCAATGATCGTCAGCATGTGAATGGCGATGATGCCGCTCATGAATGCGTGGTGATTGCCAAAGAGTATGGATCCCTGCAGTCACGAAAAGTTCAAATCTAGGTTGTTTGTAAAAGGTTTCGTTTATTGTTCAAAAGCTACAATTAGACAGCCATTTTAGTTATATTCATTACACTGCACACACGAACATGCATGCTTGGATGCTTGGTAATGAGGAGCTTCGTGTACCCTCATCATATCAAGTTTTGAGAGAGGCAACACCGCAAACATCTCTGGTGCGATAGTTTTAAATGCTTGTGTTGTGTGCTGTTCAAGAGCACGCAAGCGTTTCCGTGAAAAAAAAACCGTTTTAAGTAATTCAGGAATACGTTGCCAACAGTTCAATCATGAACTGTTGTATAATTATAATCCTTTAAAAATGGACGATACCTTTATGAACAACCCTGAATATTCAGTATATTTTCTTTAAATTTCGATTTAAAGCTTTTGTGACTGCAGGGATTCATCTTCTTGGTTCTTTCGGTAAAGTCACGTAGAAGGGAAATAATCAAATAATACAATAAAACAATTCTCACGACGTTTCGGCCACAACGCAAGCAGCCGTCCTCAGGTGAAGAACAGGTCTGTCGGGGAGACAGCGTCTGAATGAACACCACCAGGCTTGGCAGCGTTATGTTTTATTTTTATTATTTCCCTTCTACGTGACTTTACCGAAAGAACCAAGAAGATATATTTTCTTTGTTACACAAAACAGTTTAGCAACTGAAATTTGCAATCAATTGCACTAATTACGTAACTTTGTAACACAGCATTGCACTTTTATTTTTCAAGTGGCATGCCTTCGTTGTGAGCCCATGTGGTGAATTTTGAACCTGCTGTATCATTGGCTCGGGATTAGTTTGGCCAGCAATTCGTACACCAGGGGAAAGCAAAGCAATCATAGGCCACTAAAGCCTGCTTTCCTGGAACACAGTGTTTGGGGGAAGCTAACTGAGCTTCTCATTCTCTGCATGTTCATATCCTTTGCAAATCCCAGCATGCAACAGCGGGGCTTGTCCAATGGGCCAACATTTCCAGCACCGCGTTGGCAAAGATCGGCCCCCATTAAGTGAATCCAAGTGGTGACTCAGAGATATTGTTGAAACTCCCAATGCTTTATTACCCCGCGGATGTCGGGGCTGCATGCGGGAAGAATTGACGGGGAGGGGGGGGGGGATTAATGTTTTACGTGAGTGCGTTTCAATGTGTGCTTGTCATCGTAGACATTTCAAAAAGAGTACAAAACATGTGCACGCTTTGAGCTGGGAACGCGTGTTCTCCACTGCTACATTATGACAATATGGTTGTTTTTTTGTGGCTGAGAAGAAGAGTTTGTTTTTGTATTCAAGCGGCAAACGGAATGTTATGTTGTCTCGGTCAAGGGGCTCTCATTAGTGCTGTTCACCTGCTCGCGTTCCCAGGCAGGGTGTACGACCAACCCCCCCTTGTTGTCAGAGGTAGCTTTTGTTTTTACACAGCTCTTTGTCCGTGAACATTATTGGCACGTCTGTCCATGCGCCGCGCCTTAACTAATAATCAATTTCAGTTACGTGCGGAGGAGTAATGAGGCGCATTGACCGAACTACACGATACTCTTATCGAGTGTTGCCGCAATTGTAAATTTATTATACAAAACAAAGCAGTTAACATGTTTACATTCCCATTTGGTACGAAGGTTTTTTGTTTGAAATACTGTATCTAGTGGCATTTACTTAAAATGGCTGCAAAATCTCAGCTCTCAAAATTGATAGTGAGAGCCACACTATCAGCGTCAGAGGGGAATTCTGCATTTTTCTTGGCAATGAGGAAAGCCTTTTTCCGCACGAAGCATTGTACTTTTATTTTGCATCACAACATGCGCGGGGCCCATTGTTTCGGTGCATCTTACGCCTGTTTTGGTTGGCTGCTGTTCCTGTGCACCGATGGGTTTCGTGCGTCTTCTGCGTGCGGAAGAATGTGGCAGGGGCCCCCTGTCCATGCTTACAAGTACCTAATCGCTGCTGCCGAGACGACGAAGAAAATATTCCGCAAGACGTGCAAAAGTTCATGGGACTCGGGCGCTTGAAATTTTGGGCGTGAAGCTGACCCTTTACAAATAAACCTTTGGGGAATGTTCTTTCCTGCCCACCGGCTATTAAATCGGCCTACCATCTGCTAAAGTAATACTATACACTGTATAATGTATAATTTTCCACAATGCCGCTATCGCTATCTTTTTTCAGGATTGGAATTCATTCCATAAACAATAAAATAATTGGGAATGTTTGGTATTTTTCGGTAAAGTCACGTAGACCTGTTCTCCACCTGAAGACGGCTGCTTGCGTTGTGGCCGAAACGTCGTGAGAATTATTTTATTATGTTTTATTTTTATTATTTTATTATTTTCCTTCTACGTGACTTTACCGAAAGAACCAAGAAGAAGAAAAATGTTTGGTATGGTGATGGTTTAACAAAAAATAAAGCATAAGTCTCCATCATAGAGCTAAATATATTTTAAGACCTCAGAAAAAATATTATGTTAATAGGATGTAACTTTATATTGCACCGAACATCTTTTCCACACTTGTGCCACATTACCGTGTGGTTAAGGAGTGTCCACGAGGAGCCGCTGAAACGAATTCCACACCGATTGTTTAGTTGTGTCCCGCAATCGTCCACTGTGTCTTGTAGAACCGTTATTGTTGACCCCTGACCGCTTGGTGTGGGTTGTGACCTCGGGAAATGCATTCAGGGGCAGTTGCACAAGGCGGTGGCAGCTGGCAGCACTCGTTAAAGGGGACAGTTGTTTTTACTGATTCGCAGGGCTACTCTTAGAGGGTTGGTCTAAAAGAGCTGTCCGCCGCTGGCCTGTAGAAAGCCCATCAACACACCCGCATCCCCAAAGGGTTCCATCATTAGTGGCCTTGTATAAACAAGTCTGTGGTGAAGAATTGTTTTTGATGAGTGACAGAAAGCTGCTCCTCTTTCCAAATTGTGTGTCGTCGTCCCCCCCCCCTCGTATTCCTATCCTAGAAGGAACGTTGTCCGACCGCTGTACAACGATTAGTTCAGACCAGCACTTCTAATTTACATGAGATCTTGCAAATTTCACGAGTGCACGTGGTTCACCTTTTTGAATGGGTAAACCGTATTTACCCTGTGGCCCACGGGATGAAGGAGGGTCTGCACTGGGGGCGAATGCATCTTAAACGAAGCTGCACTCCCGCGGAAGCTTGAAAGTGTCGCGAATTTGAAGCAAAGTTGCCAGCAGAGCAGCGTGGCTACTGAGATAGCTCCTGAGTGACACCCACTCTTATTCAGGGAAACACTCTTTTGAAAAAAAAACAACAGTCCCCCCACCCCACCACAGAAGTTGCCAGCCCACATCCTGTGGTCCCCTAGGGCTGTGCTACAAAGACCCAGGAGGGCACGTGGACACACCGCATCAGATCCTTGTTTCAGGAGGCATGGGAGGGCGGCGTGTGGCGGGGAATTTGAGGATTCTGGAATAACCCATAATTGCTACTCACAGCTGCACCTTGCAGAAGCATTTACCTAATTAAGACCTGCAAAATGTTGACCACCTATTTAGATTAGGGTATCATGTGCTGTTCATCCCAGTTAGATTGTATTCATCATTATTAGCATCAGCCATGCTGGGGATGGTCTCCGGGAAACCTTTAGCTTCTCTCACAGTCTCTCAGGCCAAATTGAAATGAAAACGAAGTCCGTTTCCAAGTATGGAATGTCGACACTTATATTGCATGAAGGAAATTTCAAAATACATTCACTTGCGAGTCAGGCATGGAGGGACACACCTTTAGCAAAGTTGTTCACAGCACCATTTGGATATAATTTTAGAAATTTGTATTGTGGATAGTTTATTTTAATATCCAATATCGTATTGTGCAATGCATAAGCGCAAAATATCCAGCTGCTCAAATGTGAAACTCATTTTTTGTCACAAGTGTGACCAGCTGCGAAGACTGCCAGGATCTCGGCAGCGCTAGACTGAATGACTATTAAAAGAATAAAACATTCCGATGAGCCAGGGAGCCCTTTCTGCTGGCTCTATGAGGCTCCTTACCATTTAAATGGCAGGACTTAAAGCTTTTTGGTTACTCAGATATCCCTCTTTATGAACAGCCGTTTTGATTTATTCTTTGTGGAAACGCAGTGGGCTCTTCTGCATATTAAACTGCCTTTGTTCATGTTTTTACAAATTCGCAATTTGACAAAAAAAGGTAAGATTTATTTTCAAATAAAAATAGAGTTAGAAAATATTTTCCGTCACAATCTCCTTTGTAGTTGACACAATCATAACAACTCTTTTACTAAGTGCATTTCGGGAATTTACTTGAATGATTATGACTTTTAAAATAATCTGATCATTTCTAACCGTTCTTTTTATGAGATCATAAGTAAGAACATATCTTGAAGTTGACAAAAGACCTGCCAAATATGGCATTTTTAATCAAGTTTGGCGCCGTTCTTGCATGATGTACAGCTTATCCGCGGAAGCACGGCTGACATAATGCAGAAACACGAGTGGCCTTTGATGGGCCTTTTTTCGATGGAGAAGTGCTGCAAAAAATAGCTATTTTCACATGTAGCGGATGACAACCTCTCCCTTCATTGTGTGAGCCAGGGGATCACGTCACAGTGCTCTGTGTTCTCCCACACATCCGTCCATCTGTCGGCGGCAGGGTGGCGCAGTTGTGATACGTGCGCCGCACAGCCAGAAGGACCTGGGTTCGATTCTTGACTTGGGTGCCTTTCCTGTAAAGAATTTGTATATTCTCCTCTTGTTCTGCATGGGGTTCCCTCTGAGTCTTGAGATTTCCTCCCATATATCAACAACCCATCAACGTGCAGTACAATGTATCTGGTATTGGCTAAACATCCCAATGTTGAAAACTTACATATACCGTATTATTGGGATTACACACAATACAAATTACACGTAATAAAAGTATACGTTTTACTGCATCGCTTGTAATGCAGACAATCTTGTTTGATCTTGAAAGCCAAGCAGGTTGGAGCACGGATAGTGCCTAAAACTAAAGTAAACTATTTTTTAAGTATTCTTTTATCAGGTAAGGCCCACTGAGCTATATAGCTGTTTTTCAGAAGCGACATGGCCACAAATGATAGCTGAACAAAGTGGCTTATCACGTGGAAAATTATAGCAGCCAAATACTCTAAACGCACGTTGATTCTAAATGTGGAGGGCCCGCAGAAGAATCCACAAGACCGCATGGAGTGCATGCAAACTCCAAATGTACAGCAGGTGTCAGGGTTGGAATCGAACCCACGACCTCCTTGTATTCCAGGCGGGGTAGAAAACTTGGCAGAACCCTCCGGAAAAGGAGTTCTGAGAACCATTTAGTCCTTTCCTGGGTAAACAAGCATCATGCTAATTGTACAGAACTGTCTGTTCACGCCATCTATAATTTTTCCATTGTGATCACGCAACTCCTCTTATGGATTATTTAAAAAATACATATAAGGTACTCCCCGTAATATAAACGTATGCAGCAACAACAAAAATCAAACGAATATTTTTTGACGATGACTCTTTATCGGAGGTAAAGAAAGGAAAGAACATTGTTTGGTTTGTAAAGGTCAAGGAAACCCCTTGTCAGCTATGGTTAAATAGAGACGGTGTTTATACAAAAGTTAGGAAGCGTTGCTATAACATTGTGTGGAAATTAGATTTTTAGCAGCAATGACCTTTAATCACCCCCCCCTTCCAAGGTTTCCACAGGACTACTTGAACATGTCGAGGCTGTTACATTTTCGCACTGACACCGAATGGCCACAAACCTTTATTTGTTCATTCATGTTTAATGGAAATTTAAAACTAATGTACTTTTAATTCTAATGCCTTTTGCTTTTTTGTACTGTGGAGAAAATGATATCCAATAACAATAAAAATACTGAAGTCTATTTCAAGTGAACATTTTTAATACACAAGCCTTGGCAGGTTAATTTACAATAGTGTTAGTCATATGGTCTTACACACATTACAACTGCCAACACCATTTGCCAACATCACTGGCAGCGAGTGAAAAAAAGTTTCAATTAATTATTGTTCTTAAATTACCCCTTCCAGCTGTTCATTCTACACAGCTATAATATCAGCATTGTATCAGTTGAGGGACGCATGCCACGTGTTAGGTTCCACGGTAAAATAAATGTCACTTCTCATCTGGCGCGTACCTAGCCTCGTTTTCAGTGAACCGTGAACATTGCGCAAAAACAAATGGTGACCATATTCAGTTGTCTCATTCTTTTACCTGGTTGTATCGGCACGACGGCCGACGGTTCACTCCACTTTCTTGGGACCTTTTTCAGGCATTGAATGGAGCAAGCTCACGTTCTCTCTCGATTATAAAGCGTTGCTGGCTGCTGCTGCTTACTGCCGATGCCATTCTTTGATTTCATCACTTGTATGTGTGTATGGTGAATCCAGACAACGTGCACACACTATGCGTAGCAGATCATAATCTGCTCCATTCAATTCCTGAAAATGCTTCCAGCACGTTCGGCGAAACATCGGACACCATGCCAAGCAACACCACCGCGATATAACCCGAAGACACATCAGAGATTCATACTCTTAGATTTTTTTTCGGTAAAGTCAAAATTAAAATTAATAAAAGTAAAATAAAAAATCACGACGTTTTGGAGGCAACACAAGCTTCCGTCTTCAGGTGGAACCGTCAATCGTGCTGTGACGGTCACAGCACGATTGCTGTATCAAGTATTACTTGACACAGCAATCGTGCTGTGACGGTTCCACCTGAAGACGGAAGCTTGTGTTGCCTCCGAAACGTCGTGATTTTTTATTTTACTTTTATTCATTTTAATTCTATTTTTTTATCTACGTGACTTTTACCGAAAAAACCTAAGAGCATGAATCCTTGCAGTCACGAAATCTTCAAATCTAGAACTCATCAGAGAGCTGTATATCTGAGCCACGAAAAACTCAACATTAGTGGGCACCACGGAAATACATTTTTTTAGCACCCAACTTGGTATATCCCTTTTGGCAGCGGGCTTAAAATATGTCGGCACGCAGGAGGACGGGGGGAGGCGGTGACGGAATCACGCGCAGCAGCTGAAGGAGTGCGGTCTCGGCGATTGCGGTCACAAAGTTCCCGTAGGAGAGAGAGAAGGCGGACGTGTTTCCGCGGCTTTTCTCCCGGGATTGCTCCCCAGCGTGACGTGGTGCTTTGCTGTCCGCTCGGGCTCCATTGACGAATGACAGCTTCACTCTGTTGCCCCGGGGCTCATGCCACGAGTGCAATCCAAGTGATAAGGAAATGCACGTTAAGGAAATAATCCAGCATTAATTCTAGATTTGAAGCTTTCGTGACTGCAAGGATTCATATTCTTAGGTTTTTTTCATTTACTTGATACAGCTGTCCTGGCTGTGACGATACCACCTGAAGACGGAAGCTTGTGTTGCCTCCGAAACGTCGTGATTTTTATTTTTTATTTTATTTTACTTTTTTAATGTTTTACCTACGTGACTTTACCGAAAAAAAACCTAAGAATATGAAACCAGCATTACTTTTTTTGTACGTCCACTTTCCGAAATATATGCAATATTTATATACCTTTATTCAACCGTATATGCTCTGTTGCATTGTGCGGTGCACCTGAAAACCCTAGTTGGATTCCCAGCTATGGCGAACATCAGCGGTGGGTCAAATCTGAACTGGTTTTGGGCCTCTTCATCTTTGCACCAGCAGACTCTGATCAGCATGGAGAAGTATGGACTAACAACCCCCATAACCAACAACGCTTGGTGAGACCTATCATTCAGAAGTGGATTAACAATGGTCTGTATATAACATATACCCTGTTATATAAACAGCTTAGAGATAGTATTAAAAAACACATGTTTAGGCCTTCCCATGTAAATTCATGACCTGATTAGGCTAGTAAATCTGTGTGTTCATTCTCCAAACTCTGTTTATAATGGTGGAAGGATTAGCAGCGTCTATTCCAAATGGCTCTTGTTTTAGGTGATGGTTCAAACTAAAGTGTTTGAATGGCTAAAACATAGCTACTTAACCCTCTGAGGTCCAAATTAGGTGGACCAGAGTTTGCACGGCTGTATATCTTTTTTACATCATCGCCCGGTCTCTAGGGATGAGCAGTGCTGGCCCAAGACTTATTTTCTTTGACTCTTTTCATTGATCAAAAAACCGTTCCAATCGTGCACGCTTAAATTGGTCCTTTGTAACTGTATCCTGCTCAATTCCCAAGTCTGAGGTCATAAGTTGTCCACGTTGAAACTTCCCCCACTCCCCCCCCCCCTCAAACGCTGAAGAACACATTTTAGTTTTGCACACACTCAACTCACAAAGTTGACTCCGCTGGAGGAACGTGCGTACATAACTATAAGTTGATGAAGCTGCCGTTTTTCGAGACCGACGAAGCGCCCCCCCCCCCCCCCGCCGCCTTTTCACGTACACAATTCTTTTTCTTCCAAAGCGCGAAGCTTCGCGGCAAAGATGAATCGTGGCGCTTTTTTCCCCCCTTCTCCTTATTCCCGTTCACAGCTTTGTGCGTGATGAATGAATTCAGAGCGTTGGCAGGAAAATCTGGGCGGATGCATGCTTTAGGGGTGGGTGGGGGTGCGTTCCAGGTTGGAACCTTTAATCCCCGCCCTCTCTTGTGTAAGGGCCCCCCCCCACTCCATTTGCCTAACAAAACGGTCGCTGGCGGGGAAGGTTTCAGCTCTGATCGTGAAACGCGCCTCTCCGTTGCATTCAGTGAGGAGCAATAGCAAGATGCCCTTTTTTTAATCTTAGGGTTCTATTTATCCGTAATGCCTCTCTTTTGGTAAGAACGGCTTAGGAGTAAAGTTAGAACTGCAATACTGTATTTGATTCAACAGTTTTCTTTTGATGAATTGCTTCATAGCAACTTTTTTACACTTTAATGAAATTAAGTCCATTTCCATTTTGTTGTTTAAGAAGTAATCTACATTGCTACAGAGTTGCTTGTCATAAAACAATACTTTTTATTAACATTTTGTGATTTCTCGACTGATCGACATGCTTATATAAAAATAGGAGCATATTTGTTACAGAAAATTATCCGGTAGTGTGTATAGTGGGAATATACTGTAATGTTCAGTCAATTGAAAACATGATTCGATTTTTTAATCCAGTGCTGTTTAGAATGCTAAAGAATGAACTTTCTGCTTCAAGATTTATTCCTCGCATTGAATGACTTTGTGAAAGAACCCCATGCTTCGTTTGGCACTCATTATAATCACAGACACACAGGACATTAACATCCCGAATCTACTGGCAGGGCAGGCGGACGAGTGCGATGAGCTCTCGGGGACATTTTGTGCCTGGATCTGTGGTCCATGTTCTGGATAAATCTACCTCTGACATTTGCCAACATCGTTTGAAGAACAGCTTTCAAAACCGGTATCCTTGCTGTGAATACATTTGGACGACGATAAGTTAATGACGACCTAAACTATTTTACGCATATTTATGGCAGATGCGAGGTCTCAGAAGTAATGTTTTTTTTTGGCTGTTTAGACGTGGGATTTGAACCTCTGGATGTGTTGGTGTGAGCTTCAAGCCCCCCGCCAACGCAGATCGGACGGATTTGTGGCGATTAAAGTCTTGACAGAAACTGGGCAAACGTGGCAGTCGCCTGCTGATCTTCCCAGCGTTTGTGGCTAATTTGCCGAGATGGCTAACAATGTCCATGACAGCTAAGGAACGGTGCGAATTCAATCACCAATTCTGCACTTCATTCAACCAATTCACAATGCGTAGGCATTAAAAGAATTGTCACTCTTTCACTCACGTTTTTCTCATAGTGGTTGGAAGTGGGAGAAGTTCTTTCTTTTTGCAATACATGTCATATTTTAAACATTTTCCCAAAATGCTTTTGTTGTTCTTGTCCTATTTAATACACTGTGAAGAGTTGCGTGTATATAGCTTGCACAAATTATTAGAACCAATCGGATTACAATAATTTACATCTTGAATCAAGCAGCAAAGTTGAATCGCAGCTGATATGTATTTCCTGTACATGACTGTGCATTACTGCGCATATCTGCTCCACGTTCGTAGCTAAAGTCGCCGTGGGTTGCCTTTTATCCCCAGCTTCCCTAAGTATTGTTAGATTTTTTTTACATTCTCTTGCCTCTCAGATATTTGACTCTCTTGCGTACCTTGGGACACTTATTTCCCTACACTTGCATGCACATGTGCTTACCATCTTAGTCTGCAGCCAGCGCCGTACACTTTTATTTTCTTACCAAACATTTTCTAACTTCAAGGATGCTGCAGTAGATTAACCCAAAAGCATGGTCCTGGTAGCCAGATGTGTTTTTATAAGAAAGGTCTTGGTCCCTGAATTTGTGTTCGGTCATAAGTTGTAGGTATACGAAGCAATCGCGATGGGACTTGGGGCCTAGGTTTACGTGAGCAGGTAATTCGGAATGCGAGATGTGATTGGGTGGCTCAGGGATCAGAGCAATCGGCTGGCACCACTCAAGGCCCGAGTTCGAATCCGAGCAATGATTTAACTGAGTTTTGCAAGTGAAGTGACTGGATGGTCTCGGTCTGGTCACCAATAACAGCAGACATGTAGCAAAACATTCTTAAATGTTCTACTAAATTTGACTCATCGCAGCTTTGAGATTAGGAAACATGTCGTCTTGATTGACATGTGATGAATACTTTCCTGCGCGTTAAAAGTTGTGCCCTCGGTGTCAATGAGGAGGGCTGTTGAAAGTGACTTCAGAAGTAGTTCAATGACCTAATCTTCCTCGGCTATTCTCTGACACAAGGTTCATGTACCGCTGGCTCCTGAGTTCCAAAACAAAATGCCTTATCTCATGACAAGATGTCGATAGCGCAACTAAAAAATAATTGGTAGGGGGAGGGGGGAGGAGGGCAGGTTTCAATAATAAATTCTTGAGAAGTTTTTCTTACGATGTCCGACGTTTGCGCTCCGAGCATGTGGTGGAATGAAACGGCACAACCACAAAGATCTGTGCAGCGGTAACGCGTCTCGGGCTCTTAAGAGAACGGGGGGAGAGGTTCGGAAGGGGCCACATTCGAAGGGCACCTAATAGGGTTTCTGATCTTTGTAGAATTGTCGTTGCGTTGGCACCTGAATTAGGTAGCGGACAGCAAACGGCCTGTGGAATTGCACATACTTGGTGCTCAGCGGTGCGTGGGGTGAGAATTACTGGTGTGTGGAGCTGCCTCCGTACTCGTCGCAGCACGGGCGATTGTGGACCAATTTACAACCCGTTGAGGCAAGTGATGAGAGAGTATCGAGGCCATTCGTTGTGTTTCGTGGAGGCATTTTTTGATGAGGGTCGTCCCTTCATATTTAATGATTCTGAGCAGAGAAGGCGGTTGTAAAGTCGCTGGCTAAAGCTACGCGATGTCAGTATGCGAAATGACGATTATTTAAAATGTTTTGGCAGAGGTTTTACCTTTGATTAAATAAATATTAAACTATTAAACCCTCAGACCATGAAATAGGGCCAGAAAAATATTCTCACTAAGTTTGTTCCAAATTGTAAACAAACCTGCATTTTTTGTGACTCATTGTAACAAATTTTCCATAGATTACGATAGTTTTTTTTCTCTCATTTTTATAATAAGGCCACCATTATATATTTTGGCAATTCTTATTGCCAGCCTCCATTAACGTTCATCTTATATCTTTGCCAGAAAGGCCAAAGGGGCTTGATAATGTATCGTTTGCTGGTCTGTTTAGTCTGTCCACATGTTGGTCTGTATATGTGTCCAATTGGTCAGTATGCTGAAACCTGTGTTGCCAGAGTAACTTGAGAATGATTATAATTACGCTTGGTAACAACGAGTTCGATACATCTCAGTCATTGTTCAAAGAGAAGCCTTTTACGGTGGTACACACATGTGCAAAATGAGGTCCATCTGACAGTGTGCACTGTGAAAACAACTGTCCCTTAATAGTGCAAAGACATAAACATTTAGTGGAGCTGTTTGCCTCTTGATTTGTATCATGAAAACAATATACGGGGCATTTAAGCTCTGAAGTTTTCTCGTATGTGGACCGACGCACGGAAGACTACAATCTCTGCATTCCCTTCAGGTGATGCTCTCCGTGTCAGCTGGCTATAGAAGAAAAAAAAATAACGATAATATTTTACACTACCGTTCTTTAAATTATGTGTATTGGTTGTTTCGAGGTAACGGTGCAGCCCCCGCGAATGCTCACTCCACTGCTGGCGGAACAGCCTGCACTCTAGAGAGAGAGCCCCTCTATAGGGTGGTTTGGCCAACTCTCCTATACTGGCCAGACAAACTCTTTGGTTCTTTCGGTAAAGTCACGTAGGTAGAAAAAAAAATCACGACGTTTCGATCGCAACACAAGCGACCGTCATCGGGCGGAACCGATACAGCAGGAGCATCCAAACTTTACCCCAAAACACACGTGATCTGCCGACCGACTGGCAGTGATTGGTTGCGCGAGACCAACGTATGCTTCTTATGCCACAAAATAAGAGCGTCGATGTGTCGGCAACTGGCACGGGCAATGCAGCATCATCCCGGCACCAAACAGAGACAAAACTATGCATCAGACAGACCTAAAGCCCTTGAGAAACAATGACACGGGGATGGTTAGGAAAATGAAAACTTTTTTAACAGACCTTCGCAAGGATTGTTGGGGATCATTTTCTTGCAGCAGCAATTTGTGATGCTATTTTGCTCTTGAGTGTCTGGAAGGGACATGTACACGCACCGGTGGGCATTGTGCTTTCGGGGCCAAGATTTATAAAGGGCCCTTGAGGCGGTGTACTTGGGGGAGGCGGTGGGATTTGGAGTTGACGGGGTGGGGTCCATTGAGGATGGTGGGGGATTGGGTTCAGCTGTATCACAAAGCAAAGCACTGATGGATGGAGGACTCCAGAGCAATCGACAGTTGGCAGAAGCTGTGAAGGCACACTCGGGAGGGAGACGGAGGGTTGGGTTTTAGTAGAACTACAATGGAGCCAGAAGTAAATTTTTTTGTTGCACGGAATGTTTTTCTTATTTGGAAACATAAATGCGTACAGCATGTGCGTATAACCATCCGTGATCGATCCACTGCTGCGTGAAGGCCTGCCCAAGCCATTCCTTGCAGTCACGTGATGCAACAGTCTGCCTAGCTCTCCTGCACACGAGCTGATCTGTCGGACATGCTGTCGTGTGTGTTCCTTCCTTTGGATGTCACGCGGACCACACTGGCCAACATCTCCTCTCGTGGCACGACCTGCCCTAGCCCACTCGCTTTCCTTAACAGGCAATAGGACGTCTGAAACGTTCACTTGCATTCTAATCCACACACTCTTCCTACTGATTCTCAGCAGTAATTACAAGCATGCACCTCTACGTGCTTAATTTCATAAATATGTAATTTCTATGCTAAATTGACTCTGCTAACTTTACGTTATTTTGCATTGGAGGTGAGGTTTATTAATGTAATGCAATAATTTACTCACTGGATCACAATTTTCGTATTTAAGCACACAGGCACTGGTATCATATTTTGCGTGTCATTTTTCACCCATTAATATTTAGCACAATGCATTTCATTGTATCGATGTAATGCAAGATAATAGTTAACAAATGTTGATTTCTTAGCAACATTGGCCTAATATATATAGAAGCTATCAAGCGAGCCTATTAAAGGAGCCTCCAATAAAGTTAGGGGATTCATTGGCTCTGTCCTTGCATCCTTAGAACTTCAGATATAAGGATTTACACTTACAATGCTATTGCACGGCAATCCCGCGAATATCGTCACGGGTGGTGTGGAGCGTACAAAGAAATGTTCACACTGAAACCTGCAAAAGCACAAACAAATAGACGCATACACAAATTCAACTTGAAAAAAAAAAACATTACCATAGTGTTACAAATGACCAATTGTGCTACTGTTCTGGGATTCTGCATTTGGCACGCCAGCTTATACCAAAGTGCTTGCGTTCTAATGCTCACATGCTATTTTTGCTCCAGTGCGCAGCATGATGTTGATTAAAAAATCCACTTTTTTTTACGACGGTATTTTATTTCCAGTCTCGGTGAGCTACGTGATAAGTTTCATGGCGATTGTTTTATGGATCTTGTCGTTCTTGTAACAAAAATGTGAAGCGTTCTCACGCGGATGGACATGACATGTTTCGGCTAAAACAATATTAGTTCCCTCTCAAAGAGACATCACATGCGTGTTGCTCTGTGTGTGTGTATGTTTAATAGTTCCAATAACACACGTTGGAGCATTCTTCCTATTTTATAAGTTTGCTGCAAGGACAAGTCATCCCGATGGCATCATCAACCTCCCAACCATCATCACGCTCCTTCACATGAACTGATGTCATCTTTCCATCTCTATGAATGTCATTCCTCTCGGACGCGTTCTCCTTTCTTTGGACGCATTCCCTCCCCTTGGTTGGCACTCCGGCACCAGTCTCGTCTATCGGCCATCCTCCACCAAGCCCGTGCTGAGCAGCGTGGTCAACAAAGGCCCGTGACTAAGGGCAGCTGGTGACTTGTCATTTGAAAATACAATAGCAATATTAATGTCAACTGTACAATGTCGCTAATTTTGGTAATGAGCAGGTGTCGTGGTCTGAGTGGAGCAGATTCGTTTTGAGTGTCAGATAAAATGCTCTGCAATGATATGCAATTTTTATTTGTAATGCATTGAATTTAATTGCAAATGTAAAGCCATCTGAGGTCTAAGAGACAATTATATTGTTTCACAGCAGATATAGAAAATAAGTTTTAACTTTTTTTGTCATCAAATGCTAGGTGCATAGCCTTAATATGCATATATGAATGCAAGGCCGTATTTATTCTGTCATACCTATAACTGCATTGCTTAATTTATATACAAGAAGTGTATTGATTTGAATAAGGTTCAGAATATGTTTAACGATGTAGTATATTTGCATTTAAATTACATGCTGTGGGCTGCTTTGAATAGATGTTTTAGGCTGTTCAATGTCTATGAAAAATTAAAAGAGAGATGTTTTACTTCTTATTAAATGGTAGCCACATGCCATTTTTTATATCCCTTTCATAGAAGTGTCCTCAGATGTATACTCTCAGATAATAATGACAGCCTATCAATTCAAGTGCCAATTTATTTTCTTACTGACCGCGTTAAGATAATTAATATTTTAAATTAACGATTGTCTTTCCATAAATTAAGAAGCTGTGTGTTGAAGCACCAAACATACTCACAAACTATTAGGACTCCTGAGATTATTGAGATTAAATTAAGCAAAACATTTGGCTGAGCAGCTTGTTTTGCAATTAAAAGCTCTACAAAGCCCTCTCCAGTTTCTTTGAGGCTCAAGACGAATGGGTGCCTAGTTATATAATTTACATACATTTTAGATATCTATTCATAAAGACAGATGGAACATAAAAGCACGTAGATGCTTGTGTAGGCGCCTGTTAAAATTAATGTCAATACTTCAGTGGGCTAAAAACAAAGTAAAGTGGCTCAAAATACACCGCTTACACTTTCATTTTAAATGCGCCATTTTCATAATCACAAACCACAGCAACACGAATGAGCTGAAGGCTTCAGAACACGATTGAAAAAAAAGCCCAGCTCAACACCTTCATCGGATGGAGCTTTCACTAATTCATGCGTCCACAGCACAGCGGTCACTGACACAATGTGGTTATCCCTTCCTGCACATGAAAAGGTAGCCACAGTGTGAAATGGTCTGGGGTAACGCGTCAGTCAGGATCCATGCAGATTGTGACAAAATTTGAAAGGCCCTCCTGTTGTGCCCCGTGGGGTCAGGGGCCAACTTAATGAAAAGTACATTGGGCATTTTGGCATTTTCGCGGGTGATGAACAGAACTTGAGTTTCACTTGGGTAATGTAATACGCTCGAAATTATGATAGTTTAACGTCGTCGGTACCTTGACATTTATGTGATGGTAGGAATCAGTGTTTTAGTTTTTAGTTGAATGTCTCGATATGAATTGGATCTACTTGATCAGTATTAGAGAAATCAACAATTTCAACTTACTCTGGAATTGTGATTTTGTCGTGAGTATGGCCTGGTAAGAAGAAATTAAACATTGATTACAATCTCTGAATGAGATTATCACAGTCTGATTAACGGCATGAGTAAGGTAACATCTAAACACACAAATTGTGGTAAGATATAAAAGAGAGTGTTAACAAAACAGACAAAGCTCTCTCTTTTAACGCCACCGAAAAAAAGGGGCACATATTTTTTCTCGTTAAAGATAAATTAACAAAACGGAATTGGGGCAACTGAGCGTGGAAAGCCCATCGGAGCCCAGAGCGTGTCGAACCGAATTAAAGCGATAAACAGAGCTGAACAGTAATTCAAACATTTACGCGTTTCACTCCCAAAGTCGACAAGCCGAGGAGGGGCCCCCCCTTTACGCAGGGAACGGGATTTGGAGGAGGTTTTTTTGGTTTTGTTCTGTGCTCCGGCACTGCGAACTTCCCCCGGACAATGCAAGTTTTGCACTGGTACATTTAACATCCAGAGCTTGAGCGGTGACCGTAAAAAAAAAAGAACACAATAAAGTAAAGGGAGGAGAGAAGACAAAAAAAGATAAGAGGCCTCTTTATTTTAGTGGGATGCGCCGTTTCGCTTTTGAAAACGTCGTGGTGCCTCATGCAAATCAGCTTGGAGGAGGATTTCCCATGTCGGCCAGATTTCTTTGTGCGAAAGAAAAATAAATTCCGAGTTTCGTGTGAGAAATCAATGTGTGTCTCCTGCTTATTAAATGTGGCGACGATGAATAGATAGAGCTCAGTTGAGGACTCCGTGCTCATCACGCTCTTCTCGACGCGCTTGGAAACACGGAGGCGGAGTTCGAAATGAAGTTGTGAGCGAGGACCCAAAGCTCATTATTCTCTGTTATCACAACACAATTGGATTAGTGGACTGATCATACAATGGTGGGGGAAAAAAATCACGCTGTTAACACTCGCCTTGCTTACTTTTGAGAGGTCATACTTTTGGATTAAACATGCCATGGTTTTAAAAGTTACTCTTTGCTTGTCTTTCCTTGGGTTGGCACGACATCTGACTTGTTAAATGGATTAACGTATCTCCTTCACTGGGAGTAATAATTTCATTGACGGCATTGAAATAAATACATTTCGAACTAACGTATAATGTCTGAATGTAAGACGAGAAATCCTGTCTACTTGTATATTGATATCATCTAGGATGGAAGCTTCTGTGACTGCATGAATTACTATATTGATGTCAGTTACCTATTTTTGAGGTAAGAAGAAAATAGGTTGATCAAATTCAACAAGAAACAAAATGGACGTGTGTGGTACATCATTCAAGTTGGCCCAAGTAACTTATACTGCACAAAATACTTAGCTTGAAAATAAATACAGGCCCCTAATGACTGGGGAAATGTTTGCGTCCATATTTCATACTTCCTCCTTCATAGTGCACATCCGTTTTATGAAAGCCTCTCTTACTCTCTCTCTGCCCTAAGGCAAGAAGGCCATGCTCTGAGACCAATTATGCTCATGAGACTAATTTCATTTAATTTTTGCTCATGAATTAGCAAAACGAGACTTTTCAGGGCAGGCATTAATTTTCGTGATTTTTTTTTTCTCTTAAAAAAAATCACGATGAGAAAAAAAAACCACCCCAACCGCTCGGCCACCCGTCTCTTTCTTTTTGCAGCATGTGGGGGGGGGGGGGGGGGTGCAGGGTGGGGAGGGGGAAGACCTTAAGCTTGTGATGCTAACCGTGTCAGACGTTTTAAATCTCTCGCTGAAGGGGTGGGGAGAGGGGGGTAGTGTGGTAAAAAAAAACAACTACTTTATTTGCTCGATAAAAGATGTGCAAAGAAGTTGCCAGGCCGCGGATGTAATAGACGGTCAGCATCCTATTTCACCTCCTCCAGACTAGCGATGATGTCTGCCAGATCACGATGTTTTGGCAGCGTGCTGCCAGAACAAACATTTGCGAGCAAACTGAAGCTTTTTTATGTATTCACTGCAACACGTCATTTAGTTGCAGTTTATTGGAACATCATTATTATTATCCCAAGTTTTTTAATTTTTTATTTATTAATTCGTGTTAGTTGCATGAATAATTGGGCAAAAAGCAGCAAGTTAAATTGCTATACTGGTACTTTGTCTTCATCAATAATTGGAACTAACTTAAAAAAAGATAACATCTCTTTGAATGCGTAATTACTCTTTCGTTATAGTGTTTTAATGTGTCCTTGTTGATTAATTTATGGTTGAAAGCCGCTCAGGCAAGAGGAGCTTTAATAGAAAGAAAATAGCTTTACATGTATACGCGCTGCATTCACAATATATGATACGGGTTGAAAATGTAATATGTGAACGTTTGATTTCTTCTCTTTATTTCATCAGTCCTTTGCCACGGAGGGCAAAGGGGCATTATGTATCCTACACCTCAGCTTAGATCAGTTAACTGCTGCCCTAAGTTATTCTAGATTTATTTACACATTACCGTCTTGTCCTAAACATCTCTATAATTTTTGCATTTCATGCATTGAACAATAAATAATTTTTCGTAAGAAAATAGGAACGCCCCATTCTGGTCGATGCACATCGTGACAGTTGAAGACACGAAACCGAATAGAAGGAACACTCTCTGAACGTCCTCCGTTGTTGTCCAGAAACTTTGGTTGCCTTGAATGGTATTTTTGAAAGATTGACCTTTCCAAAATATGTTGTGTTCTCCAGTAACAACCAAAACTACGCTCCGTTCTAGCCAGTTGTATGTATCGTTGCACGATGTTGAAAGTCGCCGTCGCTCACCGCTGTGCCTTTCCCCTTCTTATGAAACCTCTGTGGTTGCCAAAACTAATGTAATGCATGCTTTGTGTGTACCATGGCGTGTGCAGCATCCGCACAGGTCCATTTTTTGTGAGATCAATAGGCAATGCTCTCCGTTTATCTACGTTTTGCAGGTCCAGAATCGGTTATATATGTGCATTTTTAAAGAAGGCCAATGGATTTTGTCTTGCCTTGAGAAAGGCTTTTGGGGCCCTCTCGCTGATACAAATAATTACAAGGTGGATTGGCTGTGCCCGCCTTTTAACGGATAGTTTTACCCAAAGCGGGATTAGTTCCGATCGGCTTATTTTGAGCGCTCGAAATAAATTGCTGGGCGTTTGTAGGGGGGGGATTTATGCCGTCCTGCTGCGATGTTCAGCAGAGAAATGAAATTCTGATGTGTCCTCGGGTATGAGCGAATGAATGTAAAAAAAAAAAACATAGTTTTATCACAACCGACCGGGTTGTGATATTTTGCTTCAGGCAGGTCCAATGCGTTGGTACCAATTATTGCGTAGCTGTGGCATATCTGTGTGGAAACCACATGCTTCAAAGACTATTCGCTTTATTGATGATAATGTAAAAAAAAAATTGGACGAGAAATAAAAAAACCCATGAAATTTCTAATTTTCTAATTTATTTTCCTTCGAACAAAAACAGCAAGGATATTTTAATGAGAAGCGACAGTATTTGTTCCTTTTATTATAATTGTATGTCCATTTTCTTTTTTAAGAGACATCGCTAAGGTTTCAGTAGCAATGTGGTTGTTTATTATTTGATCCTGTACACCAAAATACGTAGAGATGCAGCCATAAAAATTTCTTGATCACAGCACTGCTGGCAGAAGGGTTTTCACCAACAGTCTCCAGACAGCCGCTGTCGCATGTATTTGGCCTACTCCTCCAACGTTTTACGCCGCCACACAAGATCTGCCGATCGACGTGACTGTGGTGAACCCAGTTATACAGCTGGGTGGTCAGGGGTGTAACAACCCAACGTTCAATTATTTACAAAAATTACCTCAACGTTGTGAGAGCTACAATTAAACACGGATTCGTGTTCTGTTGATGTAGTCCTTCCCACCCAAACAAAGACTTCAGCAATGGGAGGACTGACCTGCATAACGACATTGGATCTTGGAAGCTTAGCAGTTTTGAGCTTGGATGTGGCTTTCATTGGGAGACCACTGTGAATAAAAGCGTTGTCATAGGGCTGCGGGGACTATGTGGTGGGTAGCAGAGGGGGCATGTGGCAAAATCCATTATTGCACTGTACTTCTATGATCCCGCATCTGCATTCCCTGCCTTCACGAACCCGCATTGACCAGCGCGGTTAAATAGGATCAAATAAAACCCCCACGACTGGTGTGCACGTAAGGGGGCCCGCATCCAGTGGTGGATTGAAAGTAGGACTCAAGGTTACATTGAGGGTTGGCGTGGCTGCATCTGCTGCAATGGGGCATTGGTCCAAAACAAGCCCTGTCACGCAACGCGTGGCACCTGCTCCATTAGCGCTTCCTGACGTGAGGCTCTCATCTGACTAACGGTTTCTTGTTTAGGCACGCAGCCTCTTTCGTGGCTTTTCCGGCCTTTTGATTTGATTTGTTTAGACAAATAAATCTATCCGCAGCCCATGCAGAAAATACAACTGCTCAAATAAATAGTGTTGTGCTTTCCTTTGCGAGAATACGGGTATTTTATGGGCATGATTTGCAAAGTGTGTAGAATAAATAACCTACCCCGCTTACTAAAGTCTAAGGTCCCCAAGGTCAATTTTTGTGACTTGCAAAATTAGGCTGATTTTTATCAATCGGACTTGGCATGTTCGTTATTTATTGCCCCGCCAACTCCTGCTGGTCCACTAAATATTTCGTGCACCCCACCCACCCCGATCCACCCATTTTCACAAATTATTATTTTTACATTTCTTGTTGGCAGATTGTTGCGTAAACATCGCAGATGAAACACTTCATGATGATCGCATGCAAAGCTTTATGTTTAAAATATACATTGGTTTTTGTGATGAATCGCTTTGTAAACACGAGAATGTATTCCAAGGGGACAGAGCAACTTTGCAGATCTTTCTTTCTTTCTTCTTCTTCAGAGACGTGATGTGGACAATTATGCCACATCGATACATTGTGAGTGAAACTCTTGTCATCAGGACACGGCTTTCTTGGGACATTGTCTAAGCACATTTCCATCTTGATGAACCAAATAATTGAGTAACCCAAAACCAACTCTCATCCAATCTCTGAATCCTGAATGCCTCATTAGCCGACTTGGTGCTCAGGTTTCTTCTTACGTGAAACCAAACACTCATTATTGGTAAGTGCCAAACATCCCGATGTTGCAGGACCCTCTTGACAAAGAGTCTTGAGACTTGGGTGACGCTTTCCAGGGTTCAATAATTGACACTGTTATTTATGGCATCATTTGGACTGGGAGCCTGAAGGTCAGTTGGTTTCCTTTACACTCCTCTTAGGGGTCACAAGCTAGTTGCGCAACTCGCTTAACAGTTATACAAATAATGAAGCATCGTGGAAAAATTAGTGAAAGTTTTCTTATTTTTGTGGCTTTGCCTCAGTTGAAGGGTAACAATGTTTAACCCAAACAAAATTAACTTTTGCATGAAAAAAGAACACCCTGTATAAGCAAATGTGGATTACCTCTCTGTCAAGCAGAATAATAGAACATTTGAAGGCATTTGTGTGAAATGAAGCATGCTCAAACAAAATGTATAGGTCAACTCTGCACGTGGGGGTCTATGCATGGTAATTGCAAAGCCAGAATTGCAAAGACCACCAACGGGGTTTTGCTGCTGCTGCTGCTGTTGTTGTTGTTGCTGTAAATAGTAGTTGGTGGGGTTCTATCTTGCTTATCAAATTCGAATTGGGTAACGGTTTCTGTTAGGTGCGTGTTGGGGTAAATGGTTGCTGTTAGGCCTAAAAAAGGAAGCTTTGACAGGCACAACGGAGATGAAGGGATAATGATGCACGCACCGTGCCTTTTTAATAATTTTGTCGCTGCTTACAGTTGAGAGAGGCTTGACATGCGGTAATTACAAGCTACTTCCAACAGTTTGCTGTCGGTTTTAATTACTTATTTATTGACTCAGTGTTCGCCCCGGACGACAAAATATCAAACAAAAACAAACAAGATAACACGAGCGGCGTTTGCACTCTTCTGTTGTGGAATTTGGTGTTCACCCTTGGTGCTACGTCGGTGTTGGGTGCGTTCGCTTTGCTCTTGCGTGTGAAGTTCCGGGGTTCGTGTGTGGCACCTTTCTACCTTGTCAGCTGCTGACAAGCCTGTGGCATGGCCTCTGACCTCTGACCCATAACCCCCCTCCCCGCCAGCCATAAAAGTTTCATCAGCGGTAATAACATTTTACCAGAATGCCACGATGGGTAAACATCAGCCTGTAAGGCAAAAGAATTCCACTTGCAAAGCTTCAAACCGAAAGGTTTTTTTTTACGAGAAAAATGCAGTGGAAAAACTCTCGGCACCAATGCAAGCAGCAGCAGAAATTTCTAAACTAACAATGCGACAAACGTACTAGGCTGCAGTCTAGACAGAGCATTTCAGAAAAAAAAAGTATGGGAGCAACAAATAAAAAAAACATGATCTCTTTGTTTTGACATTCGTGAAAATTGCAGGATTTTGTTGCGGTGCTTGTGATTTGCTTTGTGTTTGATTTACAGAGATAAGCCCACACACACAGCCAGTGCCCACCCAGGCTCTGAGAGCTTGTGCTGCCCCTGCTTGGCCATCTGCCCTGTGGTGGAAGAGGGCTGGGGTCGGGGCTGAGCAGCAGCTTGCCTGCTTGTGGGAGGCCTGCTGATCACCATGTCAAGCAGGACCCGTAATTGCACTAAGTTCCTTGAGCCAATTTGCCCCCGAGAAGTGTTGAGCGCTCGCTGTGCTACTATCGCCACACTTTTTTTTTGGAGGTAAATGAGTAAAGCTGTTACGTGCCAGCAGTAATTAACTGTAGGTAGAAAAACATTTCTCGGGCTTTAGAGTAAAATGTAAATAGCTTCGCTGTGTCTTCATGTGTATGCATGTGGGTAACTGCAGTGCATTGGTTAGCGCACTGCGCCACGAACCCGCGACCTGAGTTCGATTCCCGTTCACGGTCAACACCAGTGACAATTGTCTGAATCGGTCCCGGGCCTCCCCTACGTCGACTCAGCCTCAAATAAGTACCTGGTGTGGTGTGTAAACGTCGCCACTGGGGAGACAAAGGTGGCTAAGTGTGGTGCTGGACACCCATTCCCCTCGTGTGCTGTGCTGGCCTTCATAGGTGCTCGATAGCAGCACTTGCCCCAACCATCTGTTAAGGCTATATAGGGGATCTTTGTCTTTGTATGAAATGCAGAGCTGTGCACCTAAATATTGGCATACTGATACATACAAAATTACTGTATAAAATGCATTCCTATCATTCAAAAGTTACACTTGGTATGTTTAAATATTTTTACCCTGAGACCAGAAATCTTCCATAAAAGTCAAGTGTATAAAAAAAGCATGATAAATTATATAATAGCGATGATGACTTGCACCCCTGGACGAAGGCTTCTCGATGCTGTGTCGGTCATGAGGTTTGTGTGACCATACTCCACTCCGCTGGTCAATGTGGGATAATTTAGGTAGGAGTGGCCCAGGATCGCTTCGGATAACGCTCACCACTTGTGTTCGCCATGGCAAGAATCTAACTTAAGATCACCATTGTTGGTAATGTGGTTGGTAATTGCGTATCAATAATTAATATCCGAGGATAAAATCTAGCAATTAAATCAATAATGTGCTCATGTATCGAATGGGGAGGAGCAGTGGTGCAACGGGTAGCATACTTCACTGCAAACCTGGTCACCTGAGTTCGAATCCCAGCCAAGGTCAACATTGCTGATGGATTCACCCCTGTACTGATCCGTATGCTGAAGCATGGTAAAAATCCCCCCGTTGTTTACAGCATGGAGAGGCCTTATTTCAGCACTGGACTGATAAAGGACTGCAAAAAATTGCATGCAAAATCATCTTTCAAACAGCGATTTCAGTGGCCACAGCCAACGTGGCATCGTACGTGTGTATGACACGCACTCGTGTGTCCACACGCAATGGACGAGCAAAAAAATCCACATGAGCCGCAGGGCGTTGATTTATTTTTCTCTGTTTTAACGTGCCCCTGTGTAATGTGCTATAACGTGCCACATTGACACGATGATATGAAATCACATCACAAGTTTTCACAAGGGGGCACAGCATTGCATCTGGAGGGCTCTTCCTTTCCCACTCGGATGCCACAATGTCAGGGGCACGTTTAGCCAATAGATCGTATGGTCCCGATGTAAGGCAAAATTAGAATTCTATTGTTAGCATTATTTTTAAATCTTTTGCTAATCCCGAGTTATGTTTAAAAAAAAGTCTCAAATTGTCACCACCCTGCAGCTGTGCAGGATTTGACAAATGTAAACTCCGTTTCTGGCGGTTGTGGTTAGACACATGCGTCTCATGCAACTGCATAGGCCATTAAACAGGGCTATTTCTGCTTACAGGAACTGCAATTGTGGTACCCGGCACCCCACCCCTGACGCTATCTGGTCGAGTTTTGAAAACGTCTAAATTTTGTCACAAGCCAGGGCATCGTCAGTCCCTAAGCCCCCTCGTGTTGGCTCAGCTGTCGGCTGGGAAGGCTTCCAGAGCTTATTCCAGCTGTCTGCCACTCCGACCACTGACCAGACTGGGAGTGAACCTCCAGCACCTTGCAGCATGCCTGCCGCTAAAACCATTAGCCACATGCTTGTAAAAGTCTCGCACGACACACGCTGCTGAATGACAAGAGGGGCAAGAGCAACTCAATGCAAACAGATTGCTCTTCGTGTTTCGCCGAAATTAATCCCAACAGATGCATGGTGTCGCTTATATGTGTCGACTATATATGTGGTGAGAACAGCACTGTTCTTGTTCATGTCAATTGCAAGTATATATGTCATGAAATCATCAATATTTTGGGTCATGTATGTATTTTGAGTGGAGGGAATGGTGGTATATTGAATCTTGATTTGAAGCTTTCGTGACTGCAGGAATCCATACTCTTTGGTTCTTTCGGTAAAGTCACGTAGGTTGAAAATGAATAGATCATGACGTTTCGATCGCAGTTCTCCTGCTGTGTTTGTTTTACCTGATGACGGTTGCTTGTGTTGCGATCGAAACGTCGTGATCTATTAATTTTCTATCTACGTGACATTACCGAAAGAACCAAAGAGGGTGGTACATTGGTTTAGCGCACTGTGTTATAAACCCTTGGGGTGCCGCTGTGGCGAGATGATAACGACTTCGCCTGGTAGACAAGACGTCGCGGGTTCAACACCAACCATGCCGCCTGCTGTATATTTGGAGTTTGCATGTTCTCCCCGTGGTCGCGTGGATTTGTGTTCAGGTCCTCCGAGTTTTTTTCCTCCACATTTAAAAACATGCGCCTGAGAGCATTTTGGCTGCTTTGCATTTCCATACGATAAGCCTGGTCGCTTCTGAAAAAGAGCTGTAAAGTTCAGTGGGCCTTACCTGGAAAATTTAAAAATAGTTTACTTTAGTTTTAGTTTGTAGGCGAGTTCATATTCTGGTTTCAGCAACTGTACAGTCGTCCCTGCACACCAACCCCTGGATATCAGCCACGGCTAACATCAGTGGTGCATTATACATGGAAGCGCTCCTGGCCCTGCTCCCACTTCATCAATCTGCGCTGAAATAGCACGATGAAGCATGGTCATAGAACCCCATGATCAAAGGAGCGTGGAAGAAGCCTTCATATGGCGGTGGATTAATGACGGGCTGTACATTATTACGACATTAAACCTAAATTAGCGTATAGTTGTTCCTACACGTTGGATTTTCAGACGTTATTCCCATAACACGTGTTCAGTTTAGCCATGTCGAGCAGCAGAACAATGAACCTTGGACTCACCAGGAGGATGTTTGGCAGATGTCAGACTTCCTCTCTCCTTCCTGTGATTGCAAGCTGGGAGGCCCAAGTGGGATTTCTTGAAACTTACGTCGGAAGATCTTTAATTATCCCAACTGTCTCCCATGTAGTCACGTAACTTTAGTGATGAGTTTTCGCGCTTTATTTAAATTACTTGAGGACCACAGGAAGGCTGAGATGGAGGAGAAGGAAAAGGGAGGAAAGTGTTGGCTTGGGTGCACAATGGGGCCATGTGGTCAGCGGACACACCCAGCCAGCCACCTTTTCCCCTTCCGCGAGAACGTTTGTAAAGTCCCTGCTGGGTCTCAGTGGGTTTGTCGTGGACTCTCACTGGATGCAGATGCAGGGGCTTTTTTTCGTGTTTTATTACTATAGTGACGCAGGCCACTGTGCCGTCATTTCAATGGAATTCAAAGTAAATTATTACGGGGAGCGTTGGCGCACTGGTTAGCACACCACTCGTTGAATCCGGCGGACCTGAGTTCGCTTACCGGCTAACGGCTGAGATCAGTAGCGAGGGATATCTGAACCAGTGTTGACACCACCCCCACCCCTTCAGCAATCCTCACTGAGTGACGTGGTAAAAAATATCTTAAAATGACCACATCAACAATATAGTGTGGGGAGGCTTTCATCCGGTACTGGAATGACAAGGGGCTGTAAATAAAGTAATATAATGTAAACATAACCTCGGTATAACTTTGGGATTGTCCAACACTGGGAGTGAGTCATGTACGCTGATAACAATTGCATATTTTCAGTCACTTTAGCTTCTTTTTTTCATTTCGTTTTTAGTAAGAAGCTGAATATTCCCACAGTTTCACAGAATTCGCCACAAATCAGCACATGTTCTTCAAGTATAAAGCCAGATAATAATAATAAATCTGGCTACACTGTTTACAACAAGTCAGACGGCCCAAGCTAATATAAAACTTTTGCACAGACTGAAACATTTAAGCTACTTTACAGTGCATATGTGTTGTATCCTTAAAAGAAATATGTGGAACATGTGAAGGGAAATCTAAAACGCAGGGCTACATTTGGCTTGGTGGCCTTCACTGTGGCATGCGCTCATGCATAGAGAAATACTACATCGTGTGGCCTTGTACTAATCCAGCATATCAGAGACTACATTGATTTAAGGGCCATTATGCGATGTAACTTGGATGGTGACGTGGTGTAACGGTTAACACACTATTCTTTGGTTCTTTTGGTAAAGTAAAGTAGAAAAAAATAAACACTAATGTAGGCTGTAGCCTGGTTCTAAATCGGAGTGAGTGTACTGGCAGTCTATAATGTAGACTGTAGCCTGCTTATTACGTTTGGTAAGTGTACTGGCAGTCGAAAATGTAGACTGTAGCAATGGTTATTAACACACTGGACTTGCAATCCAAAGGTTCTTGGCGTGTCAGTTGAAAGAATGGGCACGTTTCTTAAACCCCCCTCACCCCTCCAGCCCTGCCTCTGTCTACCCATAAACACATTCCTGCGGAGGGAGCTGGTAGGAACGTTGGGTTGCTCGGTCAATGGCCAGGGTCAACGGCGGCGTGGTGTATTCCGCAAATATGCCCGACTGTGAGGGCGGGCACAAGCCGGCGTGAGTAGGTTAAACGTTGAGTTTAATAAGGGCACCACGGGGTGACCAGCCCCTCCCCACCCAGCCCCTCCCCACCCTCCCCACCCAGCCCCTCCCCACCCTCCCCACCCAGCCCCTCCCCACCCAGCCCCTCCCTCCCTCTCCACCCAGTCCCTCCCTGCACGACTGGACACAATAATCCCCTGTGGGCTGGTGTAAACAGGAGGTTCCTACTAGTATAAATGGGTACATCCACAGTCGATATGAAGGTCACGTGGTGGGGGGTAAAGTTTGGCGGTTACTCCCGGCTCTTCCAAAACGACTGGCCATTGTGGAAGAGTAGGCGAAAGACACATGCTGGTGGGGCACTCTAGAACTCGTCTGATGGGAAGGCCCTCTCTCAGCAGTCGAGTGAGCCATACATTGCAGGGCCGCGCCTTTCCATTGTACTTCTTATGCATTGCAACGAGTACAAATGTCTTCCTATTGAGGCAACGTAATAGGTGATGCGAGTTATGAGCTCCGTGCTGTGTAAGCATGTTTTTCTCCCCCTATACTGTACACATACATTTTTTAAAAAGCTGTGTGAACAGCTTGTATATCTGCTTTTGGCTGCTAAATACAAGAAACAGACCTTGGGCTAAGGATGCCCAGGAAGTCTCCCGTGAATTTCTGGTTGGTCTCTTCTGTGCACTAGCCAAGGCCAGAAAACAGAGCGGTGTTCTCAAACGTTTGCTGTCCCCCCCCACGCATCTCCGATTAGCATGGTTGGCTACGTGCAGCGCAAAAGAAGTGCAACATACATCCGAACTAATATCTGGTGTAAGTTATCACAAAGTTAATGGACTCTGTACAAACACTGGAAATGTGTACCGTTAGTTTTCATCATTCATTCGTCCCGACAGATTTGATGTTCGTCACCAATTGCATGTAAACATATTACAGCAAGACAATATACGTCTGCTGTTTAATCGATATCGTTTTTTATTCTACGCGATTCTATTAATCTGTATCTGTCAGTACCTCAGCTTTTGCATGTGGCCGAACATATTTTTTATTCGCATTTATATTTACATTTTTACCCCGATATTGCCCGAGCCAGTGCCATTACAGAAGTGGTGTTGCATATACCTTAGATGCTCAGGACTATCACTGATCAATGCTTACTCGCTAACAGCGTATCCAACAAGCTCTCCGATGTATGTGTGTTGAACTTCTTTCGCGCCGTACGTAGCCAACCATAGTAATCGGAGGTGCGTCCGGGTTTTCCCTCGTTTTGTTCAAAACGATGTTTCTTTCCACATGGTGGGGAGCATCTATTCACTTCCGAAAAAGATCTGCCAGCACGTGGCACAAAATGTTGGACATCGTGCCAAACAGCACTCGGCATGACTTAAAAACACATCGCAGAAGCTTTTCTCAAATGTCGAGTTTATTGTTGTGCACAATTGACCCTCATCCAATGTCTGCCGACTACTTGCAAATGTTCCATGGGAAAAAAAAGTTGTACCTCAGTCTCTTCGCCAAGGCATCTGACTGAGCACCATCTTATTACATTTGCTTTGTGTCTGGAGATAATTGGATATTTTTACATCGAATTTTAATAACTCTCAGTTTCAAAATGAAACTTCTCAAATTTTCTTTAGAAGTGAACGAAGTGCACTTGGCAGTTTTTTTTTTTTGGCCCATCTCAATAAAAAAAACTAAATAAATGAGATTTGAAAAGTTATTCTGTTGTGGTCAACTTTGATTGTTGTATATAATGTTGCAGAGAGAGCAAGGCTTAGAATACCTACATGCATACATGCTTGCGTCTTACGTACTAACATTTTACGCATGTTAACGCTTGCGCTATGAGCACCGGCAAACTGAGTTCGATTTCTGACCATGACTAACACCGGTGGCGAGTGATAACTGTAACCGGTGCTGGGTCCCTTCTTCACCAGTCTGCAATGAATTTCGATTTCAAGCTTTCGTGACTGCAGGGATTCATCTTCTTGGTTCTTTCGGTAAAGTCACGTAGAATGGAAATAATAGTAGACAGACCTGCTCTCCACCTGAGGACGGCTGCTTGCGTTTTGGCCGAAACGTCGTGAGAATTATTTTATTATGTTTTATTTTTATTATTTTATTATTTCCATTCTACGTGACTTTACAGAAAGAACCAAGAAGACAGTCTGCAATGGTGAAGTATGGTGAAACAACCGCCATGGCTGACACGGTGTGGGGAGGTCTTCATCCAGGTTTTGATTGACAAGGGGCTGTACATTTTGATTGATTTCAAGATTTAACCTCTCGATGTAGGTTTATAGTCTTTAGTTCTCTTCTGTCTTCATTGAGAGACAATGGGGCTGGGTGAGAGCTTTCCATCTCTCCGTGTTGTTGCACCAGCTTCACAGCTTCCTTTACTCGTCGGCAGTTTTGTTCAAGATCGTTCTTCGCCAGCACTTCCACTTGCTGCTTCCTCTCTTTCTTGCTCTGTGTACTTTTGTGCGCAACGTCACGTTCGGGGCTCTTCCCGGATCCATTCAATAGACATCCGTCTAAGCCCAGGGGTCGGCAAACCAAAATAACAAGAAGAGCCATTTTTTTCGAATTTAATTAAAAAAACTCAATATTTAAAGAGCCGCAATGCCGTGTGAATACGAGATTGTGACCTGAACAAATCGCCAGGAGGGTCACATACAAGACCGCCTGTCTCTGCCACAATGCCTTCATATCCGCCTGCCCGCCGTACCTTTCTTCATTATTGACAACTTGCAGCTCAACACACGGCAGATGCCTGCGCAGCGCGACTCACGGCCTCCTCTTGATACCAAGATCCAGGATGGTCATGTCTATGCGCCGCTTCTCGGTGGCAGCCCCAACAGTCTGGAACGATATCTCTCTGCACATTCGCAGCATCACCTCAATCGCCTCCTTCAAGAGAGACTTAAAAACTCACCTCTACAATCATGCTTTCGAGCTACTCTGAGCTTGGCTCCGCGCCTCTGAGTTGCGGCCACTACGCCTGCAAATTTGCGCGCGTTACAAATTGAACTATTATTATTAAAGAGCCGCAGGTTTCCGCGACCTCTTTGTCCAATCCACCGAAGTTGTCTCTCTTGAATCTTCTCCATCAATGTCACATCTTGTCCCAGTCGTTCTCCGATTGCTTCATTTTGTATTTTCTGGAGTCTACACACTCTCAGTGTTCTTTCTCAGTGAGCTCATTTCTGCAGTTGCTATTTTTTTTTTATTTGTCAGCCCTTTTCATATTCCATCAGATTAAAAAAAAATTCTTATCCAAAATTTCCAGCTGTCCTATATCAACGAAGAAGATGCTCTATAGCCATTGGCACACTCTATGTGGAAATAATAAGTGTGCTATATTCTACCCTTTTCCAATCGCTTATCGGAGTCATTTGTGCCTCTGGGTAATCTGCAGATGCTATTTACGTCATCATTCAGCAGCTTATCTAGCTCGTACTGTACCCAACAATTCATCTAACTTTCTTTTCCCGTGGTCATCCTGTCTTAACATCCCCGTCGTGATTGACCGCAGTATAGCACATATCATGATAGCACCGCTGGTGATGTTACGAGTTTAAAATGGACTTCTGTTGGTGGCGGTTGTCAGTGGTGCAGTGCGTTAGTGTCAGAATTAGCTGTTTCACGCATCTCTGCATGGGAAAGCGGTCGTGTTTCAACGAAAAACAGAGACCAGTTGAGGACAAAGGTGTTGGGGTGAGAGGTTCTGTGGGTGATGGGATTTGGAAGAGGACGTGAGCGAAAGCGTTTTGGAACTGTCAAAACCGCTTCGTTGTCCTTGGTTCAAGAGCGGGTAATCGTCGCTAAAGGCAGGACAGCTGGAAACATTTTTTTACGCTGTTCCGTTGTTAAAACTGGTAGTGTCCGTGGAGTGCGGTTAAACTAAGACGCGTCGCGCTCCGAAGTTTTTCTCCCAGATCGGTGGATTTAAAAAAAAAAGAAATCACCATCTAACATGATTCGTGATGTAATCCGAAAGCTCTGATGCGTACAGCAGTGTTGCTAAAAAAAAAAACCCAATATTTATTTTTCTTTGTTTAAATATGGAACAAATCTACACCCTTACTTTTGTGACATCAAAGAAACTAAGTTAAACAAAATACAGCTTTAAAAATACATTTTTCACGGTGACTTTGGGTTTATGCATTGCACAAATGGCATTTAGCTTTTTTTTAGTGAAATCGGTCAAATAAACATTAAAACCTCAAGCATTTCACATCATATTTCATGGCAAGAAAACATCAAAAATACTGCACACATATATATAAAAATAACCAGGCCAGTTTATATTGTTTTGTGTTCCAGCCAGTCACATATGGTTTGAAACAACATAGTCTACACACCATCCTTTCCCCTTTGTAAAATGTTTTCCTTCGTGAGAGTTTTTTTTATGTTACAACAAGGGGGGGGGGGGAAGGGGAGCGCTAACTAAAGCGTTTTTTTTGTCACAGGGAAAAAAAACTACACGCATTGAAAATATTTTGCAAGCGAAAAAAACACAAGAAAAAAACACGCCAGATTATAACCATTGTGTGCTTGATGTACATATTAAAAGCAATGCCTTCAATGCGGGCTGTGCTGACTTGATATTAATACGTTATGTAGAAAGTAGAAATGAAATCTCTTTAAATGTCCATTTAAAAATTTGATCCGTTTAAAAAAGCAGCACCACCCAGAAGTATGTAATATTGCATTGCCCATTATATATTTTTTCATACACCGTTGTCGCCAATGCTAGATTACATCTCTTTAGATACACATGTCTTTTGGGCTCACATTTTATCTGACATTAAAAGGGGACATGTGGCAGATTTTCATTTTGGACCCGTAATTGGTTCTCTAATTCTCAAGGCAAAAAAAACACGATCAAAGCGTTCGCATTAACCTTTGGTGGCAGTGTCGGTTTGGCGAGCAATGCAGACAGACAGGCAACGAGGCTCCACACAAAATTGGGTTTCATTTATCCGTCTGGCGTCTGAGTTTGGCGTCGCTTGGGGTTCTCTGTCCCGACGCCGCGAACTCAATCGCCGGTATCTTTTTGGCCTCTCTTTCCTTGGCTTTTTTGGCTGGAGAACGTGTGATTTGATTAGGACTCGATGAGGTGGCTTGGTGGTCTAAGGGGCCTTGTCTAGGAGTGTGTGCGTACATCTTGGTCCTGTGCCTCAGCAACAAAAATGCAAATTATTTCGTGCCAATATGAGAAAGAGAATTCCGGAGATTGGAATGAAAAAACAAGGCTAAATGCATCTCTGTGGAGTCGTGCTCTTTGTTTACATCTTTTAGCAACAAAACCAATTCAAGGACTCCGGATCACTGCAAGTTGCTTGAGTCTCACCATATTCTAGTTGGTGATGCTGTGTGGACAAAGGTGCACAAGAAAAATAAACTCGAAACTCAACACGCTTTGTCAACAAGACTGCCTTGGAAGATTGACATTTTGGCCCAAGTCTTCATAAGTGCCACTGTTAATGGGCTATGGAAAAGGACCGTTGCCCAAAACGTCGCTGAAGATATGTTTCTAAGGCAGTGTTGTTGACGAGTATGTCCGAGTTTTTTTTGTTTGTTATCGTACTATAGCTAGGATTTGTTCAGTTCAGTGTAAATGTTGAAGATTCCTAAGCGCAGCGGTAGAACTCTTTCCACGCTATACTCGCATGGTCGCCTTGTTACAGACTTGCCTTAGAAGTGTTATACAACCGAGCGGCGTGAACTCATGCCAGATCTGCATTAAATGAGTTTACCTTATTTAATGCGTAGTTTTTATTGGCAGTGCTGAATAACCCCCCGGTCATGATGTAATGGCCTCCCCATAATGGTTTATTACAGACGGACTATAGCTTCTTTGTTTTCAATCAAATCTGTCATTTGTTTATTTGGATTCCGTTCAGGGTCTGATGAAGCCCTCGGAGTTGAAGTGACGGGTATGGCTCAGGAGGTTTAAATGCTGGGTTCCTGCCAGGGCTGTACATGGGGTGGGCGGATGTGTGGCGGCCGTTCCTTGCGTGATGCATTCTTCCTCTGCTGCTTGAACCCCAGTGGAGGTGGAAAAGGTGTACAATTTCACAGCCTGTTTTGATGTGAGAAAACACCCCACAACAGACGGACCAGTGTTCAGCCCCCTTGCTTTCTGTCAAACGTTGTGCTCTATCTTCTTATTTGCGCTGGCCCCAACATGATAAACCTGCTCAAACTCTCACTGCATTGGATCTGGTAAAGGTGGACTGGGCTTTTTTTTGGCTCCGAGCATGTGGTCCGTAGTGTGTCCCCCCCCCCCCCCCAATTTTATTTATTTGGAAATTTCACGTTCCCAAAGTAATTAACGCAGGGGTAGATCAAAAGGCAAGGTCTGACAAAGGCTTGAGGTCCAACAGATGCTACTGGGACATCCCAGTGCCTGCTGAGCGAAATCTCTCGAAGTCCTAATGTTATTCCATTTATTCTCGTTGGAGCGACCACTTGCGAACGGATAACATAACGAATGTGCGCACAACGTGCTGCGAAAGTTAAACAATCTGTATTGCCCCCTTTTGTTGTTGTCGTTAACGAAGGAGCCAGATACTGGAAGCTTCCTCGGGTTCAGGTTCCCTTTGGCAGCAGTTGAGCGCGAGTGGTAATGAAGATGTCGTGAGGCTGAGTGCGCATTAATATTTTGCACATGGCAAACGATGCACCAACGTGATCTGCGCATTCGCTAAAGCTGAATGATTTTCATATGTGGCGGAGTGACGGGGAGGGTCCAGCTAAGAGGACCAGCGAGTGGGTACTTTTGCTCGGGCACAAGTCCTCCGTGGACACGCAGGCAATAAATCGTTGTAAGTCAGTGTGTGTTCCGTGTCACGGCAGACACCTTTTAAAGTAAAGTCAGATTTACGAACTGGCCTGCAATGTTTTAGGGTCACTTAAGCGCTGATAGCCAGTAAGTACGGAAAGAGAACAAAAAATGGCATTGTGACAGATGGAATGCTTGTAAATATGAAACTTAAATTGAAATAAATGCAATAAAATCACGTGCCAGAAGTGTTTATTTTCTTGGTAAGGTTATTTAAGAAAGATTTAGTCCAATAAAATGTGAATTCAAATTATCTATTTTAACAACCAATTTAAGTTTATTAATTCCATTGATAGGTTATTGATTCAATTTGAAACAAAACTTTTTTTTATTCGGCCAAATATTTTAAATGTTTGCATAGCAGACTGTCTTCCCAACCAAACCAATACCCGACCATAAGGCCTCCCGTTTAAACCTGGCTATAAAATAAGGAGTTGGCTTACTATTATTGGAACATGTGCAGAGACGATTTCATACACAAACATTATATTCAAAGTCGAACCAACATTCGGTACAGACATGTATGGAAGCAACCATTACATATATTGTTTACTTTTGTCCAAAGCCCTCGCTGTCTCAGTCTAATCAGTATGTTTTCCCAGCTGAAACACATTTTCGACTGAAAATGAAGCAACCTTTTGCGAATAAAGAAAGAGAGCTTTTCAAAGCGGGGTGCGTAAGAGGTGCTCAGAGATCAGGTCCTCGCTATGGGAACCTGGGAATGCACTCATTGTAGTCCTAGGTGACCTAACAGAGGTCTAGGCCACGGAACAGCATCCACATGCCACCAACCAATTCAGCGAATAGCCAGGAATCAAAACCTCGGTTGATATGAGCATAGCACAGTGTGTTTGATACGCATTGATGTTGTTGTTGTTCGCATCCTGTCCCTTCACGCTGTTGGGCAAAGGCCTCCGTCATTCTCTTCCATTTCTTTTTTTTCTCACTTGCTCTTGTCCAGCCGTGGCCTCCAGGCTTGATGATGTTGGTTTCTCAGCCACCTCTTCTTCCGCTGCCTTCCCCCACTGCTCCTCTTCTCTCGGCAGCAACTCCGCAGTTACTGGTTCGTCTCGCGCTCAGATCAAAATATTTATTGATGCTGGAGGAATCCGATGAGCTATGAAGCTTTTTTCCACAGATGCAGAGTTGGGGTGGGTCAGAACGTTAAAACAACAAACGGTACAAAAACGCGATAGGAGTGCAATGTATTGGAAAGGTAAACAAATCACTTAAAAATATACAAATATATATTTTTTCATCTTACCAGGGAAAGCCCACTGAGGTATTAACTTGTTTTTTTTAGAAGCCACCTGGCCTCAAGAAAGAGCTCAACAAAGTGGCTCACCGCTTGCAAATTTAAAGCAGCAAAAAAAAAATCTAAATAAGCTCAATCCTTGTTTGTAACGCTGACCTACTAAACACCTCCACTCCCCCCAACTTAACCTCCAAGTTAGGATGCGGGCCACATTTAATGATGCACCACGCACAGCAACGGCACCACGACGATGACGCCCCAGCGGAATACCACCCACGTCACGGCCGGGCGTCCGCGCAGCTGTTACGAGCCAAAGTTGATCCCACGCGGTTCACGGGGAAATATTGAGCCACTCTGGAGCCCGTGGGGACACGAGGGGAGATTAGCTTCGGCTGCCCAAGTGCCGCACGCGTGGCACGTAACTCTTCCCCTCCCGCCCCCTCCCCCCCCCCGTATCACTTTACTCGGTGTCGCTTCCAATCTCCCCCAGCATGTAAGGAAGGGGGGAGGTGCCTGTTTGGCCTCTGGGCAGTACAGCGCTGTCCACCTGTGTGGACTTTAGTTTCACGTGTGTAACCGTGTATTTTTTTAATTTGAGAGGTTAATTTGATTTGGGTCACGTGAGCGCGATGTCCTCACTGCCTCAATTCTCGAGCCGTTAAAAGTGATAGCCAGCTTGTACCTACCGCAGACCTTTAGATAGCAACGTGGCTAAAGTTTGGTGGGTCTCTTTTATTTTCTATTGTAGCGTTTTTATTTATGACCTTAAATGCACGATTCAATCACTCTTATCGCAAGGTCACACGACGAAAATAAGTTAAAGGAGTTGACCTGCGAATAACTGTAATGCTTCCTTATGAACGGTTTCACATCAAGTTGTAATTTTTAAAGAACAAGAAATACATACCAAGACATTGTGAATTATCATTAAAAAAAACCACTGATCTCAAAGGCATTGTAGTTTCATTTCAACGAGATTTACCTCTTGCTAAATTTCAAAGAGCAACTTCAACAGAAATAATACCTGCCTGCAAAACTATATTACACCTGACAGCACATCATGTTGTGGAGTCTCAGTAATCTTAACAATCATTTTGACTATTATTATTTGTAGGAATAAAGGGCATAGAAACACTGATTATTCCAGCAAAAGTTTCAAGAGTGAAATTAGGAAAACATGTGTTGCAATTAAAGCCCAAAGAGTATTTTACAAACTAGAAAACACAATTATAGATTTGAAGCTTTCGTGACTGCAAGGATTCATATTCTTAGGTTTTTTCGGTAAAGTCACGTAGGTAAAAAATTAAAATTAATAAAAGTAAAATAAAAATAAAATAAAAATCACGACGTTTCGGAGGCAACATAAGCTTCCGTCTTCAGGTGGAACCGTCACAGCACGATAGCTGTATCTTCAGGTGGAACCGTCACAGCACGATAGCTGTATCAAGTGATACCGTCACAGCACAATACCTGAAGACGGAAGCTTGTGTTGCCTCCGAAACGTCGTGATTTTTATTTTATTTTTTATTTTACTTTTATTGATTTAAATTTTTTACCTACGTGACTTTACCGAAAAAACCTAAGAATAGAAAACATAATTCATACGTTGCATGCAAAGTGACTTACGGAAATGTCCCTCACTGCGTAAACATCTGCGTCCAGCGCGTGGACATTTCTGCCCGCTTACTGCCAAATCGTCCACTAACCAATCACGCCATCTCTTTTCTCACGTCTTTTTTGTCACGCGTCGTTTCACCCTCCGCCCCAAGGCCGTTGCAGTTTGGATACTTAAAAGAGTGGCGTGCGGCAGTAGTATGGGTCCAGTCCGAATCTGAATGCCTCAACTTTGACTTCCTCGTGCACGAGTGCAGGGCAGAGGTTAAACGGAGCAGAAAAAAAAAGAAAGGGGGATGGGTGGGTGGGTGGGGAGGCGGGGATGGGGAAGAGGGCCGTTTGGCAAAACCTGCAACAAAAAAGAACTTCCAGGCATAACGGAGCATTGGGATTCATCAATCAACCTTCTCGTAGACTGTGTTTACGGAGCCTCCTCTGTGTCTGGCTGCTGTAGGTTTGTTGGGATGGAGGGAGGTGGATTAGCTGTGTGGGGTGGGGTGGTTGGGATGGAGAGGAACTGGGCGGGTGGGGTCTTGAGTCATCGCCGGTGTAAGCCCCCGCGAGATCAGTGCCCGATGGTTGGCTTGATATTTGGCTCGAATTCCTGCCACGGCATTGCTACAAGTAAACCCGAGGATACTCCCCATGGACCCCGTCATCACGCTATGGCCATGGATGCAGAATTAAAGGGGAGGGAAGTAAGGTAGGGGTGCAGAGGAGGGGTGGTCCTTTTTATTTTTTGGGATGATGTCATCGGAAAGCCAGCAGATGTTGTCGAATCCCCCGTGATAGCCGTGCCTTTTCCCTCCTTTCACAGAAGCGTTCCTCTTTTTTTGGGGGGTTTTTATGCAGCGTGCGATCTTCCAGACTCCCCAGAAATAAAGAAACCCACGGTTTCTTTCTATAAAACCTATTACGAGTAGCAAGAAATGGTTTCCCGCGTGGTCTATTTGTTTTCAAGGAACGTGTTTAACTTTGCCCAGTAGTTGGAACGAAAAAATGCACACCTGTTTTTGTTTACCATGCATGGGGAAAAGCGAGCCTTATCCTCCATGCCTGTGGGCCCCGTAGATAATCGAAAATCAAACGCACGATCTAAATCCCAATGCCACATTTGTGTTGAGTTGTAGCATTTCAGACTACAACCGCGGTGGGACCCATTTAATACGCCTTTTTTTGGTAAGTACAAAAAAACGCTTTGCATTAAACATCTTGAGAAGATGAATAAACATTGTTTAATGCCGAGCGTATTATGTTCGGTAGGGTCAGCAATAGTGTCGGCGTGGAGTGGTGGCCCAGTGCTTAGAAGACTTGCATGAAACACTCTGGTACAGGGATTAGATTTTTGGCCACAGCTGACACGAGTGGCACATCATACCTAACCTGTCTTGGGTAGCCCTCCTTCACCAGCCTGCACTGACCAGCCTGGTGAAATGTGGACAAACAACCACCTTGACTTGAGTGAAGAGGCCTCCATCTGGCAGTGTATTGGTAAAGGGCTATAAATGATCTAATTCAAAATTCAGTATGTACGTTGAACTTTTTTCGCACCGTACGTAGCCGACCGTGCAATTAATCTGAAAGCCAGACGTTGTTGCCGAGACACAAAAGTATAAGGCTGGCATGAGCAGTGGTAACTCCGTAGATGTCCACCCGCAGTGTGGTAAAATGTTTACATTTTTTGTAAACGTTCGGTCAAGACTACAGCAAAGGAAAGATTTCTGTATAGACATTCTACACGACTCTATCTGGAACCTTGGAGGACTCGAAACGTAGCTCCATCGACCCAGTGCAACATTTAACGCAATTTATTTTTTCAAAGAATATGGTACTTGTTAAGTTTTTTTCTCTGTAAGTGTAGTTTTGTTTGGGTTCATTGTTTTGCGTTTTTTTTAAGGGAGAGAAAAAAAAAGCAAATTTCTTAATTTGTTTGCGTTTGCTTTCTTGTTAAATTATAAACAAATGTTCAGAAAGCGTTGCAACCTTTCAAATATGAATTGTATTACATAATATGCTACATTGTCAGGCCATTATTTACAGGGGCCTCCATTGTAGTAAGCTGAGAGGAAAAAAAACATACGAGTTTGCAGATTTAGTTATGCTAAAGAAACACTCTGCGTTTTGATGTGATTGGCCGAATCATTTGTGGCCAGCGGCTACCATATAAGCTCGTGTTATGAGTACCACATTGATTTCATGGCACGCACAGGCCGCAAACTCTAAAACAGGACCAAAAGATGTAATTTTACTGATAGCAGCCTATAAATATTACATGACTGAATAAAATAACCATAATATATGATTTTGGCCCCATCTTGAATAAGCTTTGAATATGGTTGAGTAACTTAGGTGATTTTTTAAAGAGGTAAAGGTGCAGCCCTGAAATTTCTTGTTCATGCCTACTGCTGGTGGTAGGGTTCTAGATTGTATTTTTCACGCCGGCCAGACATCTCGGAAAAGGATGGTAGCACCCACACTTTACCCCATCACGTGCGACTTGCCGATCGACTAACTGTGGACTCATCTTCTTAGTTCTTTCGGTAAAGTCACGTGACTTTACCGAAAGAACTAAGAAGATGAATCCCTGCAGTCACGAAAGCTTTAAATCGAAATTTAACTGTGGACTACCCATTCATATTGCCGGATGGCCAGATACAGGTGAGGTGGTGGTGGGGGGGGGGATTGAAGGAATTTTAATGATGTGTTTTACAGAAGCTTTTGAGGTGCATTTTAATCAGGTGAAAATAATGTTTTTACCCAGGGGAAAAAACTTCCCTACAGGGTCCATAATACAGGTTTTTTGGGTTAGATCGCGTAAATAGGTCATTAAACCCGTCGCCACCCGACTCAGCTTATTTAATAAGGTTTGCCACGTAAACAAAACGTGCCAATTCGTTACGCGTTCAGTCCACTGGTGTGTTGGAGAGTAAAGCCACAACATTTACCATTCGAGTACGACACCGCATTCGTATTGGTCGCGAAAGCCTATGTGTTTACCTACAACGTACAACATGATAACCAAAAAAATAGTTTGTACAAGCTCTATGTAGGTAGATGTTCATCTCTCTTGCAGTGTCGGTCATTGCATTGTGAGAGTAGCTTACAGAACACGTTAGTGAGCTACAAATGGTCCCAAGGCTGGAATTTGTCTCAAAGTAAGCATTGCGATATATATTTTTTTAAATAAAAAATATCTATATTACAGATCTGACCAACTTAATTTTCTACAGGGCTATCGTGGTGTTCTGGTGAGTACAATATAGACGTGCAAAGCAGTGGTCACTGGTAAGTTTTCCTGTTGCGGACAGTTGAAATTTGGGCAAGATTCTTAAATTCCCTCCGATGCCTGTGTCTACCCAGCAGCCGATTGGCAATTCGCGTACGGTGGGTAAAACTCTGTGGGTACCCTCTTTCAAGACATCTGGCCATTGTCGCCAAATTTTCTCTCTAGTGTCTCTCTAGAGTTCCTTCTGGTGCAGGGCCCTATGCATCATCAGTGGGGTGAGCTCGCAAGTGCAGTGCAATGCCATTACCTCTTTACCTTTTTATCCAACTGCAATGGTAATATTTTTGCCGTCTGCAGAAAAAAAGGTTGAATTCATAAAGTCACACAGCAGACACAAGGCACACACACAAGGCAGCCCAGGCTGCCTTGTGTGTGGTCATGTGGGGATTCTTCTGAAAAACCAAGTTACAGCCTAAGGATTTTCCAGGCTGGTTGATGACCCATTCCTTGTAAATCTGCACGTGACCAATCCCCTGTGTTGCCAGCCCAGTCAGACTGTGGCTTTTGTCCTGGCAAAGTGTACACCGATTCCAAGGGGGTTGGGGTGGGATTGAGGGGGTGCCTTTGGGGTTGGCAGGGGTTCACCACAACATCTGCTAACAAGACCCCAAATGATCACAGCTGTTAACATATCACAGGCCATCGGTTGACTTCTGCACACAAGTCTTTAGCATTCATAAAGATCAAGTCCTTAGGTGATGCCAATGGCATGATGTACATTAGAAATGTTTACTCTTGAAGCCCCCACGGATTAAATAATCATCCAAATAAATAAAAATAACAAGCAATCCAAAGTCATCCCTGGTATTAGCAGCATTCACAGTAACCGTTATTCAAGCATTCGATAATATGTCCGACACATGTTCACTTGCTCTCACACTGGTTATGGCTGTTCCTGAATAAATACACATACAAGGGGACTAACTGCGTTGCTCTTTCTCTTGTTTGCTGAGGGAGTGAAGGAGGGGTCGGGGGGGGGGGGGTCCAAAAGAAATATATAATACATTTTATAGGACAGCGAACATTTATTTCTTTAAAGAACGCTTTTGAGAGAAAAAAACACACGCACAATAATAATAAATCACAAAACAACCAAAAAGCGTTTCCAGTGAATATATTTTCAAAATAACAGAAAAATAAAGAAACTAAACCCTCCCTTCTGGCGGAGCACCAAAGTAACGTAAAGGTCGCCCATGACTCTCGGAGCCGGAGTGACGTCGTTATTCGATACTGGTAACGTTTGGTGCTGCGCTCCTGGCCAAACAAAATAGCTTACGGCCACGTCTGGAGGGCATGATGTAATTTCAGGGAAGACTGCTTGGATTGTGGTCGCTCGATAGGCCATTTTAATTTATATCGGAAGGAAAATTGGTCATCGCGTTATAAGTTTTTTTTTCTTTCTTCGGTGGTGACGTGCAGGAAAGGGAAGGGTGTCACGGCGACTGTACGTGCGGCGATGGGAGTTGCCCTTTTTTGTTTCTCACCGTGCATGGATTGTCCGAAATGAGCAAAGTCGAAGTGATTCTCAGGTTGAGCCCTGCGGTGAGAATTCGGCCAGTCTAATCCGCAAGACGACCGACTATTGGCTTTCACACCAAGTGGCGTTCACTGCATTCTCTCTGCATGAATTGAAGGGCTGAATCAGTCCCCGACCAGGATTTGAAGTCGCAATCTTCCGATTGTGAGCCGATTGTGAGCCACTCGATCTACCGCTGAGCCACCTTATGAATATGCCACTCATATATACAATTCATGAAAATAATGTTGACATTTTAATGTTTAAGGGGGGGGGGGGGGTGGGAAACCCTATAACTTAACTCGT